>NC_048601.1:9133858-9757998 GCF_003668045.3 Cricetulus griseus
GTGGTGTAGTAAAACATCAAATGTCAGCTGACGTAAATGCTATCCATGCATCATTACATTGCTTTGGAATTTCTTTCAGACACGGATGATCTGAACCAGGATTAGGTGAAGCATATGCCACATCCAAAGCACTTTATAGAATGTTCTGCAGGTGTCAAAGTATGGAAATGAATCATTGAGAAATTTTCTTGTTTGGACATGGGCAGCTCTACATGTTTATCTTGTTAGGCCAGATAGTTTTGGTGTGACTATGACAACAATGTTCACAAAAATTGGGACAGAGGGGCCAGTGGAGACCTCTCACCGGGTGAAGGCATTGCTGTCAACCCTGATGACCGAGTTCCCTTCCTGAAAGCCTGATGGTGGTGGGAGAGAACTGACTCCTGCAAGTTGTCCTCTGACCTTCACAGGTGCTGTGACACATACCCACCCATGTGAATATATGAATATAGCTTTAAAAAAATTAGATCCATCGTATGCTTGGAATACTTTTTTAAAAACTTTACAAAATGGGCCCATGACCTTGAGAACTTTAGAAACAGTAGTGATGACTGTGGTAAGTAAGCTTACCTATGGAAGCAGTTCTCAGCTTTCTGTTACTTTGTTGTATCAGGCTAAACTGATTTCCAAAGGTTGACTGAATAAAAAGGTAAGAAGTGTGTACTGACTGGGTGAATTTTGTCTATCTCTTCAAATTAATCATCTAGACCATTCAAGTCTTTCAGGCATACGCATGTACGTATTATGTGCACACATGCATGTATGTATGTTTGCATGTGTGCGATCGCATGTAAGTAGTCAAAGGTTGACACCAATATATTTACCAAGGCGACATCCTTCACTGAACCTGAGCTTGCAGATTCTATGAGGTTAACTCATCAGCTTGCCTGGAGGAACCCTTCTCTGCTTCCTGAGCGTTGGGATTATAAGTGGGCCGTCATCCTCTCCCAGCTTTCTGGATGGGTGCGGGCCCTCTGAATCCCAGTCTTCATACTTGCACATCAAGTGTTTTGTCTATTGCACCATCTCTCCAGCTCAGAGCATCCAACTCTCCTTGAACTCTAATTGCTAAATTTTCCTTTCTACATGGGTGCACTTTTTGTTGAAATAAATCTAATGAAACAAAGCTGACTTGAGTGATTAAAATGTGGAAGTATCCCAAACTATAGAGATTTTAGGCTAAGCTACTGGTTTTGCAAACCAAAACCTTTCCTAAACAAGTTTTTTAGTCTGTGAATTGGGGATATTAATCCCAGAGGATTGCTCTAATTCATAATAAGACATTATTTATGAATATGCCTTGTATGCGTTCAAAGTCTACACTTAGCAAGCAGTGAATGAAGTTGCATTAGGAACTCTTCAAAATATATTGATTTCCTAAGGAGCTGATATAGATTACGGCATAAATTTAATTTCTTACAAGGTGACTTTTTATTATAAATTTGGGTAAAAAACATATAAGTTTATGATCTTGGCAACGTATTCCTCAGTTCTTTCTACAAGATAAATTATTGAGTCATGGCTTGAGCAGCAAGCCATTAAACTTTTTTTTTTATTATACCTTTACAAAAAGATTTATTGCTTTGTCTTACATTGGTCTTTAATTTATAGCATTATAATATTTTATAAACAATATTGCATGTGACTTCAATACACACATCTAGTCTTTGATTATACCTGTGCTTGCCAGTCAAGAATGTAATTGTATCCTTTTAAATTTCAAGAATTTGTTACCACAGGACTTAGGTCTTCATAGTCTCTAGGCAATTAGCAAGGACTGATAAATATGTTGGCTTCTTGGAAAGTCTGCACTGAGGGAAAGGAGGGAGGCACTATCTCTCAGGAGAGAAAGGAATACTGAGCTTCCTGTGAGTAGACTGTGATGAATACCTCAGAAGACCTGGAACTCGAGACAAAGCGAACTAGAAGATATGGAGCTGGCATTCTTCAAAGACCAAAGAACAAGAAGCTGCTGTGTGTACAGGATATACAGCGGGAGGTTTTGGGGAATAAAAAGTAGTCCCATGTGGCTGGAGAAGGAAGCCTGGAGGGGGCTGGGGAGAAAAGCGAAAAAAGGGGAAAAGGGTTCTTTCTTGTCTTTGTTTTTCTCTTCTTTCCCTTCCCTTTATCTACCCTCTTTTATTTCCTTGCCTTCAATCCCCCTCCTCCTCTTCTTCCCTGTAGGTCTCCTCCTCTTCCCCTGCCTCCCTTCCTCCTTTCTTTCTTTTTCTTCTTTTCTTTTGAGATACGGTTTCTCTATGCAGCCCTGGCTGTCATGGAACTAACTTTGCAGACCAGGCTGGCCTTGAACTCGCAGAAATCTGCTTGCCTCTGTCTCCTCAATGCTGGGATTGCAGGTGTGCACCACTGCCGCTGCCGCCACTACCTCCACCACCACTTGGTTTCTTCCTCTTTCTTTTTAAACATTCATTTTCTTCTCCCCCTCTCTCCTCCCCTCTTCAGCAGAGTTTGATATGGCCCAGGCAAGCCTCAGACTCTTTGTGCAGCTGAGGATGAACTTGAACTCTTGATTTGCTCTGACTCTTATCCCAACTGTTGCGATGTTAGGCATGAGTCACCATACCTGGCTTGTTAGTGGAGCGCTGAGAGGGTAGACCTCAGAATTTAAATTTCTTTTTGTAGACAGTGGACAGTCATAAAGTTTTTGACTAGGAAAATGCCAATTTTTTTGGATAAATAATATGGTAACAGTACAAAATTGACTAGGAATTAGAAGCTGGATAGAGGTAACCCATTCCTCTATTGCCTCTACCCACAAACTGTAGCCACTTTCATTCTGCCTAGCTGACCTCCAGTTTGCAGCATTTGAGCTTGCTGTCCCTTCACCAACACTCTCTTCTCTTACATTCTTGAGTAGATGACAGAAGAACCCTTTATATTCCTTCACTTGTTCCATGATCCCTTGTAACAAGGTTTACACACACTTCTGTCTGCTCAGCATTTTCTTTTTCCTCATGGTTACTAGTCTGTCTGTTGGTGGATGGCTGGTGAGATGGCTCACTGGATAAAGGAGCTTGTCGCCAAGACTGATGATCTGAGTTCCGTCTCAGGACCCACAAGGTGGAGGACAAGAATCCACTCTCGAGGGTAGTCTTTTCATTTCTACATATATGCCCTGGCATGTATGTTCCCAGATACATAAATAAATGTATGAAAATAGTTTTTAATGAAAATATTTTTAATTCCTAGAAATTCTTGGTAAATCTAAAACTTTTGCATGAATGATAATTCTGCATACCCTCAGTGAAGGGCTCTTTAAAAATAGCAAGAATATAAGAAACAAACTCATTGACTGAGGCAAATCTAGGAGATGGTGTCTAATGCAAGCCGGGAACAGATACGGAACATAGCAATGATTCTACAGTGATGCACACATCACCGGGCTCTAGCAAGTTAAGAAGGCAAAGGCTGGCATCACATACTAGGACAACAGCTTCTACCACACAGGGCTGGCATAGTGCCTATGCTGTGTAAACAGTGACTAATTCAGGGCACCTGCTGTGTGAGGTACAAGGATGACAGAGCAGAGACTGCCACTCCATCTTCAGTGGCCTATGACAACATATATAATACAGGCAGAGTGTCTTCAAGACAAGGGCAATAGAGATCATTTAGAGGATGGGTGAGACCATCTGATTTTCATTCTAGAGAATTTATTTGTGCATATGCATTAATGTGCGATTACTTTGTGCAATGGAATGTGTTCTTGCTACTCATGTCTGTATGATTTCAGGATTAGACATGTACATTGTTGGGACTGGGGGCTGCTTATGCACAGGGGACATATTAATGCAGCTATACTCAAAGTTTTAGCTCTTCTACGTCTCAGCCTCAGGCTTAAATCTTCTTCCTGCTTCCCCAGTCCTCACTTCGAATGGCTTCCACTTTCCTTTCCCCTTTCGTTAGCTGCCCCCCTCATTCAATGGCACAATCAGAATTATCTTTCGTAGCTTTTATTTCTGTTTTTTTTTGATTAATTTGTGACCCGAAATTATCTTTTGGTATTGATTAGTTGAAACAATTATGTAGACTTGTGAGGTTTTATTTGGTCTTTGCTCCAACTTCTTATCACACCAAAAGGCAGCTTTCTTTATTAGGAAAGCACACACCTACTATCAAGTCAGCAGAGAACATTCAAGATGGCCATGTTTGTATCTAAGTTGAATGTAACAAAACTTATGTTACTCAGTGGGTAACATACATTTTATTTCCTATTGCTATTTAGGAGGTCTAGGATTTTTGATTTATATGATTAAGTGTGGCAAGAACTTTCTGAGTTACAGACCCACTTCAAGTTTTACTAATTTTTCAATTAAGATTTTTAGGAGGGAACTGAGTGGGATGGGACTACAACAAAATTATTTTAATTCTACAACATTCACTGTTAAGGACCGAAAGTTCCAGAATTTAAAACTGATAATAGGAGCCATGTTAGTTTACCAAGCGACAAAGCTTGTACTTTTGAGTTTGTTTAATTTTGAGGTGCTGTTATTGTTTCCGGTACTCTTGAGACCGAGGATCGGGGTTGCTCAACACAGGCAGTCGCTCTGCTCCAAAACTTTTCTTCGCCTCTCTTTTCCCCTTGGCATGGTAGCTGGACCCTGCTTGTCCAGCTGCTGCTTGTGTGGGGCAGCACTCCTCTCTGAACTCACCAGATGCTCTTCGTGTCCAAGTCCCAACTCACATTGCTTTGTAATACCCCTTTGTGGCAAATTCTCTGATAATCACCCCTGAACTCTCCTCAGTGAAATGGAAAGGTAATTTCCAGAGTACTTGTCTCCTGACATACACCAGGGGTCCTAAAATGTTGTATAATTCACAGGAAATACTTCAAAAAGGAGAGACAGCTTGGCTGGAGGGTATGAGGGAACAGACATAGATAATACATGACAAGCCACACCTATTCAGTTCTACTATTTGGTATATGCTTCCCATTCCCATGCCTGTCCGATGGCATAGGTGTGACTATCTGTTCCTATTTTTTCAGATAAAAATGAGAAACACAGAGAGTGTAATTTGTGTGTCCAGACTACCAGCCCACTTTGGGGGTTGAAAGCCACTGTCATCCCTGTAAACATTTACCTCAACCTTATGGCCCTCCAACCTGGGGTTCTTTGTATTCAAGGTCTTCACAGTGAAATGAGGGCATCAATATACTTTCTAAGAAAACTTTTTGAAATCACAACTCCTCTGGTGAATTTTCTGTTCCCCGGTAGGTTTTGTTTTGTTTGTTTGCAATACAATAATCCTGTTCCTGTGATTATAATCTTTGCAAGCTCAAGTCTTTCTGAATTCTTTCATATTTTCACTGATAACTGTTTTTGATTGTGTGTCCACCATTTCCTGCTTGAACTGCATTTTCTGTAGTTTTCCATGCCTTCCAATTGCTGATAAACAATTAACCAGACCACTTCCCCATTTTTATTTTATATTTTAAAACTTTAGTTGGTATCATGAGGCAGAGTCTCATGTCATCCAATCTGGCCTTGAAGTTGCTATGTAGTGAAGCATGACCTTGAACTTCTGATCCGCCTTCTCTCACAGGCATGAGCTGCCGTTATGGACATGCACCACTACGTCAAATTTGTGCGGTACTGGGAATCAAATTCATCACCTCATACACGTATGCGAACACCCCAAGCTGAGCCAAATTGCCAGCTCCTTTTCTGATCTCTACTTTGGCCAGGCATTTTTCTGATGCAGGACCTCATAGTGCTTTTGTTACTTTAAAAATCTGAGCCCAGCCCAGTCTTTTATCTCCTAGAGTTTAAATATAAATTTACTATAACTGCCAGATGAATCCACTCATACTTGGTAGAACCCATCTTGTTTGGCTCTGTACCAAACCCTATAATACTTGCTGAGACTTCTTTCCAAGTTGCTTCTTGATGACCGCAGCCACTACAGTCTACCATGATCTTGAATGTATCTGACATGTATGATCCAGGCAGTGAGTTGGAAGCACACCATCAGGGCCTGGATCTAGAAAGGAACTGAAGTAGAATGGAATACACAAAGGAAATGCATAATTGAAAACATCCTGAAGCTCCCATCCCCCACCCCCACCCATTTCTACCTTCTCCTGACTTGACCAGCTACTAACCTTTCCCTGCTGTTGGCATCACTCCACACAGGTTTATTGCATTTTATCTCCAATAAGGATCAAGCACAGGGTTTAACTTTTACTGATTATCATACAGTATATGAATATGGTGACATTTACTTTGTATTTTTTGATTCTTCCACTGTGAGCCCACCAGTCATTTTTTTTAGTAGGAAAATGACAGACTGAAACAAGGGAGAATCACCATAGAAGAATTTAGAGCTCTTTATCGGCGTATTGCCTACAGAGAAGAAATTACTGAGATTTTCAACACATATTCTGAGAACCGGAAAACTCTTTCTGAAGAAAACCTGACTGAGTTTTTAACCCAAGAGCAGTATGAACTAGACATAAATGACTCCCTTTCAAGTAAGATCATCCAGAAGTATGAGCCTATTGATGAAGGTGAGCTCTGTTCACAGTTAAAACCTATCATATGTAAAGTGCGTTGGTAAATCATGATTTTCCTCAAATGAAAATTTTGGGGGCAGATGAGCTTCTAGAAAGCATAAATGTGTGTGTGTGTGTGTGTGTGTGTGTGTGTGTGTGTGTGCGTGTGAGTGAGTCTGTTTTCTTAAGCTGTAATGTACAACAATGACATCCATCTTACTCTGTTTGTTAGACTGCTTCTTTTAACTGACTTTCTGAAGAGTTCAGATCTTTTACTGTGAAAGCAAGATGACAGTTCTATTACCTGTGCCTATAAAGAGAAGTATCTGCTGGGAAATGTTGGCGCAGGCCTTTAATCCCAGCACTCGGGAGGCAGAGGCAAGAAGATCTCTGTGAGTTCGAGGCCAGCCTGGTCTCCAGAGTGAGTGCCAGGACAGCCTCCAAAGCTACACAGAGAAACCCTGTCTCGAAAAACCAAAAAAAAAAAAAAAAAAAAAAAAAACAAAAACAAAAAAGAAGAGAAAAGCAAAGTATCTTGAAGGTCCGTTAATAAGCTTCAGCTGTTAAAGACACTTGGCTGCCAAGCCTGGTGCCTGTGTTTGATCCCAAGAAGCCACATAGTGGACGGAGACAATGAAGGTCTCCATGGTTGTCTCAGACTTCCACATTTCACCCTCAACACAAGTGCACACACCCATACACATAGGCAAACACACATATATGTACAGATACACAGTCACACACTCTAAAGTAATATATTCACACACACACATATCTTAAAAGTGTCTTAATCTCATGAATATGATGAACACAAAACAAAAATAAAACAAAAAGTTCCAGGCAGCCTGGCGTCTTATGCATTGTGCTACTTCAGTATGTTTAAGTGAGAAACTATGAGCATGTGAGAATGAACTGAAAACAGATGAACAAAATCATGCTCTCTCCCTTTTGGTCAACTCTGACGTGTACAGATGTGCTGGCTTTTGTCACTACACCCCCGACATGAGTGCCTTACACCAAGACATCGGCTCACGTCTCTAGAGGTCTCAGGCCGTGACTGTCCCTGTTGCTCCACACTTGTGGCAAGGCAGTGTGTTACAAGGACCGTGTGTGTCAGGGGTAGTGTGCCTACTACATGGCGTGAGTTCACATACACAGCTGTCTTCTGTCTGTAAAATAGTCCTTTCCTGATGTTATCTACCATCCCTGGCTCTGACAATCTTTCCTTCATTTCTTTTTCAATCCTTCCAGGGATTATTGAATCCTTATGGGGATCCGTGTGACACAGAAGTGTCATTTAGGGCTGGGCAATGCCACACCCTCTTATTCTTTGCATGCTGACAAGTCGAGGGTCTCTGTGTTAACTGGATCTTACTTCAAGGAGAATCTTCCCTGATGAAGATGAGGGGGAGCTGATAGGTAAATCACAGAGTGCCTTCTAGGCCAGAGTAATGGCTGGAGCTTCAAGACAGCACCATGTGTATTGGGAGGACGTGCATGCTGCGTTGACCTAATGAAGTGCAGCGCTAGTCACAGCTTGGCCTGAACACCATTAACCTCAGTTGGCTTTGCAAGAACGGAAAGAACTTCCACCAGTAGGTAAAGTAGCTAACAGCTGTATCACCAACACTAGCTGGATAGTTCGGCTGCCCTTTCCTTCCTTTAATAGCCAGCTTTCCCCAAGCATGTTGTGAGTTGATGGACAGTTTGGCTAAAGCTCTTTAATGTAGCCGTTGTTTAGAAACCATCATTTGCAGACAAGTTCTTTTAGAAGCATCGATTTCATGAACATTATAAAAAAGAGTCACGCTGCCACTCTTCTCTCTGGGTAGCAAATTAAATACGCAAAAGAATAGTGATAGACACAGCGGAGTCATGTTTTCATTTTGATTTGGGCATTGCATTTTTCTCTCTTCCATCTTTTGAACTTCTACCCATCATAGACACCGCCATATGAAGTCAAGACTACTATCAGTATGATTATTCATCAGTTTAGTCTTAAAAGCCAATATAATTCATGATCTTATAGTCCTCAGTGATGCTGAGTACCCTCAGCTCATGTCGGTATGGCATGTGTACCAAAATCCTTGAGATTAATTTTCATCATAGTCTGTAGTTTTAGAATGTATTTGTCAAGTATCGTGTGTGTGTGTGTGTGTGTGTGTGTGTGTGTGTGTGTGTGTGTGTGTGTGTGTAAGAGCATGTGTGTGGAGGAAGACAGCTTTCAGGAGTTGGTTTACTCCTTTTAGGGTGGGTTCCAGGTATGAAACTCAGGCTTGCCCATCAAACACTTTTGCCTCCTGAGTCATCTTGTGAGCTCTCCATCCAGTGGTTTTTAAGTGACACGACATGATTTTCTCCTCTCTTATATCTTCTTCACTGCACGTGTATGTGTTCATGTGTGCAAATGTGTGTGCAGGGGTTGATGCTGGGTGTCTTCCTCAATTGTTCTCCACTGTATTTTCCGAGGTAGTGTCTGTCACACAGCTTGGAGGTCACTAATTTGTCTGGGCTGTGACCATCATGCCCCAGGGGTTCTCTAGTCTTTGCCTCCGCAGTGCTGGGAATAAAGACATGTCTTTTATTTCTAACATGAGTGCTGGAGTTTGAATTCAGGTCTTGGTGCTTGAACAACAAACACTACCAACTGAGCCATCTCCCTAGTGCCTCATTTTCTATTCTATTGCTAAAGAACATTTCTGTAATTATCTAGTAGTTCAAAAGGATTACAAGTCATATCCAATGAATAAATTAATGCAAACTGTTATTATGTTGTGTGATGCTTTTGTTTTCAATCTTCCCCATATCCTAATTTATATGACTTTTAAAGAGTTTGTATGTCTATAAAGTTTTATGTTTTCTTCTAGATTTTTATTTTTTGGATAAAATAGGAAAGCTATTTTTGTTTGTTTTGATTTTCTTTTAGTGACAGTGTTTTAAAAGCTGTCATTTCACTTCCATTTTGTCATAAACACTGGCTGACTTATATCACTATAGTCTCATGACACACAATTTCTTTTTTTCTTTTTTGGTTTTCCGAGACAGGGTTTCTCTGTGTAGCTTTGGAGCCTATCCTGGCACTTGCTCTGGAGACCAGGCTGGACTCGAACTCACAGAGATCCTCCTGCCTCTGCCTCCCGAGTGCTGGGATTAAAGGCGTGTGCCACCAAAGCCTGGCAATGACACATCATTTTTAAAGGCTACTTAGCACTGTACCAAAGTCTGAGCTTTCATTTGTTCCCTTCCTCCTATTTATTATGCTTTTGTAAACAATGTTAATACTAGTATGTGTGCACATCACCTTTTGGCTAAATTTTGTCTTCTTCAGGACTAATTCCTAGAAATGAACTTGGTTTCTAAGACCTAGACTCTAGTTTAAAGTAAAAGGACCAGACAATAGTAGAAGTGAAAGGCCCAGACTCTTTGAGCCAAACAGAAATCAACAGCCACATAGCAATGGACATTGTTCTACATGGGGTAACTCTTCTGGTAACTACTTTTAATGTACTGGGGGAGATTAACCAGCATCCTCCAGTCACTGGACAAGCAAATGCATTCGAAACTTGGCTTTCTGGATCCAGAGCCCAGGTTTATAATTTCATTTCATGTTATAGTGAGTTAAAAGCTGAGAGATCATTAGCTGTAGGTGGTCATAGTCTGGGCCTGCACAGAGCAGAAATGCATATTCACACCCCAGTGTGTGTACTAGAAGTTTACAGCATAACTTTTTCTTTTTTGTGACAGTTCCTCTTGGGAAATCACAGGATCATGAAGGATGGAATACATGAGTGAATGTGCGAGCCACCATCACCCGGCTCTAAATATACATTTTATAAATACGTTCTACCACTAGGTTTACAAACGAGATATAAAAGTTATGTTACTAATGGCATATCTGCATCCTTTTTACTTATTTTTTACAGTGAAAAATGAAGGCAAGATGTCATTTGAAGGTTTTTCAAGATATATGTCTTCACCAGAATGCCTGATATTTAAAGAGGAATGTAAAACAGTGTATCAAGATATGGATCAGCCATTAAACGATTATTTTATTTCATCTTCTCACAACACGTATTTGATATCTGATCAATTAGTGGGACCAAGTGACATTTGGGGATATGTAAGGTATTTTATTTTGATTCTTTAAAAGGTTTATTTTTGTTTTAAGTTAGGTTTGTGTGTATGTATTTATGTGTGGTTCTGTGAATATGAGTGTAGGTGCACCAGAGGCTAGAAGAGGGTGTTGGGCTTCCAAGGAGCTGGAGTGAGCCACCAGATGAGAGAGCCAGGAGTCAAACTCAGGTGTCCCCCCCCCCCCGCCGCAAGAACCATATGTGTTCCCTTGACAACCTCTGTGCTGTCTTTCCAGCCCCTAGAATGTGCAGCACAGGCTGTCCTTGAACCCATGATCCTCCTGCCTCTGCCTCTTCCCGATATCCTACCTGGATGTGCCAACACATTCAGCTGTTTTGACTTTTACGTCTCTTACACATAAATCTCCTGCTGTACTAACTCAGTAAGAGTGCTGAGCGATAAGGAGATTGTACATCAAAACAAACTTATAAGAAATAGGAATTGTAGTTCGTTCCTACATTGATGGTCTATCATTTGGATGAAATGGAAATATAACATACTGTGTATGTTTAGCATCACAGTTCTTCCTTCTGGTCCTTCCTGTTGACCTCTGCTCCATGGGTCTACACTCTCTGAAAGTTTCTTGACCAATTTGTGTGTTTCTTGTAGGTAAATATGACTGTTATGCTTATTTGGAGTATACTGGATTTTAATAAATGTAGTTAGTATCAATTCTTGGACATCAGGACACAATGTTCTAAGAAAAGCCAGTTCATAAATGTAGTAAGTTGTGTGGTTTGGTGTTCTAGATAGTGATTTTTATGGATCGATATGTTAAATAATTTACATAGATTAAAGCAAGCCATTTCATACCTCCAACTTTATATTCTATAAGGCATCATGCTGTTAACAGTGGGCCCAGCTGAGTCAGCAGAGATCGATCTGGCAGGGAATGAGAGTTTTTAGAGACCTCATTGTTGTTTTCATACAAATTAATGGGAATTGCCAGATTAAAAAAGTAAATGAATATTATCAGAGGTTGATGAGTTTTATGAGAAAGATAAACCAAACAACATTAAAGAGTGTGATAAGGGCTTGAGGGTGTTACTTAACATTGCCAGAAAAGGTCTCTCAATTATCCTGGCTGAGGGTAAAGAGGGAGCCATAGAAGAATGGAGAAATTTTAAGTACTTGTTATGTTCAAATCTTGGAAGCTAGAAAAATCATCTGGCCACAAATGTACAGTAAATGAAGGGGCTGGGTTGGGGGAGGAGGGTCAGTTTGTGAAGGTCTTACTGATGATGAAGAGGTAGGGGAGTCATTGGGGAGATTTTCCTTGACACAGTGTCACACTTTGACACCCTAGAAGCGGGGCAGATACAGCAGGCTGGGTGATGATGACTGTAGATGATGAGGGGGGGGGAGCAGCCACAGTGATGACAAGCTGAAATGATTTGAGGAGGCAGACCCATGAAGGTTTAACAGGTGTTGTGGAAAGCGGTGTGAGTGAGGGAGAGAAATCCAGTTGCTTGGCCCAGTAGCCAATCCTGTAGGGAGACTGCTGACTGCAGTGTTGATGCTTGCTCACAAGGTTCATCGTGGGGTGTGAGGCCAATGCAAGAGCTCTAGGGCTTCCATGCTGATTTTGTGAATTTGGTTCCCAAGGCCTTTGTCAAGTAGGCAGTTTGGTTTAATGTGAGTTTTTTGTTTAAAAAAAAAAAAACCCTCTAAGCTGGAAAATGTAATCGGAAGCCATTAGTTTACAGGTGATATTTAAAACTACGAGACTGGATCATGTTGTTTAAGGAAAATATCATATTGGGAAGATAGAATCTTACAGTAACTTAAAATTAGAAACAATTGTCTATGCTTGTCCAAATTAAAACCCAAGTAAATAAATAAAAATAGAAATTCAAAAATCTTATCATTTTAGAATTCAGTATATAGTCCCAGTTACAAATGTACATTAGAAATTTTGATGATATTCCACTGTTTCAAAAAGGGAAATAAGTTCAAAATTCATCTAACTAGACATACAGAAAATTACTTCTGAATGCCAAGAACTGTTCCAATCAACTGAAAAAATCTGAGTTTGTATTTAGTTGCATTTCTTCTCTTGTTCCTTCAAAACACCTTTGGAAGATAAACATCAAGGCATCCTTCCAAATGTCTTTGCTGTCTGCCAATGATGAAAGTGTATTCCAGAGCAGTGTGTGAGCTCCTGGTCCTACTCTCACCAGATGCTCCCCCTTCATCACGTGATGGTTAAGTCCTTCACAAATCACCATATTTAACATTAAACATTTTAATCCGCCAACAACTCTCCAAATGTGAGGGCTGATTTTTTTTTGAGACAGAGTCTCAAGTATCCCAAGATGACCTCAAACTTATGATATAGGTGAGGATAACTTTGAACTTCTGATCATCCTGCCTCTGCCTCTTAAGTGCTGTGATTATGTTTCCTAGCATGCATGGCTTATAATGTGCAGGAGATGGAATCTGGGGCCTCCTGTGTACAAGGCGAGAAGACACATCACCAGCTAAGCTACACCCCCTACCCCTCAATCCAACCCTTTTTATTTATAGTTATAATTCAACTGCAAACAAAAAATACTATTCACACAATAGAAAGTAATTTCCCATAAATAAAAACCATAATATTTTATACTGTTTTCTAGACAATATCTAAGGGAGATTTTAAAGATTAATGGGTGAAATAGAGTTAAAAGTAGGAGTTTCATACCACAGTCTTGTATGCATGCTAGGTTGCCCACTCGAAGGACCTCTATCAGTTGAAACAAAGGGAGAACTGCACTAGCTACATAGTGACACGAAGATAACATGGCTGCTGAGAGAGTGTTTCCTTAGTGAATGAGAAATGATCTCCCTTCATTCTCAAAAATAACTAGAATGAGATAGTACTGAATAACAAACAGATTACATGCCTGGGGGAGAGGGGGAAGTGGCTAGCACTGGACAGCACAACCTACTTAAAATCTTCTTGGTAGGGACCCAAGTTAGGAATGTGCAGTTTTTGTAAAGGTTGATTCAATTATGGGTAAAACTGAAACAGTCTAGAGAAGCAGCAAGAATCAGTATTGTGGACAAAGCTTTGTTCAAAGTTCTCTTCCACACCAAGTCTGAGACAGTTCTTTGTGCTGCTACAGAGTTCAAGTCCACTGCCCAGCGGAACTCTAGAGAACAGATATCCTGTATTGAAAAGCAGAGCACAGTTTGGTTTGATAATTTCCTAAATGGAGGGCAAAGCAAATGTCCTTTCCTGGGAATTAGTAACAGTGCAATAAAGGTTCCATCTTTTCTAACTTAAAAATCTAAATACTTGTAAAAAATAAAAACATTTAGAAGCCAAGAAATGTGATCATTTATAATTCTACAAACACCCCAGTTTAAGGATTCTAAAATCATATGGGGCCTTAGCTGCCTCTGCAAGGATTAATGGTGGCTAAGCAGTTCCCTTCTCAGAGTCCTCCAGACAGGTTCTCTACAGGCCACAGCTCTGTAGCTTTCCGTTATGGTCCATCATCACATAACCACATAAAGAGGTATGCATTGTGAAACTACACAGTCCCCAAGCCCCCAGAACGTCCAAGAAAGATTGCCTTGATGATACCACCAAAATAGAGACAGCCCACCCATTCTCTTTTGCTCAGCTGCCCTCAGGTTCCTCTCATCTTCTATCTGTGGATTCTCAGGGAACATACAATCTCATCCTTTCCCTGAAAGCAGCACACTGACTTGTTATCACAATTGCTTAGTCTCTCCTCACTGCACTCTCAAGTATTGTTCAACTCAGCTCCTCAGAAATGGAATAATACGACACCCAAAGAAATATTTTTTTTCTGGAATGTATATTTTCTCATATGGTTGTCTGGTGCGCTGTTTGGGAAGACTACTGACTGACTGATACAGGCACGTGATGCTGGACCATACTCGCCCCACCACACTATTACAGTGTGGGCCAGCCTTTGTCACACCCTCATGTTTGAATCAAGTGACCCTTGGTGGGATAGGTCCACGCTATGTGTGCTGGCATGTTTACCAACATTCCTACATGCACATCCAAGATGTCTGCTTAAATCTCATCCCCATCTCCAGCTGTGACCATCAAAACCACCTCTGGACATTGCTAGACATCTTGTGGGACTCAGTACACCTCCACTTGAGAAAGGGACACCTAGACACAGCAGATAGCATAAGGTAATTCTGGAAAAGTCAGCCTTCAGACTTTTTTCCAGGGAGAGGATAGTTCTGTGCTTTGGCAAGTGAATTGCTTGAACCCATTTCCGAATGAGTGGTACCTTCTAGGACTCTGGTGCTTCAATTCAGCCTGGTTTTATGCACCTTTGGCTCCTCCAAAGATGTGGTTTTAGTTCTGTCTCATTTCCTCCTCCTGTCTTTTTCTCATGTAAACCCAAAACACGGATGAATCGCTGATTCTGTGTCAGGCTGCTTTTATGCTTTTGTGCTTCTAACTCTCATGGAACACAGGGCATAATGAACAGTGAACACAGTGAGAGTCTAACCTACGCAGGGACCGTATCTTTGCACTGTGTCAGTGTTGTTAGCCTTTGTGTTAGCATGTTAGTCCCCAGCCATGATGTGGACATAGGAAAACAAAAGAAGGAAGGCGTATGTAGTTCTAAGCAACTGTGTGCACATGTGAAATAAAAATCCTGTTTCTATCATGCACATTAGAACGACTCCCTAAACATACCTTTTGTAATCCCCAAGATTGAGCTAAGGCTTTGTGCAGTTTAGAACAGCCCCCCTGCCCTCAGTTGTATCCCCATCACAATTAAACCATTTTTACAGTTAAATCAGGAAGTTATAGTAAGCCCTGGTAAAAAGCCCAGCCTATTTCACAATGACATAAAATGACTGCCCGAGGCTATCCCTGAGGCCCTTAGCAACAGCTCTCATTGTGTGCATTCGCCATGATCAACTCAGTGAAAAATCTGAATGCAATCTGCTCCAGTTGCCATGGTTTAAATAAAGGTATGTGTTTGTTAAAGTGTCGGTCACTCTCTGAGTAAGAACACTGACAATCCATTTAAACCCAGTGGGTACAACCAGCTTCAAAACCCAAGATGGAATTTATGTGTGGGTCAAGAAGCTGATTTATTTGATAGATGGGAAATCAAATGAGTTTTAGACCTGAGGTGAAGTGAGAATGCATTTCCCTCAGTTTGGAGAGAGCTGTGAATTGGTGCATTCGGAAATGGTCCCTCAAAATTTTCTCTGAAGAAATTGTGAGTCAAAGCAACATAGGTGAGCAGGTTTGCAGGTCTCCTGTTCTGAATAGCTGGGAGAGGGCTCCAGCAGTCCTTGCAGGAGAAGGTGGAGCAGGTTTGCTGGGCTGTCAACCTCACGTTTTCCACCTGCTGTGGCCATGGTTTCTTTTGCATCCTTCCCCTTCCCACCATGTTCTTCAGCCCCCAAAACGAAGTGTGATGAAGAGAACCATAGACAATTTTACTCATGTGCTTTGTGAATTCCAGACGCCTTTGTATACTGCAAAGATGACAGTCAACAACAGTAGCACCATGAGCAGTACTGTTTGGGTTGGAAGCGTAGGGCTTCGAAGCTGTAGCTAAAGGCAGCCATCTTTCCTCCCCTAGCACATGCAAGCTTCCTAAAGAGATCAATACAGATAGCTAGAGGCAGCCACCCACTCCTGGTCTCTTCAGAAAGAGACCAATACAGAGTCAAACAGAGGGAGAACGGGTCTGTCTGGTCTGTCTGTGTGACACAAAGATAGTGTTTCTACTTTATAAGGTTGCAATTTTCTAAGGTTCAAAATGTTTCTCGATTACAGACTGCCTTAGATATTTATTTTAAAAGTCTGAATAGTTGATCTTGTTCTACCCATTGTTTATGGTCTGCGTATGACACTGCTCTGCTTGACTTTGGTTAGCGCCCTTGTGAAAGGCTGCCGCTGTCTGGAAATCGACTGCTGGGATGGATCACAAAACGAACCTGTTGTGTACCACGGATACACTCTTACCAGCAAGCTCCTCTTCAAAACTGTCATCCAAGCAATACACAAGTATGCCTTCATGGTATGTGCATGTCTCCGCCACAGTCGTTTAGAATTTACCGCTCCCAAATTCTGTATAGTGTGTCCTTACTTTAAACTGGTGACATTTTAAATTGTGAGCTACGAGAGGCCACAAAATCCACTTGGTGGTTAGTAGCTGAAGGTAGGTTTATCAAAGTGGAAGGTAGTGAGTGTTCATGGGAGTTCTTGTTTAGTCTTGTGTGTGTTATGTTAAGAAATATATTTATTTTTATTATGTGCCATGAACCCAAAAGTGTGAGATATACTGATCTAGAAAATAATGAACATTTTACCTATGCCCAAATATTTTACTTTTAAAACAAAAATAAAATGTGTCAACTGTCCATCATCTCAATTGATAACAGTATGCTTTGGAGTTTAAATGGACCAATTTGTTAGTTACAGATGCAAATGTCTAAATTTTTTTAGAACTAAGTTTACTTTATAAGTCTGATTGTATTTGGGCTGGTTTTAGCAGTCTCTCATAAAAAAAACTTTTAAGGTGTTTTGATTAATACTTGGCTCCATTTTCTAGGCTAGGTAATTGTATACCTTTAGATAGTCTGTTTTGAAAATTTAATATAGTTGATTTCTTTGCATCTGAATTGCTTCTGTTGGGCCAGGCATGGTGTACATACCTTTAATCTCAGCACTTGGGAGGCAGAGTCAGGCAGGTCTTTGTGAGTTTGAGGCCAACCTAGTCTGCAGAGTGAGTTTCAGGATAGCCCGGGCTGTTAAACAGAGAAACCCTGTCTTGAAAACCAAAAAGAAAAAAAAAAGAGTTGCAACTGTATTACCATCAAAAGATTTAACTACATCTTCCTCAGTAGTTACTCAATAAGCACGTACATAGAAAGAAACCTGCAGGTTCAATAAATACAATGTTTCCCTATGAATACATCACCTACCCTGTAAACATAAACTAGAAACCACAATGTTGTATTCATTTATCATCATCATGCGCATCCGAGTGACTTTGTGGCAAGCCACATCATCACTCCCACTTCCAAAGACTCGCAGAATAGAGGCTAGACTCCACCCTTGCTTTGCCAGGTCCTTGGGACCAGTTTTTCTCTGACCTCTGAGTTCCCCTGCTTCGGTGTCCCTTGTTCACTAGGGCTTTGTTTTGTTTTCCAGGTACATCTAAAATCTTTTGTACTTAGTGCCCCATTTGTCTAAAATGCTCTTTCTTAATGCTTGAATGACACTCCCCCCCCCCCCCCCCCCGCCACCCTGCCACTTAGTTTAGTTTAACTAGATACTGCTAGGTGATAGATACAGTCTTAAAATTCAAAGTCTTCTCAGGGATCTAAAAGTCTAAATTTTCCAAGACTCCAAAGAACAGAGATGAACAATTGGACAAGAAAAATGAAAGGATGGGCTGGTGAGATGTCTCAGTGTGTGAAGGTGAGGGCCACCAAGTCTGACAAACTGTTAGATCCCTGAACCCATGTGGTAGAAGAAGTGAACAGATTCAAGTTGTCCTCTGACCTGCACACATGTGTCATGCACATCCATGTTTGTGTGCACACACTCACTACACAAGTATAAAAAGTAGAAATAGATTCAATAAAAGTCATTAAAATTATAAAGGAAGAAATAAAATTCTCTCTATTTTCAGATGATTATAAATGTAAAAAAAAACCCAAACATATCACAAACAACTGTGAGAGCTAGTAAATATGTAGAATAAAAAAAATCTGAATAAAAATAATTAACAACATTTTTATTAAAAAATGACCTAACTGAAAATGAAATTTAAAAAGAAATCCCATTTATGGTAAATGGTGTATAATATGTGTGAATATAGACCAAGTACAATGTACAATGATGCACACCTATGAGGGTGTTATAATAAAACCCATTATTTTGTTAATTAAGCATAACTCTCATCCCTTTGGGGGACTTTCAACACCCAAGGTCTTCTAGGCAAGTTTCCTTTCCATAAGAATATGTTACAGCTGTTTCTATGGTGGTGTATACAGCTTCACAGATCTTTTGGGGCCAGGGTTGAGCACTGAGGATTGAAGCCAGGGTCTTGTGCATGGTGGACAAATGCTCTACCAAAGAACTGTATCCACACTGTTACGATAAATCTTTCTGCCAAAAGCCACCTGAGCCCCACAGCCACGTGTGAGCTTTATGCCAGCCGCCCGCCCCAGTTAGGCCCAAATGAATACACAGAAACCTGTATTAGGTTCAAAGCTGCTTGGCCAATGACTAGGATTCTCATCTGCTAGCTCAGTCTTAATTATCATAAATCTATATATATTATAAGACTTATTTCTATAGAGTATGCCTTTTGCTGGCACCCTCTCTTGCTGGTGGCTCACATCCTGCCACTGGAGGAGGAAGGAGAAAAAAGGGGCCCTTCCTGTTCTCCTTCGCATAAATATGAGTCTCCTTGCTATGTCACTTCCTGCCTGGATCACCACTTCTCTACTACATTTCCCAGAATCCTCTTTGACTCCTAGTCCCGTCTAACTTGCTGTCTCATTGGCCAAACAGTATTTTATTTAACAATCAAAGATAAACATACACAGAAGTACTTCCCCCATCATCTCCTCTTTTCTGTCTAAAATAAAAGAAGGATAACTTATCTTTGATAATAACTGAAGAAAACTATAACCATAACTATCTGTCTTCAACTCTATCAAAGACCACAGAAGGATATTATATAAACTCTAGAATTGACAGAGACATCTCGTTACCTGGACAGTCACCCTAAGTTCCTCTGTAACATTGGGGCATCCATCTTCAGCCCATAGGCCACAGTGTGTCTGGTACACTTCTCCATTTCAACAGGAACCCTTCAGTACTGTCTTGTTTTGTAAGTTCAGCAGTCATTTTCTTGTGGGTCCTGCATGTCCAGTTTATACAGCAACAAACAGTCCAGGTAAGAGCAGATTCTTGCCCAAATGGCTAATCTTGCCATGTTGAAAGCAAACTCCATAATGAGTTTCTTCGATGCCCATCCTCCTTTCTGACATAATTGGTGTGCCAGGAGCAGTTGTGTCTCACTGCCAAGAAAAACCCTAAACCATTTAAATGCCATATTTCTGTAGGTCTTTGAAAGGTTTCCCTCTTTGTCTGGGAATCTTGGGGCCTGGGGTCATCCCGCTCACTGACACCACCACACCTTCATTTTTACTTTTTATTTCAAGACAAGGTCTTCCTTAGTTGCCAAGGCTGTCCTTAGACTCTTTAGCCAGGCTAGCCTTGAATGTAGGATCTTTCCCCCTCAGCCTCCTGATTAACTGGGATTACAGACCTAAGCCTCCAAGCCTGACTTTCAACTTCTCGGAAATGGACCTATGTCATTTCTTTCTACAGACATGATATAACTTACTGAACTAAATCCCCACTGATGGGTGATTCAGGCTTTGCTCATACTTCAAAGGCAAACAAGAACAATAATCTTTCCATAGGTTTTTGAAGCCCTTACTTTGTCAGATGCAAAGATAATTTTCATTTTAAAGCAAGCTTATTTTGCAAAGACAGTTGGAGATGAATTTAGAGATAAAATGTTTAGATGAATTGCATTAGGGCAGTTTAAAAGTTCTGATGCGTAACCATAGCAATGGTTCCTATTCTAGGCATCTGAGTACCCAGTAGTGCTGTCCTTGGAGAACCACTGCTCACCAGGCCAGCAGGAAATGATGGCTGACATTCTGGAAAGTACCTTTGGAGACTTCCTGCTCTCCGACATGCTTGATGACTTTCCAGATAAACTACCATCTCCAGAGGTAAAAAATTTGTCTGAGAAGCTCAGATAAAGAAAAAAAAAACAAAACAGAAAAACAAAGTACACATTGTGGTCACCTTCTCTGGTAGGTTAGAGACCAGCACAGCTGCTCTGTTTTAATCATTTAACAGAGAAGTTGCTTCGCTCTGTGTTGTCTAAGGAGTGCTTTGTTAAGTTTAAGTTATGCTGGTGAAGACAGAGAACATGCAAACAAAGGAAATTCATAGAAACTGGTGGCTTTTTGCTAAGTGTCAACTTGACAGAATCTAGAATCACCTGGGAGGTTGGACTCAGGGCCTGCCTGCCATGTTGGGGGGGTTGCCCTGCTTGCAATAGCTAATGTGGGAAAAGCCATCTTGTTAATGGAACCTGGGCTGTCTAACTGACAAGGCTGAGCACTGGCATGCATGCATCCACTGCTCTCTGTCCTGACTGTGGGTGCAATGTGACCAGTTCCCTTGACCTCCTGCCACCACTGGGACTTCCCTAATATAAGGGACTGTAATGTGGAACTGTGAGGTGAGATAAATCCCCCTTCCTTAAGTGACTTTTGTCAAGAACAGTAGTAGGAAAAAAACCAAAGCAGAGATCGATGTAAAATCCACTTTTTGATGAGTCCAAACTCTGAAGGCATTTTAATATAGAACCTCAGGAATGTGATATGTTTTAAAGGCAAAAGGTTAAAGGGTGAGATACCAAGGCTGTAAACAGAATCCATACTCAAAATATCAACAAACAGAGATTAAACTCCCCCTTTTCCAGTCAGCCCCCAGGACCCCCTCCGTCTGTCTCCTCTTTGCCTGCCCCAGAGAGCTATGCATTCACGTTACCACAATTCTTCCTGTGGATGGACCTCACTGGGTCCATCTCAGAATACATGTGACCTGTTTCCCTTTCAACACACAGGACCCAGGACTTCTCTGTTCTTTCCTTAAAATGCTGACTTCTGCTCCAACCTTACTTCAGGCACAGATGCAGTGTGACCCACTCTCTCAATCTCACTTCTCTTAGATTTCTTTGGCTGACTCATAACCCCCAATGCCACAAAATGTAAGTGAACTTTCTTTTCAGTAGTATTTTCTAACAATCACTATTTGATTTTGATGTGACTTCAGCCTTGATAATGTAGCATTATTTTTGTGAGATTTGAATATTTTTCCTCACGTCATTTAAATAAGTGAGGAATTTAAAAATTGAAAAGGAAACCAATGTGCTGACATGATAGAACCAAGACAGACAACACACACATATTGGTGAGTGAAAAAAAAATCACGACTCATGAAGAATGCTCAGAGACTAAGTCTGCCCAGTTGACAAAAACTGTAAGAATTTACACAAAATGCTAGCTATAAATCACTGAAGATGCAACTTCAGAGCCATGATCCAATTCTGAGAAATTTTAAACAATTCACTCTGAATATTGTACTGTTGGCAGGTCTTTTTTTTTTTTTTTCTTTTTTGCATTCTTCTCCATGAATGTCTTTGAGGTCTCAGCGTCCACACTACTGTAAGGGGGCAGTTTCTGAGGCGTCAGTTAGAGATAAAGTCCCTTTTCATAGTGCCCAGTCTTCAATGTGAGAGATAATTGCTTGGGAACTTGGGAACTTAGCCTTGTTTCACCCCCACAATTTAAGATTTAGAAGCTTTTATTAAAACTTTAACCCAAAGTCCACAGATCTCAGCAAACTGCTGCACAGTTAGGCTAGTCACTCCAAGGCTGTGGAGGTTCATGCTGACTTTTATACTTTCACTATGAAATGCATTTTGATGAATTTATCCACCAACAAAAAGAATGAAACAAACGCACAATAGATTTAAGAGTAGAAGAACAATTGGCTCTGTGTCCTCGGTCATCACCCAGGTGTCCAGTGGAGAGCCGAAAGGGGAAAACTTGATGTGATGAGGGACGCCGGGATACAGGAAGTGGACACTTGAGTCAGGAGAGATGAGTTCGGATTCTGACTTCTTAATTGTGAAGTACATTCCCAAAATGTGTTCCCTTAGCAAGCGTCATTCCTAACACTTTTGGCATGTGGGCACAGAATACATTTTGGCAAACTCCATATTAGGGAGTAATGTAAGGGCCATCATAAAAGAGGAGAATCAAGGTGTGAGGCTGACAGAAAATGGTGGGAAGGGAGGAAGAAAAGAAGGAAGAAAGGCAGGCAGGCAGGAAGACTGAGGTCTCTTTTCGGGGGAAACTTTACTTGAGCACATTTATTCCAGTATTAGTGTGATATGGCAGGCACTCAAATAGGTTAACGGATTTTTGGAAAGGATGGAGATAGTTGAGAAGGCTTTGAATTCACAGTGAATGACCCTCTATGACGGTGGTAAATTTTGCCACATCTGTGAATTGATGACTGGAAATACTAAGTCATTGATACTTGCATGGGTTTCAATTGAAGAAGCTTTATACATTTTGAATGCAATCCGTGTTAGATGTTGGACAGACTGATGGGGCATTTTTAAATATCTGATCCCACTGGATGATTTTATTGCTGGATTAAGAATATGGCATCTACTGCCAGAAGTTGCAACCTTTTAAATTCAGCAATGTGACAAACATTTCAATGTACATACCTGCAATTTCCAACCTATTTCAAACTTATCAAATCCTAGCAATTCATGGAATATAAAAAAAGATTGTTTATAATAAGTCTCCACAGGCCTCTTTTAGGGTGAATTATGGGCAGGATGGTAATACCATTGGTTTGTTTTTTATTATTATTTTTATTTTTAATTACTCATATTTACAAATCCATCCCCCATTCTCTCGCCCTCCCATCCTCCCATGTTCCCCACCCAAGCCACCCTAACCCCTGCCTCCCCCCCAACTCCTCCCCAGGGATAGTGAGGCCCTCTACCAAAGACCTTCAAAGACTGTCATATTGTTTGGGGGAGGGTCTAGACCCTCCTTGCTGTATCTGGGCTGCAATAGTATCCTTCTATAGGGAATTGGCTCCCAAAGTCCATTTGTGCTCTACTGATAAAGACTGGCTCCGCTGTTAGAGGTCCCATAGACTGTCTTGGCCTCCTAGATGGCACCTACATTCAGAGGGCTTGGTTTGGTCCAATGCTGTTTTCCCAGATTTATGACTAGGGTCTCCATGCTATCAGTAGTTCAGGTCCACTGTTTCTGCAGGTTTCTCCAGCCCTGTCTTGGCTCCTTTGCTCAACCCTCCTCCCTCTCCACAATTGAATTCCAGTAGTATGGTTCAGTGCTAGGCTATGGGTGTCTGTTTCTGCTTTGAACAGCAACTGGATGAAAACTCTCCTTCCTCTCCCTGCCCCTGGGCTCCAATTTGGTCAGGGATTCTTGTCCCCATCCCCTTCTTCCAGGGACTATTCAATCTTCTCTTGGGGTCGTCCTTGATTCCTAGCTCATCAGATAGTGTGAAATGTAGGCTAGAGATCCTTTGATCTATGTCTAAAAATCAAAAATGTTTATCTTTTTGTGATTGGGTTACCTCACTCAGGATGGTTTCTTCTAGTTCCATCCATTTGCCTTTGAATTTCAAGATTCCATTGTTTTTTTCCGCTGAGTAGTAATCCATTGTGTAAATATACCACATTTTCTCTATCCATTCTTCAGTTGAGGGGCATCTAGGTTGTTACCAGGTTCTGGCTATTACAAATAATGCTGCTATGAACATAGTTTAACATATGTCCTTATTGTATGAGTGTGCATTCTTTGGGTATATGCCCAAGAGAGGGATTGCTGGATTGTGTGGTAGACTGATTCCCATTTTCCTGAGAAACTGCCATACTGATTTCCAAAGTGGTTGTACAAGTTTGCACTCCCACCAGCAATGGAGGAGAGTTCCTCTTTCTCCGAATACTCTCTAGCATAGACTGTCATTGGTGTTACTGATTTTAGCCATTCTGACAGGAGTAAGATGGTAGGTATCTTAGAGTGGTTTTGAGTTGCATTTTCCTGATGGCTAAGGATGTTGAGCACTTTCTCAAGTGTCTTTCAGCAATTTTGGATTCCTCTGTTGAGAATTCTCTATTTAGTTCTGCACTCCATATTTTAATTGCATTGTTTGGTATTTTGGTGGCTAGATTCTTGAGTTCATTGTGTATTTTGGTGATCAGCCCTCTGTCAGATGTGGTGTTGGTGAATATCTTTTCCCATTCTGTGGGCTGACGTTTTTGTCTTGCTGGCGTGTCCTTTGCTTTTCAGAAGCTTCTCAGTTTCAGGAGGTCCCATTTATTAATTGTCGATTTCAATGTTTGAGCTACTGGTGTTATGTTCAGAAAGCGGTCTCCTGTACCAATTTGCTCAAGGGTGCCACCTACCTTCTCTTCTAGGAGGTTCAGTGTAGCTGAATTTATTTTGAGGTCTTTGATCCATTTGCACTTAAGTTTAGTGTGTGGTGATAGATATGGATCAATCTGCAATCTTCTACACATCTGAGTCCAGTTATGCCATCACCATTTGTTGAAGATGCTTTCTTTTTTCCATTGTATAAATTTAGCTTCTTTGTCAAAAATCAGGTGTTCATAGGTGTGTGGGTTAATATCAGGGTTTTCAATTCGATTCCATTGGTCAACCTGTCTATTTTTGTGCCAATACCAAGCTGCTTTTAGGTCTATGGCTCTATAATAGAGCTTGAAGTTAAGGATGGTGATGCCTCCGGAAGTTTCTTTATTGAACAGGGTTGTTTGGCTATCCGGGTTTTTTTTTGTTTTTCCATATGAAGTTGAGTACTGTTCTTTCAAGGTCTGTGAAGAATTGTGTTGGTATTTTGATGGGGATTGCATTGAATCTGTAGATTGCTTTTGGCAAGATTGCCATTTTTACTATGTTGATCCTACCTATCCAAGAGGATGAGAGATCTTTCCATTTTCTGGTATCTTCTTTAATTTCTTTCTTTAAAGACTCAAAGTTCTTACTATACAGGTCTTTCTCATTTTTCTTTAGCATTACTCCAATATATTTTATGTTGTTAGTTGCTATTATAAAGGGTGATGTTTCTCTGATTTCTTTCTCAGCACATTTATCTTCTGTGTATAGTATGGCTACTGATTTTTTTTTTTTGAGTTATTCTTGTATCCTGTCACTTTGCTGAAGGTGTTTATCAGCTGTAGTAGTTCCCTGGTAGAGTTTTTTGTGTCAATTATGTAAACTATCATATCATCTGCAAATAGTGAAAGTTTGACTTCTTCCTTTTCAATTTATATCCCCTTGGTCTCCTTTTTTGTCTTATTGCTCTAGCTAGGACTTCAAGTACAATATTGAAGAGATATGGAGAGAGTGGACAGCTTTGTGTTATTCCTGATTCTAGAGGAATCACCTTGAGTTTCTCTCCATTTTGTTTGATGTTTGCTGTTGGTTTACTGTATATTGCTTTTTATCATGTTTAGGTATGTTCCTGTTATTCCTGATCTCTCCAAGACCTTAATCATGAAGAGATGTTGGATTTTGTCAAAGGCTTTTTCAGCATCTAGTGAGATGATCATGTGGTTTTTCTCTTTCAGTTTGTTTATTTGGTGGATTACATTGATGGATTTTTTTGTATGTTGAACTATCCCTGCATTCCTGGGATAAAGCCAACTTGATCATGGTGGATGATTTCTCTGATGTGTTTTTGGATTGGATTTGCCAGTATTTTGTTGAATATTTTTACGTCGATGTTCATGAGGTATATTGGTCTGTAATTCTCTTTTTTCATTTTGTCTTTGTGTGGCTTGGGTACCAATGTAACTATAGCCTCATAAAAAGAGCTTGGCAATGTCCCTTATGTTGCTATTGTGTGGAACAATTTGAGGAGTACTGATATTAGCTCTCCTTTGAATTTCTGGTAGAATTCTGCAGTGAATCCATCTGGCCCAGAGCTTTTTTTGGTTGGTAGATTTTTGATGACTGCTTCTATTTCATTAGTGGTTATAGATCTGTTTAAATTGCTTATCTGTTTTTGATTTAATTTTGGTAAGTGATATCAATCCAAAAAATTGTCCATTTCCTTTAGATTTTCAAATTTTGTGGAGTGCAGGTTTTCAAAGTATGACATGATGATTCTCTGGATTTCTTCAGTGTCTGTTGTTATGTCCCCCTTTTCATTTCTGATTTTGTTAATTAGCATGCTCTCTCTCTGCTTTTTGGTTAGTTTGGATAAATGTTTGTCTATCTTGTTGACTTTTTCGAAGAACCAACTCTTTGTTTCATTGTGTTTTTGTAGTGTTTTCCTGGTTTCTACTTTATTGATTTCAGCCCTCAGTTTGATTATTTCCAGGCGTCTATTCCTCCGGGGAGTGTTTGCTTCCTTTTGTTGTACAGCTTTCAGTTACACTGTTCATTCTCTAGTGTCACTATTCTCCAGTTTCTTCATGTGGGCATTCAGTGCTATGAAATTTCCTCTTAGCAGTGCTTTCAAAGTGTCCCATAGGTTTGGGAATGTTGTGTCTTCATTCTCATTAAATTCTAGGAAGTCTTTAATTTCTGTTTTTATTTCTTCCTTGACCCAAGAATGGTTCAATTGTGCATTATGTAATTTCCATGCATTTGTAGGGGTTCTTCAATTTGTGTTGTTCTTGAATTCTAACTTTAAAGCATGGTGGTTTGATAAGATACAGGGGATTATTCCATTTTTCTTTTTATATCTGTGTAGGTTTGCTACGTTGCCGAGTATGTGGTCAATTTTAGAGAAGGATCCATGTGGCGCTGAGAAGAAGGTATATTCTTTTGTGTTTGGATGGAATGTTCTATAGATATCTGTTAAACCCAATTGGGTCATAACATCTGTTAGTTCTTTTGTTTCTTTGTTAAGTTTCTGCCTGGTGGTCCTATCTAGTGGTGAGAGTGGTGTGTTAAAGTCTTATACTATAAGTGTGTGAGGTTTTGTGTGTGATTTTGAGCTTTAGCAATGTTTCTTTTACAAACATGGATGACTTTGT
The DNA here is from genome assembly GCF_003668045.3 of Cricetulus griseus. NCBI lineage: Eukaryota > Metazoa > Chordata > Mammalia > Rodentia > Cricetidae > Cricetulus > Cricetulus griseus. The sequence continues at coordinate 9,161,171 of NC_048601.1, forward strand.
ATTTGGGGCACAAATGTTCAGAATTGAGACTTCATCTTCATGGACTTTTCCTGTGATGAGTAGAAAGTGCCCTTCTTCATCTCTTTTGATTGATTTTAGTTTGAAGTCTAATTTGTTAGATATTAGGATTGGTACACCAGCTTGTTTCTTGGGTCCATTTGATTGGAAAATCTTTTCCCAACCCTTTATTCTGAAGTACCATCTGTCTTTGAAGTTGAGATGTGTTTCTTGTATGCATCAGAAGGCATGGATTCTGTCTTCGTATCCATTCTGTTAGCCTGTATCTTTTTATAGGCAAGTTAAGACCATTGACATTGAGGGATATTAATGACCATTGATTGTTGATCTTGTTAGTTTTGGATTTGTTGTTGGTGGTGTTATTGTGTGTGGATTTCCCCACCTTTTTATTTGGTGTTTGGTAAAGTGATATTATCTATTGCCTATGTTTTTTTGGGCATAGTTATCTTCATTACATTGGAGTTTTCCTTCCATTAATTTCTGTAGGGCTGGATTTGTGGATATGTATTGCTTAAATCTGGTTTTGTCATGGAATATCTTGTTTTCTCCATCTTTAGTGATTGAAAGCTTTGTTGGGTACAGTAGTCTGGGCTGACATCCTTAGAGTTTGTAGAACATCTATCCATGATCTTCTGGCTTTCAAAGTTTCCATTGAGAAGTTGGGTGTAATTTGGATAGGTCTGCCTTTGTATATGATTTGGCCTTTTTCTTTTGTTCCACTTAATATTTTTTATTTATCCTGTAAGTTTGGTGTTTTGATTATTATGTGGCGAGGGGACTTCTTTTTGTGGTCCACTCTATTTGGTGTTCTGTAAGCTTCTTGTATTTTCATAGGCATATCCTTCTTTAGGTTGGGAAAGTTTTCTTCTATGATTTTGTTGAATAAGTTTTCTGTACCTTTGAGCTGAATTTCTTCGCCTTCTTCTATACCTATTATTCTTAGGTTTGGTCTTTTCATGGTTTCCCATATTTCCTGAATATTTTGTGTTAGGGATTTGTTGGACTTGAGATTTTCTTTGGTCGATGACTGTATATCCTCTAATGAGTCTTTAACACCTGAGATTCTCTCTTGTATTCTATTGGTTATGCTTACATCGTTTACCCAGCTTTTCTATTTCCAGCATCCCCTCATTCTGTGTTTTCTTTATTGTTTCTAATTGTGCTTTCAAACTGTGAACTGTTTGAATTGTTTCCTTCACTTGTTTGGTAGTGTTTTCTTGGCCTTCTTTAGATTCTTTAAGAGATTTGTCTATTTCTTGAATTTTTTGGTTTGTCTTTTCCTCCATTTCATGTAATTTTTGGCTTGTTTTTTCTTCTATTTCTTTACGGAATTTTCTTGTTTCCTCTTTAATGGTCTCTATCATCTTCATAAGATAATTTTTGAGGTCCGTCTCTTCTACATCCTCTGTTTTGGGCTTTTCAGTTCTTGATGGTGTGGAGTCCCTAGATTCTGGTGGTGTCATATTGGTCTTTCTGTTGTTGTGTGTGTTCTTACTCTGTCATCTTCTTATCCCTTCTTCCAGTGGGTGCTGGTGGGGTCTCTTCCTCTCTCAGATGGCAGATGGAGGGCTCAGGTTCAGTCATCAGGCTCAGGCTCAGGTGGCAGCCGAGGGCAGAGGGTGGTGGGTGGACAAGGGTGAGGTGTGTCAGGACTCAGGGTGGGCCTTCAGGTCTGGGATTATCCACTCTTGTCCGGCCGGGGGTGGGGGACTCATGCAGAAATGAGCAGGGGGTGATGGGAGAGGTTGGGGGCAGAGCAGCTCCCAGACTCACTCAGGTGGCAGGTGGAGGGCAGAGGGCAGATGGCAGAGGGCAGACAAGGGTGAGGTGTCTACCATTGGTTTCTAATGAGCACGGACAGTGTTCTAAAACACAAGGAGGTGCCTGCTGTACCTTGAGTTGAGTTCCCAGACTCAGTCCTGCTTTCTCTTTATGTCAGGGTACTTCTCAAGTGTGCAGTGAAGACTTACCTGTAAATATGTCTTGTTTTCAACTGTTCTTATAGGCACTAAAATTCAAGATATTAGTGAAAAATAAGAAGATAGGAACCTTACTGGAAACCCGTGAGAGGAAGGGGACTGACAAAGAGGGCCTGGTGTTAGAGAAGGAGGAAGATTCGTATGAAGATGGTGATGTCGAGGCACTGAAAGAACCGGAATCACGAGACAGCTTTTTGTTGCGGGTCGAGCAGGAAAAGGAGACAGAGCCCTCAAAGCTGATAGTGGGAGTAGTTGGCAAGAAAAAGGTGAGAACAGGTTTCCTGAGACTCTTACAAGCTATCAAAGTTTTCTAATGTTCTGGGTAAAAAGTTGAAATAATTTTATGCAAGGGAGTCAGTTGTCTTAATGGCAGCTTGAGTCCAATTTAAAATTGTATTTGAAAGAAGTTGACAGTGGATAAGAACATTGGAAACAGATTTCTCTTTCTGGGGTAGCTTTTCTCAAAGTGCTAAGGCTGGAGACAGTTATGATGACCTCTTAGGGAGCGGGCATTGTACAGAGTGGAAAGCATGCAGAGGTAAATGACACAGTTCCCCTGCCCTATAGCAGAGACAGAAGCAACAGAATCAACGTCAGCGCTGCACAGTCTTATATGTATTTGTATTATGACCTTAAAATACTTGCGTTGTGTTATATGCTATTATCAAGCTGGGCTAAAGGAGATGAGACCCGATCTCCCTCCTCCAACGAACAGTTCATGGGAAGGAATATTGATTGAGGGATGGCTTGATATAGTGTGTCAAACCAGATATCCAGAACTTTGTGCATCTTTAGTCCCAATTTCTCTGTATTTGGGAATGATTATTGTAAAAAAAAATCAGCTTTGCATACTTTACAGGATCAGACACAGTGCATGCCTATTTAGGAGAGAAGCATTTTGTTTTGAATGACTGCCATGATCTGCCCGTTTGCACTGATTGCTGATGCTGGGGTGGTCAGCTCTGACTGGGAGACCCCATAGAATGATTTGCATTTAAACATGTGCATCTAGGAATCTGTCCATTTCTTCTAGATTTTTTCTCTTTATTGCTTTGGAAAGAGGTTTGTTGATCTTGCTTATTTTTTCAAAGAGCCAACTTTTTGCTTGATGGGTTCTCCGTGTTGGATTTTTAGTTTTCACATTTTCAAATTCTGTCTTATCTTTTTAATGAACTGAATCATCGTTGTTTTTCAGTTTCTGGGTCTTTTGTGAACATTTCTATTTCTTATCATCTTAAATCTTTCTGTTTTGTAATTTCGTAAGCAAGCACGTTGTATTTAGGCCGTACCCACTCCATGTCACGTTCCCCTGCACCTCCTTTCATTGCCCCCACATAACTCCTCCCACCGAGGGAATTCTTCTCCCCCTCCCTTCACCTTCCTCTCCTGCCTCCTCCTTTCCTTCCTTCCCCCTCCTCCTCTTAGGCCAGCTAATGCTGCCTGCATGTTTATCTTTTATGTCCGTCTGTATGCTTGGGAGTGCAGAGCAACCCATCACGACCACACTCCTGAAGAAGACTGGCTTTCCTTCCTTTGGTGACCCTCAACTGCTAACAGATCTTCAGTGGACCCTTCCCACTCCTTGGTATGGTTCTGGCTGGCTTGAGCTTGTGCAGGATTTCTGCAGGTGACCACACCTGCTGTGAGGTCACCAGTGTGGTGGCTATGTTGTATCTAGAAAACACTATTTCTCAGTAATATTTCTTGACCTCTGGCTCCTATAATCTTTCTGCTTCCCCTTCTGTAGTGTTCCCTGAGCCTTGCAGGGGTATGATATAGATGCCCTATTTTCCTTTGGTCTTCATTATTTCTTGACAGCTACCATCTTGGAGCTGGGGATCATTAGACTAAGGGAGATCAGTCAGACTCAGGCCAACAATGCAAATATATATATATATATATATATATATATATATATATATATATAATGACACAAGAGTAGGAAGAGGACTACTAGAGGGCTGAAGAAGTATAAAGGACTGAAATGCGACTAAGAGAAGATGGAATTTATCTATATGACATACTAATTGAGGAGAAGAGGAGCAGGAGGCAGCCAGAAGGACCACAGGGGAGGGCAGTGTGGGAGATAGATGAGTTAGAGAAGGGTAGAATGATACATACTTGTGAGGGTGTTATGAAAAAATGTATCATTTACATACCAACTTAAATATTAATGTGCAGCATGAGTAAGGGATGCCATTTCACAAACCTGGGAAGTGTCTGAGAGAATTGCAGCAGAAGAGCAAATATCAACTAAACAATAAAAACTATCCCAAAATGTCAGAATAAACTGGAAATATATTCATGATTACAGTTCTTAAATCTGTAAAATTTATGAGGATAAGCTGACATCTTTGGGAGATGAGAAAATAGTAAAAATTACTATTCTCAAATTTTGAAACTTTAACTAGATTAAAAGTTTAGTCTAGTTCATATGATTATTAAATATTGTGGCCATAAAAACAATCACATTGACTTAGTCCAAAGAATTTTGGGGGAGATAAGTTTAAGAAAAAACTGAAATGATCTCTTTAAAAGCATATTTTTATTGTTATTAAAGGAAATTTTCAAATGATTAATGTAAAAATGTGAAATCACTGCATTTTATTTTTAGAGCAGGAAGCTAAAATTAGCTCTGGCCTTATCTGATCTTGTCATTTATACCAAAGCCGAGAAGTTTCGAAGCTTCCAATATTCAAGACTTTATCAGCAATTTAATGAGAATAATTCTATTGGGGAGTACCGAGCTCGAAAACTTTCAAAATTGAGAGGTAAACGCTTAAAACTCTAAAGGACAGAGGATTTAATTCATTTCTATTCACTGCAGAGGAGTTAACATGGGTCGGGTGTATTTATAAATGTGTATATTCTTATTAAATTTTAATTCACTTACTTTAGAAAGGGGTTATAGTTTTGAGTTGCATTAAGTTTCATATCATAAAATTTTGCTACTAACTGCCTTAACTTTTGTTTTTGATGAGGTAAGATTATGTAGTCCTGGATGGACTAGAACACACTTTGTAGACCAGACTGGACTTGAACTACTCATAGAGACCTACCTGCCTCTGTTTCCCAGGTGCTGGGATTAAAGGTGTGTCAACATCATGCTTTAATTGCCTGCTTGGGTCATGGCATTTTGAATGAGACTGTGAGATATGGATCCTTCTGGGCAAATCTGTGGTGGGCAGGTGGTACTACAGAGTGGTGAGAGACAGGTTCCCTGCAAAACATTTGGGTTTCCCTGGGAGACAGAGGAAGCAATCTGACAGTGGCATGAGCCTCTGTGTGCTTTGATGCCTTGCATAGTGGCTAGAGGATCAAACAAATAAAAGAATAAGATAGAGTGCTATTGAATTGGATGGAATAAAAAGAAGAGTAGAATAGAAGACTGTATTGTAGGCAACAGGAAAGAATACTTAATGAAGCCATTGGGGTGGGGGAGAGAGAGGAAACGGATGTGTATGTGTGGATGTTTGCACTTGTGATCGTGTACAATCCAGTTGAAGATAGCAGGGTCCCACTCTGTCACTCTCTGCCTTACTCCCTTGAGCCAGGATCTCTCACTGAACCTGGAGCTGTAGTCAGTAAACTTCACTGATTCACCCCCTGGGTGATTCCTGCCACGGTGCTGAGGCTCCAGGTGTTCATGTAGCCATGCTGGGTTCTTATGTGGGTAATGGGGTTGTAAACTTGGGTCTGCATGTTTGTTCAGTGGGAGCTCTTATCTGCTGAGCCATCTCCCCAACTTGGGTTGTGCATATTTCTTACTGCACAGTATAGTCAAGAGAGTTTGAATGACCTACTTTACTGGCTGGTATCTGACACCTCAACGTGTTGGCTAGCTTTTTAGGTTTATAAGAACAGGCTCTCTGGGTAGAGTGGGAGTTGTTACACTTCTCTCACACCTAGTATATTAAACACACACAAACAATTTTACAAAATGATTGGGGGACAGTGAGCCCAGATATAGGGCATAGCTCCATAAAGAGAATAGAACATTTTTCTTGTACCAAAAGCCAGTAATTAAATAATTAATGATAATGGCAAAGGTTTAGCTGCACAGATACCTAGACTTACTATACATATCATTATAAACATCACAAAAACAAAATATGGGAATGCTATCGAAACAAAATGATTCTCACATTTTTTCCAGTTAAGTTAAAAAAAAGGCAGCCAGTAAAAGGGAATGCATAATATAAATCCATTTGAAAAACTAGTGTATAGATAGAAAAGAATAGAAAGGAACACATTACCCAGTTATTGGTAATTCTTAATTGAGTGATGAGACTGTATGAAGTTTTATTTCCTCTTTTTTTAAATTTGATTTCCACATGTTTCTAGAAAGAACATAAAGTACATTCGTGATAAACTGTGTGTAACTTCTAGTGTCAAATTTCAGAAGCAACACAGTGATGTCACCTTACAAGAGGGTGTTAGCTATTTTTCTCATTGCCATGACCAGATGGCTGGCAAGCAGCAACTTCAGGAAGGAAGCTGAGGCGGCTCACAGTCTGAGGAGACACAGTCCATCTTGGCTTGGAAAGCATAGTGGCTGTAGCTCCACAGTGGTGGGAACATGAGGCGGCTGCTTGCTCACACCTTTTTAGATAAGAAGGCAAGAGAGATGGATGCTTGTGATCCAGTGGCTCATTTCTCCCTTTAATTAACAATGTAAGAACCTAGTCCATGGATGGGTAACACCCACATTGAGGGGATCTTTCTCAGTTAGTCCTCCTGTAGAAATACCCCCAGGGACACACATACAGGTGTGCCTCATTGATACCTAGGTGTTTCTTAACCCAATCAGGTTGACACTAAGAATTTAACAAAATGCAGACTATGCATGCATCACTATGTAGACGGTAAGCCCTAGGCACCAAGTGTGCATGATGTACTTATGGATAGACTTCCATTAGAGTTCAGAAGGGAGCATGATTTCAAAACAGCATTCAGCTTTTAAACTAATAACATATCTTAAGGAATATTGTTTAGGACAAGGAGGGAAGGGCTCTGTCCCACTAGCAAATGCCATGGGCTATCCATAGCAATCACTTCTTTCAATGTTAGTTGTCATATTGTCAGAAATGGTTGTGGCATTGAGATCTATTCGGTGAAAGAAGAAAAATATTGAAGAAAATATGACACATGTTCAAAAAACTAAAGGATGTCAATCAAATGGAGAAGGGTGTCAATTAATTTTTAAACACCAAGTCACTTAGCTTATAGACAAGCAGAAACACAGTGTATAGATTACATATGTATGTATACATATGTACACGTTGCAAAAAAGTAGATTGCTCAGCAAAAGAGATTAATATTAGAGGTAAAGATTTGGGGAAGTAGTGAGATTGACAATGGGAGGTTGAAAGCAGAGATTGGACACACTTGGGAGAAAGTCGCTGTACCAGAGGTCTGGGGGCTAAGCCAGGTAACTCAAGGGTCCCTCTAAACTCTTTAAATATGTGAAAAGATCACTAAATTAATTTAACTAGAAATACTTCATATGACTTACATGCAAGTCCATCTTAATGTGGAAATTGAGGTTCAAGAATCAAATTGGTAAATACGCTACTTAAAAACATTTTATTTTGGAATTGTGTGCATTGTTGTATTAATGTGGAATTAATTTGGATGCATGAAAGTGAAATAGTTCCTCAAGTATATAATCAATTTATATAAGTTGTTCCATGAAATTATTATAAAAGTTTATGAATGATTCTATAAGCATTAATGTATAGGATTCTCTTTTATTTTGTGATTGAAAATTTTTTTTTGTCTAAGCCATGTATAGAATTATTTCACATACATAAGTAATATACAAAAATAGCTTTGTTTAACTGATTACAAATACTTGACAAAATTGTGTTACTTTTTTTCTTTTTTTGTAGTCCATGAGTTCATTTTCCACACCAGGGCATTTATCACCAGAATTTACCCCAAGGTGACCAGAGCAGACTCTTCCAATTTTGACCCTCAAGAGTTTTGGAATATAGGCTGTCAGATGGGTAGGTTATGTAGGATAATGGGCTAGCTGCAAATGTAAGTAGGAATGAATTCATTGTGTGAGTTAATGGAAATTTCTGGAAAAGTTTTGGCCCTGGAAGTGGGATTAGGCACTCATGGTAAATCATTGATTTCCAGGGTTAAAGTTTTCCCCAAATGACTTGAGAGGGTTGGAAAGCCTAGACTAATTCACAAGGCTTGACACTGGGACCTGTGTGCTTGAGGGACAGGGAGACCAGATGGACAGGAGGGGAATTGAAGATCAAGTTCCTTACTTGAGTTAGGCTCGAGCCCTCTTCAAACCAAGTGTCCATCATTTTAACTTTGCATGAGCCTCAGAAGGTGACTAGGGTCACAGGGCTTGTTATTTCTCCATGCCAGATTCTCCTTGTTCCTACCTGAAGAGCTGGTATGATACCAGCACAAACCACTCGGTATCATAGTTTGTCAGTGCCCAGTCTTCGTTTCCTGAACTATGGAGAGGCTGACATGTGGGCATGAGGAGATGGGGAGTAGGGTTAAATAGAATTCAGAGGGCTTGGAGAAGACTATATGTCAGGGACACTTACCAGACACTATCTATACCAGTTTCTCACTTTCTTGGAGAACATATCCACATTTAGGACCTGGGTGTTTGTGACATAGTTGGTGCTTTCTCTTCCTTAGTAGTAGACACCAGTACTGATGATTGAGTGTAAGGCCCGCACAGAGTGAGAAAACATTACAGTCCTGAGTTAGAGCCCTATTTTCTTTACTTTTATAATTATTGAATGTTATTTGACACAAGCATTGTTTTTCTATAATCCATACTGAATGCCACTTTCTTTTTCTTATTAGTCCCTTATCATCATGGCAGGAAACATGACAGCATGTAGGTAGACATGGTCTTGGAGTGGCAGCTGAGAGTTCTACATCTGGATTCTCAGATAGCATGGGGAGAGAGACAGAGAGAGAGAGAGAGAGAGAGAGAGAGAGAGAGAGAGAGAGAGAGAGAGAGAGAGAGGTACTGGGCCTCAAGTTTTCAAGCCTCAAAGTCCACCCTACATGACACATTTCCCTCAACACCTCCTAGTAGTGCCACTCTCTATGAACCTATGAAGAACATTTTCATTGAAACCACCATAGTGAGACAGCATAAAATATTTAAAAACCACGAATTATTAGGTAAATGATCCATAATGTGTGATGATTCTGCCACACACTGAGTTGAATGTCTTTAGCTACACTCCCTGTTTCTTAACACTATTGATTTACTTCTTTCTCACAGTGGCCTTGAACTTCCAAACCCCTGGAGTGCCTATGGATTTGCAGAATGGGAAATTTTTGGATAATGGTGGCTCTGGATATCTTTTGAAGCCAGACTTTCTAAGAGATACAACCCTGAGCTTTAACCCAAGTGACACAAATGGAGATGGCCACCCGATTACCCTCACATTACGAGTAAGATTAATGGCTTGTTCTTTTATTTGCTGGTTGTTAAGTAAACTAGATCATGTACATTAATATTTCAATTCTACTGATTTGCTCTAATGCCTCTTAAATTCCTGTTAATCTTTTTAGACACAATTAATGGGTGCCGCTTTAGCATCTTTTTCTGTGTCTGAAAAATGTCTTTCTGTGCATTTTCACATGAATGATTTTCTGCCAGGGAATAGAAATATTGAGGCTAAAACCTTTTCCTTTGAGAGATCTATTTATATTATTCCATTGTATTTGCCATTTAGCACTGTGATGGAGTGGTTTGATTTCAGCTTGCTGATGACCTTATGGACATGCCACTTTTTGTCCCTTAACTTTAAAGAATTTCACCAGCAAATTCTAGTAGCTATTTCCTTCTCATTAATCTCTTACTTTTGTAATGCAGTATTCTTTCCTTGCTAAGTCTCTGAACTCTGTTAGATTGGAAATAAAAGAAGGTATGTATATATGTTCTTCTGTATCCTTCTTCCATGTCTATTAATGTGTTAACAAGCTTAGAATGTTCTCAAATTTTTTTCCTGTAGTTTGAGAGAACTTTTAACATTTGTCCCCTACATTGATGATACATAATCTGTATTTCATTGTGTGTGTGTGTGTGTGTGTGTGTGTGTGTGTGTGTGTGTGTGTGTGTGTGTATACCTGTGGAGTTCAGAAGAGGGCATCAGATCCCACTGGAGCTGGAGGTACAGGGTGTTGTGAGCCTCTGGATCAGCTGGATCAGCAGTGGCACCTAACCTGTTCTTATCATTGAGTGTTTACCCCTATTTCATACATAAATAAATTCTTGAGACCCTTTATCAGACTCACTCAATAGCAGGTGCTGGAAACTAAACTCTCATCCTTGGCAGTGCATGCTCTTAACTGCTGAGCCACCCTGTATCCAAATTTTATTTTCATTTTAATATAGATACATATTTTCTCCTGCGCTTTGAGTCTCCAATTGCCTGTTAGCTTCCTCTTTCTTTCTGTCTGCATCCTGTCACTGCCAGTTCTCCTGCCTCATTATTTCATCTTTTGCTTTCTTTCTGTATGATTTCATTGGGAGCAAAAGCAGCTGTCTCCATTAGCACAGACTTTTCTTTGTTCTCTATTACCTAAATGTAATGTTTATTTACTTTAGAAAAGGTCACTGAACCTTTACAAAGGTCTGGTTGCACTTAATTACAAGCCACTCAGGCTGCATCTCCATCTATAAAGTCTGCCACTAAAGGATTTGTTTGCTAATGAACTGGGTAGGTAAGTATGGCCTCTTTGGAGTGCCTCCTTCTGTTAACTAGTTGCTCCTACAACCATAGGCACCAGTTCAGATGCTCTTCTGGAATTTGGGTCAGTGATCTTGCTGTTGCCAGTCATGTGTTCCATGTTGGGACACTACCAGATGTTGAGTGGCCTCTGTTCTTCACTCTGGGCTGTAGGTAGTGCAGCCCTGGAGTCCCCAGAATATGCTTCCTTCACATACAAATTCTGTCTCATCTCTGTCTACATTGTCATTACACCATGGGGCTTGGGAGCCCACTTTGACCTGCTTTGGTTCCTTGCCATTTAATCCCAGTGAAGAATGGGAGATTTTATTGCTACTTTCCAAAAATAACCTTGAATGGAGAATAGAGCAAAGGTGGTCTGGGAGGAAACAGTGCTGCTGAGGTACGCAGCTGGCTTAGCTCCTGCTGTTAGGATGTTGTGACACTATAATCCAGTCAAAGCAGATAGCTAGAAATCACCTACAATAAGTGCAGCAAATATTGATTAGCTGGCATCTGGAGAAGTATTATTTCCACTGGGCTTTTTTTACAAGGGATTGTCATGTCGGCCTTCTTTCTGCATCTTTTAAATAGTTGACTCAGTGGGGAAAGGTGGATTAGCCACTCCTAAGAGCCCTTCATGGCACACTCAAGTCTCTTCTTCTTTCTAGCCCTTCATTCTTCATTTATCTGTCATGGGACTCTGTTTCACTTTCATTGATAGATTTCTCTTTCTGTACCTACTCCTAAAATATTCATATTTTATCTAACCCTTGTTCCAAACTAATGATTCTTTTCAAATTTCTTATGCAGAGGTTCATGATTTTTAACCACCAATAAGGCTCAAATCTTTAACCTGAGCTCATTTTTTTTTAGAACCCAAAGTATGTTTTAAACAGTATACCAAGCATTTACACCTATTAAATCAGTATTCTGTCAAACTTAAAAAAATTAAACCTGAACGTCCCTTCCTAGTCAACCTATCTTTAAATATTTTATTGCTACGCCAATGAATGCTCTAATCAGTTTAGACCAGAAAACAGGATGGTATTATATAGCTCTTTCACTTCCTAAATAACCCATCTTTAAATTCTACCCAGTCCACTCCTTGTCTTCATTATTGATGCCCATGGTGTAGCTACCTTTGCTGCTGTCCTGTTTCGGGAATTTATTATCTATCATTAGGTCTCTTCTTTTGGCTTTTAATACATGTCCAATCAGTCCACTTGATGGTTAATTTTAACTGCCAATTTGACCTAGTCTGGAATCACCAGGGAAAACAGTCTCAGTGAGAGATTGTTTGGATTAGGTTGGTCTGTGGGTGTGTATATGAGAGATTTTCTTTTAAAAATATTTTATTATATTACTCATATGGGTGTTTAGTCTGTGCATATGTCTATGCACCTTGTACAAGCCTGGTGCCCATGGAGGCTAGAAGAGGATGTTAGATCCTTTGGAGCTGGAGTTAAGAAGGTTGTAAGGTGTCAAGCAAGTACTGGGAATCAATCAAGCTTTGTTTCTCTGGAAGAACAGTAAGTGCTCTTAACTACTGACCCATCTCTCCAGTCCCAAGTAGGAGATTTTCCTACTGGGTTTCTTGGGAAGATACAGCCTGAAAGTGCGTGGCACCATTCCCTAGGTTGGGTCCTGGGATGCTCAAAGGAGAAGGTAAGCACAGAAGCAAGCTTGCACGCATTGATTTTGTTTGCTTTTGGCTGTGGGAGCTTCAAGCTCCTGCCTTGACTTCCACACAATGTAAGCTGAACAAGCATTACTTCTTTCAGGGTATTTTATCGCAATACAGAGACTAGAGTAAAACAGCCCGTCTCTGACCTCCTAGCCTCTCCTCTTGATGTCTAAGAAACTTTTAGATTTTGCTCCAGTGGTGATCTCGTTAACAGTCATTTCTGTCTACCAGTTACGTTCCTAGTGAAGGCTTAGCTTGCTTCTCTATACCCATGTCTCACCATATAGCCTTAGCTTTTGTATAGCCCTGACCGGGATTTACTTTCTGGAATTGCAGTCCCCCCCCCCACCGCCCCCATCACTCACTTTTCCTGTTGAATTCTCTGTGTCTCTCTATCCTCTCTTTACCTCTCTCCCTCTCTCCCTCTCTCTCTCTCTCTCTCTCTCTCTCTCTCTCTCTCTCTCTCTCTCATCCCCTCTCCTTCAGACAGTATCTTACTGTGTAACCATAGTTACCTTGGAACTTGCTATCTATCTAGGCCAGCAGGCTGGTCTGGAACTCAGAGAGATCTATCTGCTTCTGCCTCTTGAGTGCTGGAATTAAATTTAGATGATATAACCTGACTGATGCATAACTTGAAAAATTACTATTTTTTGGAAGCCTTTTTTCCCCCTTCGTTTTCCTACTCTTGTTTTTTTTCACATTTCCCTTCTGTTTTTCTGTTGCAGCCTACACAAGTACATATTATAGCACTCACCCCACTGCATTATAATCATTTTCATGTCTTTATTCTCCAGTTATCTGAGAAATATTTAAGGCCAAGAGCTGTGCTTTGTTCAAGCCTAGCTGACAGGGTGTGACATAAAACGCATGCTTCATACATGGAAGTTGATTGAATGTGTGACGGTGTCTGTCGCATGCTGAGAACAGTACAGAGCATCTGTGCTGCCTTGTTGGAAATGAAGCAGCAACGTAGTTTGTGCCCTGAGATGCCGATGAGCATTCTGGGAGTGTCCCGAGAATCTCGTGTTGAGATGTGAAATGGCTTAGACTCAGACAGGTTAGTGAGTCCCTGGGAAGCAGCCACCGTGGCCACCACAGCCGCACACCACAACTATGTGAGCGAGTCCTCCTCTCCTGCTTATTTTGTAGTTGGTTACTTTAATCTGACAGGTTATGGGAGCACAACTTGGAAACCCAAAGGCCTGGATTTACCGTAAGCTTTCTGGAGTCCTCGATGAAGACAAATTATCAAATCCAGTTTATTCTGTCACCTGTGAACTGAGAGTTTTGGTCGAGTTCATCCTTTCCTTTCCTTTTTTCTTTCCTCTTTTCTCTTTTCTCTTTTCTCTTTTCTTTTGCTGTTTCCCTTCCCTTCCCTCCCCTCCCCCTCCTCCTCCCCTCCCCTCCCCTCCCTCCCCTCCCCTTCCCTCCCCTTCCCTTCCCTACCCTTTGGCATAGAGTGTACTAATATGGAAATGGTTCCATTTTGGTGAGGCCTTTTTTCCGAATAGCTGATAATTAGCTGGCAAGCACTCATACTTGGGAGTAGTGTAGTAAATATCTATAAAAATATTGTTTCAAACATGTGGATGTCTAACTATGCTGACTAATCCGCCCCCTGAGTATGGGTCACTCACTATTTCCAGTCACCAGAGTGTATCGTGGATGTCATAACGTGTGGTTTAGCACAGAAGTTATACGCTGGCAGCTTTTCTGTCCCCTTCCCCTCTGTCCTCTATGCTGCCCCTCTCCTTTTCTCTTCCTTTTTTTATATGAGTAATTATTTACGTACAAGCATACACTTTTCTTCAGTGATTCAAACTGCCCTGTTTGTAAACTGCATCTTTAGGCTTATGACTTCCTTATTGTCTGAGAATTCAATATACTGTAATATAATTCTCCTTGTTTGGTTCTATGTCACGCCTTTTAATTGGTTGTTTGTTTTTTGTGATGTTCAATTGTTTTTGTTTGTTTGCTAGTTTTTGTAGCTTTTTGCAGACACTAACTCTGTCAGATATATAGCAGATAAAGACTTTTTGCCCATTCTGTAGGCTGTCTCTTCAGTTTAATGATGATGCCCTGTGCTGTGTGGGGAGCCTTTTTTGTTTCATGAGGTCTCATTTATCAGTTGTCTGCCTTGATGTCTGTCTTGTCAGGATCCTGTTTAGAGAGTAGATTTTTGTGCCTATAGGTTGAAATATATGCCCAACTTTCTTCTCTACGAGACTCAGGAGCTCAGTTCTTACTTCAAGGTCTAAAAGCGTGCAGGATATTACTTGATTTTTCTCATATTTATTGAGACTTAATTAAGTCCCAGCGTATCATCGTTTTTGAAGAAAATGCCATCAACTGCTGAGAAAAATGTGTATTCTTTAGTGTTGGAGTGTAATAGTCCATAGACATGTTAGGTCTGTTTGATTTATGATACCCAGTTTCTCTATTTAGTTTTTGCTAAGATTACCCGTCTACTGGTGACAGCTGGAATTACATCCACTCATAACCAGCATGTTGGGCTTATTTATGGTTTTAAATATAGTACATGTTTTCAGTGAAGTTGGCTGCACCTATGTTTGGTGTATATGTTAAGATTTGTGGTGTCAGCTTCTACTTCCACCAGCTGCTGGATGAAGGCTACAGGATGCCATAGAAGTCAGCCATCAATCTCATAGTCAGGGGAGGGCATTTGAGGCAGCCTCTCCTCCGTTGCTTAGATTGCTAGCTGGTGTCATCTTTGTAGATCTGAACTGGAATCCAGATGCAGAGAAGGACGAGTGAAGAGCACAGGGGTCCAGACCAGGCTGGTGAAAACCCACAGAAACAGCTGACCTGAACATCGGGGAACTCTTGCTCTCCAGACTGATAGCTGGGATACCAGCATGGGACTGATCCAGACCCCAGGAACATGGGTTTCTGTGAGGAAACCTCAGAAATCTATGGGACCTCCTGTAGAAGTTCAGTACTTATCCCTAGCATAGGTGTGGACTTTGGGAGCCCATTCCATATAGAGGAATACTCCGTGAGCCAAGACACATAGGGGTGGGCCTAGGCCATATCCCAAAGGATACAATAGACACTGATGACACCCTATTGAAGACCTCACCATCCAGGGAAAGCAGAAAGGATATGTGATAGATAGGGTTTTAGTTGGGGGGTGCGTAGGGGAGGACTGGTGGGAGAAGGGAACTGGGATTGTCATGTAAAACAATCCTGTTTCTAATTCAAATAAAAAAAGTTGAAAAAAAAAGATTTGTGGGTTGTTCCTTAATGAATATGAAGTGACTTTCCTTACACTCTGCTTAATTTGTTTTGATTTGAAATTTATTGTCAGATATTAAAACAGCTATAGCTACACTTGCTTATTTCTTAGTTCTCTTTGCTTAGAATAACCCCTTTCTGTCCTTTTATTATACGGTGGTGCCTATTTTTGATGATAAGGTGAATTTCTTGGGGACAGGAAAAAGATGGGTCCTGTTTTGTCATTCATTCTGCTAAGATGCATCTTTCTACTGGGGAATTGAGTATATTAGTATCTGGAGCTATACTATTGAAAGATGTGTATCAATTCCTGTCATCTTGTTGATTTTGCAGTGTTTTCTTAGACCTACTTATTCCTTGTGGTCTTTGGTGTGTTTATCATTCTCTTCATACTGAAGTATTCCTTTTTGTATCCTCTGTAGAGCTGGTCTATTGGTCAAAAGTCCATATTCTTATTCAGGGTAAGTTTTTTAATTTTCTTCATTCTAATGGATAGTTTTGCTGCATATAATAGTTGGGGTTGACAGTGTGGTCTTTCAGAAATTGGAATACATCTTTCCCAACCCTTCTGTCTTTAAAAGGTTTTGTTGAAAAGTCAATTTTTACTCTGGAGAGACTGGCTTGACAAGTGACTTGACCTTTTTCTCTTGAAGTTTTCAATAGCTTTTCTTTATTCTTTATTTTGAACTATAATATGTAAAGAGGAGACTGTTCTTTGGTCTTGTTTATTTGGTGTTGTGTAGGTCTTTTGTATGGGCATCTCTTTCTCTAGGTTGGGCAATTTTCTCTGATTTTATTGAAGATATTCTTGGTGACTTTTTCTATGGTTTTCTTCTCTTTTTGGGACCATAATTCAAAACTTATGTTTTTTAATGGTGACCTATTATAAAACTTCCATATATATTTTACATTTTTCTTCACTATTACTGAGTAATGCATTTCCTATGCTTTGTCTTCCAGCTCCAACTTCTTGTTTTCCAGCTGACCTATTCTATTGGTGAGGTTTTACTCTTTTTTTTGTCTTACTGTTTTCCATTACTAGAATCTTTTTTTTTTTCTGTTCTATTTGTATTGAATAGAATTTTTATGTCTTTGATCGACTTAAGCATTTCATTCAGCACTTTGCTTTTGTCTTCTTTGAGATGTTTGAACATAATTATAGTAGTTCTTTTGAACTCTGTCTGGTGACTCTCCCCGGATGTTTGCATTGGGTTCATTACTATAGGATTAGTCATTTTTTGGTGGGACATGTTGTCTTGTTTTCTTTCTTTCTGTTTTTTTTTTTTTTGATGTTACTTTTACTTCTGTTCTGGGACTTGAGAATCTGAAATTGTTTGTTAGTTGCATTTTTGTTTTGCTTGTCAAGTTTTCTTGTTCCATGCAGACATACACAGTGTTCAAGAGAGGATTAGTTGTTAAGAGGGTTGATTAAACTGTTGTCTTTTATAGAACTTGCATTGAGGGTTGTGGGCTCTATCTCTAGTCTTTGGAAAGTGTGCTAAAGTCTGTATAAAAAAGATATTGCCCTAGAGGCAGCACATCTCTAGCTGGCCGTCTCCTCTACTGCCTTCTTTTTGTGACTCTCCAAGTCTAGCTGCTATACCTCAAGTAGGCTCTTGTAAACAGATAGCAGTGGAGAGGAGACCTTAGGGAACTGGCTGTGTAGTCAGGAGGCAGGTGGGAAGTGTACGGCTCCTAGCAGTAGTTATTTTCAGGGCTAGTGTTTTAGGTTTGTGACTTTTATTTCTCTCCTTAAATCAACACATTTCAAATGTTCTATGTTCACTTTGTTCTTAAAAATAAAAACACAATTTTGCTTCAACAATTATCTGGGAAAATAAAAAGTATAAATAAAAATATAACTAGTCACTTTTTAAAGTATGTTTCTGATTCCTGTCCCTAACGTAGATATGAGACAGCTGATCTTAACGAGCTCCAGTTTCTTGTTATGGTAATGTGGATAACAGTGGATAATATCACATTTTATAAGTGATTCCAATGTAAAATTCTTTTAGAAAATGCTATCATGAAAAGTAACATGGTATAATATTTTATATTTGAAAAGTAATCTCATATTTCTTTGAAGTATTTCAGTTTATATAAGATGAATTTAAAGACAGTGCAAATTATCAGAGCAAAGCCGTAATACTGAACTAGTAAAAAAAAAAAAGGTTATGTTTTTAAAACAAACACATATACAAATGCACCACAAACCTTGGACATTGTGGATTCCACCATAGATGCACTTGAGGAAAGTGACGTTTTTTTGGTCAATATCTAGTGATACTTGGTGATAAAAGGAGCAAAATATAAGATTACTGCAGTTGGCCAGCTTCAGGTTTTAGCAGCTCAAGGAGAGTCTTAGTCTTGGGGGCTATGCCATCTGATTGGGGTCAAGTAGCGATACGGTTTCCTGGTCAGCTAAGTTCTCCTGCTCATCTGTGTTTGCACAGGTCATCAGTGGGATCCAGTTGCCTGTTAACTTGTCCTCTAGCAACATATTAGTGATCGTAGAAGTCTATGGTGTTCCAAATGACCATGTGAAACAGCAGACTCGAGTTGTTAAGCATAACAGTGAGTTCTTCCACTACTTAGAAAAGAAATATTTTTTAAGAAAAAAATTCATAGAAAAAGCTTTATTTGAAAGTAATTTAGTGAACGAGAAGGTTGGTTACACCTCTGGGTTTTGTGGTAATGTCCCTAGGAGTGGTGTGATACCGTTGATACCATTTTCTCACCTGTTAACCCAGACGGGGTTTCAATCTATATAAAGTTTTCAAATCCAGTGTCTTTGTTGTAATAAGATTTTCTACCCTCTGACTACATTAAACATTTAAGTGCTATAAAATCCAAACTATTATTGTTATTTATTGCTCAAGTGTCAGAAAGAAAAACTGTGGAAACCTTTTATTATTTCATTTTCCTTCGAGAAAGTTTTTGTGATATTCTTGTATTCCTTTCTTTATATTTCAGCGTTTAGTCCAAGGTGGAATGAAACGTTCACATTTATTATTCAAGTACCAGAACTGGCACTGGTCCGTTTTGTTGTTGAAAATCAAGGCTTTCTAGCAGGAAATGAATTTCTTGGGCAGTACACTTTACCAGTTCTTTGCATGAACAAAGGTAATGTTATCAAATGTAAGATGATTTTATTGTCATTGATATGTACCTCTATCAAATCCCCACTTTGATCACATCAAATTTCTCTATCTCTTCATCTACTTCAGTGGGATATGAAGGGCATTTTAAGTGTACCTTGTGTTTTTGAGGTGTGTTTTTGTGTGGAAAGTGATGTGGGGATGTTGTAGGCTAGTATGTTAGGTAAACTTGGCGTGTGTGCTTCTTCTTTGCCAGGGTCGTAATTCTTCCCTTTCAATGAAAGGTAGTCATGGTTACAAGAAGATGTGAAGGCCAAGAGATAAGACAGAGGAGAAACACTGGCCCATTCTTCTGCCTGAGCAGAGTCCTGGGAGCCTTTTTGGATCATTTTTCTGGGCTGCCAGCATGGCGCAGTCACCTTCCCAGAGTTGTTTACTTAATGCTACTAATGGCTTCCTCTCAGGATGCTCACTTTTCTATTACCAGCTGAAGGATGCCAGGAAGCAGGCAGGGTGTTTTTGAACCAGAAGGGTAATGGCTAATTTTGGATCACGAGGCTCTTGTGAGAGGAGACACACATGGTTATGGGCTCATCACAGGGACACACAGAATTCTGGAAGTTAGAACAGAAGCTAGAATGTTTCATTCTTATGGAAAAGCAACATGCTAGTTTGAAAATAACTGTGACTCAGCCGCCACAGTGGTAACTATGTAGACACTTAGTGAATAACACCTTCTTCCTTAACGTCAAAGTTGAGGCTGACGCTCTTAGTCTGTTATTTCTAACTGGACACCGTTTTCCTCTTCCGCAGGCTACCGCCATGTTCCTCTGTATTCCAAAGCGGGTGCGAAACTTGAACCTTCTTCACTGTTCGTTTACGTTTGGTACATCAGAGACTGACTAAATGTTCCCGACAGGTTAGCTACATGTCACAATAAACCGTCCAAAGGAATGTTTTTCTTTTATTAATCATAAAATTAACAAAAAAGCTTCATTAAGCCAGAAATACCTAACTCAAGTCAGAAATACCCTATCACCTTTAAATGGACGAAAGAGAAAATAAAAGCGTCGGAGGGTGCCCACACGCCGTTCCTTGGTTGTCCATCTCTCCTGTGCTTCTGCTTCCAGAGTTGCCTTTCCAGTGGCTTATATCACTTTTAACGAGTACGATTTACAGCTTTTAAAAGAATGCCTGCTCATAGAAGACACGCTGGCAAATGTTAGCAGCATAGAAGAAGTGAAACTGAAGAACGTTTTAACTTCTCAACACCCACCGCCACCTATTGCAGTGGGAAGGAAATAGGTTGAGGGGCCCTTTGTGCCCTCTCATATCCTAGAGAGTGATCAGCCCCCGAGTTCTCAATGCAGTTCCTAGATGCCGTGTGCTTCATTTGGTACCCTGTAATTATACAGACATTTTTATACTCGTGTATGAAATTGATTTGCATTCCCACTATAGTCAGACTCCGTGTCTATAAAAGAAATCTATTATGCAGACTTACATGCTTGGGTCTTGAATTAATTTGCAGTATTTTTGGATCTGTCCTTAATGGACTTTAAAGATTGTTTCTTGGTCAGAGATGAGAGTTCTCATAATTTTTTTAAACCAATAGTGAGATTTTACTTGGCTAAAAGTGGAGTAGAATATGGTTTTTATTAAGTATGCTTAAAAAAACCCAAACAGGCAAACTATCAAAACAAACAAACACAGACAACCCGGAAATGTTCACCCCACCGTGCTGACACACTCAGTGTCACCCCACCGTGCTGACACACTCAGTGTCACCCCACCGTGCTGACACACTCAGTGTGTCACCCCACCGTGCTGACACACTCAGTGTCACCCCACCGTGCTGACACACTCAGTGTCACCCCACCGTGCTGACACACTCAGTGTCACCCCACCATGCTGACACACTCAGTGTGTCTGGCAAATTAGCAGCCCCAGGAGAAATTTGTGGCTACTGAATCCAACGTCAGATGTAACTAAAATCCGAGAAATACATGTCATTTAAGATGCACTCCAATCTCATTATCCTCTGATGGCTCATCTAACAACCTTTTACCAGATATCACCTTCAACACGGTATATTAAAACTGTAACTACGCCAGGAATTGATATTCCCAGGCACGAGGAGCAAGTGATGACCGGTGCTGTTCAAGGCACGGTCTTACCCTCTCTAAGGGCTGTATGGGTTATTGTTTAGTTTTCTCAGGAGAAACACACATCAGGAGGAATGCACAGCTTCCATTGAGCAGTGGGTGGATCTTGCTGAGTTCTCTATTGGAAACCCAGCAGCAGGGGTAGTGGTGGGGCCTTCATTCGCTGACTCCAGGCTCCAGCCTCTAATCTCCAAGGTCTTTTGCAGATCTGGAATTCCACCAGCTTTTAAAGGCTTTCTTCAAGTAAGCTTCCAAACCAATGCGTTAATTCTGCAGGGGTAGAAGCTTCTATTTTTCATTTGCACCATTAGGCTTTGAAATAGAAAACAATTGTCTTCTCTTCTCACCTTTCCCACAGGCACTAATTAAGGTCACTCACTGACTTGGCAAACTATTTTTTTGTGTATATGTGTTTGTGAAGTGGCACTGTGTGTGCGCACACGTGTTTGCACATGTGGAGACCATAGGCAGACCGGGTCGTTCCTAAGGCGCTGTCAACCTCATTTTTTGAAAGAGGGTCTCTTACTTGAACCCATGGCTCACTTGGCTTGCTATCCAGAATTCCTCAGGCATTGACTGTTCCACCTCGTGTGTGTGTGTGTGTGTGTGTGTGTGTGTGTGTGTGTGTGTGTGTGTGTGTGATCCTATTGCACCATGAGCTGTGTGGTTTTATTTTATGTGGGTTTTGGGGATTGAACTCAGCTCCTTCCTCATGCTTACAAAGCACTCAGTCACTTTACTGACTGAACTATCATCCAATCTCTGGCTACTAATTTTTTGAATATTCTACTCTGTATATGATTGTTGAAGAATTTATTTTAATCTCGCAATCTGTGCTGTCTTTAAACATTTTGATAACATTTCAAAAATGTGCATTGTTTATCATTTATCGTCTGAACTGGTGTTCTTGATTACATTTTCCCAAGAACTTTTGACATTACCCGCTGAAGTTCCAGAGCTGTGGGTGTTCTCACGCCTCAGGAAGATTGGGAATATTGTGGGAAGTCAGCTTCAACTCTTGCTTCTTAAGCATAATTCATTTGTAAGAAATAATAGTGTCAAGAGGAGAAGAAAGCACAAGAAAAGGCTAAATGAACTCCTGGGACTGTGGTGAAAAAAGGCCTTTGCATTTTAGACTCAGTAAAAATGTCAGTTCCTCAGGGAAGCTGTGTACGCTCACTCTGATTAGGTTATATTTCCTGCTTTTGCTTGCTTACAGCTGGTAAAGCTGACAGCTAGGCACAGGCTTTGCACCATGAGCTGGGCATTGGGGTGGCTAGAAGCTGGTGTGGAATGTGCCATTGTGGTTGGGCTTTCCTTGCAGAACATAAACCTCAGCTCCAGATCCACCCGTTTTACTGTGATTGGGCAAGTGTGTGATCACTGCTCAGTGTGTGCCAGAGGCATGGGCACTGTCAAAACACTGGTGTCCAGTACTCCCTTATTCTGGCTTTAGTTTATTTCTGTGTACAGATAAGATGGTTTTTCCAGTCACAGACTCAGTTCTCATTTTTTGTTAGTTGCCTTTTTGAAGTGCATGCGTGTGTGTGTTTGTGTGTGTGAGCATGTGTGTGTGTGTGTGTGTGTGTGCATGTTCACACATATGTGGAAGCCAGAGGTTGGTATCAGGTGTTGTCTTCTATCTCTCATCTTACTTTTTCAGACAGGATCTCTCACTGAACCTAGACTGGCTGGCCCGAGAGCCCTGCTCCCATCTCATCCTTTCCAGTGCAGGGATTAGGTGCATGCTGCCTGCCACACTTGATTTTTCTGCAGTTGCATTGACTACTCATTCTTGTTCAGCAGACACTTACTGACTGGGCCCCCTCTCCAGCTCTTTCAGTATCTATTCCTGACAGGTCCAGACCTTTACTTAGAATCAAATCATCTAACATAAGCCCTAATCCAGTGAGACCCTTTATAATTGCTTTCAGTGCAGTGACACTTTAATACAGTTATTCATGTTGTGGTAACCCACAACCATAAAATCATTTTGTTCCTTTATTATTGTGTTTTTTCTATTGTTACAAATTGTAGTGTAAGTATCTGATATGCATCCCTTGTGAAAAGGTTGTTAGACCACAAACAGGTCACCATCCACAGTTTGGAACCTGAGAACCATTGCTCTACAGAGACATCCAGTGATTCCCCATGTGCAATCCCCTCATCGCAATGGTTCCAACTGTGTCTGGCCCTCGGGGACTGTGGCTTTCAGGAAAGGGGCACGAGCTTAGACATCTCCCATTACCTTACACAGATCAGGGTGATATGGAAGTTAAGAGGTGTCAACTCTGAGCTTTTATTTATTTGTTAAATTGAAAATAGTTTATGTCATTATGGTCTGACCCCAGTTTGTTTCTGCTGGTTCAGAGCATTCAGATATGCAAAAGTCAAAGCAACATCACTCAGCCTCAGTGAACCTGACTTTAGAGTTGGAAGTGGTGGGCACTATGGCGTAAGTGGCAGGCTAGTTGCCAAATGGAGAAGCTTGTCTGTCTCCGAAAGTAGCCTCCATTCAGCAATCAAAAAGGAGCTTCTCCAGTTTGAATTTTGGATAAGGAAGTCTGTGGATGTTCTGATGGATACAGAGTATGTACTGTAGGATCGAGCCGACTCAGGAGTCACCCTTGGGAGAGGAGGGTTGTATTGAAGTAAGGAGAGAGGGAGATTCCCTACCTTTGCTGGGCCCTGAAGCATGCCTATAATCCCAGCACCCCTGAGGCCATGACAGGAGGATCATGAATTCATTGCCTTTCTTCTGGGTTGATAGTAAGATCCCATGGGTTTCCAAAATAATAATATTTACTGTTGATTAAAATCCTTGTGAGTACTACAGAAAAAAAAAAATTGAATTGCTTTGTTCTCAATGTAGCAACTCTCTGAAAATAGTTACATCTTTATGTATTATATGTATCATGTAGCCATATCTATGGTTGCATGTGGTGGTTTTAATAAGAATGCCCCCCCATAGTTGTTGGAACTGTTTGCAAAGGATTTAGAGGTGTGGCCTTGTTGGAGGTATCCCTGGGGGTGGCTTTACTGTTTAAAAGACCCATGCCATTCCCAGTTTGCTGTCTCACGCTGCCTTGTGGTTGTGCCTTAACGTGAGCCCCCAATCATTGCTCCAGCGCTGTGTCTGCTTGCCTGCTGCCATCTCCCTGACATGATGGTCGTGGACTAACCCTCTGAAGTTGAAAGTCTTCATCACACTTTTTTCTGTGTTTCCTCGTTCATGTTGTTTCTTCACAGCAACAGAAAAGCAACTAAGACAGTATATTAATAATATGGGCAAGTATAATAGATAGTATATTACATATGTAATATGATAGTACATGTGTAAATTGTACATATGGTATGTGCCACACATGTTTATGATATGAACTAGATCCATGGATAACTCATTTGAATACTTGGCTGTCAGAGAAAAATGAGGCAAATATTTGGATATTATTTCCCAAGAGAAATATGAGTATGACCAATTACCACTTGAAAATATCAACTGCATATTATTTGTTATCAGGAGAATGCAAATTAAAACTAATTAGCTCTCCCTAGAATAAGATTCCCAGAGCAAATTTTGAGGAGGAGTAGAAACCTGGATCTCTCACACACACATCATATGGGACCCTCTGGAATTGGCTGGGCAGTTTCTAATAAAGCTAAATGAGGTGGGTAGAGTAAGTCCCCCCTTGGCACTTAGTGTCCAGTTGGTGGCACTATTTGGGAAGGTTATGGAACGTTCAGGAAGTGTGTCACTGGGGGCAGGCTTTGAGAGTTACTGCCTTGCGCCGCTTCCTCTCTGCTTTCTCTGCGCTCTCCTTCCCATTGGAAGCTTCTCCCAGCTTCGGCTCCCGCTGCCTGCCACCACGCCTCCCGCCATTATAGACTCTCCCTCTGGAACTGTAAGCCGAAATAAACACCTCCATAAGCGGCTTTTGGTTGTGGCGTTCTGTCACAGCAGCAGAACTTAATGAATGTATTAACCATCTGCCTATTCAGCTATTCACCCCCAGATATTACCCCAGGAGGAACAAAATGTGTGTCCTCACAAGGATTTCACACAGCGGAGCAGAGAGGAAAATAACCCACCACAATGTGTTTCCTTGATTCCTTTCCTGTTACACAGAGAAACTGCAGGCCTCTGCAGACACAGGTTGGCCTTTTGTGAAATACAGCTGTCAATATGCCTAGAAAGGAAAGCTACCCCAGCGAAGTAAGAAGCCAGCCAGTAGATATAAGCAAGATTTTCCACCCACATTATTCTGCCTGGCCAGGAAAGATCTTTTCACAGGAAGGGTTTGTGGGGGTCTCCTGTTTCTCAGAGTTGACCACAGGTATCTGTTACCTGGGAGACACTGTTTGTTACCCATACAGTGAGTCAGTTTTTCTCTCTGTTTGCCTCTTTAGCCAACCTTCCATATCATGTTGGCTCATCTCCCCCATCTCTCCAAGACCAAGTCCATCACTCATTTGTTTAACTTTATTTTATATTAGGTATGAGCTTCAACTGTCCTGCCCCCTTGTGTCTGTGTGGCTCTTGTGTTTAGAGATATTAATAAATTTGTGTTCTTTTAATCTGACTGCTAACCAGTTTAATAATAGAATGAAATGACAAGGCTTCAGAAAGAACGCAATCCCTTTAAAACCTCCTTATCCTCTCAACAGCTTGATTTAAAATAATCACAAACTAGAAACAACTCAAATGTCTTGACAGGGAATGGATGATAAATTGTGTTACATCCATATAATTGTACATTATTAAATGAAACAAAAGATTGCCGTTGATACATACATCAATATCAATGAAAGTAAAATAAAGTTATCCAAATGAATAAAAAAAATGTAGCAGAAGGAATCAGCAACTGGATGTAATGTTGCAATTTCCTCTGAGATCAAGCTGTCAGTTTTGGAGGGAAGTTCCTTAAGCCAGGGTTGTTCTAAGAGGAGATGGAACAGTAGGATGTTCTACGGGGAGGGGAAACGTTCCAGTCTGTAAGGAAACTTTTAAAGTTCTGGAAGTAAACAATTCAGAAGCTCCAGGAAGTTCCTGAATTTGACAAGATTCACTTGGTCCCTTCTTCTCCAAACTTGTATAAACAGTCAAGACACTTTCAGATAAGCTTAGCAGCCCGGAAAAGGCAGATACCAGCTGACCTTCCTGAAAGATACTCAGAACAGCTGAGCTGCCTGGAAAGTATACTCTTCAATTTTTTGAGCTGCCTGTAGGTTGTGCAGTACACCCCAGGCTTCCAGCTAGCTATTACTCATGTCAGGATGTACTTTTCATGAGAGACTCATCTTTGAGTCATTTCTGTTTCTGTAAGTAACCCCTTAACCATATTCCTGTAAGTAACCCTGATAAAACTCATTAGTTGACCAAATTGGCCTTTGGTGGCATTATCACTTTGGTATGTCATCAGTTTCCTCTCTGATGTAAGGAGAGTAGACTTTGCTCAAGTCTTACAAGGAATAGTATCACACAACACTGGCATTGGGGCTGGAAAAGTGACATGTTGAAGGGAGCCATCATGAAACTTTTGGCATTAATGGGAATGTTGTCTTGATTACAGTGGTTTGACCTCAAAACTAAGCATGCTACACCATTCAGACACATGAAGTAAAATGACCTTTAATCACATTTGAAGGTAGAGAAGAAATGAAAATCTTGATTATAAAATAATGAACAGTACTGTCATAGTTCTCTTGGACATTCTGACAAATAACTGGCATCAGTGGTAGGTAAAAGATATAGTGTCCTCAGGACAGCACATGCTCTGTCAGCAGGACTAGCCAACACTTTGATTCAGTCAGGTGATGGGTACTCTCCTGTCTGAGAAGCAAAAGACTGAATGGACGATAGGAGTACAACACTCTTCTGTTCTAGACTGGGCCACATGGTGTTCTCAGAAGCTGATAGGGATATGCTCACATAGCACTTGTGTGCCCACAGGCTCTTTAAATACTACTTAACCCCTGAAGCGTGTATTTCTAATATCCACTTTGTTAGCTGGAACACTCATTTATTTATTTATTTATTTATTTATTTATTATTTAATTTATTTATTTATTTGGTTTTTGTGAGACAGGGTTTCTCTGTGTAGCTTTGGAGCTATCCTGGCACTCGCTCTGGAGACCAGGCTAGCCTCGAACTCACAGAGATCCACCTGCCTCTGCCTCCCGAGTGCTGGGATTAAAGGCATGCACCACCAATGCCCAGCAGCTGGAGCACTCTCTTTTTTTTTTTTTTTTTGAGATTTTTAAAATTTTATTCTTTTATTAGTTCAAATTAGGAACAAGCTTGCTTCACATGTCAATCCCTTCTCCCTCTCCCTCCCCTCCCCCCCAACATCCCACCTGCCTCTAGCCATCCCCCCTCCACTCCCCAGGCAGGGTAAGGCCCTCAAAAGGGGCTCCCCAAAGTCTACCACATCATCCTGGGCCAGGCCTAGGCCCTTCCCCATTTGTGCTGGAGCACTCTTATGGAAAGGAATACTAGAAGCACCACGCTGAAAGTTCTTCAAGAGTACCCACATCTGGAACATGGACCACTTGTTTAGAGAGCTTAAAATTCTGACTTCTTTGGAGGTTAGATTGAAAATAACTTTTAGACGTAACTCATGGGCAAACAAACTTATGTATGCTTTCAGATAAATACTGCAAACTTTATATTGATGCTGATAAATAATATTTAAGCCAAATAAAAGATAGATTTGTGCTTCAGCCTTTTATGTACCTATTTAGTGTATACTTGTCAACACAAAAACACAATATCTCACTTAAGGGCAACAAGAGAACTTTTATTTTGGAGGCAAATGTGAGAAACTCTGGCCTGGAAGCCCAGGTTTAGGTTACTCCAGATTGCATGTTTCCATTCGGTAAGAGGATGAAGCTTTTAACATAAAGGAGCAAGGGCATAAATCAAGACCCTTCCCCAAGCACAGTGGTTGAACATTAACTAGGTGGGTTACAGCAAAGTAGAGTATGACAGAGCCTGTCAGAGAATGCAGACGCTCTTGGACAGCATCTGAGCCCCGTTTTTGCATAGGAGCTAGTACTCTGTGCATTCCAAAGCATTGACCTAATGGTCACTGAGAAGTCAGGTCAGGAACAGAGGAGGGCAATAAATGGCTGACGCCATTGGTCTCTGGACTTGGAACATTCCGGACCCTACAACCATTGAAGTTCTAACCAGTTAATGAGCACTGCAGAAAGTACAACGGAAGAGGTTGTTCTGTGTAAAAAGGTTTATGAATATCCCTAGGAACACTTAGTCTTGTTCTTAGACTAGGCCTGTGGTTTGTCTCATTTGCACACTGGAATCATGAAGAGCATCTTAAAACAGCCAGATGCACTCACTTTTAGAGATTGTGGTGACATATGCTGCCTGTCTGAGGATGGTGATTTCATTGAGTACTTCAGACCACTTCAGTGCAGTGACCTCAAATATGACCCTCAGGACAGGGAAAAACAACATTAGCTCAGAACACATTTCAGAAATACAAACCCCTAGACTCTACCTCAAAATTCTTTATTTATTCATACACAGGGTCTCACATAGTCTAGGCTCATAATGAACTATCTATATAGAGCAGGATGGCCTTGAAATCCCAGTTAACCTCCCTCTATTTCCCATATGAAGCGATTATAGGCTTATGCTACCCAGCTTGGCCACCTCAGGATGCTTGAATTAGAAACTCAGAAGCTGTGGCCCATCAGCCTGTGTTCTAATATACGTTCCTGGGTGATGTGGATCATGCTCAAGTTTGTGGCTATTGTTGTTATTTGTGGTTGAATGGAAGAGTGTTGACTTGACCTCTGCTCATTGCCACCTTGACACACTGTGGATTCTCTGAGGGTTTTGTGCTTGATTTAGCTTTCTAGAAACTAAATTTTGATCCCCAGTCTTCCTCCTCTAGTTTCTATACACAGTGTTAGCAGAACTCCTGTTGCTAAAGCTCTACTCTGTGCCTGAGTGCCCACTAACAGTAAGAAAAAATAATATATGCATGTAGGAACAGAAATAGAGCCTTGGGAATGGCTGTGCTTGTGCTAGGTGACAGAGGGAAGATGTAAGTATTCTTCATTTGCACAAGAGTTCAGATTCCCAAAGGTTACAAAAGCAAAACTTCTGATGGGGGAATGCCCTTTCGTATATGTTTCTCTTATCTGTTGATGATTAAAACATTGAGTGACCAGTAGCCAGGCAGAAAGTATGGGTGGGGTTAGGAGGTGAGGAGAATTCTAGGGAGAGGACACATTTTGTTTATCTCAACTTTTGTCATTTAAAGGTCTTTTTCTCCTGCATTATCCCTTTCTTCAGTTACACTGGATTTCATGGACTGCAGGATTTGCAAATGTCTTTATGACAAAGAATTAAAATTGCCCCCAAACAGAAATGAGCCCCAAAAGAAGACAACCTCCCTCATGAGGTCAACTGTGGTGATTATATCATTTATGGTGTAATAAAGAAACTGGGAATCAAAATGCAAAACTAGTCACAGCCACAGAGCCAGGCAATGGTGATACACACCTTTAACCCCTGCAGCCACGCTAGTTAGTCATAGAGGCCAGGTGGAGGTGGTATATACCTTTAGTTTCAGAATTCAGAAGACAAGTAGATGGATCTCTGTTAGCTCTAGGTCACACAGAGCTTTATGAAATTGATACAGTCTAAAAGAGAAACAGCTCACACAAAGGTGACCTCAGTATTTGGGATCACATGCCTTTAATCCCAGTACTAGGGAGGTGGAGACAGGAGTAATGTGGCTGGCCAGAGAGAGGAATATAAAGTGGGAGGAGACAGGAACTCAGGGGATTGCAGTCTGAAGCTTGGTAGAGAGCAGTGCAGCTTGCATTGCACTCTGAGGACTCGCGGATCCAGGAACACCCGTTTCGGTCTGAGGTAGAGGTAAAAGCTAGTGGCTGACTACTTTGCCTCTCTGATGTTCATCTTGAACCTCAGTATCTGTCTCTGGGATTTTATTATTCCTGTTACAGGCAGCTACCAAGAATTGTGAGACTGTATTCTGAAGCCAGAATCATCATCTCATGAAATTCAGT
Source organism: Cricetulus griseus (assembly GCF_003668045.3). Lineage (NCBI taxonomy): Eukaryota > Metazoa > Chordata > Mammalia > Rodentia > Cricetidae > Cricetulus > Cricetulus griseus. Next base: position 9,191,162 of record NC_048601.1, read on the forward strand.
TGTTGCCTTTAAGCGATGTCAGTGATTTTGACATCCCCAGAATCCTTGTAGAGCCAGACTGGAGCTAATGATCCACCAGATCCCTAGCCAGTCTAGACCATCTGGTCTGTCAATACTCACAGACCCATCCCCCTCTTCTTTTTCTCTTTTTCTAAATTAAGATAAAATAAAGCCACATGGTTCTTGTTAGCCTTATGAAGATGGCTTTGATATTTCGGGACTTTTGTAGTTGTTATTCTCAGAATGGCCATGCTCATTAGGTTTCATCCCTTCCTTTTAACACTCACTGCTCATCTCTTGGCTGCCATTATTGGTTTGAGGTGCTGTGCTGACACTCTGAAAACTGAAGCTTTTGTCCTCATGCTTTGGCAACATCTCTTTGCCATCTACATCAGAGTCACTATAGCATCAGGAATACATTTTTTCTTAAACACCTGACTATAAAAGTAGTATACCTCCCACATGAATAAGTCAAACAGCATTCTTCAGTTGGAAGACTCTCAGTGTGATACCTCAAAGGCAATTTCACTGAACTCCAGATTGTTAAAAGGACGTTTAGGAAAGCATTAAAGACGGAGTATGGCTTACACATTTTTCTTTCTGTTCAAAATACAGAGAATATGTCTTAAATTGGCTTAAGCAAACAAAGTTTATTGGCCCTTACTATTAAACAGAATGGGTGAGTTTTGCTTTAAAAGAGACTTAAATGGCCAAATAATTTAGTGGGACTTTGCTTCTCTTCTTCTTCTTCTCTTCTTCTTCTTCTTCTTCTTCTTCTTCTTCTTCTTCTTCTTCTTCTTCTTCTTCTTCTTCTTCTTCTTCTTCTTCTTCTTCTTCTTCTTCTTCTTCTTCTTCTTCTTCTTCTTCTTCTTCTTCTTCTTCTTCTTCTTCTTCTTCTTCTTCTTCTTCTTCTTCTTCTTCTTTTGGTTCTATATGCACAGTTTTGTCTCCTTCTCCCATCAGACTCCTGTTTCACGGGTCTAAGATGACTGTCAGAAGCTCCTGGAGAAATCTATGTAAAATGAGAAGAATGTTGAAAGCAGAGATATCTATAGTGGTCATAAAACACCCCCACCCCAAATAGTGTTTGGAGCAATCACTCATCTGTCCATGAACTTGTAATTTGGCCATATTACCTGGGGTTTACTCTTACCACAGTCACCAAGATTGGATCCATTCAATCTATTGTGATATCTAAATCCATTCCAATTGAATAAAATTGAAATTTGAAAACAGTAGCCACAATTTCTGGTACTCAGCAGCCTGTGTCTGTGGCTGTCATATTGGATAGGGGACAGCATTTCTGCCATTTCAGGAAATGATGTTGGGAACCTCGGTTGTAGAGTTGGCTGGGGCTGGGTGTTTGAAGATGGCTTCACTTATGCTATGAGAGCTTCGTTTGTGATGGCTGATACAGCTGGGCTCACATTATTTTTCCTCCTGGGCTTCTTCAAAGGCTGGTGGAAGTATTCCAAGCGTGCAGGAAAGGAGTCTCATTATACCACTATATTATGTTGACCAAGGTAGGCAAAGAGTCATCTAGAGGAGCATGGTATGTCATTTGTTCAGGGCAGTAGTTGAAAAAAAAAATAGAGGTCAGATTTCAATGCATTGTGGTGGACGGCAGTTAGAAAATGTAAAAGGTTTACATTCTCAGTAATAAGAAAATTATCAGCATGGATATAAGCATGAGGAAATTAAAACTCAAAGTTAGGAAGAAATTATGTCATTGCTTATTTTACAGAGTTTTATATCATATAACATTAAATTAGGTATACTAAATATATTTTGTAGGAATTGGTGAACAAGGAGGCTCACTAAGAAAGGGTAAGAAAAAAGGAAAAATTATCCTAAAAACTTAAAAGAAATAAATTACACCATTAGAAAAATTTTGTTCTTAAGACAGTCCAAAAATTTCCGCAGACCATCACAAGAAGTCAGGGTGTAGGGCTGAGAGTACATGAACATGCTCACTGGGGTTCCAGCTCCGACAAGTGCCCATCAGGCTACAGGAGGTGAAGATTCATGGTGCATGATCTCCACTCCTTGGATCAAGGTTCCCCTATGCATGGAACTAAGGTATTATGCAGTCACATCTCTAAGCATTATTCACAAGTTAATTAATAACTCTGTGGTAATAATGAGAGTGATTCCTGCATTCTTCTATGATGGGGGAAGTACTTCTGTGTATGTTTATCTTATTGACTGTTAAATAAAATACTGTTTGGCCAACGAGACAGCAAGTTAGACCGGACTAGGAGTCAAAGAGGATTCTGGGAAATGTAGGAGAGAAGTGTGATCCAGGCCGGAAGTGACATAGCAAGGAGACTCTTATTTAAAGAAGGAGAAACAGGAAGCGTCCCTCTTTTCCCCTCTGCTCCTGCTCCAGTGGCACAGGCGGTCCACTGGCAAGGAGGGACGCCAATAAGGCATCCTCTATAAGATAAGTCTTATAAAATATATGGATTTATGAGAATTAAGTCTGAGCTAACAGATGAGAATCCTAGTCATTGGCCAAGCAGCATTGTACCTAATATAAGTCTCTCAGTGTATTAATTTGGGCCCTAACTCGGGCGGGCAGCAGGCGTAAAGCTCGCACATGGCGGTGGGGCTCAGGCGGCTTTTGGCAGAAGGATTTATCATAACACTTCTACTGTTTCCAGCTTTGTAATGGAGGCAGCCTTTCTCACAAGTACTTATTTAGCTCCTTAGAGAGTTAAAATCTCTCCCAGGAGCTGGAAAGATGGCTCAGCAGTTAGGAGAACTTACTGCTGGTGCCAAGGACCTACCTGAGTTTGGTTTCCAGCATCCCTACCTGGAAGCTGATGATCAACAACAACTCCGCCTCCAGGGCATCTAACACCCTTCCCAGGTGTCTGTGGGCGCCTGTATGCATCTGGTGCACATACAGACAAACATGCCCATAGACACAGAATTTAAAATGAGTTTAAAAATTAAACAAATACAGGTTTTCATTCTTAAGCCGAGGCCATTTTTGGAGCTGGGGGGGGGGTGTCACTCCTGGCCCTGCCATGATACAGGACGGACTTTACATGGTGATGGACGCTGGCAATTCAGTTGTGTCCTGAAACCACAATTTTTCTTTCTGTTGTTTAGGGACCATGCTTACGACACCTGTCTTTTGCGGAGTATTTCTTCAAATAAACTTCCATATATTGTACTCTATTTTTATTGCTCACTGAAGTGTTCTTTATACCCATAGGTTTAGATTGTCTACATGACCCAGATTGTTATTTATGGTGAGAGATTTAAATAATCTTCAAATATTGATGGTATTTCTTCTTTCAATTTTGTCCATTTTTTTCTTTGTGTGTTTGTTTTCACTTTTAATGGATTTATCCTTATATATTACAATATGTTATAGTATTACATGTATTATTGTATATAACTACCTTAGATATGGCTATATGAAATTTTAGTACTACATAAACTATATATAATAAGATAAATATAAGTATAATTATTGCTTCTTTGTCTTTTGTACTAATTTTCTCAATTTCAGTATTATCTTCTCTATTTCAAATATTAACATAGTTACTCAGCTCTTTTGGTTGCTGTTTGCATAAACTTATTTTTTCCTACTTTTAGCCTATTTACATCATTGGATACAGTCTCTTGTAGATGGTTTATAATTAAATCTTGCTTTACTAAATGCATTATTCCAACCCTGCCTTTAATTGGAGAATTTAATCCATTTACATGTAACGTAATTATAGAGACATGAGTGCTTAACCCTACCAATTTCCCTTTATTTTCTGATGATGGTATCCTTTTGGTTCCTTGGGGTCTCTATGATTTCATTCTTTTGTGTTAGACATATTAAACAACCTTTTTATTCCTGTTTCTCTTAGCATAGTTACTTTCTTAATGCTATGCCTGCACATCCTAATTAACATCTTAGAGTATAATAATCTAGTTCAAATTGTTACCAATGCAGTATCAAGCATTAAGAAAGCTGTGGTTCTATGTAACTTTATCTTTTTGTTTTTATTGTCACAAAATACAAATTCATATGACATATTCTCAGAATTATTGTTTTATCAAATAATTTTTAAATACAGGTGAAAGCATTTTTAACCCTAAAACACTTCAATATTGATATTTTTTCTGTTTTGTTGTTGTTGTAATGTACATAGGACAGATCCTTATAATTATTTTTAAGTTAATAGTTCAGTGGTATTAAAAACATTCATTTTGTGCAATTTCCCCCACTATCCATTCCTTAACTTCTTTGGTCCTGAAAACTGAAATTAAATACCCAATAAACAGTATCTTGCCCCACATTCAGTACTTCACTGTAACCACTACTTTGTGTTTTCTGTTTTTTTCTCCTGCAATAAGTGTAACCAGGCTGCATTTAGCTTTTTGTGATTGGTATATTTCATTTTGCATAGTGCTTTTGATAGTTTATCTATGTAAGTGTGGTTGGCAAGATGGCTTAGAAATAAAGGAGCTTACCACCAAACCTTGTGGTGATATATTATTTATGATTAATTAAAGCTTGCCTGAGGATTCAGAAAGCAAAGTCAGCCTCAAGCTATAGCGATCAGGCAGTGGTTATACACACCTTTAATCCCAGCAGCCAGAAACTAAGAGGTACACACTTTTAATCCCAGGACTCAGGATTAAGAGATACATGGATCTCTGTGAGTCCAAAGACAGCCGGATCTACACAAGACTGATCTGGTTCTAAAGAGAAGCAGCTCACACCAAGATGATCTCAGCACCTCGGATCACACACCTTTAACCCCAGCACTAGAAGGGTATAAAAGATAGGAGCAAGGTCTTCAGTAGTCAGTATCAGGGATTCTCCAGCCACACTGAGGATACGAAGACATTGAAGTCTCAGGATTATCCAGCCATACAGAGGACAGTCAGCAGTCTGAAGCTAGGATGGACTTTCAGTCTGAGGTGGAGTGACAACTAGTGCCCAGCTGCTTTGCTTTTCTGATCTTCAGCTTGAAGCTTGAATCTCATTATCAGTCTCCGGGTCTTTTATTTATTGTGTTACAAAATCTGATGATGTGAGTGCCATCATTGGGACCATAATGGTACCAGAACTTCTACAATTTGTCCCTTGTCCTCCACATGTGCAACACACACACACACACACACACACACACACACACACACACAGAGTTTATCTGTGTGGTGGCATATGTCAAAATTCCCTTTAATTTCCATACAGAGTCATAGCTTACTGTCTGTATACATTGTAGTTTGACAACACATTCATCTGATGATTGACACTTGTATAGTTTCCACATTTGTCAATGCTGCCGTGAACAGAGATGTACACATTCGCACACAGATCTCTTTGAGTTTCTACTCTCAGTGTTTGGGGGGTGTTAAACACAGAAGCAGAATCGTAGGATCCCATAGCAAGTTTGCTCTTGAAATTATTTATCTATTTATTGCATATGAGAGTGGGCAGTGTGTATGTGTATGCATGCTCACGTGTGTGGGTGTGGTTGCACACCTGTGTGTGCAGGGCAGAGGATAACTGGGGTGTTGTATCTTAAAAATATTCTAATATTTTGCAGAGATAAGGTCTCCCATTCTCCTCAAACTTCACCATGGAGGAGGTTCCAGAGATCTGTCTACCCTTCTCCCTGTTCATTGCTGCCAGGGATGTGGATGCAAAACAGCACTCTCAGATGTTCATGTGGCCTTGGAAAGATGAACTTAGATGCTCATGTTTGCATAGTGAATTGATTGAGATGTCTATTCCATCTAGTTAACTTTGTTTTTCTTCTCAGTTTTGCAAAGCTACACATTGTTTGCACAACAACAAATATTATTGGTAGGTCCAATGTCAGTACTCTTTTGCCCGGTGTGTTCTTCTGAAAGTTTGTAGTTTCCAATTTTTTGTTTGGACTTTGTACATATTTAAAGTTTATTTTGTGTATGGTATTAGATCTCTTTTTAAATTCTTTGCATGTAAATATCCAGTAATTTCATCATTGTTGGTTGAAACGAATGCCTTTAGCACCGATGGAATTGACAAACTCATAAATAATGGACTGACATACATGGGAGTATTTATTCCTTGGGTGTTAATTTTATTCCATCCGTTATATGAATGTTTTTATGTCAGTGCCACGGTTTTGATTATTGTAGCTTTGAGGTAAGCTTGGAAATTAAAAATTGCAAGTTTTTGTTTTCCTTCTTTTCAAGAGCAGTCGCAAAATTTACTTTTATGTGTTTTTTGCACTGCTTTATTGGATTTGTTTTATCTTTTTTTTCTAGTGGAGCCTTCAGGCTTTTCTCCATGATACATCATATTTGATCACAGATGTCTTTCTTTCTTTTTCTATTTAATATGTCTCTATAGTGGGAAATTACCAATACGGAGTCAGGTAGAACTATAAGGGTATTTAATAGGGAAAAGCCTTACTTACAGAGCGACCTAGCCAGCCGGCGTGGCAGCAGCCTGTACAGCAAGAAGCAAAGTGAAACCGAAAGAGCAAATGCAGTCACACTACGTCACTCTGACCACGCCCTCACAAGCGTGGTCAGGCATACCTGTAGCCAGCCCCTAAGTAGGCGTGGCTACAGCTTCCCCTACATATCTCCTTTTCTTGCTTAATTGCAACAACTACAACACTCAGTACTGAGTTGAATAGTGCATTCTTGCCCTTTTCCTTGTCTTTTCAGTTTTATTTTTCGTGTGTGTTTGTGTGTGTGTGTGTGTGTGTCTGTGTGTGTGTGTGTGTGTCTGTGTGTGTGTCTGTGTATGTGTGTATGAATTAGTGTGTCAGAGGACAACTTGTGTGAGTTGATTCTCTTTTTCCACCATTTGGGTTCCAGGGACTGAACTTGGACTGCAGGCTCAACAGCAAGCAGTTTTCCCAGCGGATCCCTCTTGCTTCCCCTTGCTCCTGAGCGTAAGGGAAAGTCTTAAATCTTTCTCCATGAAGGGTGATGTTTAGTGGATTTAATACTAGGGATTTTATCCCACTAAGGAACTTTCTAATCTGCATCTTTTGATTGGAGAGAGTTTAATACATTTACAACAGAGTATTTATTTACTCATAAGGAAGAACTTGGGTCATTTGTACTTATTTTCTGTTTGCTTTATTGATTTTATGTTCTTAATTTTCTGTATTGCTGTCTTCGTTTATGTTTAGTCAACTGCTTTGTTTGTTTGTTTTTGTTTTTTTTCTTTTGAGACAAGGTTTCTTTGTGTAGCTTTGTAGACCAGGCTGGCCTCGAACTCACAGAGACAGCCTGCCTCTGCCTTCTGAGTGCTGGGATTAAAGTGTGCATCACCACTGCTTGGCTAGTCAACTGTTATTTATTTGTTTATTTATTTATTTATTTATTTCTGTGATGCACTTTAAATCCCTTCTAGTTTCTATTGGTATACAATTTATAACTATTTGTATTTACATGGAGGTTACACTTAATATCTTGAAATTAAGAATTTATAACAGCTTAACTCAATACACATAGACTCGCACACATAAATACACACACACATACACACAGACACACACACATAGACACATACACACACAGACACACACACACAGACACACACACACACAGACACACACACACACACACACATAGACACACACACACACACACACACACACAGACACACACACACAAATTGTCACCTTTCATTCTTCAGCACCACCCCTTTCTCTTGCTGATATGAAGATCACATCTTCATACATAGTGATCCAAAATCACAGACTAATTGAATTTTAGTCATTCATTTCTTTTTAAATATTATTGATTTATTTTATTTTATGTGCGTTGGTGTTTTGCCTGCATGTATGTCGGTGTGAGGGTGTTTTATCCTCTGCAAATGGAGTTGCAGATGGTTGAGAGCTGCCATGTGGGTGCTGGGAATTGAACTGGGTCCTCCGAAAGAGCAGACTGTGCTCTTAACCACTAAGCCATCTCTCCAGCCCCTCATTAATTTTTTAAATCATGTAAAAAAATCAAAATGTTACAAAACAAGGTTATAACATTACCTTCATAGCTCTTTCTCTTGTCTACGGAAGACAGTTTTGTGTCTCCTACAGCTTCCTATAGCCACTTCCTTCTCTGCCTCTCAGTCCCCACTATTCCATTTGGATACTCGCTGTTTCCATATCCTGCCTGACTAAATCTTTCTTTAAATTCTTCTACTGAACTTTGGATATTGGTTGTTTTACTTTTTCAGCTGTGGAATTTTAATTTTGGCTTCTTGTCAGATTCCCTGTCTTTGTATCCATCCCTCCATGTTGCTTACCGTCCTCTATGTGTCTAGGCATTTGAGCCCTTGACACATCATTGGGTTAAAGCCTCTATGTGAGGACTGGCTGAGGCCCTGCTCCAAGAGCACTTGCTGTTGGCTGTTTTCCTTTGCTGGGATATTCTCTGTGGTTTGCTATCATATAACATATTTTTAAAAGCCAGGTATTTAAATAATAATATTTTGGAGTAATAGTGGCCTCTTCTTCAACTCTGGCTGATTTTTTTTGTTTGTTTGTTTGGCTTTGCTTTGTTTTTTAATGCCTGGGACTGAAAGAAAGGCTTTTTACCTTCCAGGCAAATATGCCATCAGTGAGCTATCTCCACAGCTTTTGTAGGTAAAGCCTGATGTATAATTAAAGACCCTCTTTCCTTTTTATACAACTCTCAGTTCCATCTCACTTCATTTTAATTCATAGTCCTACTTTTCACACTAGTTTGTTCTCAAATTCACAATCTTTCTGCATCAAGAGGCTGGAATTACACATGCCACCGTCCCCAACTTCCTTTTTCCCTTCCTTCCTTCCTTCCTTCCTTCCTTCCTTTCTTTCTTTCTTCCTTCCTTCCTTCCTTCCTTCATTTCTTTGTTCATTCCTTCCTCCCCCTTTCCCTTCCTCTATCCTCCCTTTCTTTCTGTCTGTCTTTCATTCTTCCCTTTCTTTCTTTCTTTCTTTCTTTCTTTCTTTCTTTCTTTCTTTCTTTCTTTCTTTCTTTTTCTTCTCTCTCCTTCCTTCCTTCTTTGCAGAAGAATCTATATTTCGAATTTTATAAAGTAGCTACTTTATCCACCACATTTCCTTGCCTCCAGCTTACTCTCTCTGAGATGGTCCTTTGGCAAACACTAGCTACATCTTATCAAGCAGCCGTAACTGTTCGGTCAGGATAAATTCCATTCTCCTTCATAATACTCACATACATCTGTCTAAATTTAGAGATTGCAAATTAAAGTTAACATTCTGTTAAATACAATGTGTTTTCCCCCTCTTAAAAGAAATATTCATCCACTTAGACCTAGAAGGACAGGTTTAGAGTTCTGACTCTTTAGAACCCTTTGTGGGTTATGGTGGGGTGGAAGAGCTGGTTGTATCCAGAGCTGTTTTCCTTTCTTTCCTCATATGCTGTTTTCCTTTCTTTCCCTGGCTCACTCCTCACCATGGGTGGCTTTACGTACATCTTTGTGGTCACTCAACAGGCACACTCAAGTCACCCCAAGCTTTCCCTTGGCCATCCCTGGGTCCTTTCTTTATCTCACTGGTGGAACAGTCAGACTGGAAATGAGTGAGCCAGAGAGGAAGCCCAAAAGGCCTGGATAGAGAATTAGCAGATCTCTGTACCAAGACTCATCTGGAATGAGGCTTTGGGTGTGGCTTGTAGTCACTTCTGGAGGAAGTAGGACTCTTCACAGTGAGGGCACCAGGGCAAGAGCTCTTCTTTGCTTGGTCTGAGAAAAAAAACCTGTGTTGGCTTAGGGATTATTACTTGGCTTAGGGAAGCAGATGTCAATACTATAGGAAGTAAAAAGTGAATATGCAGCTGTCTGGAGAGAAACCTGTAGGAGGAAAATGAGTAGAGTAGAGGAGGATGGAGCTGGCGTGTATCTGGGGACAGCTCACTGTGCTGTGTCACTGTAGTGTCATGGGAATGGGCTTGAAAGAGATGGAGACATTTGCTCAAGATCTGAAGGCTGTGTGGGAGTTAGAAAAGTGGACATGGGGGCAAAAGAAGAGTTTTTGGAAGAAGGGGTTGCTGATCAAAGATTTCAAGGACGAAGCATTCCTGGGGTGCCCAGAGGACAGAAAGGAGGCCAAGGACTTGATCTATGAGGATGGAGGGACACAACAAAAGTCAAAAATCAGAGAGACAGAGAGCTGTTGAGAAGTCAGCAATAGGGGCTTTTAGGCTATTTTAAAGGCTAGGGCTTTTGCTCTGAGATTCGAAGCCCCCGCAGAGTTTAGAGCAGAGTGACATCAACATTCCAGAGGCATCCCAGAGGCCCTGGTGCTGGAAAAAGAATGTAAGTTCCTAGAAACCAGGAGGTTGCTTAGAAGGCATTTGTTGTAATCCAGGATAAAGAGGACAGCGGGAACTTGGACCAGAGAGGAAGCAGGAAAAGAGTGTAAATGACTTGGGATGTAGTTTAAGACAAGTCTAAAGGGCACGCGCATGCGCACGTGTACACACACACACACACACACACACACACACACACACACACACACACACACACACACACACACACACACACACACACACACACACACACACACACACACACACACACACACACACACACACACACACACACACACACACACACACACACACACACACACACACACACACACACACACACACACACACACACACACACACACACACACACACACACACACACACACACACACACACACACACACACACACACACACACACACACACACACACACACACACACACACACACACACACACACACACACACACACACACACACACACACACACACACACACACACACACACACACACACTCACACACACACACACACACACACACACACACACACACACACACACACACACACACACACACACACACACACACACACACACACACACACACACACACACACACACACACACACACACACACACACACACACACACACACACACACACACACACACACACACACACACACACACACACACACACACACACACACACACACACACACACACACACACTCACACACACACACACACACACACACACACACACACACACACACACACACACACTCACACACACACACACACACAGAGACACACAGAGAGAGAGAGAGAGAGAGAGAGAGAGAGAGAGAGAGAGAGAGAGAGGTTAAGAATGATATTGAGGGCTTGTTTGTTTGTTTGTTTGTTTGTTTTGCTATTAGCCCCTGAAAGGCATGCTTCTTATTAACCAAGAGAGAAGCAACTGTGTATAAACACGTTGGGGAAGAATATCAGAAGATCAGGAGCTCTGTTTCTGAGATAGCAAATTTGAGACTTTTATCAGCTACTCGTGACTTTTGAGCAGGCAGTTGGACACTCTCAGCTGGAGCTTGGGAGGGAATGTGGGATGGATGGAGTCTTAAAGCTGGGGTCCATTAGCATTCAGATGACATCTAAAGCCTTGAGAATGGATGGGACCATTACTAGGGATGAGGGGAGCACTTTCTCAGGAGCCTGGATCACTGCAACACTGGGGTCTGGTGGAGGCAGAAGATCCTTTCACTGGAGAATGAGAACAGACCAAGGTTATAAAAAGAAAGCATGGTGGTGGGTGAGAAGTCACTGGAAGAGAATATGTGGATGGCGGTTCCTGAGTGCACTGAAACTCTGATACTATTGAAGGGAGAGACCAGCCTGGGGATGGAAACAGCTGGGTTTAGCTATGTTTTCACTGAATTGGTGGAATGGGCATGGCAGGACATTGGAAGACAGAAACTGTAGAAGGCAGAGGCAGCCATTTGGAACCCTTTTGATGTGAAGAGGATCCCTGTATTGGGGTGATTGGGGTAAGGGGCAGTGCTAAATGTACAGCAGGGAACTAATTTGGGAGAAGCACCCATCACTCTTTTCCAGCAGGGAGGCAAACCCCAGAAGCTGCTAGTGCAGCAGGCACACAGAGCAGCAGTGGAAGATTGAGGAGTTTCCTTTGATGGATTCCAAGCAGGACACAAAGTCACCAGTGGGTAATGTGGATAAAGAGAGAAGATGCCGAGGAGGTCTCAGCAGCAGAGAGGGCGTGTCACCATTGTCTGTAAGACAGGACAGGACCAGTCTAAGAACAGAGCAGTGGCTCATAAGGTTAATGGATTTAATGGATTTCTGGGATGGAGCCATCATGCATTTTAGTGAGACCCTGTTGGCTCATATAAGTAGTCACTGATGTAGTTTTCACTGACTAAATATAGAGGCTTTCATGTGTTTATAGGATTATGTAAATGACCAAACAAAACAATTTGAATTCCTTGTTTTAATGAAGCAAATAAAGATTAAAGAAATAAAATCAATGGCAATTTACACAGCAGATGTTTTAATTTTTAAATTTCCAGTTCGGTTATTATAAGGCATACAACCCTGGGTTTGTCTGCTACACAGGCAACACTCTGTAAAGTTCTCTTCAGGTCATAGTGAGTGCAAGGAGAAGGCTCAAGTGCAATGACAGTATTTAACAAATGAAACAGAATTTTAAACAGTGAACTCAAAAGTTTAGCGTTTGGGTTTGGGGATTAATAAGGTTAAAGTTGTGAACATGATATGGCTGGAAGAGACAGTGAAAATGGATTAATTGATATCAAAAGGAACGGAAACCCTTCTAAGACCTGAACATTCAGGCCAGGTCCAATGACCTGGAACCCCAGCAGAAGGGAGGCAGAGGCAGGAGGACTACTGTGAGCTTGGGGCAAGGTTAGTCTACATAGCTAGTTCTAGGCCAGTTAGAGATATGTAGCAAGATGCCATGTCAAAAAGAAATATCCATACAAGAATATGGGAAAGAAATTTGTAGAGATGAGTGGTTGTTGATAGGAGTGTGTGTGGGGTAACTAAAACAGGGTGAGAGGCGAGAGCCATGAAAGGCATTATACATACACATGGAATTGTTAAAGAAAAATATAAGTAATAATAGAAAACCTTGGTTTTCTTGACAGAAAAATTATAGCACATGGCTGGAGCTCACGAGTTCTCTCAATAAATACAATCATCACTAGACATGTGGGTTGTACACATATTTAAGTTTTAAATCAATTGCAGATGTTCTTAACTTTCAAATTCATTCACGAGCTTTTCCTAGCTGTCATTCTTTAGAAAACATCTTGAAAGTATAATTTTGACTACAGAAAGCAATTAAGACAAGCTGTGGACCTTTGTTTGATTGAAAATGTATATTAAAATTAATCGTTCTTTCACTATTTTGTATATGAAAATTCACATGGTGAATATTCCAAGGAGATATGATAGGAAAATAAGAAAAGAAGAAGAGCATAAATAACTATAAAAGACTGATTTTTATCTGGTTCTCCTATGTCCTTCATACTCTGCTATTTTCCATAAGAAAGGTGTCTTGCTTATGTGATAGAGGGGATTAGTCAACAATGCATATGCTCATGGCTTTGGTCAGATGATGCTGTTTCCTAATGGGTACCACTTTTCCTCACCGAGGGGAACACTGCAGAGTTGGATGTTAATTGCTCCCACAAATACAGTTTTGCTCTTCACAATAAGCATTAAGACATGGCCTTGGAGTTCTGAGACTTCATCATACACCACCTGAAAATGGAAAGAGAAGGAATGTACAAATAAGATATGAATGACTGTGTCTTCCTTTTCTACACTGATTTTAATTTTTAAAATGATGCTAACATCTTATACCTTGGAGGCAACAAGTTTATGTCAGTGTTTCATTTCCAATGTTAACCCTGAAGAGCCAAGACTTTAGTTAATATAACAGAGTTAAATGACTTCTTCTCTAAGAATCTTAACAGTTACTGATTCCATTAAGATTTTCCCCTCCAAATGCAGTGCTTCTGTCAATTATTCACTAGGAATACAGTCAAATACTCTCTGCCTCTAACCACCCTTGAACCTATGGACTGTCGCACAGCTTGGGTACCAGGCTGTGTAGCAGGTCCCTGAGCAATGACAGGCCGGCTCGTATGTTTCTTTGTGCAGCTTAAAAAGAGAAGGTGCTATTTCCTTGTACATGTGGTGGGATAATTTTGTTATTTGTTCTTTTACTTAAAACTGCATGACTTTTGATTATGAAAATTTGTTTATCCAATCAGTACATATTGATACAAACAAAAACAAAAAAATAAAGGAAAAAATCTGCTTTTCCACCTTATAGACATAATCACAGTCAACGTTTTGATCTTCTGGTTACATATATATATATATATATATATATATATATATATATATAATGACTTATATAATATATATATGACTTATATAATATATGATATATATATATATATATATATATATATATATATATATATATATCATGATTGTTGATAGGATTTAACTTTTCTCCCAGTTTCTAATATTCAGGACATTACAGTCATGACGATGACAGACCTGCTGAGGTCAAGAGACATTGGAAGTAGAGTATGGATGAAGACATTAGTTATAAGACCTGAAAGGAAAGGAGGCCTTGAGTGAAAAGCTGACATGGTTGCCAGGGAAACGTGTTAGAACACATTTAGAAGAAGGAGTTTCACACAGTGTTGTATGTTTGCTATTTACAGCCACATTACAAGGGAGAAGGAAAGACTCCTGGTATCTGCAAAACAGGAGGCAGCTTGAGAGGAAAGTCCCCAGACAGCTGGGTGGCCTCCTCTGTGTGTGGATAGTTTCTGAGCAGTTGTAGCATCAGGATCCCTTTAGCATTCTGATTCTATCATCCAAGACTGGGTTGAGGGCCCAAAGGAAATCCATTACTGAGCATGTGTTTGCCCATGATTTCTTTCCTGGTATTGAATGAATAGAAGTAACCAATGACATTTGGTTCAAGATCAACCTGTTCTCTGCTCTGGACTTACAAAAATTTACTCAATCACAGGACATGAAATGCAATGTTATCTAGTCTCCCCATCCAGCTCCTTCATCCCGCAGAATCTTACTCAGTTCCACGTGGAAAGTTAATCTTTGATCTTCTAGTATTTCTATTCGAAGTATCCCAAGCCACGCATAGGAGGGTTCAGAGATAGTGAGGAATTTTAGAGAATGCTTCAAACACCCCCAAATTCAGTTCCTGTAACTCATGTTCTTTCACTGTAGCTGGATGCTCAGTGCTGCCCAGAAATCCATCCAAAACTTCAGGGTAAGCACCCCCTCATTGTTTCCACAGTGGCCACCTTTAACTTTCTGACATCTCTGCTTTCCTTCCTGTAGGGAGTGACCCTGGTCACAGGTGTCACTGACCACGCCTGCTTGGGCATTGTCACAGGTACGAAACAGGGGTTTAAGAATCAGGGAGACATTTCTTCTAGAGGCTCTCTTGCTAGGCTGAGCTGACTGGGTTCGTCTTTGCACGAGTATCTTCCTCTAATAAACTAGCAATTATTAACCTATCTCTGACTACACCTTGTATTCATCGATACCTTCCTATAACATTTCAACAGTGAGTGCCTGTCATTCCTACAGAGAAACAGATGAAGGGTCCTTTGGGATGACATTGGGGAGGAGGATGGTGGCACAATTCCAAACAGTGGGCCCCTAGAAAGGTCTGGTTCAAGGACTGTAAATTGTACAAATCAATTCTAAAAAGAAAAATTCCCAGCAAAATATATTATACACATGAATCTCTCATCCACTGTGAACCTTTGCATGTGTTAATGACAACACTAATGTGTAGCATTGTGGAAAAGAACTGATGAGAGAAAAATGCAAGCTTTATGCCAAATATCCAACATTCATAAATCAACTTAAAATATCCTTCAAATACACTAACAGAGGGACTTCTTCTTCTTCTTCTTCTTCTTCTTCTTCTTCTTCTTCTTCTTCTTCTTCTTCTTCTTCTTCTTCTTTTCTTCTTCTTCTTCTTCTTTTCTTCTTCTTCTTCTTCTTCTTCTTCTTCTTCTTCTTCTTCTTCCTTTTCCTTCCTCCTCCTCCTCCTCCTCCTCCTCCTCCTCCTCCTCCTTCTTTTGCATCACTTGGATGAGACATATTCTTCTAGACAAAGTGATTCCTGCAGGCACCCAGAAAGTAGGAAGTCTCAGGAAGTGACTTTGAAATTTGTTATTTTCCTGCACCAAATGTAGACACTGGGGCTTACAAAACTCATGTTACTTGTAATGCAAATAATTTGCTTAAAGTGATCAAAGTTGTAGCATTGATGGTATATAGCTCTTAATTGTTCTGTGCAAGCACTGTGCTGGGGTTTGTTGTTGTTGTTTTTAATAGTCTTTTACCATGCAATGAATAGTTGGTGGGTCATGCTAGAGAAGAACACAGATGAATGTGTTCTTTGTGGTGTTTTCATCAAATGACTTAGTATGTCCTGATATAAACAGAATAAAAAAATAAATATTTCTTTTAATTAAGTTTTATAGTATGTACATACTTTTTTTTACCCATTAGCATGAGTCAAGTCTTCAGTGACTCTGACAAATACAGGATTTGTGGGCTTGGAGTTGGCACCTCAAATAGAAAGCTTGGAGTGTAATGAGTGTCTATTAGTTCATATACAGGCATTTCACTGGACATTATGTGACACGGGGCTCTAATAAATAATGCTAGAGTGCATTTCCACGATTGTGGTGGGAGTGTAATGAGGAGATCAGTGTGCCTGTGTTAGTGGAAGAATATCGGGAAGCAGGGCTGCAAGCCAGCTAAGTACACCTGAGAGCAGAGAAGTGTGAGGGAAGACAGTGTCCTGTGGTGGAGTGGACTTGGGCTTTGGGATCAGTCACTCTTGAGGTCGAATAGTTTGTGTGCCCTCTGGGCCCCAATATCATTTACCTCCACAGGAACCTGTCACGTAATGAAAAGATGTATCCTGAAACGTTGTTATTTGGCAACCTTTATCCTCTCGTGAAGATGGCTGCGGCGTGGCAGGAGATAGAAAGTTAAGGGAGCACGGTCTTACACGGGTCCTATCCTCTGGAACTTGTAGGATGTGACTGAACAAGTTTTATCACCCTGTGAACATCAGAAGAGCTGGGGCTGGGCAGATAGCTCAGCAGCAAAGAACAGAGACCCCAGCTTGATCCTCAGAACCCATGTGGAGAAAAACAGGTGTAGGGGAGATGCAGTGGTGCATAGTCTTTAATCCCATGACTTGGAAGTGAGGCAGCCTAGCCTACATCTTGGGAGACCTTGTCTCAAAAACAAACAAACAAAACTCGGGAAAATATAGCACCCGAGGCTGATCTCTGGTCCTCCCCCCTCTATCTATATATAGAGAGGGACCAGAGATGAGCCCACACACATGTGCACACACATACACATGCAAGCATGCAGGCAAGCAGGCATACGCACCCAGAGAGAGAGAGAGAGAGAGAGAGAGAGAGAGAGAGAGAGAGAGAGAGAGAGAGAGAAAGGAGACAGAGAATGATGATGATGATGATGATGATGATGATGATGATGATGATGGGGTACCAATGGCTGCAATTGGTATGTGCTGGCTAGACTTAGAACACTATGCTTTTACTTTCACCACGCATTAGGTACTCTGCAAGAGATCTTTAGGCTGGAAAAGCATGTGACATGAGTGTCCTGTCCTTTAGAATGTTTCTGTATAATACACCTCCCCCCCGCCCGCCCCAAAAAAGGGACAGTGTAGGAACACATCGACTATAACCATGTAGTTATGTTACAGGGTGAAAATTCTGCCTTCAATATGAATCCTTTAAGAATGACAGTTTTTAACCGGATGGTAGAGGTAGGCTAACCCAAAGAACAATGGTGTGAAGGCTAGAATCAGACACAACTCTGATTCTCAAAGTTGTCAGGATGATGACCGAAGCCGCCTGCCTCCTCCTGGCCCAGATGCACCATGGGATTTCTGTAAGACAGAGGAATTCAGAGAGACTGCTGGCAAAACCTGCTGAGATGCTCACTGGGAAGTGTCAAATAGACAAGCTGGACCCTGGAACAAAGCTTTGGGAATTGAAAGTGGAGTCTCTGCCACTGGACAGAGTCCTTGAACTAGCCCTCCCTCTGAGGGGTCTATGAATAAAAAAGGGTAGGATTATTTTAGTGGAAAATTTGGCAAGACATTGATATGCAACATCTTACCCCTCTCTCTGTCTCTGAGAGATTTACACAAAGACCAAAGATGGGAATAAGGTCTTTTTCTCTCACCTCACAGTATGCTGCAAGGCTTTGGCGGTTTGAGGGATCACAGCTGTAGTGAGTGGCTGATGGAATGAGCTTGCTTTAGATGAGGTGGAAGAGCAGAACTACTTAAAACCCATGGGTGTGGTGTGATAAGCCTCTGAGCTCTTTAATAAGCACCGGGTCTCTCAGTGAGGACATCTATTAGGGTGCCCTTGAAGAGGCAGAGAAATAAAGCACTGGGCTTATCATAGAAATTGGATCGTATATCACAGTTGAGGGCAGGAGAAAATAAAGTCAGATGTAAAGTTAAATGTACATTTTGTGCATCTTTTATAAGCACTGCTGTACTGATACAGACCGAGAACATGACAGGAGAAAACTTGCAGTCTTGTGACCTATTTCTGTCTTGTGGTTCTCTGAATTCAACCGGACTGTCACTGTCCCCATCAGTCTTGATCTACTCTCTGAAGCTCACATTCCTTCAGATTTCTGCTGGTTTGGATCCCATGCACACCGGGACTGTGCAAGTGTGGACTGCGTTACTTGTTAGTCTTTTAAAATGTGCACAAATTACAAACACTATGTGTTTGTGCTTTAGGCAGGCTTTAGCTGCCCAAAGGAATTGTAGTGAAGGAATCATAGTGTTTTGGAATCACTAAGTCATGGATTTAAGAAGACCTAGGATTGTTTCAAAGCCACTGGAAAATTTGTGTCCACACCAAGAATTATAAAATAAGCTTCCTGCATGTGTATTTATTTCTGATTTTATAATCCATTAAGCTTTTGATGAATTAACTTCCAGCTTTATTAAAGTAATACTGACTGTCTAGTGACTTTTTGTTAAGTGTTTCCTTAGATTGCAAACACTGAATTGTAGTGTGGAGACTGAGGCCTACTGTCCCCCCTCCATCCTTCCCTCCCTTCTTTTTTCTTTCTGTTTCAACAATTCTAGATTTACTTGTGCTTTTGTGTGTGTGTGTGTGTGTGTGTGTGTGTGTGTGTGTGTGTGTGTGTGTGTGTGTGCTTGTGTGTGTGTTTTGTTTTATGTGGCAGCCAGAAGACCACCTCAGATACTGTTTCCTAGTCACTGTCCACCCAATTCATTTAATTTTAGGTTGAAAAAATACTGTATGTGTATGAGCATTTGCCAGAATGTACATGAGCATCTCATGTGTGCAGTGCCCATGGAGGGCAAAAGAGGGTAGCATAACTCTTGGCGATGGAGTTACAGACACTTGTGAGCCACCGTGTTGGGGGCCGGGGGCACAAATATGGGTCCTCTGCAAAAGAACAGCTAGAGCTTTTAACTACTGAGTTATCTCTCCAGTCCCCTTCTTATCCTTTGATACAGGGTCTCTGAAAAATTTCTTGATAATGAGGTTGACTGTCTTGTATTCAAGGAAAGAAACAGGCTCCATATTGTTGGATGTGTATCATTAGCTATGAGTGGAGTGGGCATTATCGTGAATAATAGGACCTCAAAATATCTCTACTAAATTAGAGAATCCCTTGTAGGCATGCATGCATACATACTAATGCTTTATATAGATTTTACACACACATGTGTAGTATCGCTTATAAAACTACCTTACATATTTAAAGATGCATCTTTTAGAAGTCACCAAGTGGTAAAGATATGAGGGGAGAGGAGACATTTCCCTGATTCTCAGGAAATTTACATTCTAGGTCTAAAGGTTACAAAGCAGTGTAGGAGCTCAAGTTGTCAGTCTTCACAGGTCACAGAAGCAGAGAAGGGCAGAGTGGGATGAACGGCTGTAGGGGGTTATCAGAAACATATGCAATTATTTGGGTAAATTGGCATGGACTTACAGTGACTGCAAAAGGTTTGTCAGTGAATCTTGGGTGCCAGCTTAATGGTATTCAGAATCACCCTAGAAACAGAACTCTGAATATGTCAGTGAAGGAATTTCTAGACTAGATTTCCCGAGGTGAGAAGACACATCCTAAATGTGGAGCAACACCATGGCCATCTGCCTGGAGCTCCTGCTATCATGCCTTCCTCACCATGATGGCCTGCATTCTCCAACTGTGGGCCCCAAACAAACCCTCTAGAGTTGCTTTTTCAATATATTTCAATATATTTTTCAATTTATTATCATAGCCATGATAAAAAGTTAACTTACAAATATTATAAAGTGTACAATTCCATTCATATAACATTTCAAATGATAAATTCATAGGGATAGAGACCCAGTGCCAGTCAGAGGCAGACGACTGTGGCTATAGTAGAGAGGTCTTTGTAAACCTTGCATGGCTCTTTTCTGGGCCTTGACTCTGGGATCAAGAATGCGACTGAAGCAATGCTCAGAGCTAAACATCTACACCCACAGCAGGGGACTTCCAGGGATGCTAAAGTTAGAATGAGCTGTTTGGATCAGACCAATGTCAATTTTCTGGTGTCAATACAAACTACAGTCTTGCTAGCTATTACACTGGGGGAAAGAACTTGACGGACACTGAGATGGATATTATTTCTTCTAACTGCACACAAATCTAAAAATGAAAAGAACACTAGGTGTTATTCTTCCACGGAGAACTGAGGCAAATCACTGAGTTAAACTTTAAGGAATGTGAATGCCACATTTAAAATCTTGGTCATGAGTTGGCAGTATGGAATCTTCAAATAATTTAAATGGATAATTAATAACTATAAGTGGATAACACCCTAAGTAGAAATGTAAAGGATTTGTGAAAATTATTTCACAGACTGGTTCTGGTGGTACATGCATTTAACCCCAGCACCTGGGAGGTAGAGGAAGGTAGATCTCTGTGAGTTCAAAGCCATCTTTGTCTATGTAGCCAGTTCTAGGTCGGTTGAAGTTACATAGTGAGATCCCGTCTCAAAACAAACAAACAAACAAACAAACAAACAAACAAAAATCAACACTGCAGAGGAATAGGACTTTGTAATGGCTGGAGAGGTAGGGACCTCAGAGAGAACTGCACCAAAAAGAAGACTGGATCCAAGTGTCTAACACAGATTGTGCTTAGTTGAACATGTGTGTGAGGGAGAAGAAGGTGCCATTAGAAGGTGCTTTTTTGAATTTTCATATAATTAAGCCAGTCAACATTCTCACACTGATGAGGAAGGGGCTCAGGTGACCCCACAGCTATATGAGAGGCTTCTGGGATAGGGAAGTCAGTTCCCTTTGGACGTGTAGTCACTTCAGTGGATAGCCCCACACCTATGTGCATGCAGACTACACTAACTGGACACACCGAGTCATAAAATATATACACAGTTCAAGACTGTCAAAGAATAAAAAGTAATTCCTTACCCTCGCTAAAACAAGAAGTCTTTTGAGATGGCAAAGAAGCAAGCCTGCCTTCCAAGTACCCAGAAGAACTTTACACGGTGTGCACCAGCAATGAGGATGAGGGGAAGATCAAACCTTGAGAGATATCAGGTGTGGTGTGCACACCTGTAAACCCATTACTTGAGGTAGAGGCAGGAGAATGAGAGGAACGTAGTCATCCTTGGCTACAAAAAGAGTTCTAGTCCAGCCTAGGTCATATGAGAAAGCTGGGGTTTGGGGTAATCCATACAGATACAGCTTATACTGAGATGATGATAAAAAAACAAAACAAACAAACAAAACTAGTGCTTTGGGAGCCCATTCCCTATGGAGGGATACTCTCTCAACCTAGATACATGGGGAAGGTTGTAGAACCTGCCCCAAATGATCTGACAGACTTTGATGATCCCCTCCCCATGGGAGGCCTCACCCTCCCTGAGGGGTGGATGGGGGAGGGATGGGGGGTTGGTGGGCGGAATGGGAGGAGGGGAGGGAGAGGGAACTGGGATTGGTATGTAAAATAAGATTGCTTTTAGTTTAAATAAAAATCATTTAAAAAAGAAAAACTAGTGAATGTATCCAGACTTTATAAGCCTCTGTCCTCATCCTTCAGTGTCCAGTGGAGACTGATGCCAGAGAGAACTCCCTAGGATGCTCAAACCCAAGGATGTCAAGGAAATCAAATACTCAGAGTTTAGGTGTAGCCCGTGTGCCTCACTCTGGGTACTGTAGTTGTCTGCAATTTATTCACAACTCCTCAACAAACACATAGGTGTCACCGTGAATCTTAGAGAGTCCTGGCAGGAAAGGAACTTGGAGTCCCTACCCATATAGATTTAAGACATTGTTTTTCTTTTTTCATCAGTGGGGTTGGTCAAATTTCTGAATGCAGAACCTTTGGTTGGGAGGGGGTTGTTTTTGAACGGGAAGCAGACTATGGTGGACTGCGGCACTTCCCAAACAAAATTTTAAGAGGAAGAACTACCACAAACGAAAACAAGACAATGTTCAGAGAAGAACAGAAGAGAATTAAGAAAAGGTGGAACATGGAGGCACAAGAGTGGTTTAAAGAATCAGGTACCTTACTGTCAATTTGCACCTGCAGTGGGGGAAGAGCCCCGAGGGCTCGTTGGATTTAGCCCTTAGGAAGCTGCAGACACTGCTGGAGTGAAGCCCAGGCACTAAAGCTGAGAATCTACACAAGGAAGTATTAAAGGGTGAAAGAAGAAAGCAATGGGGTGAGAACTGCTTGTAAGACTTAATGGCATGGGAGTTCCGGCTGGTAGCAAGGGAAAGAAAGGTTGCTCAGAAAGGCGGAGATCCGGGTCAACACTCTGTCATCCTCACAGGGGCTTCATCCTGAAGCAGGGGGTTACCTGCTGGTGTGAAGCCTTGGCTGTGTAGTAAGACCTGTCCCAACCAACAACTGAAATATCAAGGGGAGATGTCTTCCTTTCAGATATGTCCGAGTAGACTGTGGTAGATGACGACACAGCAAGAACAAACAGGCAAACGATCGTGGCAGGCGTGGAGGTCCAGAAAAACAGAGGCAGGGAGAGGCTTTAGAAAGAAACCAAAGACTGGGTCTGCTATTTGTAGCACGCTGCATCTTTGGTTTGTGTTTTGTACGTTTCTTTTTTCTTTTCATCTTGTCAAAAGAGATTTTATGAGATTCACTGTTCTTCACACAATGGTTTTTGATAAAATGATTAGGTAAGGAAAAATCAAGTGCACCAGAATAAATCTTAAGAGAATAAGATGAACTTGGTGGAGAGAATACAACGGAGTCAGGGAAAGTGTTGGTATGCAGAACAGCCCTTCCCCGCCTGCTGGAGGCTGCCCTATCAGAACCGTGATAGCCGAGTCTGTAGTTTCCGGTTCCCATAGCATCTAGAGCACTGCTCAGAATGCTAGGACTATTTTGGGCAACATCATTCCTTTATGGAACAATGCTTCCAATTACTGAAGATTCTCCATATTTGGTTGTGAAGCTGGAAAAAAAAAAAAAACTGCCAAAAACCAAAAAACCAAACCAAACCAAATCAAAAACCTGGTAAGAAAAATACGAACTACCTGGACAGGTGATACCTTATACTCACAATTTCATTATAAGTGGGGTCAGTGCATTTCGGAACCGACTTCGTTTTCCTCCTACGAACTTCACTGGGATGTGGTAAAAGATAAATTTCAACATGTGCACTGGGCGCAGAGCCATCTGGGAGATGCTGCAAAGGAAAGTGGCTATAAATATTAATAAATATTAACGGTGTCGCTCTCAAAGAAAACAAATCCCTGGATACTAAGCGGCCAGACCAGAGATGGGGTCTGGAATTATGAATGCTACTGTGGCTCAGCAGGGGGAAAAGAGAGAGAGAGAGAGAGAGAGAGAGAGAGAGAGAGAGAGAGAGAGAGAGAGAGAGAGAGAGAGAGAGACAGAGAGAGGAAGGAAGGAAGGAAGGAAGGAAGGAAGGAAGGAAGGAAGGAAGGAAGGAAGGAAGGAAGGAAGAGATTTTCTACCTGGTATTCTTGAGAGAACAGAGTTCAAAAGTCCATCAATTACAGTTATGTTTTAGAGTGAAATCTAAATTTGCATTTTTGACAGAGAGAAGAAAGTCATAAATGAAGATGGGAATTAAATATCCTGGGAGGACGTACAGTACTCAGGCATTGTTACGATAAATATTTCTGCCAAAAGCTGCCTGAGCCCCACCACCATGTGTGCGTGTTATGCCAGCCGCCCGCCTGAGTTAGGCCCAAATTAATACACAGAGAGACTTGTATTAGGTTCATAGCTGCTTGGCCAATGACTAGGATTCTCATCTGTTAGCTCAGTCTTAATTATCATAAATCTGTATATTTTATAAGACTTATCTTATTGGATGCTTTATTGGCGTCCCTCCTTGCTGGTGGCTCACATCCTGCCACTGGAGGAGGCGAAGGGGAAGAGGCCGGCACTTCCTGTTTCCTTTTCTTAAATATGAGTCTCCTTGCTATGTCACTTCCTGCCTGGATCACCACTTCTCTACTACATTTCCTAGAATCCTCTTTGACTCCTAGTCCTGCCTAACTTGCCACCATTGGCCAAACAGTATTTTATTCAAAAATCAGTAAGATAAACATACACAGTACATTCCCCATTAAGGCATCTTTAAAAAATCACATTTAACAGATACTAGCCCTTACAGTGAGATGAAGCCTTTAGTGATCTGGATGCATCTGTGAGGCCATCATATTCTCATAAAGTTTGATCAACATAACAATCAGACCTGTCACACCCAAAAAAAGTTTAAATGACTACAATTAACTTATGCCCTAAGTGACTGTAAAGCATATCAGATCATTTTTTTAGACAGTGTCATCAGTGGGTCAGTATGTCTGCTGAAGGGGCTGCCTGCACAGCAATGCTCAACTGTGGCCTCTGACTCCTCCCACCATCTTCTCCCCTGCAGTCCCCAGTGTTTATTGTTAAGTTCCAATACCATCTAAAATGATATTGAGTGCATGGAGACTATATGTTAGACTATCAGTCCTTTCTGGAAAAACATGTCCAATGACTGCACATGGTTTGGGAATATTTGTCTTTCCTTCAAGTCTATTGGTTATTATTTTTAAATTTTTTTTTGCTCATTAATTTACCATTTGTAGAGTGGGTTCACTGTTTTCAAAAACAAAATGACTTGAAGTAAACGGATCCTATCATTGTGGGCTTGGTGAGATGGACATTTAGTAAAGAACTCGGTGAGGAATATTCTTATGATTTAAATTAAAAGGTGGTTTAAAAATAAAATATGAACCACTGAGGGTTTATTATTATTATTTATTATTATGATTATTTACTGCAATCTATTGTAATATTCAACAAATATTTCATACTCTAAAATACAATGTTGCTCACGCATTCTTGATGGCCTGGGTAGTTATATGAATTGGTCCAAATGTTCAAACTCCTGCTACCCTGTCCTTTGTCCCCACCCAGACTTCACCTCCTGCAGCAGGAGAGTTCCTTATGAGTTTTTATTGTTGTTGGGGGTTGCCAATGTAGCACAATAAATAGAAGACCCAGAAACAGAATTTTGGGGTTCAAACTTCAAGCTGAAGATCAGAAAAGCAAAGCGGCCAGTCACTAGCTCTTACCTCTACCTCAGTTCAGACCAAAGGGGCAATCCTCAAACTGCTTCCACCTTCCCTGCTCCTCAGATTCACTCAGACTGCTATGTCCTCCTCATCATGGTTAGAGACTACTCTCAGAATGCTGCCCTATCTTCAATGTGGCTGGAGAATGAATGCCAGCTCTGAGCTCCTGTTCCTGTCTTAAATACCTCCCTAGTGCTGGAATTAAAGGTATGTGATCCCAGGTGTTGAGATCACCTTTGTGTGAGCTGTTTCTTCTAGGACTGGATCAATTTTGTGTAGTCAGTGTGGCATGTAACTAATAGAGATCTGTCTTCTACCTCTTAATCCTGGGACCTGGGGTTAAAGGTGTGTATCACCACCGCCTGATCTCTATAGCTGGAGGCTGACTTTGCTTTCTGAATCCTCAGGCAAGCTTTAATAAATCATAAATAACATATCACCACACCCTAAGACTTGTAGGTGCAATATATGCTCTGAGTCCTGTCTCTTCCCCCAAATTTCATATGACTGATTAGCAAAGGAAGTGAAGACCAAGGCCTGGTCTATGGATGCAGCTCTCTATAGCTGGTAGGTACCATCTGAATGTTCCCAGCTCCCGTCTTGAAGGCCAGATCTGGGATGACTCTGAAGAACAGGGGAGAAAGAAATCACCCGAGTGGGCATGACTGCAAGCAGGAGCACCTGCTTGTTCACTTTGCTTGGAAGGAGAAACGGCCAGATGTGTTTATTATGTACCAGCTCATGGGCTGAAGCCCATGGCTTGGCTCTATGGTCAGGAACTTGGACAGAATATGATTGTAAACTTGGTGAAAGGGAAATTTGGGGAAGAGGCAGGTAGATAGAGTTCTTTGACTGGGGGAAATAGTAAGGAATGTATTTGTGGTCTGTGAGAATTATCATCTGAGAATGATGTCATCAGAATAGGATATTAATGACCAAGTGTATAAGGACAACCCAATCCATTTACATTAACTGCCTCTCCCGCTTCCAAAGGGCCCATGAGGAAAGTGAGCACGGTGGATGTGATGGACTTTCTAAGGGCTCCACAACACAGATTCCATCCACTAAGCTGGTCAAGTGTTGTATAGCAGTCAGGAGTAAACCCCACATGTCTAGAAAAGCTTCAAGATTCATGAGACTCCTCCCATACTGTTATGAAAGCAGTAAGTATCTGTGGGGGAAGGAGACTCTGACCAAGGTAGTTGACAAGAGGTTCTTGGGTCGGTAGAGCTACCTCCAAGTGGCCCAGAGAGCTCCAGCGACACAACTTTCATGAGGCTTTACCCACGTTGTAAATATTTTCAGTGATGCTGCTGCATTTGAGCCATCCATGCTCCTGCAAGTGACCCCAATGAAAACTCATTAGTGCACCAAGTTGGACTTTGGTGCAACCCTTTCTTTGGAGTGTTTGGGTTCCCAATCTGAACTGAGTAGACAGGTTGTTTTTGTTTTCCTTGGAAAAGCCTCACACAATGCCCATGACGATGTGACCAATCTGCCCTGAAGAGAGGATATTGAGTCCTGGAGATAGTGCCATGCTCTGAGCCATGCAGCTACCCGATAGCAGGGATATTGCCTTGGACCACTTCCAGTATGCAAGGGCAATGTTCTCTTCATATTGGGGTAGATAGGATGATAAGAATTTGTATGCAGTGCCGTGGTTTCCATGCAACATTACTCCAACCAAGGGATTTACTTCAACAACAAAAGGAGTGAAACAATGGAATCCATCCCTTTTTATCATTCTCTACACAGCTTGAGATGTTTGCCATTTATATAATGGTTGAATGACCTTCTGAAGACTCAGTTATAGTTCTGGCTAGGAGATATACTTTGCAGAGCTGGGAAAGAATCTGCAGCAGGGGTATACCTACTATATCACTTCCAATATATGGAACTGTGTGTCTCCCATACCAGTTCACGGTTCTCATGGTCAAGGGGAGAAAAAAAGGAGTGGGGCCACTCACAAAACAAGTGATCCAGTTGTAACATTCTTACTTAATTGTTCCCACACTCTATGGTCTACTAGAAGACATAATGGTAATGTGGGCGTGGCTACAGCTTCCCCTACACAGTGGTGACTCCACTGAGCTGGAATTTAAAAGTGCCCTGGATTATGCTATTAGTTGTATGTCATAGTATTTAAGCTTCAATATATCAAAGAGATTAAACACCAATGAAGTATTTTTCCTTTTTGATGCATGTTTACACATGGGAGCATGCATATGTGTGTGTGTGTGTGTGTGTGTGTGTGTGTGTGTGTGGTGGAGATGGAATGAACAATGTGCCTGAGTGCACTCATATGGAGGCCAGAGGCAGATATTGGATTTGCCTTCCTATTGTTCTCCTCTTTATTTTTCTGAGACAGCATCTACACTGATGCTGTGACTCATCATTTTGGGTAGGCTAGCTGGCCAGGAAGCTGGGAACACAGGTGTGTGCCACCATGCCTGGGTACTGGAGACCAAACTCAAGTCCTCTCCTCATGCTCATGCAGAAGGCAAGCACTGTATGGACAGAGCCATCTGCCTCGTCCTTTGTAATCTCCTTTTACCTGTTTCCTTCCTTTGGTTTGTAGATCTCTGGTTTATTCAGTGACACTCCCACACTGATTGGACTATATCACCTTCCTTCTCAAGATGTTCTTGGCTTCTTCCCTTTTGCCTGAAGAATCAACTCAAGTGATCAAACTGTAAAAGCCTTTGTGTAGTAGCCTCCATCAAGGGTCACACTCAAGCTGCTGGTTTCTATTTCCAAGTCGGTAGGTGTCCTTGAGGAGATCCTTGAAAATTCTGGAGCTTGCAGAGTGACAGAAGAGCACAGGTTTCAGTGTGAGCCAGGAGTGCGGTGAATGTGAGCAGCAGGCTGCCCTGTCCTTCAAGAGCTTTAAGTGCAGACATTGATTTTTTGGGTCTGGCAGAGAAACTCTGCTCCCCGTGTAGCTGTCTTCTCAGCACCAATTCTTTTCCCTCCTCTCTTTTTTTTTTCCTTTCTGGCATTGCATCCTCTGCCTTCAGGATCTCAAATAATTTATTGCAGGCATCACCAGATGTCTCTTCATCGAACAATTCTCAATTTACTCTTTGCCCTTAAATTTATGCAAATTAACTTTGACTTTAAAATCCTTATACAACTCCTATATGTCTAACTCTCATCTTAGGATTTTATTTTGCTGTTTTTAACTCCGATTGTCTTTTGACCCTCACAAAGACTCAGCGGAGACTCGAAAAACGGTCAAACCCCACCTGAGTAACGGGGAGATTGTCTCTATTCGTGGTGGACTGTGGTAAAATAGCATCACTCCTTTCTTTAAGAATTTTGGCTGATATCTTTAGAAAGTGCTCAAAAAACATTTTCAACTTAGTTTTTGTTGTTCATCCGAATTCTACGTATTGTAGGCTTTCATTTGGAATCGTTCATGAAACAAACAACAGCAATGAAACCTTTCCCATGTGTATATCACGTTAGGGGCTCATGTTCTTCACTGGAAGACCACTCTCATTCTACCTAACCCCCATTCCTTTGTGCTTTTTTCTCTTACTTATTCACAAATCCTATCATGCCGCCTTATGTGGATTGTGTATATGTAAAGCTTGGTCACCAGCTGATGGTGCTATTTTGGAAGGCTCTGGAAACTTTCTTGTCTGGGGCCTAGCTGGAGGAGGTGGGTCGCTTGGGGGTATATGAGATGATGAACTTTGACCCTCTGTGTTTCCCTGACCAGCAAGCTCTTCCTGCTCATAGTCCAGACGTAGAGGAGCCAGCTGACCACGAACTGAATGAACTTCCTTCAAATCCAAGTCAAGAGTTTTTTGTCACAAGCCAGGCTTTTTTTGTCACAGAAACAGAAAATTGGTGAAGACATTTAACCTAACTTCCAGCTGTAGATTCTTGCAGTCTCTTCTGCAAAAGATATAATTTTTTGCTTAAAATTTGGCTTCTCTTTACCTTTATTTGTAAATAAACATGTCTTGTTTTTTACTCCAACATTCTCCCTAACACTGCTTGGGAAGCAGTAGCACCAAAGACAGATATATATACTGAGGGATATATACTGACAGGATATGTACTGAGGGATGAAATGCCAGGCGACCCTACCATGGTGCAGGATTCTTTACAGTGAGTACTTACACACAACTGGATGGTGATGCCTACTATATGTCTAGGCTGTACAGTGTAGCTTGCTACTTCGGCACTATAAACTTGTACCCCATGCCTTCAAGTGACTTCAAGTCCAGTAACATAGTCAGACCCTTTTCAGAAAAGAAACTCACAGAGTTGCTTCAGAGTTAGCTGAAACTCATATCTTGTCACACTGTAGGGTCTTCAGGGGAAGAGAAGGAATGGAGCTATCATTTCTGTGCTAAAAATATCTTCTTCTCTTGATTCCTCCTGAGGGTCTGCATGAAGGTCTCCAGGGTTATTGTCTTTTCAGAGACATATCCATGGCATTTTGCTGGGTTTTCTTATCAAACCCATAGCAAGTTTTGGGGGGACATCTTCACCATTAATGCTTGATGTGGCTGGAACCAGGCGACTGTGGACAGTGCTACCCCTAGGCAAGTGGTCCTGGGTCATATAAAAAAAGCAAACTGAGCATACCATGGAGAGTTAGTAAGCTATGTTCCTTAATCTCTCCTCTCCTCCTTTCTCTCCTCTCTCTCTCTCTCTCTCTCTCTCTCTCTCTCTCTCTCTCTCTCTCTCTCTGTGTGTGTGTGTGTGTGTTTCACAACAGGGTTTCACAGTGTAATCCTGGCTGTCCTAGAATTCATTCTGTAGACCAGGCTTGCCTTGAAAAGTTCTCTGTTTCTATTTCTGCTTTGAGTTCTTACCTGGCTTCCCACTGTGATGGGCTATAAATTGCAAAGTGAGATAAACCCCAAGTTGATTGTGGCCAGTGTTTCTCGTAGCATTAAAAGCAAATGTGTGGCCATCTGGATGGGTGACTGAATGAAGGGTCTGCCATGGGAAATTCTTGCACCCTCTTATTCTTCTACAAATTTGCTCCATTTTGTTTCTCTTCTATGGAGAAGGATGAGTCAGAAGGAAATGACCGTGCTCCTTTATTCTTGTGATATTGGTTATAGCACTCACATTTAATTTGACAGGTAACTTACAGAGATCCCTATTTGAAGACAGAGGAGGGACTCACATTGTCACTAACTATTCTTCACAGATGAAACCAATGTCTCAAACATATCTGCTATTGTTTTGTCAAGTATACATATGTGGTCCTGTTAGCTAAACTTCAATGTTTTAAAAAATCATTGCTTCTACAAGTTAGGTGCGGTGGTCCATACCCATAATTCCTACACCAGGGAGTTAGAGGCAGGGAGATCTTGAGATTGAGATTAGCTTGGTCTCCATGAGACTCTGCCTCACAACAACAAAGTAAAAAGCTAATAAAAAGCAATGTTTCACTTATAGTATTTGAAAAATATTGTATATTCAACAAATTTCATATGAACAGGCACTGAGAGGACTTCAGTGACACCTGATGATTCCTTTGAAAAATAATCTTTGGAGGCTAGAAATATGGGTAAACTGCTTATTGGCAAGTATATGGACACCGGTTTAGATGCCCTCCATAGTCACCTGGGCATCGTGACACATGCCTGTGACCTAGTGCTAGAAGATGGACTCTGGAGTATGGTGAGGAGTGGCTAGCCAGATAGCTAGTGCATGAGGTCCAGGCTCAATGAAAGACTCTGTCTCAAGAACTAAGGTTAGAGAAGAAGGCATCTGATGTTGACCTCTGACCTCCACACATGTGGCATGGGCATACACACCATCACACACATGTGTACACCCCTTTACACCCTTCATAAGGAATTTTTTAAAATGTTTCCCATTAGTCTAAAAGAATAGAATCAAGGGTTTCAGACGACCTTAGAATTTACTAGTGGCATGATTTCTTCCTTGACTCAAGAATGAAGCATAGGCGATGAGCAATGTGGTTGAATTAAAACAGGTGCAGGCATATTGGGAAGTCTGTGTTCATGATGCTGATGTGAAACTGATCTCATTTTTCTTGCATGAATAATTGAACACACTAATTTTCCTGCCTTTATTTCTTGCTCTGCATTGCACATAGCATTTCAAATGGCCTCCCATGTTATTAATAGTGTTGTTCTTAAACACAAGAAGTGAACATGTCTAGAAAAAGAATCCCTACATGCTGTGGCACACAGGTGGAGGTCAGAGGGCAACCAGAGAGAGTCAGTTCTCTCCTATCGGACAGGTCCTAGGGATCAAACTCAAGTGGGCATTCTTAGCAGAAAGTGCCTTTACTTACTGAGCCATCTTGCTGGTCCTGGATCGCTTTCTTAAAACAATGCACAAGTTAATATTGTTTATTTCATTGGAGGTTTTTCTATAGAACCTATATCTAACTGTGGCCTTATGTGAGTCTCCATGAAGCAAGTAAAATAATTCAGAGTGCATCTAGATTGAGTTTTATAGGAAGAGTGATGAAGATGCAGATGGCTTAAAGTCATCAGACACTTTGGAGCCTTCATTACATTAATCCAAAGCTTAATTGTATTTAATCCATTATTATCTTTCCAATGAATAATTTATGAGAATTTTCCATCACTTTTAACTTAAATGCCTCCAATCATTGGATAATGCAAGCTTCAGTGGAAATCAACTGACCATGGTTAAAATACAATAGGATTTTCAAAGCCTGAGATAGATGCCAGAAACAAAAGAATGTGATAAAAACATTTTCTCACCTGTCTACATGCCTGACAAATTATAATGTCTGTGTTCAAGCCAGTCATTAGACTAGCTGGTGTGCAACAAACAACAGCAGAAGTGTAAGACAGAGGTGCCTGGGACTCCTTTTTTCTTCACTTAAATACTGTAATCATCTTTCCAACCTGGGTGTGTTGATCAATATGAATGGAATGATTTCAGGTTTTCATGAATAATCCAGGATGGTCTCTGCTTAATTTCACACTAATTTAAGCCTTTCTCAGACTCATATTATTAGGCGATGGTTTTCAAGATTTATTTTTAACAATAGTTTTTAAAGTCTAACTATCATGTACTTATCATTTGTGAGTGATCAAACAGAGTCAAAACATCAGCATACTTTGCTATTTTTTCTTTTAAAAAGTAATTATTTATTATCATTTAAAAATTAGGTGTATTTATATGTCTGTATGTGAATATGTGCATGTATTGGCCAGAGAATCCCTGCAGCTGGAGTTACAGGCTGTTGTGAGTCACCCAAAATGGCTTCTCCGAAACAAACTCTGGTCTTTTGCAAGAACAGTATGTGCTCTTAGCTGCAGAGTCATCTCTCTCTCTCTCTCTCTCTCTCTCTCTCTCTCTCTCTCTCTCTACACACACACACACACACACACACACACACAGAGAGAGAGAGAGAGAGAGAGAGAGAGAGAGAGAGAGAGAGAGAGAGAGTCAGGGTCAGCTGTCAGTTAGTATTCTACATCTCTGGGTCCTGTGGTTGCAGTTTGTATGCAACCAACTACAGATAGAAAATAATTTTTATGTCTATGCTGAAAACACATGTTTTTACTCATGATTGTTGCCTAAATAATGTAACTTAACAGTTATTTCTATAATAACCATACTATAGTCAGCATTATAAGCAAGCTAGAGATGGTTTCTGTGCATACCATTTTCTGTGTGGGTTACCTGCAAAATCATTTAATATAAGGGTACCAGGGTTTTCAGGGGGTTCCGGCAACCAACGGATTATTCCATTTAAAAAATATTTTACCTTTAAAGCTAATGTCTTAACAGTTCACAGATGTCCAACTCTGATGGATTAAACACCTTTTCTGACTCAGTGCATATCAATCGAATTGCTTCTGAAAACCCAGAGTTCTAATCACAGCCACAGACTATATCACTGAAGCATTGTGTGGAATTTGTCAAGGTTTGCTGCTCCTCAGTTTTCATAACATGTAAGAAGTGGGGGTTTAAACTTCATTTCTATTTAGAATCTATTCAATAGAAAAGGTTGATGAGCTACTTATGGGTTAGCTGGTAATTAAACTCTTGTTTTAAAATTGTTGAACTGCTCTGAGTTATTCTGAATCTCTGGGCTCTTGATTTCTATCACCAGGTCCCAAGGACAGTGCACAAGTCAGAGATGTCCGTGTAATGTTAAACTGAGAAGTTATTCAAAGTGGCAAGTATTGAAAGATTAGATGTGTTCTTCCCTACACTTGTCAGTGTAGGGGAAAACTGGACTGGAAAGGGCAGAATGAATACTTTAAGGCATCAAAAGAGTTGTCTGCCTATGTACCTCAGAACCCCACAAATTCTGTTCTTAGAGTTTTGTTTTCATGATTTAAATAAATACACTGGTATGTAATGTGTATGTTTCCCTAGCCCAATTTTGTGACACGTCGGAGTTAATAATCAGTACTAAGTTAAGAGGTATGAAACAATAAACTATCTAACAAAGCTGAAGACTAGGCTGTGTGCTGAGGTGGTGGCTCAGTCAGTAAAGTGTGTACTACCCAAGCATAAGGACAGGATGTGGTGGTTTACATCTGCAAGTCCAGTACTGGGGAGGTTGAGACCAATGAATACAGGGGGCTCATTGGCCAGTCGGTTTAGCTGAAGGGGCAAGCTCCAAGTTCAGTGAGATTCTGTCTCAAAAAAGATGTAGAGCAACAGAGCAAGACACCAAACACCAATCCTTGGCCTCCACATGTACACACCCCTGTGTGCCCACACCTGTGCACCCAGTGACAACCAGCCCAGTCTACATAGTGAGATCCTGCCTACAAAATAATGAAGCGAATCAAAACAACAACAAAAAACCTCAAAGACGCATTTGATGCAAAGAAGAGTAAAAGGATAGAAAAGACATACTGATATCAATCAGGAGAAAACTGGACTATGTATATCACAACCCTAATCCCACAAAGTGCTATCAGGAACAATAATAAATGGCAGTAATCTAGAGGACACAATCCAAATGTCCATAAAGGATTATGTGTTTATGATTATATTTGGAATTTTTAGCACCCATCTCTTAATAATTCATAGAACTAATATACACAAAATCACTAAGATGGTCTAAGACTTGAGCAACACAATAAACCAGCATGACCCAGTTGACATTCACCAAATGCCTCACCAACCAGTGGCTGTGCATATTTTTTATAAGCACACTTGGGGCATTTGCCAAGCTCTATTGAGTTCTCTCAGTGAATCTAAAGAGATTCAGGTCATGTGAAATACATCCTTGAGTTAACTTGGAATCCCCTCACTTCTCCCTCCTTGGTGCGAGATTATAAGAGTGTACAATGTAAGGGTGTACCACCATGTAAGGGTGTACCACCATGTAAGGATGTTCCACCATGTAAGAGTGTACTACCATGTAAGAATGTATCACTGTGTAAGAGTATACCACCATGTTTTTTGTTACTGTTTTTTGTTTGTTTGTTTGTTTGTTTGTTTGTTTGTTTGCTGTGAGGCTGAGACCAGGGTTTTGGTACAAACTGAGTAGATACTTTGCTAACATCAGCACACACTGAGTTGCACACTCAGACCCTAGTTTGTTCTTATAACGTCCTTATTTAAGATGTCCTTAGAAGCAACCACCATCTCTGAAAGAAAATTTGACTTTCTAATTTGTATTGATTCCCCACCAGTGTCTGGAAGGGAGTGGGCTTCTTGGCCTCCCCATTTCTCTCAGATTTCTGACTTGGGACTACAATGGAGTTTAAGTAGATATTAAAGACAGCCCCATCTCTAACAATTTCCCAAACAGGTGGTAACAAAACAACACATATCAAAATAATCCACAAAGATGGAATCAGAAACAGAATTAGAACGATTTCAAAATGAAGGACACTGAAAACAACATGCTAACGTCTGGAGGCTACAACTAAAGGGGTGTTCAGAGGAAAAACAAACTACAGCTCTAGTTACTTGTGTTAGAGAAGACAAATTATTTCAAGCCATTGCCTTAGTTTCCATCTTAGAAAACCTGGAACAACATAAAATTGCAGCTTTTTAGATTGTGGAGTCTGCTTGCTTGGGACAACTCTCTCTGTGTGTCTCTGTCTCTGTCTCTCTCTGTCTCTCTCTGTCTCTATTTCTCTCTGTCTCTGTCTCTCTGTCTCTGTCTCTGTCTCTCTATCTCTGTCTCTCTGTCTCTGTCTCTCTGTCTGTCTGTCTCTGTCTCTCTGTCTCTCTCACTCTCTCTCTCTCTCTCTCTCTCTCTCACACACACACACACACATGCACACATTTTTTCTTTCAGACTATGTGTTTCTTTTTCCACTATCTTTGAAGACATTATCTTTGTTCACAAAATCCCAAGTTGAGGATTCCTTTGTTGGACACGTGGAAGATCCTGTGTTGCCCTCCAGGTTCCGTGCTTTTCAGCTGGTTTCTTCCTACACCACTTCATCATTCCCAGAGTGTCCCTTTTTTCTCACTGTTTGAAAATACCCCCATGTCCTTCTGCATTTTGATTTCAGTATTTAAAAATATGATTCTCTTTGAATTTTTCCTTTCTGCTACTCACTGAGGTTTTTGAATTTATGATGATGTCTTTCACCAAAGTTCAGGAATTTTGGACAATTATATTTTGTATTTCCTCTTTCTTTCTATTTATTCTTCTCTCACATGTTACATCCTGACTGGAGTCTCTCCTCACTCCACTCCTCCCAGCTCCCCCAGGTCCTCTGCTCCTTCCTTTCCCTTCAGAAAAGAGCAGGCCTCCCAAGGACATCAACTGGACATGGTCTAACAATATTCAACCAGACGAGACACAAACCCCCACATCAAGGCTGGAGGAGGCTACACAGTTGGGGGAGCGGCAAGAGCAGGCAAGAATAACCTTTCAAATACTGTTTCACTTGAATTTCTCTTTTGTCTGTCTGGAGATTAAAAGATGCTAGTGTTTAGATTTTTATTTTTCCCTGTAGACTACTAATATTCTGCTTCAGTCTCATAGTTTCTCCATGTTATTTAACTCAGATAACTTCTATTGATTTATTTTCAAGCCTAGTGTTCATTAGTAGGATAACCAAACACCACTCATACAATCTAGATTCAATAATAAGAGCTCAGAGTTTTCAAGGCTTTAAATTTCCACCCTTAGTTTTGACATCTTGAACAAAAATTTAAATTTGCTGAATTTAAACTTACACTTTTGTGACTACAGCTACAAAACTTTCTCTAGGTGAAATATGTCTAGTGACAGGGAGCAGGGAGAGTCCACATGGAAATTCCATGTTCCTACATGGCAGACATGCATCCGGAGGGAGGGAAGGAGGGAGGGAGGGAGGGAGGGGAGGGGAGGGGAGGGGAGGGGAGGGGAGGGGAGGGAGGGGAGGGGAGGGAGGGAGGTAGGCACTGATCTCGTTGCAGGATTCCAGTTAGCTGCCTGCTGAGGGAAGCTTGCTTCCACATGCCCGAATGTGCATTAATAGATGCAATTTGGATGGACCTAGACAGGTAACTTGTGTGAGGAGAGCAGTCTCTCCTGAGGGAAACAGTGCAGAAAGCCGGAGGAAGACTGCAGCACACAGTAGGCTGAGGAGCTGGGATGAAAGGAGCTGAGGTGTTAGGGTCAAAATGAGGACCCATCAGTCTTGGGTTCCAGTTTAAACTCAGAGTCTATGGAGCTTCCATGCAACATTTTAGTATTTGCTATTAATGAAAAGTCCTTTAACTTACTGAATGAAAGGGAATATTCTTTTTATTATTATTATTATTATTATTATTATTATTATTATTATTATTATTGGTCTTTTGAGACAGGTTTTAGAGCCTATCCTGGAACTTGTTTCTTAGACCAGGTTGGCCTCTAACTCACAGAGATCCACCTGCCTCTGTCTCCTGAGTGCTGAGATTAAAGGCGTGTGCCACCAACACCAGGCTTAAAATAGGATATTCTTAAAACGCTTTGAACTGAGTTATTAAATACACGTTTGGACAACCAAAATACAGTGATAAATTAAATGTCTTTAAGAATGTTTAGCGAATTTAAAATTGGAGCAGGTTATTGTCTTCAGTTCCTCACTTGTGTATAAATCTGGTAACATGTTTCTATTCTATCTTCTCTGTAGCTTGTGTTCTTTACATCAGAATGTAGTTTACATTCTCTGGCTGCAGACCCCCAAGAAAGCTATGAATGTGGGCCTAAACAGTATAAGAATAATTCTGGTGGTTTCGATTTTTGTAACTTGATGCTACAGTTTTTGAGTGTGAACTTTGTTGATGACAATGGCTTGTGGCAGTGTCAAAGGTTGGGCATGTCTGAGAGACCGAAATCAAGGAAAGAATATTATACAACCAGTCAGATAACTCACAGATGAGTAGAAAATATTGAATAGGGTTTTGAGACTAATAGATGGGAAATAAAACTGAATGGATTTGTTGATAATTATATATAAGAATAAAAGAATTAAATACAGAATATAAGTTATAGTGAAATTTTAATCTGTCGTTATATAAGGGTGGTGCCAGAAACTCTAAGTAATAAGTAATGACAGAGTTAGAAATAGTCTTTGGGGAAAGCAGAGGAGCAATTTGGAATTTTTGGGCTGAAAAATATCAAAGTCTAAATGTCCACCAGACAGTTAGAAATGTGTAAATGGAATTCAGAGAAGTATTAAAAATACAGATTTAAATTTAGGGGGAAATTCCTATTATCTTTGAAGTCACAAGATATTGAAGTAGAAGATTACTTTCAAGATTAGCTTCAGTCAGGGCTCTGAATATAGGAAATAATCACATTTAAAGGCAGAGGCTGTAGCCATACTTTATCGAGTCATTATGAGCCTTATCAGCCTTAAATCTGTAAGAGACACATTTGGAAAGAGTAATACAAAAGAAATTTTAAGAACATATGGACAGCAAAGTCTCATAGACTGCTGGGAGCAAAAATTAAAAAAAAAAAACCCAAGGATTAAAGCTGTTGGTCTTAAAAAGAGATTAATGGTAATAAGTTTGTAGAAAAATGTAGAATTGATTTCTTTGAGAAATAATTGGTCATCATTAAGGGTTATAAATACACTCATCAAAGCAGCAGTATATAAATGCAAATTTACAAACTTACAGATTTTCTATATAGCAAAAAACTCACTAAAAAAAGTCAAGAAAGATGGTTCTATTCATAGAATGTAACAAATACTTAATACTTAGGTAACAACTTAACAGAAGTTAACAATTTCTAAGATGCAAATCAGTAAGTGCTGAAGAAAGACATTGAAAGGCACCAAATAGTTGGACAACCATCTCATCAACATTTAGCAAATGCCCATAATATCAAGTGTACTACAGATTCAATGGAATCTCCATAAAAATTACAATGACATTCTTTGCACATTCTTCTAAATTCAAATACTAACATTTTGATGGAAAGTACAAAAACCTAGAGTCATCAAATAATTCTTAGCAGAAAGAGAAATGCTGGTGGCACCCCAGTGACTGACTTCAAACTCTACTACAGAGCCGTGGTGACAAAAAGCAGCAGGAGAGTTGCACAGAAAAACAAAACAAAACAAAACAAAAACCCATGTAGAACAATGGAATAGAAGGCCCAGAAAGAAATCCACACAGCTACGGCTGATTGAATTTTGCTAAAACTATTAAAAATATAGGGAAAATCTGGGTATTGAAGAGATGGCTCAGCAATTAAAAGCACTTGTTGCTCTCACAGATGTTCCTTGCTCAGTTTCCAGGACCCATGTCTGATGGAGAATGTCCTTCATATTGCTGTGAATATATGTTTCTCTTATTGGTTGGTGAGCTATCAGACTAGGAGAAGGCTGGAAAAAGGAAGACAGAGAGTGAGTGGAGAGGGAGATGCCATGTAGCTGCTGAGGAGTAATATGCTGGAACATTACAGGTAAGCCACAGCCTCATGGCAATACATAGTTTAATAGAAATGGGTTAATAATTAAGAGACAGCTAGCCAATAAGAAGCCTGAGCCACTGGCAAGACAGCTTATAATTAATATAAGCCTCTGTGTGTTTATTTGGGACTAAATGGCTGTGGGACCAGGTGGTACAGAAACCTCTGAATACACACATCAGGAGACTGACAACTGCCAGCTCCAGCTCCAGGCAGTCTGACACCCCCTGCTGGCTCCTGCAGGCACCTGAACTCAAGCACACATGTGCATGCATGCACCAGTGAAGGCCTTCTGCTTGTTCACACACACACACACACACACACACACACACACACACACACACACACACACACACAAACCACAGAATTTAAAATAATAATAAAAAACTAAAAAAATATATAGGCAAAAGACAGATTGTTTCAACAAGTGGTGCTGGGAAAACAGTACTTACATATAAAGAAGAATGAAACTAGGGTCTAGAGAGATAGCTCAGTGGTTAAGTACACTAGCTGCTGTTCCAGAGGGTCTGGGTTCAATTCCTACATAATGGCTCACAATAGTCTGTAATCTCCAGTTCCAAGGGGTTTGTTGCCCTCTTATGACCTCTGTGGACACTGTACCTGCCTGGTTCACAGACATATATACAGGTAAAACACTCACACAAACAAAAGATAATTAAATTAGAGAAGACCGAAATGAGACTATCTATCAACCCAGACAAAAAACAATCTCAAACCATGTAAAAGACCCAATGCAAGACTAAAATGATGGACTGCTTAGGTGAATACAGGAGAAACACTCCAAAATCTATGAAGAAGCATCGACTTTCTGAATGGATCACCAATAGCTAAGGAAATAACAGAGAAGATTTCCAAATGGGATTGCACTATATTTAAGAGTGTTAGCACAGCAAAGAGAACAACAGAGTGGAAAATACAGACTATAAACTAGAAAAGAATCTTGACAAACTATGCGTTTGACAGGGAATTAATATCCAAACTAAAAGACTGAAACACCAAAAACGCCCAATTCATACAAGAAAATTGGCAAATGAGTAAAATAGACACTTTTCAAATGAGCTACAAATGACCAACAAGCACAAGAGCAAAATGGCTTTAGTGAACGGGGAAACACATGGGCCTGTTTTTGAGATTGCTGGCTCTGTCTTATCTTTGTTTCAGAAGCAAGTGTTTCCTCCTGTCTTGTGGCTTCTGAAATCATTTCCCAACAAGGCACCTCTTGTGTGTCGGGACTTTACTTGCACCTCATTCTAAACAACTGCTGACTTTATGTGACAGGGAGACATAAGGGGAGATTCAGAGCCACTGTCTTCATTCTGGTGATAACTTTGAGGGCCTGGGATACTCACAGGGAGACAAAGAAGAGGAGAAATGACACGGACTAGGGGAGCCTGTGATCTCAGAAGGGTAGGCACACTGGAACACTGCAGAAACAGTGGGAAAGAATATCTAAAATGAGGAACCTGGAAAAGCCCTAGAGCAGTGTTCTGAAATACTTCAAGTTTAAATGACATTAAAAGTTTCTTTGTCATACAAGCTGAAATACTGTTAGATGTCTTGGCTGGGCTTCTACATAACTGCAGCCATTTGTCAGCTGTGATCACTAGAGTAACTCCTGTTAGGCGTCTTTGAACGGTAAAGGAATTTTTTTCCCCCCGCAATTTTGTTGGAGCCTGAGTTCTCACAGGAGTAAAGGAGTTCCTAGAACAAAGCTTTGAAGATTTAATATAAGATAAACAATTCTTTTCATCAAACTTAATATAATACAACAGGACTTGGGGCATAATAATTCATTTTCATATTAATATAAAATCAAGCCCAACTTCTGGAGTCTGATTACTTTGGTATGTGAACACATTAAAGACTTTAAAATTAAATAACAATTAGCTAGAACTGGAAATAGGCAAAGGAAATAATTTAAGGATTTGTAGATGTTTTTGTGTCCTCCTTATTAAAAGGCCATATATTTTGAGATTAGCAGGAGAAATAATCATTTAACAACACTCTGAGGGCAGCAGAGAGGGCTCAGCAGTTAAGAGTGCATACTGATCCTGTATAAGACCTAAGTTCTGTTCTCAGTACCCCTTGTTGAGCAATCCTCATGTGTACCTAAACACACACACACACACACACACACACACACACACACACACACACACACTGTCTGAAAAATGCAGATAACTTTTGTGCCTACTTTCAGAATTTGACAAGAATCTTAGCCCTCAGTTGTCCATGTGAGAAAAGATCTGTTATTTTTTCTTTTAATGAAATATTTCAAAGATTTCAAGTGATAACAAAAGAGGGTTGGAGTGCTGTCTTTCACATGAGAGAGGACTCACTGAAGAGATGACAAGGACATGTCTGACATCAGTGGACAGAAAGCCTCTGGGGCAGCAATATGCCTTCATATTCCAAGAAGAGCAAGCAGACATTGAGGCTGGGATAGATGGAGGGAGCTTGAGGTCAGAGATGAGGTTGAAAATGTCAAGGGAACCAGACTTACACAAGTTCGTATGTCATTGGGTATCTTGATTTCATTCTAAGTGAGATGAGACTTCAAAGGATTACGAAGAAAGAAATTACAGGAACTGGCTTTTCTCCTCAAAGCAGTATTTTTGGCTACTAAATCCAGTAGAGATGAAAAGAAACAGGGGCAGAAGCAAACAGAACTTTAAAAGGCGGTGATTCAGGTGGGGGATGATGGTGATTTGAAGCAACGTGGGCGGGAAATTCTGGGCTTCTGGATTTATGTTTCAAACAGAATTTCCAGATAAGATGGATGTACCTTGTAGGAGAAGTGGAATCAA
This sequence comes from Cricetulus griseus, assembly GCF_003668045.3. Taxonomy (NCBI): domain Eukaryota; kingdom Metazoa; phylum Chordata; class Mammalia; order Rodentia; family Cricetidae; genus Cricetulus; species Cricetulus griseus. Next base: position 9,233,401 of record NC_048601.1, read on the forward strand.
AGACTGAAAACTTCAATGTGCATCAGTGAAGGCAGACAGTGGGATTGTGATGGGGAAGATGGGACACATGTTTAGGGTGTAGCCATCAAAGGTTGGAATTGGAGCACATTGGAATTTTACGAAGCATTCTAACCAACTGGATACACAGATCTGGACTCGGGGAGAGTAAAGGGTGGGAGCTAAAAAGAGGCAAGAAAAACACAAGAAGAATTTGAAAACTATGAAGCCAGATGTAGAAAAAGAGAAAAGATCTAAAATAGCAACTTGGAGTTCTGGTGTCAGTACACTGGGAAGAAGAAAATAAAAAATCACAGTGATAGATGCCTGTGTAACCTTAGTGCTCTGGAGGCTGGGGCAGGAGGATTGCTGCTAGCTTGAGGACACACAGTGAGTTTCAGGTCAGCCTAAGATACATAGTGAGAACCTGTCCCAAAACAGAGCAAACAAACCAAACCAAACCAAACCAAAATAAACCAAACCAAACCAACCCAAACCAACCAACCAACCAACCAACCAAAAAAGAATAAAGGAAGAGACAGGAAGTAGATGGAGAGAGAACATGGAACCAGTATTAATAATTTTTTGAGGTCACTGACACACACAGCCATGCTCCTTTTAACCTTTAGTGGGACTCCATGACCATTGTCTCTTCATCACCCACTTTATCTCCTACTCTAGTTCTTGCTCTTACCACGCACACATTCTTCCTTCTTCCACTGGCTTTGAATGCCCTCATTGATAGGCTTAACTTCATGAGTGTAAAATGCATTTTTGGAAACTGTCAAAAGTAATTTTGGAATTCATCGGTTGGATGGAATGGGTGACCAACTTAGTTAATATTTTTTTGATCAAAAATTAGGCATGGCCATTGAAAAATATCACCCAGCTTACTGAGAGATTTGTATGCCAGATTTGAAAGCAATTTCATCAGGCTTTGTCTAAATTATTTTGAGTAATGACAACATTAGTGAAACAAATATATCATTTCTAAGGGTACTATTTTCAAGGCTAAAATGTATGTAATAATTTATATAAACTCTTTGACTTAACAGTATTTCTTACTATTCTTTTTGTCATATGGTGATAGAGATGATCAAGATCCATGAACACACATGTTGCCATAAATAATATTTGACTGAATCCTCATTTCCCAATGTAAACATTTCTTGAACAACTGTTACTATGATTTACAACAGTTTCCTTATTCAAAGAAATGGGGCATAATTGCTTCATTTAGAGACAAAGTTTTTCCATCTATCAGGCTGGCCCCAAACTTGCTACATAGCTGGGGATGACCTTAAACTTCTAAAACCCCTGATAGGATTTCAGGTGTGTCACCATGCCTGAGTCAGGTAGTATTGGAAACTGAACTGAGGGCTTTGTGTATACTAGGCAAAGACTCTATTGATGCTACTTTTTCATATCATTTTAATAAGTTAAACATCTATAAAAACCTAAAATTATGAGTCCAGATATTTCAGAAATTGCCAACTGTGAACACTACAGATTTAGCAAGAATCTAAATTCATGCTCTGGCTAATACTACATCTTCTAAGGGATGTATCCTCTGCAAATTATGCCAATTAGTTGTTCACTGAGTAAATATTTATGAAATGTAGTGTGTACCAGACACATGTCATGTAGTGAGCAGACTGCTCCTTTAGATCCTTCCAAACACACCCTGACAGACTTATGTGCACAGGGAGTAGAGCCAAGACTGAGCTGGCTGCACGCACATCCCGTGTTGTCCTCTGGGAGTTGGGTCACGTGCAGGGCCTGTTTGGCCAGACTCAGGCGAGCTTGGAGGAGCTGGTGATGTCTGGTTTCCCTTTCTATTTACTATGCCCACACCCCGATATTTTTCACTTGCCCTGTGATACAGTGAGTTCTATGGCCTCCAGAGAACCAGCATGCTTTGTCATGAAGGTGATCTTTCTCCATATCTCTCTGATTTTAATTCTTAATGAAGCTCTTCTCCTTCCCTCTGAGGTTTCATCACATGGAAATCTCCAAGTATTGTGCCATTTCTGTCTGATTCACTCCCTCTCACCCTGAAGCTGCATCATGGCCTTGAGGCACTTTCGTTCAAATAAACCTTACTTCTGCTGTTTAACACAATGGGAAACCTGCCGAGAATTCCCAGGTTGAAGGATGTTCACTGACAAAGGGAGATTGCAAAGACTGGGGCTGCTATCTACTTTGTCAGTGTGCAGACATCCAAATAGGACCACAGCATCAAGAATGAAATGTTTGACAAAAAAAGGAAAATACAAAAAGCTGTTTCAAAGACATCCAACAAACTCCAAAAGAAACAAAGTCCCATTTTTCTTTTTGAGGAGGAAGAAATACATCTAAGTCCTAAGTTGATGACTAATATATAAAAGTAAAAATAAAAGTACAGTGGGACTTTGGGCTGGAAACCCCAAGAAACTGTTAGCTTCGGAGAGACAGAAGACAGGATTTACTGCGCTGCAGCAAGAGTGGGTATTCCACTGAGCTCAGTCATGTCAGCCACCGCAATACTTGGGGACCAGTCTGTTTCTCCCCGAAAGCCATTCCTGCTTTCTCAGAGACGTTGTATTCACAGGGTTCATCCCAAACCTTCGTTTTGAATATAGCCCTGTCTGTGTTCACTCAATGACTTTCCCTGCCAGATTCTATATAGCCTTTACCCTAAAGATCATGTTCACACAGAGACAAAAAAAAAAAAAAAATGTAACTGGCGGCTCGGTCCTCATTTACACTTGGTTGCTAGACCCATTTCTGTTGTGGAATATTCCTTTACCCTGTGTGAAGATGTGCTGCTGTGATTGGTTTAATAAGAAGCCAAACATCCAATACCTAGGCAGGAGGACAGAGAGAGCTCTGGGAAGACGAAAGGCAGAGTCGCCAGCCATAGGTGGAAGAAGGCAGGATGGGGAGAATGGAGACGAGGTAACGAGCCCGTGGAAGAATGCAGACTGAAAGATACGGCTTAATTTAAGTTAAAGGAGCTAGTTAGAAACCAGCCTAAGTTAAGGCCGAACTTTCAAAATTAATAGGGAGTCTTTGTGTCATTATTTGGGAGCTGGCTGGCGGGACAGAAAGAGTCATTACACATTTCTTTGACGGATGTTGACACTAATGGCCCAAAGGAGGTGAGTAGTTGCTCAATGGAGGGCTCCATGTCTCTTCTGACATGGGAGGAACTTACGATGTTTTTCATGTGTTTTACTAGGATGGTGAGCTTCGAGTCCTCGTATGTCATCACTAACTGTACCTTAGGGTTATTGTCTGGAAATTTTTCACCTGAAAAAAAAAAAGTGAGTGTTAGTAGTTAACTCGGAATTATCTCAGCACAGAATCCATGAAGCATTTGAAGACTAAACAGGACCAGCAGAAGAAGACAAAGGGAAAATTCTTCAGATGATGTTGAAATAGAGAGTTCAGGACATTGGGTGCTTAGTCAGAGGTGGGGTTTGTGTCTCTACCTATTGACCTAACTCTCTTCCTGATAGTCTATTTCAGTTTTTATTGGCACCGTTATTTAAAGAAAAAAGTATTTATAATTAAAACCTCCATGTAACTTTTAGTTGTTGTTTTTCCTCATTAACAATAATGATGATTTTAAAAACTGGAAGTCAGAGAGTGAGAGTGGTCTTTTGAGATATATTCTATTTTAAATTGTGTATTCGTGTTTGTGTGTGTGCGTGCATGCATGTGTGTGTGTATGTTTCTGTATGCCTGCGTGTGTGTGTGTGTGTGTGTGTGTGTGTGTGTGTGCACGAGTACTCACACATGAATGCAGGTGCCCATGGAAGCCAGAAAAGTTCATTCAATACTCTGGACCTGAAGTTACAGGCTGTTCTGAGCCACAGACATGGATGCTGGTCCCCTGGAAGAGCAGTACATGCTCATACCTTTTGTGATGTCTCTTCTGCTCAGTAAATATGGGGTTGTGAACCAGCTCTGCTACTGCAGATATGCACTCTGACTAAGCTAATCAATTTCTGTGGCAAGTGACCTACTTCTGAATGGCTGGAGTGAATAAGTGATAAAATTCCAGAGTTTGTGGTGTGGTAAGCACTTAAACACACTTGGAACTGCTGGGAGCCAGCCAGTGCTCGCCTCTGTCTTTCCTGTCTCATAGAAACTAATTTATATCCAATATCCAGCCTGCTCTGCCAGATCCTACTCAAAGTCCTCCCTTAGACTTCAAATCTGTTTGTTTCTAGTGGTTACTGCTTTCGACAGCAATGCTTATAAAACCACTCTTCGGATCAAAGTATCTTTTTATTTTAAAAATTCATTTTTATCTTGTTGGTGGGTAGGTGCATTCCACGGCACCTGGAGAGACTGAACCTGGGGCAGCATGCTTGGTGGCAAGGTCCTTCTCATCAGTCTGGGATTTGCCTGACACCAAAATCACTTTGTATAGTTGTTTATTAATTTATTTTATTCCCCACTATTGTTTTTATATTGTAACACATATTTAGTCCTTAAAACATTCTTTGCTATGTCCTGTAGATAGTTATCGTTTTATTTATTTCCCTTAAAATGCTCCTGGCCACTATTTTTTTTGGGGGGGGGGCTGTTGAACTGTTGCCCTTTTTCAAAGCCTAACCAGAAATCGAATATTTCTGGGTTTACTTTTCCTTGAACACTCCTAGCACAACCTGTGCCAGCTCATACTTCCATTATAATTAGTTTACATGTTATTTAGCCGATTTAGGTCTATCTCAGTACCTACTACTACTAGGTCTCCAAAGGGACGTAATGCGGCACAAATAATAAAGACCCAGAGACAGCCTGGGGTTCAAGCTGAAGATCAGAGAAGCAAAGCAGCCAAGCCACCAAGAGCTCTTACCTCTACTAAGGCTGAAATAAAGATCCTGGCTTCTTCCCTGTGACTGGAAACAGAATCTCACTTGAGACCCTTTGCTTCTTCCTTATTTACCTTTCTAGTGCTGGGATTAAAGGTGTGAGCTCTGTTGCTGTTTTAGACTGATTCACTCTGGTTTAGCCCTGGGTGGCCTTGAAGTCATAGAGATCCATCTGCCTGCCTCCTGAGTCCTGGGATTAAAGGTGTGGCCACCGCTGCCCAGCTTCTATAGCTAACTAGTGTGGCTGGCTTTATTAAATCATGAACAATACATCACCACAACATAATCTATTAATTGTTATAAGGGATGGGGAATGTACTGTGTATGTTTATTTTATTGATTGTTAAATAAAGTTCTGTTTGGCCAATGAGACAGGACTAGGAGTCAAAGAGGATTCTGGGGAATGTAGTAGAGAAGTGGTGATCCGGGCAGGAAATGACATAGCAAGGAGACTCATATTTAAGCAAGAAGAAACAGTAAATGTCCCTTTTCCCCTTCGACTCCTCCAGCAGCAGGATGTGAGCAACAGGCAAGAGAGGGCGCCAGCGAAAGGCATCCTCTATAAGATAAGTCTTATAAAATATATAGATTTATGATAATTAAGACTGAGTTAACAGATGAGAATCCTAGTCATTGGCCAAGCAGCATTTGAACCTAATACAAGTTTCTGTGTATTAATTTAGGCCCTAACTTGGGTGGACGACTGGTGTAAAGCACACATGTGGTGGTAGGGCTCAGCAGCTTTTGGTGGAAAGATTTATCGTAACAAATTGTTTTTTAGTACACACACTAGGTATTTATTCAATAACAAGGTAACGTCAAGTTTACCTTGAGCCTCATCATTACATCAATAAGATAAAGACTTTAATTATTAAAATGAAATTTTCTGGATTTTTTTTGGATTAAGCATAGAGTATTGTGGATCTAATGATTCCCTTGATAGTCTCTGGTTATACAGATGCTGAAGAAATTTAAAGAATAAAGTATTCAATTTTGGATGCATTGTGGTCCTCTTTGTTTACTGATGGTTATTCTAAACTCTCTCATCTTTTCCTTCGGTTAAGGTTTCACCAGCAGGCTGTGTCCTTCCTGTGTATCTCTTTCATGGTTACTAGAGCAGGTCACTCTTCACATGTAGATGACAGTAGTTTTATTATCAATTAATTGAGTTCATAGATAATAATGTGGATTACTGATACTTAAAAGAGGCCTTCATTGAACCAAGGGGACATCTGTTACATAAATACATTAAAAGTCACTTAAATATCCCCATTATAGTGATTGAGAGATACTGTAAGTTGATTCCTACTAAAACAAATTACATTTCATAATAAAAAATATTAGCGAGTACTAGGTATAAAGGTGCTAAAAATAACTGATGACTTTTTAATGCACAATGAATATTATATTTGAATTAAGGAGTGATGGAATTATTAAATAGAAACCTAATGTGTTTAATGAAAGGTTTTAATTTAAGGGTAGGAAAGTATCATAAACTTATGATGGAATGTCTGTCTGAACAGTAAAAGTAGGATTGCTGCTTTCTCTAACTGACAGTGATTTGCTCTGGAGAGAACTCTACTGTGGTTCCCCTCCTTCCCAACTGTCCCTTGGCCACCAGCCATGTGGACAAAGGGGGCAGAGTGGCAGGTGGGACCTTCTCTGGCCTATGAGAATGACAGAAATAAGCTTCTGGGAGACATCTTCAGTTAGGCAGCTCAACTTTATTGCAGAGCATAGTGTAGTGAGAAATTCACCCTGCCCATACCTGTAGCACTGATCATGCCTGTTTGGGTGTGGTCACAGGTGAGGATGTGTAGGAGGACAGAACTAGATCTGGGGTCGAGGGCCCCAGAGCTCTCTCTTGCTGCTGGTTGGGCCACAGGGAACAGCCTGGGAGGATCCTGTAGCGGTCACCAGCCTCTGGTGTATGTGCCTTCTCCCAGAAAAAATTCACCTAACCTGTACTGAGGCTAGTGAATCTTGATTCCCACGAACTAGTATAGGGGATATATGGGATTGGGGATGGTAGCTGGGGAATCATCTAATTTGCATTAAGTGGCCTGCTCCTATCATGTAGCTGGATTAGTATCAGTATGGCCCCTAGCAAAATAGATAGAGCATGCCACCAAATTACCTTATGGGTAGCAGTGGAAGAATGGTGCAGGGAACTGTGTCAAGGGTCACACACTAGAGACAAGTCAGGAATCCAGGCCTAGAGAGATTCTTTGAGTAAGATCAGGGAGAAAGCAGAAAGCCCTCCACTGGGAGGAAGGAGTCCTCCATGTTGCGGAACTCAGAGAGAGCTTCCAGGCCATGGTAGAATGCAACGTCTGACCAGCAGGGCTTCCTCCTACTCTATGGAGAGATTATTAACCGGAGATTGCATCTTAGCATTGGGGAGTTCAGAACCCCAGAAAAATCTGGTTCACCGAGAATCCTTAGCAGCTACTAGATTAGTAGTAGAGAGACTTAAAAAGATTGAGAATGAGCCAGTCTAGGGCAGGCATCCTACTACATTCTCATAGACATCCTCCAAAGTCACAGAGATAAAAAATGGTGGGTCCCAGGTGCTCACAGCAGCAGTGTTTACCTGAACAAGATCTGTACCAGATGGAGCCGATTAAAATTCCAGTAGGGTTGGGAGAGAGACCCGCCCCCCCCCAAGGCCCCAATCCCTAGTTGGGGAACTATTGCCAACTGGGGGAGGAGGAATGACACTTGTATTTTGGGGGTGTGGCCACTAGTAGTTTGCCCATGCCCTCAGTGTGTTGCTCCACACGTGTGCACATTTGGGAACCACTAATTGGAATCAATAGGTTGTAAGAGCAAAGAACATGAAATTGGGAAGTGGCTGATTGTGTCAGGGAAGCCCCAGGAGAGACGAAGGGGAAGCAGAAGGTGGGGTGGCTATGATGGAGACCACATGCATGCATGGAATTTTCAAAGAAGAAATTAAAATGCTATTTAAAAAACTAAGTGGACCTAAAAAAAATGAAGTACAGGATTAAGTGATCTCAAGGGCCATATTTATAAACATTATGCTGTAACTGGAAAAATGAGAGAGAGTCACAATATGAAAGAAAAAAGTTTGAATGAAGAGCTTGATTAGAAAAACTTGAGAACAGCTTGGTGTGGAGAAAGGGATGCTGGAATTGTCTGGTCACTGTGGGGATTTACAGTCCATGCTGGATTCCCTCTGACAGCCTCAGGGCCTGGTAAGGACTGGTGAGAGCCTAAGTACGTCTGTCTGCAATCCCTGAAATTAGAAAATACTGTACTCCCTATTTTCTAAGGGAGCATGGAAGGATAGGAGGGAGAGGGAACTAGGATTATTATGTAAAATAAGATTGTTCCTAAATTAAATAAATAAATTTTGAAAAATAGCATTTTGAAGTTTTTTTTCCAGGAGATATTTTTTCTCGTGGTTAAAGTTGACGAATGATGTTTAGAATTTGAACTAAAAGGTCTTCCTATGCCTAATGTGTATCTAAGCATTGTTCTAGTTGTCTCTGTATCTTTCCAGGGAGAGAGAAACATCCTTTTCAAACTTCCATAAAAGCAAAGATGAATACACCATTCTTCTCCTCCATCATTTACAAAGGCCATGGCATATTACTACTCTGCAAAAGTCCTTATAGATAGTTTTACATTGATATTACAATAATATTTTTTTTAGTTTTTAAAGCATAGCTTCCTCTATATGGGGCTATTGTCATTTATCTAACCAGTTCCACACGATGGGCAGGAGGCTCTCTCCCAGTGACGTGTAGGCTCTGTGAACTGTTTCAGGGGACAGCCTCAAAGACATGTCATCTGTGCCAGTTTGTGAATATCATAACAACAACTCAATAGCAGAATTTTCTGGTCAGAGTCTACTTGCCTTCGCAATTTTGATAAATATTGCCAAATTAACTTCCATGGTGCTTGTACCAATTTGTATTATCAGCAGCAGCACACGAGGGGCCTACTGATTCGCAACTAAGATGCTAATTAAATTGTTGGGCTTTTGCCAATCTGATGAGAGAAAGAGAGAAAGAAAAAAGAAAGAGAATAGGAGAGAGAGAGAGAGAGAGAGAGAGAGAGAGAGAGAGAGAGAGAGAGTTATGGCATCTATGCAATTTAATTTGTATTCCTCTTATGAATGAGGTTGAGCATCTTCTCATTGGTGAAGCACCGCTTGTATTTTTGAGTCCTTATCTTTCATAGTCTTAATCATTTCTAGATGATGATGATATGCCAAGTGAACAAATCTTTGGGGTGCATCAGCAATACTTCATCTCCTCTGTCAATCATCCCTGCATTCTATTTTTACTTTGCTGAAGTGTTTATTCCCACGCAATGTGGTTAAGGGCTCTGAATTTTACCCTCAGCCATTGCAGTACACTTAGACTATAGAGGGCTGCCCTCGGGTTTTCTTGGTCATCTATGATTTCATTATTTGCATTTAACATTTCTTCCTCCTTTGTTATTTACCCTGTAGACTAAGGGGTGTGACATCACAAGCCACTTACTGAATGTCCCCTCTTTGTTCTGTCTCTGCCTCCCAAATTAAAGGGATGTGCCACCACTGCACCACCCATGGTAAATTTTGTACTGATCTATTCATTCATGTATGCGCTTAGGCACAGACACCATATTGCTTGATTTTTTATGGATTTTAATTTTTTTAACTCTATCTCTTTTCTTTGTTCCAGTTTTACAGTATTTTTTTCTGACTTTTCTTTGTTTACGAACTGCAAAATAAGATTATTATTCTACTAAAAATAGAGCTGTTAGGATGTTTAAATGATAAAATGCATTAAACACGTGTCATCTTTATGTGTTGAATTTGTCTCTCCAGGGTGTGCATTCCCTTTGCTCTTCAGACTCCTCAGTTCTGGGTTTTCCTTTGGATCTACCTGTTTCCTATTAAATCCATTCTTGGCATTTTCGTGTGAATACTGTTGACAGAACTGTCTTGACTCTCTCTCTCTCTCTCTCTCTCTCTCTCTCTCTCTCTCTCATATATCTGGACATACACACCTTTTAAAATATTTATTATTTATTTATTATGTATACAGTGTTCTGCCCAGGCCAGAAGAGGGCACCAGGTTGCATTACAGATGTTTGTGAGCCACCAGGTGGTTGCTGGGAATTGAACTCAGGACCTCTGGAAGAGCAGCCAGTGCTCTTAGCCTCTGAGCCATCTCTCCAGCCCCCTGTCTTGACTGTTAAATATTCCAAGTAGTCATTACATATAACATATTTTATAATATATATCAAGAATATCTATAATATGATAGATACAGGTACATGCCAATTTACAGCTGGTAATTTCATTAAATTCTTTTTGTGATGTGTTTGTCGTTGATATTTCTTTTCCCAGACATGCCATGACATTACTTACAAATAATTCTGGGTTTTATCTCACCAAGTTTATGCTTCTGATGCCCTCTTCTATTCATTTGTTACTTAAGTATTTTTGAACTTGTCATCAACAAGCCACTGTAGTGTTTGATACATGGTATCCAGCATGTGAGAAATAAAAAATAAGCACAATACATAAGTAAAGTTTGTATTATGGTGAACATAAGTAACACAGGGGGAAAAAGCATTGGATGCTTCCAAAATACAGGCAGGTCACAGTTTCAATGGGTGACCACACCCAAGATCATGACAACCACTTTGCATTGTGTAGCAAGACAGGGCTCACTCCTTTCCCTTTCAGTCCTTTCCTCAAAATGAATCTTCTCCATAAAGATTTCCATGGTCACCCACTAAAATGAAGGACAAACCCCCACACCCAAGATCATGACAACCACTTTGCATTGTGTAGCAAGACAGGGCTCACTCCTTTCCCTTTCAGTCCTTTCCTCATCTTGTTAGGTTTTACTAAGCAAAGAACACACCATTTCTTTTTACTTTTTGAGTGTTTTAAAGGGAAATTTAATTTTTTTATCAAATGTCCTTTAGGTCCACAGAAATGAGCATATGAGTTTTTTTTTTACATTTTTATCTCTTTATGTATAATATTAATATTAAATGGCTTCTGATCATGATGGATTATATTCCTTTAGTGCGCTGATAGACTATTTTGTCTAATATTTTATTTAGAGTTTTCCATTGGTATTCATGAGTGATATTTCTCTCTGGTTTCTCATTTGCAGCCCTTATAATTCTTGAAACTTTTGGTATGGATACTTTGTTTCAGAAAGCAAATATGAATAGTATGTCTTTTGTTCCCCGTCATTAACTGTTTAGGCAGTGGTATAACAGTCCCCTCTTAAATGTCTGAGAGGTCATCAAGACTCGACTGGGGCTGTTTGTGTGAAGTGAGGTTGTGAATTAAGATTCTGTGGTTGCTGGTCAGCTGGTGCTGAAGAATCAGCAGTGATTGTCAAGATCAGCATCATTGAGGTGACATCTGTTGCTAAAACAATGGATGCTACTCTGCTGAGTCTTAGGAAATTTGGGGCTGCAATTTCTTTTGACCCTAGAGTTGTTAAAAGAGATTTTTGTTTTTAAATTTCCAAATGCAATTGTCTTCTAGCTTTCTGAAACAATCTGTCATTTTTTTACTAAATCATGATTAAATAGTGTCTGCAATATGTCTATTTTCTGGAATTTGTTGAACTTTTTTGTTGGCCTAATAGGCACATAGGATAAGATCTAGTCTCTGTTCTCAGCATGAAGACAGTGATGTAAATCAGTCATTTGCATTATTCATTTTATTTTAGCTCTTGTATGAACATACTTGTTTTTTCTCACTCAAGTTTTCACCAATTGAAAGTTGTGTGTTAGAATATTGTCTAATTAGTATACTTTTGTGGATTTCCTCTAGTGCCTCACAATTCCTGTTTTATGTATGTTGCTGTCATATTATTTAATGAAGAGCCATTACATCTTGTATCTTTATTGAAATTTCACAGTCTAAGGGAAGGTTCCATTATTGGGACCTAAACTCTTCTTTTCCTTGTCAATATTTCGACCTCTGGTTCCATTTTCTTCAAATTGTCTAATATACCTATGGAAATATTTAAAACCTCAACAACTCAAGTTGTTGTTGTTGTTGTTGTTGTTGGTGGTGGTGGTGTGTGTGTGTGTGTGTGTGTGTGTGTGTGTGTGTGTGTGTGTGTGTGAGTGTGTGTGTGTTACAGTGAATGTAGTTAGGGTTTGCATTTTCACTGGTATTTTAAACCACTTTCCTCAGTAGATGAGTTAAACACACAGATAGCTATTTATGTTTGTTTTAAGCCTACTGTGTTGGTTTTGTTATTTTTAAAGAAAGCTTTCATTAAGCAAGCTGTTTTCACTTTGTACATTTGTGATCCTTAAAAACATTGTTATTTTCGTTATAGAATTTACTCTTGCTTAATCGTATTAGATTTTAAAATTTCTTTTTGACAATATTCCTTTCTCAACAGAATCAAAGGGAAATACATATTCCTCACTGCATTTTCATTGGCCGCTGAGTTGCATTCACTATGAGGACTTTCCCCAACATTTCACTAGTACCCATTCACCTACACGAGGCGTATCATGCTCAAGTTCTTTTCTATTTTGAGACACATTCTGCATCTTTAGTATGTCTACCTTGCCATGCTTCAGAACATGGCAGTTCAATTTTTCCCATCAAGCAATGCATGATTAAAACCTAAATTGAAAACCTATATTCCACAATTCAACTTAGAGATTTTAGATCTGTTTTTTTTTTCATAGTTGGCAGACCATTAACCAGTGAGTGCCTAACTTGTAGAGTACATGGCTTCAAGTTCTCTTTCAGATTCTACACATCAGAAAGCAGAAGCAGTGACTTAAGGTAGTGACTGAAAGCTCATGTTTACAATGGTGTGCAGTTACCAATAACCTCTAAAGACAATCATTAATTTATCCTCTTAGAACTGATAATCATTTTCTGAGGCTATACTGCATTACTGTGGTGGATCTGACAGGCATGTTCCCCACAGACTCCTGTTTGAATGACTGACCCATAGGGCGTGATACTATTAGGATGTGAGGCCTTGTTGGAGAAAGTCATGACATTTTGGAGGAAACGTGTCATTGTGGGGGCAGACTGTGAGGTCTGATATGCTCAAGCTATGCCTAGTAAGTCACATAGTCTCCTTCTGCTCCCTGAGGATCAAGCTGTAGAACTCTAAGCTCCTTCTCCAGCACCCTGTCTGTCTGTTCATCACCATGTACTGCCATGAGGATGATGGGCTGAACATCTGAACTGTAACCCAGCCCCAATGAAATGTTTATGTGTTTATCTATGAGAATTGCTGTGGTCATGGTGCCTCTTCACAACAATAGAAACCCTACTAAGATAATTACCTATTTTATTATTCTACATTTCATCACGTATCTGCCTTTCACATGTGAAAACTGTGTGATAGGCATGAATGTATTGTTTAATTTCATTTTTGTTTGTGTGGCAGTATTATCTCATGTGGAAGGTGCTATATATTGCATGTGTTCTTCAAAGGCCTATGTTTTGAAGCCTTGGTTCCCAACCCATGGCTGTGTGGGAAGGCAGAAGAGTCTGTAGAATGGTGGTTTCTCAACCTGTGGGCTGTGACCCCACTGGGGTAGAATGACCCTTTCACAGGGGCCACATAAGGCCATCAGAAAACACAGATATTTACATTATGATTAATACCGGTAGCAAATTACAGTTATGAAGTAGCAATAATTTTATGGTTAGAGGTCACCACAGCATAAGAAACAATATTTAACAGTCACAGCATGTCCCCCAAACAACAGGACCAAATGTTTGTGAACTAAAATCTCTGGAACCATAAGCCAAAACAAACTATTTTTCTTCCTCCACTTCTTTCTCCTCCTCCTTTTTCTCTGAGACAGGGTTTCTCTGTGTAGACCTAGTTGTCCTGGAACTCACCCCATAGACCAGGTTGGCCTTGCATTTAGAGATCTGACTGCCTCTCACTCCTAAGTGCTGGGATTAAAGGTGTGCACCACCGTTGCCCAGCAACTATTTTTCTTTTTAAATTGACTATGCAAGACATTTTATTGTAGGAATGGAAAAACATGCAAGCCATATTAATCTTTGTAGCATACAAAAATTATGCCACAAGAGAGTTAATATGTAGATAGTTAAGATAAAATTCCACAAGAATTTTTATATTGTGTCATGAAGTCAATTGCATTTAACCTAATAATTTGTAGACAACATTTTCCCAAGTGGTGCTTTAAAAAATACTGTAGTGGTTGGGAGCTGTCCTGTGCCAAGAATTTTTCCATGATGTCAGGACTGTGGGAAGAGCAACATGACTCTGAACTTTTTCTCTTCTTTTCCTTTTATAAAAATAATGATCTACCTTGATAGAAATTATCACCTTGTTTCTGTGGGTGTCACTGTCAATGTTTATTCAGTAATTATTTGGGAAGCATTTGTAATCATACATACTTGTTAGTACATCTTGGAATGCAATAGTGTACACAATTTATCCCATCAATGATTTCTTATCTGCAAATAAATACGTACTCTAGAGTCATCATTGCAATAAATAACTTGAAGGACACTGAGGAGTCAAGGATTTTTTTTTTTTTTTTTTTTTTTTTTTTTTTTTTTTTTTTTTTTTTTTTGTAGAGGTGAGTAGACTGGCATTTGACAAAAAAGGTAAAGTCTTACACCGTAGCACAGTGAAGTCCCAGGACTGTTAGCATCTCTCAGATTGAGGGTGACATGTTCCAGTTTGTTTTCTGTTACTATGATAAATACCACAAGCAAAAGCAACTAGTGGAGGAAAGGTTTTAGTTGACGCACAGGTTAAGGTCTATCATTCAAATGAAATCAAGGCAGAAATTCAAGGCACAAACCTGGAGACAAGAAATGAAACAGATACCATGGAGTAATGCCTGATCCTGTAGTCAAATGGCCTGATCCTGTGGCTTGCCCAAACTACCTTTCTTATATAGTTCGGGCCCACTGGCTGACGAAAGGCAATGCACACAGTGCACTGGGCCTTCTTTTATCAATTAAAAAAAGTCTTACAGACATGCCCCACACCTGTCTGATGGAGAGAATTCCTCAGTTGAGGCTACCTCTCCCATGTGTGTCAAGTTGACAACCAAGATTACCCAGCACACACACACACAGTCATTCTGTGACTTTGCAACACATATCTAGAGACATAGGTGTAGGGGGAAATGATGACCGTGCCCGCTTGGGGCTGGACACAGGAGTGCTGACCATGCCTGCTTGGAGGCACAGGTGCCGTTGACCACACCTGCTTGGTGATGTAGCAAGGCTTTAATTACCAGAGACACACACACATGGCTCTCCTTTTTCCTCTCCCGCCTGGCTGAGCAGATGAACAGGCATCTGGTGTAAACCTGGTCACTGGCTCTGTTTTGTGAGTACTTTCTTAATAAACTATCTGTTATCAATCTAGTTCTGACTCCACATTGCATTCGGCTTTACATAGGTATTCAAAATCAACACTTGAGTACAGGTAGCCAAAGTCTGGAATTTTCATTGAAGGTTGTTTTATGTAAATAGGTATGTGAACACATTTGAATAACTTTGCCTGTAGTCATTTGACAACATGAGCTTAAATTTTCAGCCCACGTGTGAGCATAGTGCTTAGGTAAACAGTCTTTCTGCCAGCATCAGCAGCTACTCTGTAACAAAAGATTAAGCATCAAGAATGATGGAGGAAGAATGATTTGAAGACCAAAATAAGACAAAATAATTTCTTCCAGAATTCCTGCTTATTGTAGTGATTTGCATATCCAGTTTGGGAGCTGTGTCCTATTGTTTTAAGACAAAAGGCTGTTTCTCATAGGCAGCCTATAACTTAGACATGGCAAGAATCAAATCTTTTGTCATTCATAACTATTGAAACAGTTCTTGATTATTGATGAAGTAAGAAAGTTTAAAATTGTATGTGCTGCTTTAATTTTCATAATAGCCATTCTAATTTTGGGTGCATGTGTATTCAGAAAAACTATGAACAAACTCAAAAGTTGACAAGAGGTTTAATCTCTTGAAACACAAAGAAACAACTTTCTTTTCTGGAAGGACGTTAGTAATAGGGGAGAATCCCACACAAGCCCCTTTGGAAAATATCTCTAGAATCCAACAACTTTATATTTTGTTTATTCCAAGTCTTGTTATTGAAGTTTGTAGTATTGATGGCAGTACCATCACCCCAGGCAATTAAAACTGACTATTTTCATTTCTCCGTTCTCCCTTTCTCTCCCTGTCTCTCTCTGGATGCCCTTATACGTTATTTCAGGAGTTTTAAGTCTAGAGCAATGTAGGATAGGAAAGGAAGTCCTTGATTTAAAGTTACTTTTAGTGTAGCAAGAGAAGCTGCTCAGATGCAAGCACAGTCACGTAGTTAATAAATAATTATGCTACACAACAGATTGCTCACAAAGTTGTCTACCGAAAATGTCAGGAATAAGCAGGTGTGACAAGCACACACACACAATCTTAAACAAGAGAATCAGGGGGTGACAGTGGATAAAATGAAGACTGAGAGCTGAAAGGAGGATTGGTGATGGATGGAAAACTGTGGATTCATAAATGAGGAAATTAAAACTAGCAGGTTTCGGGCTGAAGATGATTCAGTGACGAGTGCTTGTTATTCTTGCAGAGAACCCAGACTCAGTTCCCAGGACTCACATCACATGACTTACAGCTGCCTGTGGCTTTAGTTACAGGGCATTTGATGCCATCTGGCTTCTGCTGGCACTTGCACAAATACGGTACACATGCACGTATGTCTGGGCAAACATAATCATAAACAAGCTAATAAATTAAGCTTTATTAAAAACTAGTGCATTGTTAGAGTGCCATTTTTGGTTGTAGAAAGTATTACAAATGCTTGAAACTGGTAGAACTTTCAAAGGAGTCTCTGTAAATCTGGCAGAAATGATTGAGTGTTCATTAGAACTCACACAGGACACATTTGGAAAAGATCCAGATGGTAGAACCTATGTAGGGCTTTGTTCAGGGAGCAAAGTGTCGTTGGGTTCAAAACCTAAGAGTGAAACTCTTTGATGACCCTTGCTTCTTTTTATTGCTTGATACTTTTTTTGTTGTTGATTTGAGAGGTAGAGGTAAAACTGCAAGACGCCCATGCTAGAGAAAAAGATTCTTTCTCTGATATGCAACTTTAATTCAAAGCACAGCTAATTGAATTGGGGGAAATAGTGAGGTATCCTGTTACTATTTCAAAAGGACAAACACATATGTGTTTATCTTAGCTTGAAGAGCATATTCTCAGGGGGGTTCAAACTCTTCCAAAATGGTTAGGGAGAAAACATTAAGGTCTTAGTCTTGAAAAGACATTATCATTTGAAATTGAAGATAATACCTATGAATCTTTCCCACAATTATATACACAATCATTGTAGATGGTGTTTGTGATAAATTCACTTGCCTGGGTCCACAAGTTGAGAGTCTTCAAGTGTTGGCTGCGTATGTTCAGAGAGAAAGAAATTAAGTACACAATCACTCTGAAAAACAAAGAGATAACATACAGTAGTATAATATTTCTTCATTTCTTACACTTACCTATTAATCCTGTTCAGTCTTGCATGAAAACATTGCTATTATCACCGGATTTCTAATGAGTGTCTGTTATGAATTCCATAAACAGAGAAAAATGTATTTGCAGCCGTACTGTCAATATAATTCTGCTGTGAATTAAGTTAGTCTTTTTTATGTGGCATGAGATCAATTATATTTCTTCAAGACATTCAAGGTTGCTATGTTGCCGGAGGTCATCATAAATGTTTACATTCTGTAATTGTATAATTATCTACAAATCTCACATCTCCCTGCCCTGGAAAATATAAAGCTTTAGATAAAGCTTTCTGAGGAAAAATTGCTTTCCAAAGGGCATAGTTGCTTGCTTTGTCAGAAACCATCACTCAAGCTTCGATTCAGAAAATGTTCACTGGGGGTTGAATTCCTTCTCAGTATCTAGGAATGTAAGGGCATGGTAAGAGCCAGGTAGGTGCACAATGCAACGTCTCTCTTTAGGATTGCCCAGGGAAATACAGCATTAAAGGGAACAAATTCTAGTCATGTATATTTGAGGTATGAAAATAGGGATTGTTGCAACTAGACTGACTGCCATTTAACTTCAACTACAAGTGGGTGCATGCCTGGTTAATCTGAGAATAGCTTTTCCTTGGTGAAAAGTGGCATTTATTTTGCCGTAAGCTATTAATAATCAAAGTATTTTCTCCTGGAAGACATTCCATGGTTGTGTAAAGGGTACATTGAATGACTGATTGCATTATCTGTCATACATACCCATGTGATAGTGCCTATCAAACCCAACCATATCAGCGTTTTCTCATTCTGTACAATGGTCTTTCAAAGCCCCATCAAGAAACTTTTACGTCCAAGTCTAACTTCTCTGCTGATGACTCTGCCTCCATTTCAGAGAAAATAAAATTGCTATCAATTCTACAGACACACCCAATTACAATCCTTCCTTTTTGCTGCAATGGAAGAAATGCCTACTTTCCATCTAACAAACTAAGTTGTGTCACTCCCACAAATCCATCCTGATCTGCTAAGCCTCAGAACCACGGAATGTGATCTGATTGGGAAATGGTGTCATTTGGGATGTAACTAGTTGAGCTAGTGTGGTGGGTTGAATGAGAATAGCTCCCATAGGCTCATACTTCATTGCCTGAGCCCCAGTTGCTGGAACTATTTGGGAAGGATTAGGAGGTGTGGCCTTTGTTGGAGGAGATGTGGCAATGGGGGTGGGCTTTGAGGTCTCAAAAGCCTACGTCATGCCTATTTTGATCTCTCTTTCTGTGTCTTTTGCTTATCGATCAGATGTGAGCTCTCAGTTACTGCTCCAGCATCAAGCCTGCCTGCCTACTGCCATGCTCTCTGCCACTGTAATCATGGACTCTAAGCCTTTGGAACCATGATTCCCAGTCATCATTTTCTTTTATAAATTGCCTTGGTCATGGCAAAAGCAACTATGACATCTAGGATGGTATCCTCTAATCCAATGTGGTATCCTTATAAAAAGAAATGGCTTGCCTATTATAAAGGGAAAAGTACAAACACCTGGGTGAAGTTGGCTAGCTAAGCAGGGATTTTGGTTTTAGACCTCTACAATGCTCAGACAACGGGTTTCTGCTATTTATGCCCCCAGTATGGTGTGATATTTTGTTACATGAGGCCTAGAAAACCATCCAGTGCTGACCCATTCAATAATGCCCTGGCTTTATTGTTTGCACTCCAGGAAACATGAAGAAACCCTACTCAATTCATTATCTCTTCACCTTATTTTCTTTTTTGTCTGTGTTAAATATGATCAACCCAAAAGCCATGTAACACATACTCTCTTTCCTGACACAAGTGAACCTAGGGAAAGCCCACACTCACATGGGGTCTTCTTCAAGTTCTGGTTACTTTATGGTCAGTCACATACAGGCTTTACCTAAATGACCTCTGAAACATACTCTCACCTTTACTTCTAGTAACCTCTGTATTAAAAAGTTTTCTTTTCTAATCCAACAGATATTTTGTCTTGAGTGACAGGATTTGTCATTTGCTTCTCTGATACTGGACTTTCTCCATTTTTCTCCATATGTCTTGCTGCTGCTTGCTTTATTACTCTTTCTCTTTTTGCATATAATTTAAGTTTTTTCATTTCAGACCTGTCACAGTTCAATATATTGTTTTGGGATGACTTGTGACATTTGTATTGACTCACAAATCTAAACTTTTCTTTTGTCTCTTAAATCTCAACACTATATCTGAATTCCTTTTGACTGGCTTCCTTGACTATTCAAAGACGTGCATTAAGAAATGTGAGTCACTCCACTGTTCTGTTTCTCCTGTGTCCAGGCTCAAAACAAGTGTTTCTTTGTCTCTCTGTTTTCCTTGCTCCATGAATAAACTCAAATGCTAAGTTCTGTGATTGCAGCTTCATAGTTAAGGGCTTCCCATGAAAGTTACTTTCTCTGAAGTAGGAACAGTTATTGGCAGATGAGGAGTCTGAGCTGGAAGTTAGTGTCCTCAGGGAGATGTAGCAGAGCCATGTCACAGAAAGGCAGAGAAGCTCGACCCCAGGAAGCTGTCACCAGCATTGACATTGACAGCCACTGCCACATCAGGAGATGTCTTCCTTTTTTTTCTGTGTTGCTGGCCCTACTTCCCTAGTTCCAGACCTCGAGTTTCTATCTGGGTTATAACAGACGCTTCCAGGTCTCATCTTGCTAACCCTTTCCCAATATATCTCTGCAAAGCTGATCTTCCAAAATAAAAATTGAACAATTAACTTCTCAATTCATTATAATGTGTCTGCCTTACCCTCTAAAAGAAGGGACCTGTTCCTGACCAGGACCTTGTTCATTCTCTGTCCTCTTTACCATTTCTTCTCTAGCCCTTTTTGTGTGACTGTGTGGATTATATTTTTCTCATTAAAAACCCTGCTTTCTTGATCTTTGTTTTCTACTCGTTTCTTTCTTCCTCTCTGTCTTGTACACCACTGGTCCAAAGATGATTACTGACTCTTGTCTTGTGAGCCAGTGAGCTACAAACAGCAGACTGAGAACTAATCACTCATGCACAATGTGTTTCTGTTCAACTATGTGTCACAGAACATTCAGGTTGCCTTGGTTTCTAGTGTAAATAGTCCCATCAGCAGTTTGTATACATTACCAATTAGTCAACAGTAAATTTATATCTCTACATATTGATCTGTTGTGAGGTTGTAGAGCTGAAGCCCAGACTTAAGAAATTCAGTCCATATCCAAGAAGCTGATTACATGTTTTGTTTGTAATTTGAATGTTTAAAAATCAAATCTCACACTGAACACAACTGGTTGAAGGAAATAAGATCTTCAGAATCCTTTGACACAAGTCAGTAGTAATAGTAGTAGTAGTAGAGTAGAGTAGTAGTAATTGTTTTTAGTATTTGGAGAAAGTTTGACCTTATTAGCCAATAGTTAATAAACTTCTATATTAATCAAGATGTCTTTTCAGTTAGTTCCTGAAATGTCACCACTAGCTAATTATTCCTGTGTGTTTATACTACCACGTCCCTGAACTCTTTATAGTTGTGTGTCTGGGTGAGATATTAAGCACTGTCTTTATTACAGCAAGGCTTTTTATTTCATTTTTTTTTCCTTTTGTTTACCTCTGCAAAAGAAACAAGGCTCAGTGTCAGGGAGATGTAGAAGCTAAAAGAAAAAAGTTAAGCAGGTATGGCAATCTCAACACCCAGCATGGCTAAGCTAGGTAGACCATGAGTTCAAGGCCAACCTGGGCCACACAGTCATCTCTTTTCCTCTCTTGTATCATTTCCCCTTTCTTTTCTTTTCTTTTCTTTTCTTTTCTTTTCTTTTCTTTTCTTTTCTTTTCTTTTCTTTTCTTTTCCTTTCCTTTCCTTTCTTTTCTTTTTTTTTCTCCCTCCCTCCCTCCCTCCCTCCTTCCCTCCCTCCCTCCCTCCCTTCCTCCCTTCCTTCCTTCCCTTCTTTTTGTTTTGCTTTTCAAGACAGAGTTTCTCTGTGTCTTTGGAGGCTGTACTGGAACTAGCTCTTGAACAGGTTGGTCTCAAACTCACAGACATCTGCCTGCCTCTGTCTCCCAGGAGAGCTGGGATTAAAGGCGTGCACCACCACCACCAGGCTCTTTCTTTCTTTTCTTAAAAGAAAATTTATTAAATCAGCATTCATATATGCTACAATTTATTTCAATGAAGAAAATTCTTGATTTACATTTCCCTGTATTCTACCTGGATCTATGTTTAGAGAAAGTCTGTTGAAAAGTTGGTTTCCACTTTGTATCTCAAATCTCTCTTTTCACTTTCAGTTGAACCTCTTCCAGTCAGCTTTTGTTTGTAAAAGTCCCAAGAGACTTTAATGATTGTGCTTCTCCTGCCTTAGCTTTCTGACTCTTGGTATCGGTGATGTGAGCCACCAAACCCTTGCTATTTCCTGATGTTTTAACCATCTGGTTAAACCAGATGTATGACCAGATAACCTGTGGGGGACCAAATAATTCTGTTATGAGATATTTTGAGATCCAGCCTCGGGTTTCACTAAACAGGAGCACCTGAAAGCTCCAGCCCACTATTGTATTGCTAATTCCAGCAAGTCTACTATTGTTTACCATAGCCTCAGTATAGGATGCCTCTCTATGGGCCTAAGCATCAGAATAGGCCTGCACCTGGGCAGAGGAGCTAAGGAGAGGGAGGGGCGAGTGAGCAGAGAGGAGAGGGGAAGGACAGACATGGTTTCCTCGTGGTCTTGGGAGGACGGTTAAGAAACAGCCAAAAAAGATGACAAATAAAGAAAAGACTCTAGTTTTACAACATGGAACTGAGAGCTCTCTAAAGATGACAAGATGCCTGTGTTTGGTCTTTATCGCAGCTGGGTTGCTAGGAGTTTACAGGTCCACACACCCCCAACTCAGGCCAAACCTCATGGCTGTCGTGGGTTGGAGCTGAGACATGCCGGGTCTCGACAATACTCTCTATTTTTGAGTCGTTAGCTCTCGATGGGTTCCAGGCACTCTATTCTATTCTGTGGTCTCCAGTTGACTGATCTCCCTCAGCTCTGTTGCTGACTTGAACTTATCTCCCCAAACTTCAAAAATGGTGTGCTGCCTGGTCTGGGTTTCTAACTATGACTCTTTTAAATTCATTTCTCAGTGCACTTGTAAGACCCCCGGAAAGCTCAGGCCTCCAGGATCTCAGCCCAGGACTGAGGTCACCCCAATCACCAGGCTGATTCGAAAGCTTGATGCAAACTGCATGAGGCTTTATTGTTGTTTAATGAGCTAACCCCATGTTAGCTCAGGTCTTTCATCCACCCGCTATGGCGGATGGCTAGCAAAGACAGCTCCAAGCGTCTGCATAGAGATCTTATAGGGCAGCGTAAGGGGAGTGTCTAGGGGTATGCACAGGCTCAGGATTGGTGTGCCTCCAGGCTTGGAGGGTTTGCCTGTGTTGATTGGTCAACTGGTTGTTATGGGCCTTAGGCCCTCCCAGGGTGGTTGCTATGCTCTGTGCGTCATTGCATAGCACCACCAGCTAACTTCTGATTGGTTCCTTGCCACGAGGCAGGCATCTGACCTCTTAGTGACCAAGGCAAGGTCAGACAAGCAAGTGTTCAGCTGTTATGGCTGCCGAAATGAGGAGCTGGTCCCTTCACACTTAGGATTGTGTAATCTCTTCCAATTTACAGTCTTGATGAACAGTTATTTGGGGACAATTCCAATATGTGCATTTTCAGCCAAACCTTCTTACTGAATATATTAATATCTTTGGGAGTCTCATAGGACAATCAAATGTGGTGTGTTTAGTTTCAGACTTTTGATTCCCACTCACTTGCAATGGCTCTTCAGACATTCTTACCTTCCCACATACTCAGATAATTTGAGCTTGTGTGATAAGAAAGATATCTTAGTGTTTGTCATCTTGATCTGTCAGCTCTTGAACAGCAGTAATTATCAAATATGCAGGACATTCTTTCTATGTATAACATTATGTATCTGATCCGCCCTTCTCAACTTGTGGGTTGTGATCCCTTTGGAGGGTCAAATGATCCATTCACAGGGTCACATATCAGATATCCTACATACCAGATACTTATATTATGATTCATAACACTAGTACAATTCAGTTATGAAGTAGCATTGAAATAATTTTATGGCTGGGGGCCAACACAAAATGAGGAACTGCATTAAAGGGCTACAGCATTAAGACAGTTGAGAACCACTGCATCTGATAAACAAATAAATAATGGCTATGATTTGTCTTGGGATATCTAAAAGTTACTAGCTCTTGAGCTAAATGCCATCAGGTGAAATGAAATGTTTTATGAAGATGTGTGTGTGTGTGTGTGTGTGTGTGTGTGTGTGTGTGTGTGTGTATGTTATATTTTCCCCTTTTCTAGAGTAGACTCTAATATAACTTATATGAAATTTTAATGCTTGATATGCTTTTAAATGAAAAAATGAGGACAATAAAAAACAAACATGAAATCTAATGGGTCAATATTAAATTAAAACCTCCATCAGGGTATGTTTTGTTAAACTCAGAATTCTCATTCATAATATGTTTACCAATTACATTAACCAGTATGTAATTTAAAATGACTGACTGTTTTAGAGAGCCGATCAATTTGGAACCTAAGTGTTTTTCCTATACTATATTATCAAAGGCTGAGCAGAGTTAAAATACATGCACAGGCCAGAATGAATGGAATATAAAACCGAGATTCATTTTTCTCTTTCTTTACAAAAGCACATTAAGTGTTCCCATTTATTAACTAGCCAGCCAACATCTAGCATTGGCTGGAAGATTTAGTGACTTAAAACAATAAGCTAAATCTATTTCTCTCAAATGCCATGGAGTGCTGTAAAAACGCAAATTAAAAAATGAATTCCCATAAGAGTTCTAAATCAAAGTTGAGCAGTAATTGTGTTTTATTGCCTTCTTCATAAAGCAGCATGTCAGCATGTCCAGTCTTTCACATAGCTCAGCCCACCGTACTCATGCTGGAGTTACATGGAAGGATGACATTGTGAAGAAAAGGGAATGTCTAAAGAGTTTTCTGTGATTCGGCTCTCAAATGTCATCGGTGTTTTGCCAGACTGTGAAGACTAATCTTGGCATTACTGATGATGCACACATGACATTTAATCCTTCCTGCTATGTAAGCTCAGCTATTGCCAAGCAAGAAAAGAGCAACGTGGTGACAAACATGCAATTAACATCTGGGTTTAGCAATAGGGAGTAAGAAGCATATGCTCCCTATTAAGACAGGATTTATCCACTTGGCTTTATTTTGACATTGTGTTTCTGCTTTAAAAATAACATTGTATAAACTTTAAGTGATATCATTCCCTGTTTGCAGGGACTTCCAGAAATGAGCAGCAGTCCTGAGAACAGGGAAAGGTCCCAATGCACTCGGCTTTGAGATGCAGCACACAGGATCCATTTTTGTATCCCAGCTGAACTCTGATGTGGACATGCATTTGTTTAGGTTTTGCATTCAGTTGCTATAGTTTTTGTTCACATTACTCTTTGTAAAGTTTTTTGCTTCATTCACAACACAATTTCCATCAAAAGAGAACAAAGGTTAAAGAAGAAAAAGGGGTTCTTAGTTACCAACATCATGCTTGAAGTTATCTATAAACACAGAAATAACACAGGGGCTCCTCTCAGCCTGGAGCTCACACACACTCTCTCTTTCTCTCTCTCTCTCTCACACACACACACACACACACACACACAGACAGACAGACAGAGACAGAGAGACAGAGAGAGACAGAGAGAGACAGAGAGACAGAGACAGAGAGACAGAGAGACAGAGACAGACAGACAGACAGACAGACAGACAGACAGACAGACACACACACACACACACACACACACACACAGATGCCTTTAGGCATCTGTCCCATCATCTAGGCTGGTTTTGTATCTTTATATCAACCCCTCCACCCCCAAGATGAGGTACTCCTCTAATACAACCAATTCTTGATCTTAAAGCATCCTCTGTAACTAATGCTCCAACAAAAGCAGCACAGCTCACAGACAAGGACACAATGATATGATTTTAGAAAGTGAGGGTCCAATTTTATATTCAGGCTTCACTTTTTTCTTTCCTTCCTACAGCCTTTTCATTTTAAGTCTTGTATTATTTATGTTCACACCTGTATCACCACTATGTTATAAACTTATCAAGAGTCAAGTTTATCTCACATTATTGTAACCTATCCATTTTCCTCTAGAAACAAAATGAAACTCTTGACTTTAGAGTGTTACAAAGAGTAGGTGCTCAATAAAAATTTAAAGTTCTAGGTATGGAAGTATTTTCTAGTAGTGTAACCTCTGATGAGTTAGTTGTCCATTTCTGATAAATAACCTGCCACCCATGTTCATGTAAGGACCACCAAATAAACTCAATGGATCAAAAAAAATAGAAACGGAAAAAAAAGACATGAAAATAGGAGGACTTATTGGTAATGAGAAGGGTTTTAATTGGTGAGAAGGGGATAAGAGGGTAATGGGACATGAAAAAGATCAATTGTCAAATAATTTAAAAAACACTTACATAGTTATGCATAATAGTACAATATACTTTGAAAGAGTTATAAATTTAGCATATAACTAAAACTGAATGTATATTTTGGTATGCATGAATAATATGATTATCTTTAATTTTCCTGTGCTCCACATAATAAGCAACTATGCAAAAAATTGTTTTTGGAAGGATTTTTCTAGAATTAAAGACAAAGACTATCTTGCCCAAGTGTACTCATAACAAACAATGCACAAACCTTTAAGTCTCCTGTTTATTACAGAGGAGAAAGAATCATGAACACAAAAATTCCTCTAAGCAGTTTATGTCACTTAAAATAATAAAAATAGTGGTGGTACATCCCATACTTTATAAATTTTAATGCTCTTATCTCAAAATAGCTTTCTTTATACACATGAGGAAAGGGAGGCAATCAGTAATTCAAACTGAAAAATGCCAAAGTAACATGATTTATGTTGGAATCAGTAGTGTGACTTTTAGGTCAGTTGTGTTTCATTTAATCTTGAAATCAAATTTCATTTCCTAAACATAAATGGATTTAGGGAAGTGTGATGGTTAATCTTGATTGCCATTAATGGGACTTAGAGTCACCTAAGAGACATACCTCTGCACTTGTCTTCGAGGGTGTTTCCAGAGAGATTAAACAGGGAAGACCCACCCTGAACATGCATGGCTCGATCCCATAGGCTGAGGCCCCAGACTGAATAAAAGGGATGAAGAGATCTGAGCATGAGCATCTGTGTCTCCCTTCTTGACTGTGTATGCTATGTGACCAGCTGCCTTGGGGCTCCTGCTGCCTTTCCCCCACTATCACAGCCAGAGATGCTTTCTATATCATGTGTTCCACCATGTACCAAGTAAGCCTCTCTTAAGTCACTTTTACCAATTGTTTTGTCATAATAAAGAGAAGAAGAGAATACAGAGAGTTTCTACAAACATAAAGAGATGCATGAAGCTTTCAGAAGACAAATCCCTTTGTGATCATTAGCAATAGGTGTGTTGTGCTGCCCAGAGTGGTTAGTAATGCTGTTTAGCTGGTGTGTGTGTGTGTGTGTGTGTGTGTGTGTGTGTGTGTGTACACATGCAGAGAATGTGGAAGCCAAAAATTGATGTTAAGTATCTTCTTCAATCCAGTTCCACCATGTTTCTTAAGATCAAGTCACTCACTCACTGAACCTGGCACTCACAGATTCCATTAGGTGTGTTCCAGGACTCAGCCTGCCTCTACCCTCATAACGGAGGTTCCTCATGCATGTCAATATACCATGATGTGGGTGCTGGGGATCTGAACTCATTCCTTGGATGGCCAGCAAGCCCATTGGAGGCTGAGCCATCTCTCCCATCCTTGCTTCTCAGCATTTGATGACATCGTTCAGGCTCCATCACAGTACATCCTCTAAAATGCATTCAAGTTCCAAAAATTTTCTTTGGATTAATAGAAATATTTAGAATTTATGAAGTTGCAAAAAGTCTTTATAAAGCCATCAGCATCCAACACCGTGGGGTGTGGACCAAGGCAGTCAGATTTTTATAGTGCCATCTGTGTCGTATTAAGATATCTACCCTCTGTGGTAGATTTTCTCAAACACGTCTGGACATAGGGATCACTTGCTGTGGCACTCACAGATTCCATTAGGTGTGATCCATCCATCCATACATCCATCCATCCATACACACACACACACACACACACACACACACACACACACACACACACTCCATGTCACTTTTACTAACAAGATAAGTATGTCTGAGGATAAGACTCCTAAAGATATTTTTTAAAAATTTCCCTTACTCTGAAACAGTATTTTAGATCAGCAAGTACTATTTTTGGAACCTCTGGCCAGAAAGTATATAATGTGCACAGTAACAACAACAACAAAAACAACAAAACATGTCTTGGGCTGGGGATATAGTTCAGTGGCACAGTACTTGTCTAACAGCTACAAGTCTCTGGGTTCAACTCAGATCTGTATACACACACACACACACACACACACACACACACACACACACACACACACACACACACTCACACTTAATGTTGACCAAGCTGGTAGTTCTAGAAGGCAGAAACTGTGTGCTCTGCTTATAAAGCTTTTGGACATATTTGCCCAACAATACTTGATTGACTTTTGTAGTATAGAAAGGACAATTAATGAAAGAGATGTAGCATATAGGTCGTATGAAGGAATGCTCCTCTACTCACTCATGGAGGCTGGATTTTTCTGTCAGGGGTAGACAGGTGTAGAGAGCATGCTGAGCATGGGTAAAGCCATGCTGAAAACCAGTGAGGCTGCTGGAGTCATACTTGTGACCTTGTTACTTTGGAGGAACAGCTACAGTTTTAACTTCCTTTAGAGAGAGCCTATTGTGGAACAAGATAGAATTCTCCTCCTTAGAAGTTCAGTGCGAGACCTTGGTACACATTTTTCCAGTTGGTGTGCCATTAGGATATTTGGTTTCATAATACCTCATGCTTGGAAACGAATGCCAATCCTTCCTCCTTTTCTGTTTCCTCTATCTTTCATATACTATAATCTCAGGCTTTAATTCAAACTGTTTTCAAACATAACGTGGTAACTAACATTTACTCAGATTTCCTGGGCCTCAATGCTAACCAATAAAGATTGATAGGGACACACAGTGAAATGAAAACACGCGTCCTCAGGATCTCTGCAGGCATGGTTTAGTGTAACCACCTCTGTAAATGTGACTATAGTGGAAACTGCAGGTCTACGCTTGGTAGCTGTATTTTATGCCCCATGCATCCATGAGAGTGATGCATGACAATGTTCATTAAACCTTGCTGTGCTGAACTGCACTTTGCAGTCTTACCATCCTGTGCATGTCCAACTCCTTTGCCACCTACTCTTGCCATAGCCCTCTGCTCATATTTCTGTGCAATAACCCATTGTATTCTTCTGCTCATTAACCCACTGTAGAAGTTTTTACTGTACACATGCTGTGCTTTCTATTAAAAGCTTGTTACTGAATACACACAGATCTCAATACTCACCCTCATCACACCATAGGCAGAAATCAGTAGTGTCTTTCTTTACTGTACATTTGCTTTTGTGTACAAAGGCTAAATCCTGACCATTTCAGTAGTTACTTGATGGGGGAGGTCCTTCTGTGTATATGTTTGTCTTATTGGTTGATAAATAAAGCACTGTTTGCCAATAGGGAAGCAAGTTGGGTGGGACTAGGAGAGAAGGAGGATTCTGGGAAATATAAGAATGAGACAGACTCACCATGTGATCCCAGAGAAGAGAGGATGCATGCTGCTGGCATCCTCTATAAGTCTTTATAAAATATATAGATTAATAGTTATGGTTGATACTTAAGACAGAGCTAGCAAATAAGAAATCCTAGTCATTGGCCAGCAGCGTTGTAACTAATATTAATCTCTGTGTGCTATTTGGGGACCCTAACGTGGTGGCAAAACTCAGGCAGCTGGCGGAAAGAGTTATCGTTACAGCTACTGAATATTTCTAATCCATCATGCAAGACTTTGTATCCAAGTAGCTTTAATGTGATTAGTGTGGCCGCACGCTTAGGTAAGAACCCTTCCACCATTCCCCCAGCACTTTCCTTCCAGAGAACTGACATACTTGTCACCCTGGCTTGAAGCATAAGTATACGGATATGAGCTTCTGAGAAAGTCAGTCAGTAAGGGATATAAATATGTCAACATTCTACTCTATCCTTTGATATGCAAAAAATCATCTAGATCCCAATATAACAAAATACACCCCTTTTTGTTAAAGGGCAGAAGGGTCTGTCATTCACTTGCGCTACCCACTGACTGGAACAGAAATTAAAAATACTGTTAGAAAGAATAAGGACAAGAAAATTGAATGTGTGAAGATTCTCTTATAAAAATTATTAAATTCATATGTATGTGTGTGTGTGTGCCTGTGTGTGTGTATAAGCATGCGAGTGCCAGTACTTATGGAATTTAGAATAAGTCGTTGGGTCCTGTGAAGCTGGACTCATAGAAGGGTGTGAGCTCCTGATGGGAACGGAACTTGAGTCCTCTGTGGGAGCAAGGCACACTCATAACTGTTGGGCCATTCCTCCAGGCCCTGAATAGTCTCTTTATGTTGAAAACGCGTGCTTTCCTGTGGTCTAGTTTTCATATTGTCTTACATTGTTTTCAATATTTGCTGCTTCCTCCTGTTGAAACTATTATTCTCCTTCTGTTTCTCCATCAGTTAGTTCTCATGGGGAACTCACATTGTTCATTTCTTTGATCAAAACAGATACAATGCAAATGTGATCTACAGAACCGGAGGGGTCTTTCTGGAAGTGCAGCCATGACTTATATACTAACACTCACCCATGCCGATCGTGGCTTGGGTTGCCTCTGACTTGACACTAGCCAGCCAATGGAACCAGTCTCTCATTTGGCGGCTGGGAGAGTCCCATGATCATCTTGTACTTAGGAGGAGGTCTCTGTTCTAGACTCATTTTGTCTCACACACTAGAGTGTGGGGAAATTATTTTTTACACAGAACCTCATGTTGCCCCAGCAAAGCTCAAACCAGCTATATAGCTGATAATTACCTCAATCTTATGATCCCCCTGCCTTTTCCTCCAGAGTGCTTGGATTATAGGTATGCATCATATATCTGGCTTATGTGATGCTGGGAATTGAACCGAGGGCTTTCTTTGTGCTGGCCAAGCATTCTACAACTCAACTATATCCCTGGCCCCAGAGGACCATTAAGTTTATAATATTTCTTTTAAAGGACTTCTAAAGTTTTCTAAACATTTTGGCTTCTTTTTTCCTGCAAGTTTTAAAATGTCATCCCTTATTCATATGGAAGTTTGAATATAAAATATGTGTAAACAAATTACCTATTTTGGACGCATGAGTTGACTGGGAGACAACTTGCCAATAATTAAGAAAAGGAGTCTAAAGATCACTGCCAAACACTCTCAGAAGTAATCTGTCAATCCCTTGGGTTTTGAAGGACAGAAGCTATCCCATAGGCCACTATATGATAATGATAGTATTGCCATTCATTTATTCATTTAAAATCTGTAGGAAACATTGATGAGTTAGAAGTTATCTAGAGGTGAGGTAAACCTGAAGAGTATATACCCATTTGTTCTTACATTTTCTAACAGGAAAAAAAAGAACATGACCACCAAGCTTGCTTCTTGGTATTCTCTTTGTCTGGAGTGACATTTTGTGACCTCTATTCATTAACTACCATCTGACCTTCAGTGGGGACTTGAATGCCACACCCTCTAACTCTTTTGGACTTAAGTTTAACTCTATAATGTCTAGGCACTTATCCTTTGATACAGAACACTGTTACCAGCTTTAACATAACAAATCAACACAATGATCTAATCCCATCTGAGAATCAGTCAAAAGCTAGAGGCCATATGACTGATAATGTCCATATGAGAGTGAGATGGGAATGGGGTAGGCTACTGTCTGTGACAATGGCTAGGGATAGGGAGGAGGCAGGGTGCTCTCCCTCCCTCTTCTAATCAGTAGGCCTGGGCTTGCTTCTGTTATTTACTCACAAATCAATCAGTAAAGGCTATCTTTATTCATTAGACTATTGAATGTCAGAGATAAAGTTTTTCTCATAGAAAATGGTGCCTTGTTAGGCAAGCATGGTGGCACATACCTGTAACCCCAGTGCTTGGAGGCAGAGGCAGAGGCAGGAGGACTGCGACTTAAAGCCAGCCTAGGCTTGAGAGAAGGCTCGTGACTACTGATTAGTCTAATTATTATTTCAGATGGGCTAGCGCTGGTGACATTCAAGCTCTTGTAGGTATGCAATTTAACTTAAAATATTCCATAAATGTTCTCCACCCTTGCTTCAAAAAGCAAAAAACCCAGGAAAGCTTGTTTTCTTCACCCCAAGGATGCTGCCCTAGATAAATCACTATATGATTATGTCCAAGAGCTAAAGAGGTCTGTCTACCTGCTGCCTGCTGCCTGCTTAGGAAACCAGCAACTGTCTCACAGGGATGGTCCATGTCATGTGGACAACTCAACCAACAATAAAGAATGAGAGATTCTTTAGCATCAGGAGACATATAAGCCTCACACATGTACAGTGTACTTATGTATAGGTGTGTGGCTTGTATGATTGTGTGTATGCCTGTGTGCTTGTGTTTATGTGTGTTTATGCGTGTTTAGGTGTGTGTGTGTGTGTGTTTATAAACATGTAGATGGGTGCTTGTGTGTGTACTTGTATGAATATATGCTTGTGTGTCTTGCAAGTTCAGATCTGACTCCTATACAAGAAAGACAGAATTTTAGCCCAGAATTTCTATAGAATTTTCCAGATATCTTCCAGAACCACTGAGAATACTATCCCAGCAAATTAAGAAATATTTAAAAGCTTTCAGAGATGGTAATGACCACAGACCTGGATCTGCAGCACAGCATCTCTGAGAGGATAGGTGAGGACCAGGTGAGGACAGGGTAGATACTTCTGACATGGCAGACATTTTGGAAACTGTGAACCTGGGAGGAGACTGTAGTGCTAGATTCTCATGGTGACAGTAGTTTAGGTCACTTCCTCCATATTCTCCAGACATGTGATTTTAAAACTTGGCTTCAAAGGATCAGAGAGCCAACAGTGTGGAACCACCCTGAAGTTTGCTTGTGAGAAAGTGAAGCAACAATGTGTCTGAAGACAGCAAGAAGTTTGGGAAAGCAAAGATGTTAAAAACAGACAAAGAACAGAGAAATTAATGTGTATCATTATCATGGTGTATGGGATACAAATGGCTTAAACAGATTGTTTTAGGGTTTCATATCACTAGGGAATTTTTTAAAAATGCAAATTATATTGAGCTTCAAACACTAGAAACACATGCTGTGTTCTGTGTGGAAATTCCCCCAGTCAGTCAGTATATCACTCAGAAGCTATTTGGCACAGAGCTGAATTATCAGCAATGGATTTTAAGAATGGAAGAAAAAAAAAAAGATACAGCAGGTACATTTCAAAGAAAGCAACTGGAAGAAAATAGACCTAGGTATACACACACACACACACGCGCACACACACACACACACACACACACACACACACACACACACACTCACACACACACATACAGTCACACACACATTCACACACACACTCACACACATTCACACACACACACATTCACCACACACACATACATTCACACACACACATTCACACACACACATACACACACACACACACTCACACACATTCACACATACACACACACACATTCACACAGACACATACATTCACATACACACACACACACACTCACACACATTCACACACACACATTCACACACACACATACATTCACACACACATTCACACACACACACACACACACACTCACACACATTCACACACACACATACATTCACACACACATTCACACACACACACACACACACACACACACACACACACACACACATCCCTAACAACAACAGATGTAAATGAGCTTTCCAACTAAAAAGCAAATATTGTATGCTATATATAATACAAAGCTCATTTGTTTGCTTCTTGTAAGAGTTATGATTAAAATAGAAAACACAAAACAACAAGTGACATGATGGAAGATGTTGGATCGTAGAAAGTCCAACCAACATACACTCCATTGGCTGTATGTTTATTACCCAGGAGTTTTTGGAGGAAGGCCTTATTACAGTTAGAAGATGCTGTCCTGTAACAGCATCTTTCACCCTGAGATTAAAATATTCCATCCTTCAGGAATCTCCTTAAGCTGGAAGATAAACTACTCTAAATAGCTTTAGGAAGTCCCTTAAACAGACTGGATTTACTACCTCCCACCCCCACCCTCCGTCCCTGCCACAGTAAGCAACAAAAACTGAGAGTCCCTCAGACTGAAGGAAACTCAGCTGCAAAGAAGACTCTGAGACCCGACCAGCTTCCCGGAAGAAGCAGACACCAGCTGAACTGCCTGAAGAAGTTTACACCAATGATGCTCTCCAACCTGTTGAGCTACCTGCAGCTGTGCAGTGTGCTCCAGGTTCCCAGCTTTGGCAGCTGTCACCCACGCTGGGGTGGGCTTTGCTGAAGCAGCTGAATTTGAGTCATTTCTGTTTCTGAAAGTAGCTCCTCACCCAGGTTCCTGTAAGTAACCCCAGTGAAACTCCTGGCTCATCAAGCTGGACCTTGGTGGTATTTGTTCTTTGGTCTGTTATAGGGGCTTCCTACCTGGAGTGAGTGGACTGTGCGTTGCTTCTTCCCAGGAAAAGTTTTGTCATACAGCAGATGCATATGTCTGTTCGTAAAAATATCAATACACCTGGAACATTTCCCTTCTCCCTTTCTCTCTCTTCTCCATATTAAGATCCAGGCATCCCTAGCATCAGTAGAATAATCACCACAGCCCCCAGGATGTGTTCATGGTCTAATTTATGTAATGGTAGTTTACACAGCAAAAGGCATTGAGATGGTAAGACTGACCTGTGTAGTGCAGGTTTGCCTAGTCTGATGACTGGCATCCTTCTAGTGGAGGCACAAGAACATTACACCTGCCAGACCAGAAGGTGTAACGGCAGGAACTGAGTTCTGAGTGTGCCACTGCTTTTCTGGAAGTGATCGTTTAGAACGGTGGTTTCTCAACTTTCTTAATACTGTAACCCTTTATAGTTCCTCATGTTGTGATGACCCCCAACAATACAATTATTCTGTTGCTAATGTTACCAACCATCGATTGAATATCTGAAATGCAGGACATCTGATATGCAACCCCCAGTGGTTCTAGAACCTCTGTTCTAGAAGACGGACTGTTTCAGAAGGAGCAGGTTTGCCAATACACTGACTTTAGTCCCTAAAGTCCATATTCAGTTTTCTGAGTTCAAGAACACAAGGCACTCTATCATACTTGATCACAGTCTCAATGAAACCGTGTAGACTAGCACCGCTTTCCTTACCCATGATCCTCTGCTGCTTGTTTCTTCTCAGGACATATCCTAGAACAACCGTTAAATCCCACCCCAAGTTCAATGACTGAAACGTAGTCTGTTTCCTATTTCATACTTTTTATATCAAATCTGGAAGAAATTGTGCCTCTAAGACTCTAGAGCATCCCAGAATTCTGTGGTTCATTTAGCTCACATTGCATTACTAGGAAAGGTGAAGCTGGGGCTCAGGACTTCACTTCCTGGGCTTCAGAATTGCTAGACATATATATTTATTGAGTGAAGAAACTGCAGGATGCCAAGACAATTAAAACTATTTTTGGTAATGATAAGCCAATAGTTGACATTTGCATAAAAGTGGAAAACAGTAAGCTGTAACCTACATTTGCGACTTCGTAAGACCCGCTCAGCATCTGCTCCACGTAATGACTTAGATCTGTGATCCTCTTGTGATCCGAATCT
Source organism: Cricetulus griseus (assembly GCF_003668045.3). Taxonomy (NCBI): domain Eukaryota; kingdom Metazoa; phylum Chordata; class Mammalia; order Rodentia; family Cricetidae; genus Cricetulus; species Cricetulus griseus. The sequence continues at coordinate 9,268,693 of NC_048601.1, forward strand.
GTAAATGGTAAGTGCCACCAGTGAGGAAACCTGTTTTAAAAGAAAGCAGTGATACCTCAGTTAGTAGGGAAATTAGCCTCTTTTGGGGTTAACAGCTGCACCGTGGAGGGCCAATGAAAACATTAGAACTCCTGGCCATTTCATAGACACCACTGTGGTCATTTCTGCTACTTTAATCATCACTGATATCAACACAAATTTAATTTAATGTTAACTTAATTTAATATGATCTTTATTACTGTATTTATGACCGACCACAAATGTTTCCTCCTGGTACATGTAGGAGCCACTACATAGTTTCTGAAATTAATGACTTACAGTTTTTCAAAGAGTTCTGATTGCATTGTTTCTTATGGGTTCATGGCAGACATTATCACATGATATAAATCAGACATTTCATCCTGTAGCATCTGCTTCCATCTGGCCTCAGTCCTGTGAGTCAAAGCCGTCCTGTCCCCAAGAGTCTGACCAGACAACTGCTCTATCATCTACCTGAAGACCGTCTTGGTGAGCTGGGCTTTGTATCAGTTGTTTGATGGGATGACCTATTAGTGGTCTTATGTGGTAATGTATTTTTATGCTTACTTGTATCTTTTCAGAAACACACTGTTGCCTTTACCAATACCTCTGCCTTTTAGTACAGACAAGGCCTGCCTACAGTGGTTCAGGAAGGAGACATGAGAGAGGTTATGAAGCTTTTTCCTCAAGCACACAGAAGCAGGTGGTGGCCTCAAGCCAGGACATTCCCTGCTGCTTCTTTTTGTTCATTTGTTTGTTTTGTTTTTGTTTCTGAGACCAGGTTTGTCTGTGTAGCCCTTGCTTTCCTCAAACTCTCTCTGTATACCAGGCTAGCCTTGAACTCTGAGATCTGCCTGCCTCTGCCTCTTGAGTGCTGAGATGAAAGGTGTTTGCCACCACCACCTGGAATCCCTGCTACTTGTTAAAAAAAAGTCATGGAAGTACAGTATGGATAAATACATATATTTAAATTATTGCCTAGTAACTAACATTTAATATCTTAAAACAGTTTATCAATCTAAGGATTTAAGTATTAAAATTATTTTTGTCTGGAACTAGTTATAAAAATTAGTACCAATATGTAATTAGTCTATAATATAAAAATAATTACACACATACATATAGTAGGAGTTTTGGAAATGGTCTTGGCAACTAGAATGCTTCAGTTGGTCTTAAATATAACTCACATATCTATATGCAAAGCTTCCACATTGGTGTAATGGAGCAATTCAATCTTTTCTGATGTTTTACAGACACTGAAAATTCTAAGTATAATTATTTGCACAGAATTGAGGAATTGGGCCATACTGATGCCATTCCATCCACCCGAAGGCCATCTACCACACGCCACACTGACATCAGTTTCTGAAAAGTATGTTTATACTCTTTTACCTCACACTTTGTCATATTCTCTCTCAGTTTTGTTAAGGCAAAAAGCAGGCAAAAAAAAAAAAACCCACATTTTGTTTTGTTTTGTATTGTTTATCTCTTGTGTTTTTAAGTCCTGACTTTAAAATAGAGTTGATCTAATAATTAGGGTAATTCATTTTCTCAGTACTAACACCAGGGTTTTCTTTTCCTTTTGGTCTGGTCCTGCGTGTTTTTACATCTTGGGAGTATATGCAACGAAATTCTGAGGCCTGAAGGACAGTAGGAAAAGGGAAAGGAGTCTCACCTTCTCCAGCGAATGAGTTTAATGAAAGCCATTCATTCTAAGAAAATATCCATGCCTGTGTACTCTTGGAAGATACCAAGTGCAAATGGCTCTGCTGGAAGACCTCTGTTGCAGGCTATGACTAATTAGAATTCCATCCTTCCTGACTGTGGCTCTCTGATTTGTTTTTTTCCTCAGATGGGATTTACAGAAGTCTTTTAGGGCTTCCCTCAGTAAATGTAGGAGTCAGAGGAAATCTTGCCCTTGTCTTCATCCATATGTATGATCTCCAGTCTTGGTCCCTGTGGGAGAGCCAACCCACAGGAGCTGCTCAGGGCACACAAGGCTAAATGTCCTTCCCTCAGTGGGTTCCTTAAATGGTTTGAATATTAATTTAGCTTCATCGCCAGGCAGCAGCCGTGTGCAGAGCAGAATCCTATCTGAGGCTGGAAACTGAGAAGAGGCCTGTGAAAAAGGTATGCTCACACTTTGGAAGTTCTCACAGCACACAAGAGGCCCGAGAGGGCAGCCTTTAGCAGAGGTGAATTTATACTGTCACGTGACTGCTAGAGGCTATCATGCCCACCCTCGACATTGAACTTGTCAGCTGAAGTTTGAAGATGTTTGTTTGGGTTTCCTTTTTTTCTGAGTCTCCCCTCAAAATATCCTAAACCTAAGCATGGAAGTTTCCAGAGTGAATGCATTTTCCTTTCTTGTCCCTGAACTGCTGTCTAATGTCTTATCTTCCAGGAATTTAAAATGTTCATGTTTCAAAATGTCTATGACAAGAATGAACATATATTTTCAATCTTCCAAAAATATCTCTTTACCTATTGACAACTTGTATTTTTGTTTTGGAAGTTGATTAAATCAAGGAACAAATGCAAATCCATTTGTGTAAAGCAGATCAGGTCTTAAGTAGCCATTAAAACATTGAAGGTTGGTTCACTTAACAAAAACCCTAATGCAGATGAAAGAAAAATCAAAATTGGGCTTATCTGACTGCCAAAATCATAATTTCTGGGGGACTCGCCATTTTAAAGTTAACTACAACTTTGCTATACACCAAAATCAATAACCTAAATACGCTTCATTTTAACTAGCAAATATTCCGAATTATATGAATAGTAGTTGTTTTCATTGTATCTACAGTTAGTTTATGTTCATCTTTTCCCTAGTAACAGAGTGATTTCTGTAACTGCTTCAGAAATAAATAACATTTAGATCATGCAACTTTAGTAACTATTGGGTAAGGAAACCTGGGCTTGAGAACAGTAAGGAAGAGTTATGGATAAATAATTGATGTTATTGCATGCCCTCAGGACAGAAATCCCCTTTTTATGTGTGTATATGTGTGCTTATACATTAGTTTTCAAATTTCACTTTATCGTCAAAAGAGTAGGCATGTTGATTTAGTTCTGACTTTGAATTTCAATTCCATTTTTTATAGAAAACAACTGAGAAGATTAAATTTTAAAACAGGGAAATAAAACAATTTTTCCCAGTAAGTGATGAAAAATGAAAGAGCTTCTGATTTTTTCCCCCATCTACAGAAATCAATGGCTAGAAGCAAAAAAAGAAAATTGCCAACTTTGTTCTGCTTTCTGCTGCAAAGGGCTCTTTGCTCAGGCTCTGCTGGGAGAACGGCCATGTGTCAGACACCTAGTGTTGTTCCCAAACAGGAAATCTCTTAGCCATCATTTTCTCCTTTGCTCAAGGATAAACTCTGATGGCCAAATATGGAGAAGGGGCTGTGCCTTACTCTGGGAGGGTCAGCGATGAGAATTGCTTCTGAATTTGGCTGTGAAGTCTGGAAAATTGCTCGAATGACTTTCTGGTCAGGATTTTCCTGTTGTCACTGAGTGTCACCTCCATCAGGTACAGCTGCAGAGAAACAGGCAAAAATCAGAAGGTGGAGATAAAACTTGCCATAGGTCCTAAAACTGGCTTTTAATAAATTAAGCAAAGAATGAAACTTTCTGTTAAAAAATTAATGTCAGAGCTGAAGGATGCAATTTGTTACACCACGATTACCTATAAATAAAATGTATGAGGGTCCCACAATTTTATGTTCTGGCAACATTGCCTAATTTCTGCTGTCCTTTCTTGCAGACACTTTAATTAGCTCTTGATTTATAGTCTATCACAGGGTAGGGACTGTTCCCTCTGATGGTTCTCCACTAATAGCTCTGGTTGTTCTGATATTTCTTAAGACTTCTCTTTAATGACACTTCTCCACTTGTAAATGATTTTCCATTTGCACAGCAAAACCCACCATGCTTTAACAGCTATGTGGAGCAGACCCTGCGGCGCGGATTTAGACTTACATTGCTGTGTGTCTTGCTGAGCCCTAATATTGTGACTCTCTGAATTGTCCTGGTTTTATGCAGGATGCGGGATTCCCAGGGAAGAGTCTGAGGGGCAGGTTTGGCAAGGCTTACGGCTGGCATCTGTGCCAGCGTGTGGATCAGGTTATTCAGCTTTACTGGGAAGCACTCCAGACTTTCCTTTATTTTCCTAGAGAAGTGGAAAAAAAGACAGTAAGGGACACTCCCTCTGTCAGCTGGCTTTGTTTATAACTGGGCCCCCGATGTTTGTCCGATGAGCCTGTGTTTGGAAGGGTGAGATGAAAATTCATATATACAAACTCCAGCTATTAAATATTGTGTTCCTAAATATGAAGTTCACATCTGGAAGTAATTAGGAAGTACAGAAGACACTCTTTCAGTGAGCTAGAAAACATCATCATATTCTGACAATTATTAGATGTTTGTTTGGGGGCAGTGACATACATAGCTCAGCAGGTAATGGTGCTTGCCGTTGAGCCTGAGTACCTGAGTTCGATCCTACTGGGTGTCCTCTGATTTTTGCATGAGTTCTGAGAGAACATAAGTGAGCACACACAGACAGGCACACACACACACACACACACACACACACACACACACACACACACACACACACGGAGACAGAGAGTGAGAGAAGAGAGAGAGAGAGAGAGAGAGAGAGAGAGAGAGAGAGAGAGAGAGATACACACACACAGATACACATACACACACAGACACACAGAGAAATTCAGACACATGCAAAATAAATAAAAAATTGACAGGTTATTTTGTTTCATATTTTCTAGAGATTCTGATGTTAAACACATTAATTGCAGCTCATAATCATTTAAAGTATTTACACATGTCCAGAAATTAAACCTAGGAAGTGAGATAGGGCAGAAGCTGCCTAACACCAGGTGTGTACAGCCTGTAACCCATGTGCAATCCAACACAAAGTCACAGACATACAACATTAGGAGGTGACTTTTGGTAATGCCTTTGTTTGGTTCTGCAGCATGAACTCTGTAAGTGACATCATGTCGCAGTGTCCAAAGGCTGAACTCACCACAACCACTCCTTCCCTTCTCTTTTCAGTAAAGGATTTTGAAAACTATGGCTCCATTTTTTTGTTTACTTTTGTTTTATCTCTTTATTCCTCTGCAAGTTTCCTTAGAAAAATTCAGTCTACTGTAACAACGTAAAAGCACTCTATTGTGCTTTTTCTTTTTTGATTGTTTTGATTTTGGTATTTGATCCTGAAAGAATATTTTTAGCGTTCTAATGATACAATGATCTCTTAACATAAAGTTCTCATACTTTCTTTTGTGATATTTCCTATTTATTCCCTTCTACGAGAAATATTAAAACCTGCCAGCTTCCTTTAGCTCTGTTCTCTCTTCCCCTGAATGACTGGCAGTATAAACCCATCATTATTAGAAAGTAAGTAGTGTGCTCCTTTTCTCTGTTACATTTCCCAGTTTCCATTGGCATTGTTCTCATAGATTTGCTTGTGTGTGTGTGTGTGTGTGTGTGTGTGTGTATACACTGTAGGATTTTACAATGGATATGAATGACATGACTTTCTATCCCATAAAAATTTCTGAATGCCTCTAGATTTTATTAAATTTCTTTTTTCCGTTGAGGTGACAAATAAGGCTTTCAGTTTAATTGCTTAGTGGCTGTTTGAATATTTATCTTGTAATCATTTATGTGAACTCTTATCTGAAATTCTGTTCTTGTTAATCCCTTGGGATTGTTTTAATTATTCTCCTGTTCAACAGGGAACACAACACTATCACATAGTTTCACTCTGAGTGAGGAGGCTTCCTGTTTCCCTTGACAACGGGAATGCTTATAATTTTTCACTTTCAGAAGTATGATATTTATCTACATTTCCTTTCATTGTGAGCTTGCTAATGGTTTTTGACATGAATAGATATAATCAGGCATGAAATTTCTGGGTTGGCATGCATCAACTTTATCCCACACAGCAGCCCCTTTACAACCAATTCACCAGCTCCCCCACGATAACAATGTACTTCAGCCATGTTTAACAATTTCCCCTAACTTTAGCAATGTTCAGACTCATTTATCTTTTCTAGTCTCTAGCTCCTTTTGGGTAAGTTTCAAAATTTCCTATTATTATACATAAATCGAAGTTAAAATTTGCCAAAAATCGTTGAAATACAGCTCTGATCCCCGTTACTCATTTCCATGCTAGTCATTATTTTTGATGATATTCTTGGAACTTATAAATTCATGAGTCTATGCTGTAGTAGAGAGCATTGACTTTAAAGACAGGAAAATAGCAGTAACAGTACAAGCACATTACCAGTCATTATTTATGAGTATTTGTCCATTACTTCGTTGGTTCATCAACCCAGCCAATGCTCACGGAGCACGCTGATGTGCTGGGGTGGCAGGCTCCCGAGAGTGAGGCTGTGCGCTCAGTCCTCACAGCAGTTACCATGAACCATCCATCTTAAGTTCTGAAGCTCTCATTTCCCACTGTGTGGGTGTAGGCGCCCTGCTCTCACATTGTGCAGGGATCAAAAATCTTAGGAAACCTGGGGCCCGGTGAGTGGTTTTTACTTTCTTTAATGTGTGTGCCTCATGTATGTAGGTGCCCTTGGAGGACAGAAGAGGGCATCTGATCACCTGGAGCAGAAATGACAGGTAGCAGTAAGCCTCCAGATATAGATCCTGGAAACTGAACTGTGTTCTCTGGAAGAGCAGTAAGTGCTTTTAACTACAGAGCTATCCCTCCAGCCCTATGCCTTGTGGTTCTGAAGCAAAATTTCACCTCTTCTTACATGCACTGTTATCACACATTGCCACTAAATATCATCCATCCAGGAACTGGCCTTGATAACATTAGTATTCTAGCATCTTAGGTCTAATACATTCAGATAACACTGAATCTATCTATCTATCTATCTATCTATCTATCTATCTATCTATCTATCTATCTATATCTATATTATATATATATATGTGTGTGTGTGTGCAGATATATGTATATAGTGTATATGTATATGTATGCATGTGTATAATACACACACACAATCACACACACACATACACACACACACACACACACACACACACACACACACACACACACACACAAACACGGACCAGCTCTAGGACTTACTCTGTTTAATGGTGCTATTAGCAGGAGTATATGCAGAATGATTTTTTGGCTTGGGTAATAGTGGCGGTGGTGCTCATGTATGTGAGGCAAGCATTCTATTACTGGACTATGTCTCTCACCTTTATGCAGATTATTTCTTATAGTAAAGATCCAAAGCTACAGCCAGAAGAATCCCAGCTCTGAGAAAAACCCCAAGCACTTTTGATAAAGAGTGCCTAACTCCCCTGCTAGGCACAGCTCAGTGCACTGGGGCACATGGGTGATGGAGCCAATCAGAGCTTTGCCCTCAGGAAGTCTGTGTCCTTTGGCAAGTACCTCACTAAATGCTTCGTGATAATCTTCTTATCCGGCAGCAAGGCAGCAAAATTATTTTCTATGTGGATAAAAGCAAAATCCAAGAGAGATTCAACGCCACCAAAAAGTAATCTAATCTAGGAAGTTGTAATCAAAGAGTCCCATTCATATTTCTCTGATTCCCAAGTCCTAATTCTGCTATGAATTTTTGATAGTGGAAAAAAAACTTTCAAATTTGTTTTACTCAGGAAAATAATCCACTAGGATTAGTGTGGAATTCCCTGGTGTGGTAAATGCTGTAAAATGTTCAGGCTTTGATTTTTACTCAGGAATAGCCTGTAGGCAGAAAAAAAAAAAAACTAACAAATATTTCCAGCAACCTGAAGAGATCAATAATCACTGCGTTTCTTAAACTTCAGACCCTGTCTTTTTGTTTCTTTGATTGACTGTTGCTTCTGCTTTGGGGACCTAGACTGGCCTCAAACTTAAGCTCCTCCTACTTCAGCCTCCAGGGTGCTAGGATTGCAAGCATGTGCCAGCATACCCAATACATTCTATCTTAAAATGTATATACTCTGTATTCTACTTCACCGTAAATGTGTCATTTCACATAATGTTATATATTAATAGTTTAATTTTCTTCTCCCCAGAAACAAATACCTCCAAAAGAGGCCTTAGCAATGTATGCATGGGTGGGTGCTGAATCTTTAGCTCTGATTTTCATGGCAATTTTTGGAACATTGCAAATTACTTTTTAAATTAAATATTCTGGTTTTACTCATGTATGGTATAAGTATATATGTGTATGTGATATGCATGCATATGTGAATTATGCCTATCTGTATATGTCTGTAGTATACATGTGTACGTGTGTGCGTGCCTATCTGAGTGTGTGTCTGTGTGTGTGTTTGTGTGTGTGTGTGTGAGAAGGCCAGAGTCCAGCACTGAATATCTCCTTCAATTGTTTCAACCTTTTGTGACTACATCTCACTGAACATGGGGTTTACCAATTTGGGCAGATTGCCAGCAGGCCCAAGAAATATCTTCCTGGTTCTGCCTCCCTGGTGCTTGTATGTAATTGTGTATTACCACAACCAGCTTTTACATGGATGCTATGGTTTGAAATTCAGGTCCTCATGCTTGGTCAAAAGCCCTTTACTAATACAGTCACCACTTCCTGTGCAAACGACATAATTGTGCAATTACATTTACATGTATGAGGAAAACCTTTTTTCACTCCAGATAAGCCACAGTGGCTACTGGGGAATATTACTTTCAGGGTGTTGACCAGAGTGATATGTAAGACACCTCAAGCAACCCCAGAAAATTTCTATGTGAGCAAATTTCTTTTCATGGTTTAAATTGTTTATATGCTTCAGTGGCTTGACAGAACATATGTTTTCCTGACCAGTTTCTTTAATAATTGCAGGGAAATATTTCTCCAAAGATTGTCTGTGAAGACTTTATGAGTTACTTTGTGTTTCTACTTACATTGTAATTTTATTATTTATAAACAGAAGGGTTTCAAGTGACTCAAACTCACCAAGGACAAATTTTTCCTTCATCTAAATTGTAGGCTTCATTTCATTGCAGGGATTCTGGTGTGTGATAAATAGATTATTGTACTATTGTTTTTGCATTGGGGTGTTGATTGTCCAGCTTTCTGCATTGCTCAGCAGTTCAAGGGAATGATAAATTGATGCAGCTTTGTCACAATTTCTTTATTCCACGATGAAAAGCAATAATCCAGCATTCAATTTTTAACTTCTGAAATGTCTGGCTAGCACTTTTTTATACTTATGGCATACAAAATATGCCATCACACAATTCCTATTTTATTATATATGGCAAATATATACATATTTTATTTTATACATGTCCAAAATATTCAAGCACATATTTTATGCAAAATGGTGTTATTTAAAACTGTATACTACAAGAACAATGATTAGGAGAGATGGCTACTCTTGCAGAGGACCTGGGTTTGTTTCATAGAGCCCACACCAGATGACTCTCAACAGCTACAGTTCATAGGATCTGACACAGTCTTCTGGCATCTGCACATGCTTGGTACACATAGATACACTCAGGCAAGCACACACAAAGAATTTAAAGTATGTACTCAACAACTAATTGTTGCAATACATTCTGTGTTCATAATAAAAGATGAATTTTATTCACAAAGTGTCTTGCTGTAGCTCAGGCTGGCCTTGATCTGCTCTTCCTCCTGTTTCAGCCTTCTGATTGCTGGCAACACTTTTATTTTTGAGAACTCCTAATAACTGGTTGCATGTGTATGTAATGTATCTGTGTACGTACGAAACAAAATTTCATGTTTTAACCTTTGAATAAAATGTCATGTTAATTCTTATGGACTTGACAGGTTGCCCTCATAGCTTGGGAATCATGGCTGCAAGCAGGTAGATATTTTCCTTGTAACAGTCTTTCTAGTAATCTGGAGACACTGAAGCTCACGAGCATTTACATTCGTCCAGCATAGTCAGGACAGTAACAGCTAGGCACCGGATTCCTTTTTCATATTATTTGGCATAGTTGTATGCTGCAAAAGTCACCTGTTAGAGAAAGGTCAACTTTGTTCCTCTGAGCTCGCTCGCTGTGCTTACAGGCTTAACATCATTCCCCAAGGTTGAGAGCCTGAGTGCTTGCATCTATGGAGGATACCTGGTGATTAAAGCATGCTATGTCTCAGGGATCAAAAGAGGCAACACAAATCATTAGAAGTAGTATATTACTGTGCAATACCCTTGCTACTGCTAACTAAATAAGGAAATGATTGCATACAAGTCTAAAAGGTAGTTAATGGCAGATAGAAAGAAACAAGGGCAATCGAGTGTATAAACGATTGGTTTGGTGGAATCTGAGTCTTGGCAAACTCCCTTCGTGTCCTGTAAGAGTGCTGCCACATGGCTATCAGAGTGTCCAGAGCTGTTGCTGTGTCTGTGTCCTCCTCCTTTCATCCTCCTCCTCCTCTTCCTCCCTCCTTCTTATCCCCCCTGTCCTTTAGAATTTTATTTTAAAATCTGTTTTCTTCCAAGAAATTTTTTATTAGTTCAAATTAGAAACAAGCCTGCTTCACATGTCAATCCCTGCTCCTCCTCCTCCTCCTCCTCCTCCCCCCCCCATCAACCTTTCACCCTATCCCCCATCTGCTCCCCAGGGAGGGGAAGCCCTCCATGGGGGATCCCCAAAGCTTGTCATCCTGGGCAGGGCCTAGGCCCTCCCCCATGTGTCCAGGCTCAGAGAGCATCCCTCCACATGGGATGGACTCCCAAAGTCCTTTCTTACTCCAGGGATAAATACTGATCCACTACCAGAGGCCCCACAGAGTGCCAAGGCCTCCTCACTGACATCCATGTTCAGGGGTCTGGAATAGTCCCATGCTGGCCTCCCAGACACTGGTCTGGGGTCCATGAGCTCTGCCTTGTTCAGGACAGCTGTTTCTGTGGGTTTCAAAGTTCTAGCTAGAGCCATAAGACAAGAAAAGGAGATCAAGGGGATACAAATTGGAAAGGAAGAAGGCAAACTTTCACTATTTGCAGATGATATGATAGTTTACGTAAGTGATCCAAAAAACTCTACCAGGGAACTCCTACAGCTGATAAACAGCTTCAGCAAAGTGGCAGGATACAAAATCAACTAAAAAAAATCAGTAGCCCTACTATATACAGATGATAAACACAATGAGAAAGAAATCAGAGAAACATCACCCTTTACAATAGCTATAAACAACATAAAATATCTTGGGGGTAACACTATCCAAACAAGTGAAAGACCTGTACAGTAAGAACTTTGAGTCTTTAAAGAAAGAAATTAAAGAAGATACCCGAAAATGGAAAGAGCTCCCATGCTCTTGGATAGGTAGGATCAACATAGTAAAAATGGCATTCTTGCCAAAAGCAATCTACAGATTCAGTGCAATCCCCATCAAAATTCCAATACAATTCTTCACAGACCTTGAAAGGACAATACTCAACTTTATATGGTAAAACAAAAAAAAAGCCAAAACAACCCTGTACAATAAAAGAACTTCTGCAGGCATCACCATCCCTGACTTCAAGCTCTATTATAGAGCCATAGTCCTGAAAACAGCTTGGTATTGGCACAAAAGTAGACAGATAGACCAATGGAATCAAATCGAAAACCCTGATTTTAAAATTTTTTAATTTTATTTTTTGAGAATTTCATGAGTACTATGTTCATGTCACCCCTTTCTCTCTCCTTTCTCTAATTCTTCCCCCACAAAGCCCCACTCTTTTCCAAATCCATGGCCTTTTATTCTTTACCTAGTATTGTGACATATACATGTATCTAAATTTATCAATACAACATACTGAGTTCATTCGGCATTGCTTATATGTGTTCAGGGCTGACCTCTTGCAATTGGATAACTGTAGCACAAATAACAGAAACCCAGAGACAGATATTGGAGATCAAACTGAAAATCAGAAAAGCCAGCCACTAGAGTTCTCATCTCCACCAATGTTCTGACAGAAGGGGCAGTAGTGTCCTGTGATTGCATCTCCAAACTGCACTGCTCCTCAGATTGCCTAGACTGAAATGCATTCCTGTTCCTCCTGCCTTATATTTCTCTCTCACCCAGCCATATCACTCCTGTCTCCACCTCTCTAGTGCTGGGATTAAAGGTCTGATCTCTGACTCTCTTTTAGACTGATTCACTCTCATGTAGCCCAGGGTGGTCTTGAACTCACAGAGATCCATCTGCCTCTGTCACCTGATTCCTGGGATTAAAGGTGTATGCCTTCACTGTCTGTCCTCAGTGTTAGTTAGCTGTCCACAGCTAACTAGTGATTTAGTGGGTGTGACTTACTAGCAGCTTAGCTCTTAACTAGGTGTATGGTTAACTAGTGGCTTAGCTCTGCATGCTGATCTTCAGGCAAGGTTTATTTGTTAGATTACAAATAACGTGACATGACTACGGATAACCTATGAGTAGTTATGCTTGGAGAAGACTGATTCTTCCTGTCTCACTAACCATGATTTGCCTCTGTCTTTTCCAGGAATAAGGCTGGAGAACGCCCCATCCACACTAGCATGTCGGTTGGTGTTCTCATGTCCATGTTGTGTTTAGGCAAGCACGCTGCTGAGATTTCCCAGCTGAAGTTTCCCGGCCACATACAGAAGACACTCTCTCACAGCAGACATAGAGAGAAAGTCTTAGATGTCTTTGTTGTTTTCCAACTCGAAGTTTCAGGTCTTCAGAATGAATGGCACAGAGTTGGTGACTCCTAAATAAATGTCACAAGGGGCTTCTGACTAAATATAAACAGGAATCTCAGACACCTTGGCCAACTATGAAAAGACCTTCTCGTGGAGGCACCTTGTAAAAATTGGTCAGATCTGTGCAAATAGAGTGGAGAAACCCGGAGGTGGCCTAGTAAAGGGACCATATTCTCTGTGCCAGGTTACTTTACTGATGATATGGAAATTAATTGTTATGCACAATAGGAAAATAAATCTAACATGCAACAATAGAGAAGATTCAACATCGATAGATGGTGTCATAATAGAAGTTACAGAACTCTTTAAAATGTGAAAATATGTATTTAGAATTGGCGGTATGTAACTTTCACACGGTTGTCCGAGAATAGGCAGCTCTTTGAAGTGCACAGGCTCAAGACTTCTGTTGCCTGTGAACTGAGGCATAGAGCAACTGTGTAGGTGACAGTCATTGTGAACCGCTGTCATCTGGGGTGACACTTCCTTTTCTTCACTCTTACGCTAAACTTTTCCAGTACATTTTGCCTTTAGACTCAGAGTATTCCAGAAAATTCCAAATACCACTTTTATTGCTCAACAGCTAATTTTATCCTGACTTGACATTTAGGCAAATTGGGCAAATTGTCAGAGATGTTCCTACTGCAGAGATTCAGACAAGCAACTAAGCTATCACACATCATTCCAAATGTAGGAAGTACATGCATTGTAAAAGCTGTTATACTGGCAGCTAAAGAATAAAAATAAAAAAAAAACAAGCAAGGGTTCAGAAAATTACTGGGGTTTACCAGTTGTGATACTAAAAAACTGTGAAGGGCTTTCACAGGGATGGAAGGAATTCTGGGAATACTCTTTGACTTTGTTTCCTGGGTTTAAGAAAAGTTGAGCACCTTGGTTGTTACTTTCTCCAAGTTCTGTTTGCTCCATGTGAGTGTGCATGTCTGTAAGTGTTGGCAGTTAAGCTAAGATAGAGGAGACCTTGATCCTTGTTTGTGGAATGAAACGGTTTACAATATGACAATTTGTAGGACACTAAGAAAGAATTTAAATGTAATGATAAAGGGACCCAGGGGTCTACACCCCATACAGTGTTCTTCTGCTCAGTTCTGGGGAGAAAGCAGTTACAAAAGCAGGGGGCTATATTTGGATGCCTTTAGGCATGCAGTCTTATTATCTGGCCATGAGATAAAGGGGGAAGGAGGGGGACCAGCATCCCCTGTGTTGTGTCTATAGCTGTGGTTGGCGCAGGGGACTGTGGCTAAGATGTGAGTCCAGGTGCATGCTGCTTAGAGGCTATCAACATTTCCATCTTCTTCAGAGTCATCTCTTCTGGTGCCCCCACATTTCTTCTACACAATGGTCCCTCCTAAGCCTGTGAGAGAAATGACTCTGTGCCTATAACAAGACCCAAGCAACAAGCTCCACAGAAACTCCTATAGAGCACCCATGCAGTAAGAACAAAGACAGGTATGTGAGTGAGGGACCTTATACCAGAGAATGTAAGGAAATCAGTAGTTTATCATGATAAACAAGATAAAGAAAGCCTGTTTCTGGTTGACACCAGATAGGTCCTGTCGGTTTCTGACACTGCTGTCTTACTGTTTGAGTCTGTGCATGCCATTTATCTTTCACATGCCAGATTATCTTTCACAATCTCTTCTTTGAGGTTGAAGTTTTGCATTGCTTCAAGTGAGCTTTTAGCCGAAGAACTACTGGTAGATTATATGATGTCTGAATCACAGAATCTGCGTGACAGGCCCAAGGGGCCTCTGGTTATCATGGACAATTTCTCCTCTCACTTTTGGAGAGGGGAAAGAATGACGTGAAAAGCACTGTCTAACTGTGGGAGGGGAGGTGGGTGGTAGAATCTTTCCTCATCATTCCGGTCCATCTGTGAGGAAGGTTATCTGTTTCCAAGGACAGCTAAGAAGAGGGTTGAGAGTGATTGACAGTTCTGAAATAACCCCTTTGCACAGGATTTTAATGGATGGTTTCCTTTGTTGCCTCACAGTGGGCTTCACGGAGATATTCCATGAAAGCATCAATTTGCAGGGGCCTGAGTCATGATACTTTGTTGATTCCATTCAGCTGCACTCCTCCTGAAGAAGGGGTAGAAGGGAGTTGGGGAAGAGAGAGGCGTTGGCAGCGATGTGAAGAAAACCTTGGTGGCCAGCAAGCCACTTTGATTTTCCTTTTCCTCGCTATGCTCTTAATTACAATATAAATTTCAGTGCCTCACAGCATGCAACATCCTCTGAAATACTTACAATCATGTCTTGACCTGAATGCACACTCCCAGGGGTAGGGAAGCAATCAGTGTTGCTCAGACATCCAGATAGAAGGAGCCAGTGCTGGCTTCCAAGTCTCAGGCATGGTTGACGGAGAGGGGGCCTCCTGATGCTAACAGTGTAGGGAGGCTGTGGGAACTTAGGGTGACCATAAGGGTACCCATCGTGTGGCTCAGTCCTCACTCGTGCCCTTCCCCCCAGCTGTGATCCTGGTGAGAGTGAGTGGGAGGATTCCCTTGTCTTATTTTTTAATCTGGAACTTGGTAATTACTCCAGAATAAGCAGCAGCACAAAGGCTTTGAGAATCTCGGAACAAAGGAAGAGGATAAAAGAATGTAAACATGGAGGCTCTATGTACCTCTCTCAACTTCAATATATAATTAATGTGTGCGTGTGTGTGTGTGTGTGTGCGTGTGTGTGAGTGTGTGTGTGTGTGCGTGTGTGTGAGTGTGTGTGTGCGTGTGTGTGAGCGTGTGCGTGTGCACGTGCGTGTGCGCGTGCGCGTGTGTGTGTGTGTGTGTGTGTGTGTGTGTGTGTGTGCGAGCGCGCGCGCATGTGCACGCCTATGTACCCACTCCCATGTGTATAATGATCTCCACTGAAGCACCAAATATCCATGATGACTTCATTGCAGAACTTGCTTCTTTCTCTGTGAATAAGCATTTCCTTTTTTTAATTTTTTCCCCTTTTGGTTGGAAAGAAAATTATTTTACATGTCAATCCCAGATCCCTCTCCCTCCCCTCAACCCCTGCTATCCCCAACTAATGCCTTACCCATCCTATATGCTTTCTGCTCCCCAGGGAGGGTGAGACCTTCCCTAGCATTTCCTTTTTAAATTCTAAAATCCATGTAATGTTAGAGAAGAAGCTAAAGAGGACAATAGGATTTATACAAAAGTACACTTGAATATTTCTCTCTGTGACCATCCAGAGCTACAAGTTCAACTAACCACAGGCTAAAAATAGTTTGAAAATACATTTTTTTTCTGTACAGAACATAGACAGACATTTCCCTCTTGCCATCAGTCTCTGAATAACACAGTAGGTTATGCACCATTTCCGTTTTTTTAGTGTAAAAGTATCTGTATAGTAATTGATACATTGTGTATTATAATGTAAGACTATCTACCATTTCTGTTGTATCACTATAAAAGTAATCTAGAGATGACCACAGGAAAATAAGAGCATGCTGTAGGTCATGTATACACACTATGTCATGTTATGTAAGAGACTTGACCATTTTTGGATCTTGCTATCTTTGGGAAATTCTAGACCAAGTATGTTTTGTGTACTCAAAGATGATTGTAAAGTGGTACGTATAATTTCTAACATTTATTTAAATCCCAAATGCTCTGCCTAAGTTTCTTTATCATTTATAATTGACCTAGATTTTTTTTAAAAAAAATACTCTATTCCTTAAGGATTTAAAGAAGAAATAATGCAAATTTTACAAATTCAAATTATTCAAATAATAGACCATAGGAAACAGTTTTCGTATTGTAAGGAAACCTAGGCACAAATGACAGACATTTCTGGACCTTTTGTATCAAGTTCTCTGTGCTAGATAGAATGTGGACTAGGAAATATCCCTGATTGTTCATCCTGGCATCTGAATAGACACATGAGATCTAAAAACAAAATTGTGTTCTACTGAAACCTTAGGCTAAAATATGCTTGTTTGACTCTTGAGGATTAAGAAAGAGTGATTCTCTTATATTTTTGGTTGTGAGCCTAGCCTTTAATGACTGTTGTGTAGCTGGGTCTATCTCAGGGGCCCCTGATCGCAGGACCAGTATCTATCCCTGGTGCATGAGGTAGCTTGTTGGAGCCCATTCCCTAGGGTGGGATGCCACGCTCAGCCTTAATGCAGGGGGGTGGGGCTTGCTCCTACTTCAACTCAATGGGCCAGCTTTGTTGACCCCCCACGGGAGCCCTTACCCCCTTACCCCGTGGGGGGAGTAGACGGGAAGTGGGTTGAGGGGGAGGGAGGTTCGGTGGGAGGGGGAGCTGTAGTTGGAATGCAAAATGAAATTTAAAAAATAAACTAAAAAAAAAAACATGAAGGACACAGGTGGGGAAAAAGAAAAGAGTGAATCTCAGGAGAGATTTTGCTGAGAAGAAAATAGAGAAACCATTTCAATCCATCTGGGAATGGCGAAAAATGAGACAAGAAGGAACGTGACTTCTGGGAGCTACTGAAGCAGTCTGCAAAGGTAACAAATACAGCAGGTTTTACACAAAAACATCCAAGATCCAAGGGGCTCGTAGAGGAGGATGGGGATGCTGTTTTGGGGCAGGTGTTTCTATTTTTGCTGAGGTTAGAGACACTCAGATGTGAGGATTAGTGCCTGGGAAAGGTGAAGGCAATCTTGATTAAATCTTGATCTGGATTATGAAGAGAACCTGCTTGTAGAAGAGATGACCCTGAGCCTACAGAGTCCTGGTTGATACTCCACATTCTAGAACACCACCTCCACCCATCACATGGCTGTGTCTCTTGTTGGCTGTGTCTTGCAGTGTGTTTCATTTCTCTTGGGTTTTGCTTTACTAATCTAAATAGGTAGTTAGGAATTGGACTACTTCACAGGGTTTTTATGACAGTGAAGTTATGAAAAGCACTTACAACAGGGCCTGCAGCATACGAAGCATTACCTTGGATGTTTGCTTATTGTTGAATGTCTTCCATATTCTATCCCTGGTGCATGAGCTAGTTTGTTGGAGCCCATTCCCTAGGGTGGGATGCCAAGCTCATCTTTAATGCAGGGGGTGGGGCTTGGTCCCACCAGTTGCAGCTGGGTGTTTCAATTTCACTTTCCCTCAAATAGGGCTTGTTCCACTTTCAGATAATCTTGGGAATGGGAACTTTGGAATATACCCTTGCCCTGATTCACTTGGGAGAAATGTAACTAACCAAAGTATTAGTTAAGATGACATTATGAAAGACAATATGTAATTGCAATACACAGTACATGAAAAGAGCTTATCCTGTAGACTTATGAAAGGAAAGATTATTGAGTGCTGAAAACCAAGGATTCATGGATGATATGTTAGTTGTCTAGAGTTTAAGTAGCATCAAAAGTAAGGTTAAATAGACAAATCTAGGATGAATATTGCCTCATGAAAATTACCTATCCTGGAAAGTTTTTCATTGGAGGGAATAGAAAGGAGTGAATAAGTTTTGACAGAGACACTCAGATCAGAAGGGTTGGAAGGAAGAGATAGAGAATGGTGAGATGAAGCGTTGTTAAACACAGAGATGATGTTTTCTGTTTAACATAAGTAGATGCTGCTTAATCCTGTGTGGTGATACATTATTTATGATTTAATAAAGCCAGTGGAGATCAAAATGCAAAGCTAGTCACAGCCAAAGAGTCAGGCACTGGCGATACACACCTTTAATTCCAGCAGCTATACTAGTTAGCCATAGAAGCCAGGCGGTGGTGGTACACACCTTTAATCCCAGAACTCGGGAGATGGAGGCAGGCAGATCTCTGTTAGTTCAAGGTCACACTGAGCTACATGAAATTGATCCATTCTAAAAGAGAAACAGCTCACACAAAGGTGACCCCTGCATTTGGGATCACATGCCTTTAATCCCAGCACTAGAGAGGTGGAGACAGGAGTGATATGGCTAGGCCAAGAGAGAAATATAAGGCATGAGGAGACAGGAATTCAGGGGATTGTTCAGTCTGCATTGTATGCCGAGGATTCCTGAAGACAGGATCACCCTTTCAGTCTGAGTTACAGGTAAGAGCTAGTGGCTGGCTGCTTTGCTTTTCTCATCTTCCTCTTGAACCCCAGTATCTGTCTCTGGGTTTTTATTATTCATGCCGCAATTCTGCAATGGAGAGTGAGGTTAAAGCTGCTTCTCTACAGAGTGGGAGAAGAAAATCAATTAGAAAAAAGGGCATCTGCAACTGTGGCTGAGGCACTGATGTGGGCTGTCCTGTAGGCTGCGAATTTGCATTGCTTTTATTGGTTAAGAAATAAAGCTGTTCAGCCCATGGCCAGGAGAAAAATACAGTTAGGCAAGAAATACAAACAAAGATGCAGAGAGAAGGCAGGCAGAGTCAGAGAGCCACCATGTAGCTCCTGCAGAAGCAAGACATGAGGTAATGACAAGTCACAAGCCTCCTGGTAAAAACATAGAATATTAGAAATGGGTTAATTCATAGATAGAGCTAGCATGTGAGGAGCCTGATCCATTGGCCAAACAACTTTATTTAATATTAGCTTTGGTGTGATTATTTCCTAAGTGGCTACTGGGACCCTTTACCAAAAGATGGACAAGATGGAACTCTGTCTAATGAAGTCTGTCTGCAGTTTTCCACTGGGCAGGGCCTGATAATGCTTTCTCTGCTTTAGCATCCATCTACCGATGTGACAGGAAGAACTATTAGTCAACTGCTGTACCATAATTACCCAAATAAAGCCATGTGTCATCTCAAACACAGGCCTGAAGTCCAGCCACATACTGCCTCCCTTTAGCTTTTCTGCCTCCCTCCAAGCTGTTCCCAGAGTTTCTGTCATGCCCCACTTCCATATCAATAGTTCTGTCTGCCACACCACAGTGCACAGAAAGAATGGGACTCCACTGACATCCTCTCTTGAAGGAATAACCTGATTGGAGGTGCTATTTGGGTGCCATATAAACCCACCTATTCTGTGTATAATTAATAGGACCAGGGGTAGGCAGCTAGGTTAGAAGGATGGTCTGTGATAAAATCCCTGGAGCTGCCTTGAGCTCCGGGACCTGCAGGATTTGTGCTGTGTGTCCTATTCTTTCCAAGCCAAGATTGTGAGCCTTCCTGGATGGCTATAGCCATAAGCTAAGATAACTTGAGATCTCCTGCACCCTGGAACCAAGGCCTATGCTACTTATGCCATAAAGCTAGTAACTAGCTCTAGTCAGTAGTCAATATTTGTGATTTTTGTTTTTTCCCCTCTCTTTCCCTGTGAATGTGTGCACATGTATTTAATCAAGAGGTTATTTAGTTTAGTTGTTGCTGTATTGAGATGGGGTCTTTCACTGTAGCCCAGGCTCATTTGGAACTAACTGTAAAATCCAAGCTAACTTTGAATTCATGGCAGCCCTCCTGCCTCAGCCTCCTGAGATGAAGGTATTTTTTGAAGAGCGGGAAAAGCAAACAAAAAAAAAAATCCTCCTACCAGCTTTTCCTAATGAATCTCTAATGGTAGATTAAATGAACAGGTCCACACTCCGCCCCCCTGCTAAGATGAGATGAACTTTTCTGGTACCTGTCCATTATTTGTTTTTTTACCAAAATTTAAAATACTTTAATCAATTTTAGAAGAAACTGCAGTCATTAGTGGCCAGTCTCCAAATTCCCAAGTCTTCACAGCTCTAGGAAGCCATTAGTTTACTTTGTGTGTCTGCATATTTCCCCATTGTGGAGATACTGAATCATATATAATTAAATCAAGCCGGGACTGACTCCTGGGAAGACTCTGGAAGAGAAAGATGACACCCCATCTTCTTGCGTCTGTGGGTGGCTGGGAAGACCCTTAGTCCTATGCGTCTTTTGAATGTTTATCATCACAATCAGCAATGTAAGGACCTTCCTAGCCTATCATTCTTTAATTCTGTCATTGGCCATAAGTTCCACTGCTAGTCAAGCTGCCTGAAGTCCATGAGAAAGAAATTCCCCGGTGTGAGTGAGCCTCACTGAACCCCTGCAATGAGATGTTCTTTATTGTACATGATTTATGGGAATGGGGGAGGGCACTCAAACCCAGGAGGGGTTTTAATTTAGCTGATCTTTCCAAAGCATATGTTCTAGTACAAATAATGCAATCTGTGTTGAAAATATTAGTTATTGAGAGAGTCAAGTAGGAGTTACTCTGGAGAGTCACAGGCAGAAAAGAGTTCTGTCTGTTTTCCTTGAGCTGTTTACAGGGATAACTCAGGTGATATTCACTGAATACTTGAAATAGTCTGAGAATTAAACTCTGCATTCAAAAGGAAAATCTCTGTGTAGCGTTCCATTATAAAAAATTACTGTCCTTTGCCAAGAGCCTCGGAATCTATCTGATATTCTCTGCATTCTGGTGATACTCTTACCTTGAAGTACACCAGTGTTTCCCAGATTTGCTTAATGAAAAATAGATTAAAGTTAGGTGACAGTCACAGGCCTTTGACTAAATATGCCAATATTTGTATTGTCTTGCAGATGAAAGTAAGCGGGCCTGTTTCTCTTCATAAATCTCTTTCTCCAAATTGTTTTTCTGGACAGAGTTCAAGTAGAACAACCAATTTATTTATGCCAGCCCTTGCTCTTTGCAGTGACCGACCCCTTATTGAGCAATCTGCTAGACAAAGAAGGTGGTTAGCAAACAGTGGCATCTGTGGAGATATCAGTGAAGGCCTTCTGCTTGTAGGCACACACACACACACACACACACACACACACACACACACACACACACACACAGAGAGAGAGAGAGAGAGAGAGAGAGAGAGAGAGAGAGAGAGAGACTCCCACACTTCTCTGTTTCTGTTCTTTGAAAATAGGGACACAGATGGTTCTAGATATGTCAGCTTCATCCCAATGAGTCGTTAACCCGAGAGCACCCCACCTGTGAACATATGTCAACACACGTGCGCATTTGCAGCCCATCTTACTTGGTAAAATGACTTGTGGCTTCCAGGTCTGTGTCTTGGGGGCAGAGATTGTTGTAGACGTATTTCAGGTCTTCGGTTCTGCTTAGCTCAGGCAGTCCTGCATGCAACATCTTCGTATCAACAAAACCCAAAACAGAAATGAAAAGAATAAATGCAGACAGTGTCAAGCTTACATGGCTCACTCTGGTGATAGACGTGCAAGCATTTATATTTGTTTTAATGTGCATTTCATTTCATCTGCATGGATGGACATATTTTGTGCTTTTAAACCTCTGCTAGTTAGTTGTGGGCATAAACAATAAGAAGGACACAAAGAACCGTTACTGTCGGTGATGTGTTTGTGCAGTAGTGATTCTGTTGTGGTCCTATCACGAAGCAGTGAAGAAAACATGATCACACAGCTATACCCTTGTCAGAAATTTTGGAGCCACCATGTAAAATCTGAGTGATTTTGAGAAAGTTCCTTGACTCCCTTAAGCCTTCATTGTTTTCTCACGTCTTACGGGGCACAAAATTGCCTGACACCTTCTTGGAGAATCAAAATCTTCTTCATCATATGATGGTTCACCAAATGCGTATTACATTTGTTTCAAGAGGACAAGGCTGTGCTGCAGAAGATGTGGGTATTATGTCCAGGTTGAAGGTGCAGGAACACAGTGTGAAAGTCACTTCTCTGACTCTACAGCTCACTCAATACAAACAATTCCCTCTGTGTAAGTGGAGACAAGTATATTCCTTAGATATTGGTAAAGCGATGAAATAATTAGGAATAGATCTGTGTGTTTTTCTCATCTCTAAGAAGATATTTCGTTTACAATGCACTGTAGGTGGAGGGATATTATTCTTTTTACTCGTAGTCAATTTGTTTTTGAGGAAAACCTTTTTGCACTATTATTTTTTTCTCAAAAGTAGAAGAAGAAAAGGAGGAAGATGGTAGGGGAGATGGAGGAGAGTAAAAAGATATTATCAACACTTCTATGACTAATATGACAAAGGTTCTGTCCTAGAATAGAGAAAGTCACGCAATGAGAAGTCAGTCCTATCAAGAAAGGATGAAATGTGTGTATTGTGAAAGAGGATGGATGAAGTCATAGGTGATTCCTATGGAAAACAGGGATTCCTGCCATTGTCCCCTTACTGTCCTCAGTAAGGCTGAGAGATACATGCACAGAAGAGACCACAGTGCTCTTGGTATGCTCACATAAAGAATTCCAGCGACACTACTGGAACACAGACTATCACCTGTCTGTCTCAAGTAACAGGGTAAGAAATTTCAGCAATACTAAAGCTTTAAACCCTGTATTCCAAAACCAGGACCACGCTAGTAGCATGTGCAAGAACTGACTGTGATACAAAAGATCAACATGGTTGAAGTTGAAGATGAGTTACAAGAGGCCAAGAAGAGTCTGGACTAGGAAATGACGGGCAGTGGAGACATTACTGGGTTAAATATGCATAGGTGGCGCTGAAGAGATCGCTCCACAATTAAGAGCTTGTGCTGTTCTTGCAGATGACCTGAGGTCAGTTGCTAACAGTAACACAACATCCTATTATCCAGCCCCACGGGATCCAGTGCCTCTGGCCTCTGAGAGTTCTCTAACCCCCACACACATTTAGCAATTTAAAAAACTCAATATATATGGGAAATATGTGCATATACACATGCATATGCACACACATATATGAACACACACATACGTATGTACACACGTGGAACATATAGAGACATTAGAAATGACTGGATACATTGAGGGATGAAACGGTTCAAAGTCACAGCTGCAGATGCTGCCTGAGGAGTCATTAGCACACAGATGATAATTGAAGCAAAGGGAACACTGCAAGTCCTAGAGATGAGTCACTTGCCTGTCCTCATGAGCTATCCTTGGCATCTCAACTTTACCATGTCTAAACACGAATAATTCTGGACCAGTGAGATGATTCATTAGGTAAAGTTGCTTGCTGCCAAGCCTGACCACATGAGTTCAAAAATGAGCAAATTCTCTTCAGCCCTGTATTTTCTCCTCTTTCTCACCTCTTATCTCCATGTACAGTGGTACCCAACCAACCAGCAAGAAATCTACATTCCAGTTTCCTCTTTTTCCTGATCCTAAACGCCTGTCACTTAGTTCCCTTAAAAACACTCAGCAGCCATTACACTCCTTCCCCAGCTTCCACTGCAGCCATTTTCACAGTAGTTCACATCGTAACAATGTCTAAATGTTTTCAGTAGCTTTTCCTTATACCTGATGGTGTCAGGAAGTTACTCTCTTAACCTTTGAATTGTCAGCCCCAAATCCAAGCAAAACAATGACACTCTTCACTACAAATATGTTCCTATTTCTCATCTGTCTATGCCCTTACAAATGGTGTCTGCATTTTGGTCATTACTCTTTCATTATGTGAGACTTGGCATTTCTCTCTTGTCATCCACAGAAATCTCCATCTTTGTCACAGACTAGACAATGATGGGTAGCATTCATTTCCAAAGCCATGCTCACTCTTAAGTCAAAGTCACTAATATATATTATATAAATAATATATATATATATTATATATATCACAATCAAAGACCTTTTAATGGTGCTTCTTCTCTTAATCTCCCTTCTAATTTTAGTATTATTTTTCCCAGATGTTCTTGAAGAACCTGATAATTACACTCCAGAAAACTCACTCAATACTCCTGTACACATTAAACCCAAATGATATTTCTTGTTTGCCTACCCTAAAGATACACACACACACACACACACACACACACACACACACACACACATTTATATATATATACATATATATACATGTATATATACATACATACACATATATATACATGTACACACACATACATATATATATTAAAGGATGCTATGGGGAAAACAGATTCTTGGGTACAGGAAAAGGTATAACCAGTTGCAAAGTCCTTTCTTTCTGCCTAAGGGAGCTGCCGCCTGACCCAGTTTTCACAACACAAGAGAGTGTATGATCTCTGTCTCTCCATTTAAGAGACCACTCTAATTCTGGTACCCCAAACAAAGATATTGGTGGAACGAATTCCCACAACATGTATGTATGTATGTATGTATGTATGTATGTATGTATGTATGTATGATTATCTTTTTCTCCAGCTAACAGTGCTTTCACTTTTCCTCTCTTATCTACTAGAAACCTTTGTCTTGCTTTGACCTCTTTTAAAGTACTGTCTTCCAGTTCTGGTCACGTTTTGTTCATGTCAGTTTAGAAATTCTTTGAGAAGAGAAAGTGGACCTTTGCTCAGTGTTGAGCTTGTTTATGTTGTCTAGCATGGTGCTTTGTAAGCCATTGGAATCTAATGAATATCTGACAGATAATGACTGCATGGATGGATGAGTAAATCATTAGAAAAATACCGAGTCTTATTAGGTTTTAAAACTCCACTACTTACAAATTTAATATTGACTGCTAAGTACAAAAATCTGCCCTAGAGAAACACATTTCCCTTGGCAAGTAGAATATGGATTAATTTTTAATCTTTTCTCTAGTACTGGGAGTTCCAGAGACATCTGTGGACTGAGTGAGATTCTCTTTCACTATTGCATGATCATCCACTTGCTAAGACCAGATTCTATGGAGTCTGACTTTCACTCTACTTTCTTCTCTGTCTATCATCTATCTACCTGCCTGCCTGTCTGTCTGTGTGTGTCTCTCCACCTCTGTCTTATCTATCATCTATCCATACAAGCTGACACGTTCAGTCTATGAGAAAGCAGATGAATCCAACTCTCTATCATGTGACTGACTAATGGTTAAATAGTCAAAAGTCCAGCTTTCATGTGTCCCACTCTTTGGAGGGGAGTCTTAGAGTGTGGTAACACCAGAAAATATGGATCTCTCCATAGCTGGTCCTATTTAACAGTGTCTGTTCTCAGACCCACTGCAATGTGTTTCATAGTTTTTTTTCTTGAGGACATGGGTGATGTGTGTAGATGGGGCAGTGGGGAAGGGAGAAGACAGCTGTAACGGGTAGGTATGAACAGGCACAAACACTGGATGGATGAGTCATTTTTTTTTAAAAGACAGGACTTTTGTTTCTGTTATTCTACTAAGTTCAGCTCTATTTTGATAGCATCACGAAGGGAAGCTGTGCTCTCTCCTTTCTGTATAGGGAATCTAGAAAGATTTCAGCCAAGCAATATCTGATATAATAATGGGAGTGATAAACATTTGAAACTGGTGAATTGGTCCCTGTGTTCTTTGAGAGTCTTCCATAATAGTTGATATTGATTTTTTTAATGGGAGAAAAGCTGACGAAATACAGGCTTTTATGATAGTGAACTCAGCCAGCAACACACTTGGGTCTCCTACAGATGTTCCTTTTAAGCAAGATGGGAATTACATAGATTACTTTTCGCTTGCCTTTCCCATGAGGAAACAAAAGCACTGCAGATATCTGGCAACAAGATGCTGTCTGTTGAGGATGGGTCATTAACTCCACATTGAACCCACTGAACGCCTGCGCCCTGTGATCCTGGGTATCGATCATTCGCAGAAGCCAGCCTGGATGACCTGTGCCAAGTATTTCTCAACTGGTAACTGGGTCATGGTGTAGTGCACTGAACTTGTATTTAAAGATGTCAACATGAGAGTCAAAGTGGAGGAAAAGGCCATATTAAATGTGTATGTAGAAAGCAAGTTTTCGTGGATTTAAACTTGGGTTTAATTTTAAAAGAAGCTTTAAGCTAGAGACTGTGTGGTCCTGAAATAGCCACTGAAGACTTTATCTGAAGAGTCTCATAGGATACACACAGGAGTAAAACAGGGGAACTTGGAGGTGGAAGACCAGAAACGGAGGCAACCACACATAACAGTGGTGTAAGGATTTTTCTGTGGGATTCAGTGTTTGGTATTGCCTTCAATTCTTATATTCTGTTTCTTTGTGTCTAAATCTAAGATTATTATTTATTGTATTGAATGACCTCCACTACTATTCTTCACCCTTATTCTAAAAGTCAAGCTAGATTCAATTAACTCTCAGGCAGGTGTGTCTTACTATTTTTGTGAGAAATCGTTTCAAAACAGGATTAAAGCACTACATATAAAATTTTAAAATGTAGTGTGTGTGTGTGTGTGTGTGTGTGAGAGAGAGAGAGAGAGAGAGAGAGAGAGAGAGAGAGAGAGAGAGAGAGAGAGAGAGGGGCGTGAGGAAGGGAGAAAGAGAGAGGGAGGGAAGAAGGTTTACGGGTGGGTATTCGTAGAGGCCAAAAAAGGGTACCAGATTCCTCAGAACTGGATTTACAGGTCATTATGACTTCCTGGATGTGGGTGCTGGGAACTGAACTTGGGTCCTTTGTAAGCACTCTTATTTCCCTTAAATTAAATATATTACAACATTTTTGCTGTTGTGGTAGGAGACAAGATAGCCTTGAAGCTGTAATTTTCCTGCCCCAGCCTCCTGACTGCTAGAATTACAGGCACAAGCCACCATGCCTGGCCTAATGTTTAAATTCTTTAATGGTTAATTACCATGATGAATATTTTTAAAGGAATGCAGAAAGCTTACTGAACAAATGAAAATTTCTCAGCAAGATGTTCCTGTTCATTGAGATGGTCTGCTATCATATTAGCTCATCACACTTAATTGTCATCCAGCATAACGTCACTGGAGAAACAGCTCCGTGAGACTCCACTTGTGTGTTTGTGTTCTGGACATCTGTGTCTGGTTAAGGCACTCAGTAGAGCTGGAATGTTGCCTTTTCTGTAGTTTCTATAGCACGGTTATCATTTATAAATGCTGGGTGCCTGTTACTTATATACACAAATTTTATCACTATTTAACTGAAAAATTTAAGACTCTGGGTCTTATATGTTAACCTATCAATACAGTTCCTGCCACATAGCAAGCCCTTGAGAGGTCATGGATTCATGATTAAGATATTGGGAGAGTCTAACTAGATCTACACAAGTTTAAGAAGACATAAAGATTTACTGATAGTGCCTGGATATTTATTGTATAAATAAAGTCGATTTTGTGGATTTACTGCTCATAGACTTTTCTCTATATCACGGAATCAGCTTGTTATATGTGGTAAGATGTCCCATAAAAGCAATAGAGTCTAAAGGAACTAGGAGCTAGAACACAGATGGACAAATAAGAATTGTTGGCTATAGTTGGAAGTTAACTTGGGGATCCTGAGGCTTGGGGTTGTAACTCAGTGGGAGAGCTCTAGGTTCAATTCCCAGTACAGCAAAAACAAACAAACAAAAGGAAACAAACCATGAGCACACATTAAAAAATATGAATTGTGGAGAAGTAACTAGTGAGGTTGAGAAACTGAATCTTCAACTTTAATCACTACTAATACAAATTTAAATTATACACATGTGCATATGATCCTGTATTGGTCAGTACCCTTTTAACTGATTTATTGATTGATTGATTGACTATTGACTTAATTTTGAGTCAGGGTTTCATGTAGTTCAGGCTATCCTCAAACTTGCTTTGTGACCAAAGATGACCTTGAATTTCTGGTCCTCCTGACCCTTCCTCTCAGGCTCTAGGTTCTGGGATTACATGTGTGTACCCTTGCACCCAGTTGTCTGTAGTGATAGGCAGGCACTTTACCAACTGAAATTTTCCTTAGCCTGACAGTGTTTAAATTAAATTAGCAATGATCTTATATTATGTTAATTAACTGAACTCGACTATATTAGTCCTATCATTAGTCCTTGATGTTAATTATCAGCTAAAATTATGAAAATTAATCTATTAATACCTTAGCAAAATGCCTGGCCCATATGATGCATTCATTACTAGGTTATTTATCCATCAATTCCATAAGATAAAAGCTGTTATCCTCATTTAATAAGGAAACAGTATTTAGGGTTAAGTATAAGCACACCCAAAGAATGTAGCCATTCAAGTGCCAGGCTAGCATTCTATTTTACCCATAACCGTGTCCCATCTAGATGCTGTTGAAGACTGTAAGACAATAGAGACCCAACATCAAGTTTGTCACCTTAATAGCTATGAGCAGTATTGAAAATTCCAAGCCAGCTGTGTTTGCTAGACTCCAAATGACACACGGATGGACAAGTGGTACGCCACTCTCCTTCAGGCAGATTACCATGGATGTATGCACTCAAGGAAGCCACCCCATCATTCTCCAAGAGGCTTTTCTATTGGGTTCTTCTCTTACACTATGTTACTATTCCTCATACCTTTGCGGGTGGACACTGGAAGGAAACACGGAGTCCTCCCTGACCCAGAGAAGACAGGACCACAGCTCAGTAGACCCAGCATATGCTACTGAATCCATCAGTCTCAAGTCCTATCACTAATTAACCAGTCACTTTTAGACTTATTTGGCTTTATGTGTGTGTCTGTATGTGGCTATGTGCCTGTTTGCATGCAGGTGCCTGTAGCCTACAGAAGGACATCAGATCCCTGGAGCCAGAGTTATAGGCAGTTGTGAGCCAACTGCTGAGTGTACTTGGAACTCAACTCAGGTCCTATGCAAGAGAGGTTTGTGCTTTTAAACCGCTGAGACATCTCTCCAAGCCCAAAGTTTGTATTCTTGATACTACATTTCTTAATCTGAATAATGGTCAAGTGTTCAAAGGCAGACAGATATTGAGACAAGGGAGACAGGATGAATCTGCCTCATCTACCTCATTAGGGTGACATTGTATGCAAATCAAATAACTTTGAGGCAGTTTTCAAAAAAAGGGACAATGCAACCAAAGACTTTATTTTGAAAATGATTTTCCTGGATCCTTGGATTCCCTACACAGGATTCCCTCAAATGCAACACTAATGCTATGATGGTAACGTCAGAGATGACAACAGAGAACTAACATTAAATTGTTAAGAGACATGCTCTCTTGCTCACTCTTTCTGGTTTTAAAAGCTCTTTGGGGGAACTCCAACCCATTAGGAGAAATAGATCACTGGCAGAGACAGGAATGGAGCTCAGGACTTGTTATTTCCCCAAGGGACTTACCATTTCTAGAAGGCTCAGAATCAGCTGGCTGCGTTTCCTGACAATGTTATAAGCTCTGCAGCAAAGCTCCACAAAGTCTTGAAAATGCTGAGTGTTTTTTCCACCCTCTGTAATAAAGTACTCCATCTCTGAAGTAAAAATGAAAGGGGCTCGGTCCCTATAAATAAAAACACAATAGCAGTCACGAGGAGAAGACCTGGTGTTTATATAGCAGTTACCACAATGCTATTTCCACTGGATTTTTTTTTTCTAGTCCACTGTGGGTCATTTCAGATCAGTGGAAAAACTTAGTAATTGAGGGCTTTGAATAACTGTCCTGCAGTGGGAAAGAAAGCATAAGGAGTGCTACTATGTCCATCTATACTGTCTTAAGTATTCAATTCCCAATTACATTTGGACAGAGTGTATCTACTGAAAGAAGGTCGCCTCTAATCAGCAAAACAAGTGAGAGCTGTGCAAAGTTGGCACAGAAAGTGTATTTACTAATTCATTTTGAGCTGATAAAGCAGAATTATGTTCAATATCACAGTGCCTTAAAAACCATTTTCCTTCCCTTGGAAAGCAGACTCCTTAGCATGAGAGTTTGGATAAAAGTTAAGATATTATAATAGCAAATTCTTTCAGAAGATAATTTATAAAACAACAACAGATGTAACCAATTCCCTGTCCTATGCTTAGCAAACAGGGAGGGGTTTTTTGTTTTGTTTTGTTTTTAAAGATAGCCATAATTCATTCCACACATGACTCAGTAAAAGCACTGAGCACAGGAGGACATCACAGACCATGTTTTCACACAAGTCATACTGCCCCCTGTAGTTCCAGGGATGGAAAAGCAGGCCGAGTTTCCCAAACTGCTATTTGGGACATGATAATCCAGAGATGAAGTGTTAGCATCTCTAAGAGAATCGGTAGGGGGAGGAACAAAGGTATCTTTATTAAATGAGGTCTCAGCAGTTAGATCAGTGAGGAGGATTTTTTTTTTTTCGAGACAGAGTTTCTCTGTGGCTTTGGAGGATGTCCTGGAACTAGCTCTTGTAGAACAGGCTGGTCTCGAACTCACAGAGATCCACCTGCCTCTGCCTCCCGAGTGTTGGGATTAAAGGCGTGTGCCACCAACGCCTGGCCAATGAGGAGTATTTTGCACAAACTCGTCTTACAGTCTTCCACAACATCGAGAGGCGGACACAGATGTGGGTAAAATAGAATGAAATATGTTTTAAATGTGACAGTCAGGTTCAAGGAAGGTTGCACCAAGTTACAACTGAAGAAGTTGAGAGGTAGTTTACGGCCACTTTAGAGCAGAATAGTGTCCTATGCTGACACAGGCTTTGCTGTTTTAATAAAATTGTAGTCTAACTGGAAATCCTGTCAATATGACTTAACTAGACTGTTCCGAAGTATGAGAATGCAAATGAAAAGTTAACGAAAGCACATCTGAGACAGTGAACTCTGGCAACAGACAAAATACTTTCTAAAATAGTGTTTGGTTATAGTTGTGCTAAAGTGTGACTTTGAAGCTTCGCACTGTGGTTCACACCTGTGAATTCCAGTGCTCCAGAGGCTAAGACAGACTGAGTTTGAGGCCAGCCTAGACTACATGTTTAGTTCCAGGATAGCCTAGCCTGGTCTCAGAGGTGAATTCTGTCTCAAAATAGAGTAATAAAGTTTGCATTTTATAATACATGATGACTTTCACTTGGATTGCTTTGCCTTTCTTTGTCCAATAACTTATTTGTAGTGATATTTTGTTTACGATTTAACAAATAAAGCTTGCCTGAAGATCAGAGTGCAAAGCCAGCCACACTAGTCAGCCATAGAGGCCAGGGAGTGGTGGCACACGCCTTTAACCCTAGCAGTCACACCAGTTAGTCACAGAGGCCAGGCGGTGGTGGTACACTCCTTTGATCCCAGCCCTTGGGAGACAGAGGCAGACAGATTTCCTTGAGTTTGAGGCCACACTGGGCGACATGAGAGTCAATCGGTCTAAAACAGAGAAACAGCTCAAACAAAGGTTACTTCAGCACTTGGGATCCCATGCCTTCAATCCCATCACTAGAGAGGAATATAAGGTGGGAGGACATAGGGCAGTCTGAGCAGCAGTGCAGTCGGGAGCAGTCTGAGGTTTGGTGGCCCCTTTGGTCTGAGCATTGGTAGAGGTGAGAACTTTCTAGTGGCTGGTCACTTTGCTTTTCTGACCTTCAGCTTTAACCCCAATATCTGTCACTGGGTTTTTATTATTCCGCACCACACTTATTCGATGAAAGATATTGAGCACCTGTACTGAGCAAGACCTCTCAAGTGCCAACTCAGCTCCTCGAACTGTGATCACTAGATTTTGGTGTTGGGCCTTCCCACTCATTCTATGAGGCAGTATATGAGTCCACATTTCAGCAAGTCTGGGGGAGGAGATGCTGGAAACACAAGATGAAAGCGCGGGTTCTGGCCCTGAACTTTCTGTGACTTCATTTTCTGGAGTTTAAATTGGGCACCAAACACTCATCTGCTAGACTTCCTGAGAGGCCCAACATAGGAAACATGTGCCTGGTTCATGAACAGTGCTGTGCACTTGGGAGTTGCTATGCCTGGAGGAGGCTCCATGCACAGAGTCTAAGCTGCAGGTCCCACGATCCAGATCTCAAGTCTGAGTTCTGTGCTTCACTAGATCTTGTCCTTGGTGAGAGACTTACTATCGACGTCCCTTGATCACATTCTTCACCAAATGGGTGGGAACACTTGATTATTGGTATTGCTTAGAGGATCACATGACAGAAAAGCACTTCCTGCCACATAGAAAGCTCTTGGTACACTTTAGATCACTGTTGTATATTATTGCTAAGTCTTCAAACAGCCACGAGTGTTTGCAGAGCTGAACCTTGTCACAGCTAAGCCTCTCTCTGTCTTCTTACTCAAAAATGCCATCACTTCCCACTTTGTACTTGAGGATTTAATTTAATCCTGGTTTATCACGATAAACTCCTTGACTACATGAGTCCTTACATGGACCTTTTCTTTTGTTATACATTTGGTAGATCTTGTACCCTGTAGTTTTCATTCTTGCTAATTGTGGTGGTTTGAAGAACAAATGTGCCCCATGGGTTCACGATTTAAATATGTGTTCTCCAGTTGGTGGCACTGTTTGGGGATGTTATAAAACCTTTAGGAGGTGGAGCCCTGCTGTAGAGAATACATCTCTGGGGGTGGACTGTGGTGATTTATTATTTATGATTTATAAAGCTTGCCTGAGGATTCTGAAAGCAAAACTAGCCACAAGCTATAGAGGTCAGGCAGTGGTGACACACACCTTTAATCTCAGGAGACAGGCAGATGGATCTCTCTGAGTTCAAGGCAATTGGGATCACATGCCTGTAGTCCCAGCACTAGGGAGGTGGAGACAGGAGTGATATGGCTGGATGGAGAAAGGAATATAAGACAGAGGAGACAGGAAGTGAGAGCTTTTGCCTCTGAGGATTTGTAGGGACAGGATTGCCTTTTTAGCTTGGTAGAGGTAAGATCTACTAGCTTGGCTGTTTTGTTTCTCTGATTTCCAGCTTGAAGCTTGAACCCCAAATCTATTTCTGGGTTTTTAATTTTTTGTGTTACAGTGGACTTTGAGATTTTATAGCCCCACCCAACTTTTAATCTTTCTTTGCTTTGTATTGATATATAAAACTATGATCAGCCAGCTTCCCTCTCTGCCGGCATGCCATGCCTTCTCCACATAAGGAACTCAAAGCAAACCCTTTGACTACTTAAGTTGCTCTGGGCCCTGGCTTTTTGCCACAGCAACAGAAGAGTACTACCCGCCCCAGTGTTTTGGCAGAGTTTAGGAATATTGTTTTATTAGGGTTTCTATTGCTGTGGAGAGACACCATGACCACAGCACCTGAGATTCAGTCCATCGTGTCTGGGAGCATGGTGGCATGCAGGCAGGCCTGGTGCTAGAGAAATAGCCAAGTGTTCTGCATCTTGCAGGCAACAGGAAGTTGACTGACACACCAGTTACATAAACCTCAAATCCCACCCCTACAGTGACACACTTCCTTCAACAAGGCCACACCCATGACAACAAAGCCACTCCTCCCAATAGTGCCACTCCCTATGGGATTATGGGGGGCAGTCACATTCAAACTACCACAAACATCCTAGACTTCTATAATCTGAAACAAATCTACAAAATGCTGTTTTTTTTTTCTTTTCTATCTTATGCTATGTTCACTATGAATTGAGCTTTGGGAGTGGTTTTAGAAAAGTCTAAAATCTTACAAATTCCTGCTCATTTCTAATGTGGCAGATATACTTTTCTCTTTTCAGCTGATAAAAATGCAACTGACCAAGACGATTTCTCTTAGAAACTTGTCATGTTTCTGTCTCCATGAAATGATACCTTCTTTTTCCCTGGCAACTGCAATGGAAACTCAGGTGCAGAGACCACACATAGCAACTCAAGTACCTGAGAGAAACATCCAAATTAGAGAATCACATAAACTAACATTAATATTGAAGAAACAGATTTCACTGTGTAAATAACAAAGTTGAAATGCTTAGGGAGCCCGAGAAAATAAAAGCTTCCCTTTTTGTATTTTTTACTCACTTTCAATAAACTGTCTAAATGCAATTACACCAGGAGTCTTCTGTAAATGAAAGGACGTATTAGCTACAACAAGGGAAGCATCTAGTCCCTGTACATTACACAACCTTCAGCTGTGCTGCGCTTTGTGAAATGACTCAAAAGTGAACCTAATTCTAGATCATACACTTTGTGGCTTGGGGCTGCTCTCTGAGGTTTTGTGTTATTAGAAACCCAGGGCATACATTGGTTTCCAGATCAGAGCCGAATCTGCTTTTGTTTCTATCCTCCTACACTTCCTACACTTCCCTACCCCCATCTCGCTGTGTGTGTGTGTGTGTGTGTGTGTGTGTGTGTGTGTGTGTGTGTGTGTGTTCTCACCTCCCCTCTCTCCTTCCCTTGTACTTTCCCTTATCTGGTGCTGGTTCAGTGGTAAAGGTTAAAGTTTCCCTTGGGATAAATCTTCCCAGGCTGGCAAGATGGATCAGTGGGTAGAGGAACTTGTAGACTCGTGGATCGAGATTCACTGGACTAGGCTTAATATAGGCTGATATAATTTTATTCAGGGAGAAGGCATTTGCACAAGAAACAGATGACCTAAGCAAGTTCCCTCTCCAAGGGTCCACACAGCTGCTCTCTGCGACCCAGGCTGCTTTCTGTCACCGGACTGGAACCAAGAGAGTGAGCTTGGGTCCTGATCCCCCCACACACACACCTTCCCTCTGTCAGGTCTGCATCATTTGGGTGTGGTCAGCGCTACAGGTTCAGGGGGCCGAATGTGGGGGGTGTGGGTGTATCTCACTACAGAAACTTCTCACCAAGTCTGGAGATCTGAGTTAGATCCTGAGAACCACAGGATGGGAGGAGAGAAGCCACTTCTACAATTTGTCCTTTGACGTCTACGTGTGTACCCAGGCACACACATACTTACACACATTCATGCAACACAAATAAAATATGCTAAAGTATTTTTTTTAAATCTCCCTCAATGTAACCTATTCCTTTCTAAAAGTCTTAGGACTTTTTTTTTTCCAAAAACCTAAATGAAATATATGGTTTTCAGCAAAGAAGGAAGTATTCTTTCTCCTTTTATCTGCCCTTCACATCCAAAGCAATATGCTCATGCTACTCTGGTATATACAGAAAAGAAAATAAAAGCAGCCCACATAGTGAATAGCTGGTGATAATTTAACATTTATGTGGGAAGACCACATAGTAAGCTTGTTATGATTCTGTCATTCTGTTTCCAAAATTAACTTTTGTATAAATGTCTGACTAGCCTTTCAGCAAAACTAGCATTCTGTAAAAACCCTGAGAGTATTCTCTAGATTTCCAGCAGATGTACAGAGAGGCTTGGTGTTTTAAAAATGCTGATATCCTTGGAAATGTAAGAATATATTATAAGCACATAGTAATTACTAAGAACATAAGTTTATTAGATACAAGGAATGATGATAGGTTATTCATATTTAACATTTACTGTTACTTTTGTGTCAGCTACCCATGTAGTCATACAGCAGACATAACCCTGCGTAAGTCATTAGCACACCAAGATCACTGTCATAAGGGTTTGTGTAAGTTGTTGGCACACTAAGGTCACTGTCATAAGTGTTTACCAATGGTTGCTTCACTGAGGACTCAGATGTTTAGGATGTGTTGCTGCTCATTAGGTGACTTGAACCTAGAAGGCTGGACTCTCAGAAGTCAGAACACTACAGTTAAGCACCAGTAGGTATTTACTTAGCTCAGTTGCCTGTCATACACAAAGTCTTAAATTCTACTCCCAATGCTTCATAAATGTGGGTGTGGTGGGGTACATCTGTAGTCCCAGAACTGGAGAGGTTGAATTGGAAGGCTCAGGAATCCATGGTCATCTTGGCTACATAGTAAGTTTGCAGCTAGCCTGGTAAATGTGAGACCCTGTCTTATTATTTCCCCACAAAATAACATTGCTATGTAGGCAATTTAAACCTATCAACCTACAACAATAATGTTAGGGAAAGATTGTTCTATCTGCAGTATCAAGAGATAATAAGGGCGTATTTGGAAGATCAGATGAACTTTTTCATAGAAGGTTTTGATTTCATGTGATGGTGGCTTATATTAGGATGGGGTTTGAGGCGTACAGATGTAGAAAAGTGAGGAGACTTAAAACATGCTCCAAAATAATGAATGAGAAGATGGGAGAATTTGGAATAGGAGGAAACAGTGATGTCAACTAGGCTCCTCCTTGTGTAGCAGGAAGACGGAAGTGGATCATTCTGAGTGATGGACATTTGAATCCACATTACACTGCGTCCCTTGGAGACTTTTCAAAGCAGGTGGCCAGGATTACAACACAAATTTCAGGACCTGAGTCAAAAGATCTGACAGTCATACTACTATCTTTCCTTATGCTGTCCTATGATCACATTAAAGTCCCTGAAAATGGTAGACAGGACTCTCCTCATGAAACAATGTGATTATATGTTTTCTGAGTGTCTCTTGCCTCATAAATTTCAGATATGGACCCAAAGAAGTTGGTGATACAGAAATATCAACAGATTCAGACAACAGAAAACAAATAAAAACAAAATCAGGGAAACCTGTTCTCTTTAGCCAAAAAAGCAAAAAGGAAACTCTGATAAAAATAGAATATTTTCTGTGGGTTTCATGACAGACTGTGAAGACCCATTATGGAAGGCCTCACCCTCCCTGGGGAGCAGAAAGGGTAGGGTGTTAGTTGGGGGGAGGCAGGGGAGGAGGGAGGGCGAGGGAACTGGGATTGATATGTAAAACAATCTTGCTTCTAATTTAAATAAAAAATAGAATATTTTAAAACAAAATCAATCTCCTCCAGCCAAATATTTTTAGAAAAAAAATAGTGATTTCAATTCTATTTGCACAACTAGATGTCACACCTTACCAGTCTGCAAGATGGCACCCTTACCTCCAAGCAGAGTGCTATCCCTGGACACCAGCAGAAGGCTACACATGTTGGTTAGCAGAATAGAATATACAGCACTGAAATAGGCTTCCCAAATACTGCACACTGATTTTTGATGATATTGTGCACACAGTTCAAAGGACAATAGGTAGGTAGCCTTTGAACACAGTTGGGTATCCAGAGACATACATATACCTTAATCTAAACATCTCATCTAAAAACAAAAACAAACTAAAAATTAATATAAAGCATGATGTTATTAAACTGTCATAAAAATAAGAGAAAGATTTGGGGATCAGGGCCAGACACATAATTTCCGCAATTAAGCATGTCTATAAAAATGGTTAAAAACCAATGTCAAAAGGGTATAAAGACAATCTAATATCTGGAAAATGATCCTTGAAAATGATATAGGCAACAAATAATTACCATGAATTTTAAAATATTCTCAAATTTTAATAGTTAAAAATTCAAATGATGTAATTAGAAAATAAACAAAAGATATGAAGAGACATTTCACGATTAAGGGTATGAGGATGATCAATAAACACCTGCAAAGATAGTCAACATGGTTTATGCAAATTAAAGCTACAAGGAGATGGCAGAAGACACATAGCCCTATGAGTGAAAAAGTGGCAAGACCGTGAAACAACTGAATTGCTCAGACCTTGTTGGTAGAAGTGTGTGTCAAATGTTCCGTTTGGGCACATTACTTTAATTTCTGAAAAGCTGTCTGTCATCAGCTTATTGAAATCAACAACAATATACAACCACCCTGTAACCTAACAGTTACAGCCCTGGGCATTTATCTCAGAGAAATGAATGGAGGCTTATATCCATGAACTCCACACATGAGTTGTTCACGGCAGCTTTAGTCCTAGTAGTTAGAGACCTTAAGGGATCCAGATGTCCTTCAACAGATGAGTGGTTCCACAGACAGTACTGCACTCAGACTGCAGAATGTTATTTGTCAATCAAAAGGCACAGCTTTGAAAGCACAACAGCTTGGCTTGACTCTCCAGATAATTATATTACAGAAGAAAAAAAAACTAAAATCATCAAACAGTGCATTCGAGATGATTCTATTGATATAATATTCTTGACATCACAAAACAGTAGACAGGAAGAATAGATGGAAGGTTGTCATGAGATAAGGACAGAGCAGGGCTGAAGGATCAGAGGTAGCCAGTTGCAACCTTGCAGGGGCTCCATAAGGGATGCAATAGGGAGCATCACTTTTGTATCTTGACTGTGTCACTTTTGATAAAATATAATTCTACAAGATCTTACCATTGGTAAAAAAACAAAAAACAAACAAAACCAAACCCAAACAAAACAAAAAACCAGGAACTGGTGATGTGTGTATAAGACCCCTTTGTCTTGCTTAATCACATATGAATCTACAACTATCTCAAAAGATGTTATTAACATTTCTATTGTATTACCTTGAATGCTGATAATAACAGATTCCTGAAAGTATAGAGAAACAAGAGAAGAGGGAGTCATGAGAGGCAAACATTTGAAGGCTTAGGAGAAAGAAGCCATTCTGTATAGACACTGAGACTGTTTTGCAGAGGCAGCAGAAGAGGGTTTTCTGAGACAAGGGAGATGCCTTGAAGAAGGCAGAGGAAGAGATGACACCATGGAGACCTGATAACTCATGGAAAAGGATTTGAGTAGTGCCCAAGTCAGCACAGGCTTTATTAAATAATAAAGAATAAACCCTAGTTGGTAAGCTTACAAAATGAATCTGGAGGTGGAGAATTCATAGGAACCCTTCCCAGGAGTGAGGCTAACAGAGGAGCATGAAGACTGGTGGCAGACTCAGTTTATCTGAAAAGATTGCTCAGACTATACTGGTCATCAAAAGAGGAGAGGAAAACGGCTCTGAAACACCCACTTAGGGCGAAAAGAGATTCAGTGCTGATCTAAGTAAGTGTGGGAAGACTGTATTCCATCGTACAGCAGGCTCTGTTTTCTCAGTAAGTACGGGGAGTACTTGCTCTTCTAATTAGAGCACTGGGGGTGTGAGCACAAAATGTGCCGCAGAGTGAAAAAGCAAGGTGGCCCCGGGAATGCAGCATCAGGGCAGGACAAGAGGCAGCGGTGGGCTGGCTGTGTGGGGTGCTCCACGCTAGCAGTGCAGAGCTGCAGGCTTCTGAGACGCTTCTCCTCTGTCTCCACACAGCTACTCACAATACGAGTGCCTCCTGCATCCGGCCTCTTGGGTGCATATGCCATATATGTAGATATCCACTATGCTGTGTGAGTGCATGTGTGTGTGGTGTGTGCATGTGTGTGTGTGTGTGCATATGTGTATGTGTGCACGTGTGTGTGCATATGTGTATGTGTGCACGTGTGTGTGTGTGTGTGTGTGTGTGTGTGTGTGTGTGTGTATGGTGTGCATGTGGGGGGCATGTGTGTGCATGCATGTGCATGTGTGTATGTGTGTGTGTGGTGTGTGTGGGCATGTGTGTGCATGCGCATGTGTGTGTGCATGTGTGTGTATGTGTGTGTGGTGTGCATATGTGTGTGTGCGCATGTGTGTGTATCTGTGTGTGTATATGTGTGTGTGCATGTGTGTGTATGTGTGTGTGTATATGTGTGTGTGTGCGCATGTGTGTGCATGTGTGTGTATTTGTACAGGCCAGAAGAGGATGCTGGCTATCCTACTTTATCATTCTTCATCTTAATGAACAGGGGTCTCTCGTTGAACCTGAAGGCAGCAGTCAGTAAATTCAGAGATATTCCTACCAGTCCCCTCACAGTGCTGTGGTTTCATCCGCACACATGACCATGCTTGCCTTTTTCTCTGGGCCCTAGGGATTTGATCTGAGGTCTTCATGCTTGTACAGTGAGCTTTCTTACCCAAATAGCCATCTCCAAAAGTCACGAATCCTTTTGGTTTTATTTATGTGATTTTGCGCTCATGCCTGCGTGCACAGGAGTGTGTGTCCATCCCAGGGATCAGCCTCAGTGTCAGCCTTCGTGGTAAAACTGTCTTTCCTCACTGAGCTGCATCTGCAGCCTACCAATCTCTAGCATGAACTCATCCAGCAGTTCCATAACTTTATAAGCTGCTACCATTGACAGCAACTATTAGGAATGTGTAGGATCCTGTCTTCTTCTCTCCAAGCATCTCCCCAGATACTACTTAGGTGTTATGTTTCATGATGCCTTTGTAGCTTGAACTGAAATATAGATTCAGCCATAAGGCATACTTGGTTGTTACTATTAAAATTATTTTATGAATTCAAAGAAACACCATGGTAACAGTAACATTGGCCCTCACTGTGGAATTGCTCCTATTGTATAATCAGAACTTAAGGGATAGGTGAAGCATGCTGACTGCAACAATGAAGTGTGACTACACGAGGGGCTGTATCCTTAAACTCTCCAGGCTCCTGCTTGCTGCAATTACCTTTAAATAAAGGTGTGCATACTTAGAAAATAAATGGCTCCCATTTTTATTGAACACCACGCAGCACACACGCACACACACTGGTGTGCATGTCATGGCATGGGTATGCAGGTCACAGGACAACTTGCAGAAGTCAGTTCTCTCTTTCTACCATGTGATCCCCGAGATCAGACTCAGTTGTCATTCTTGACAGCATGTACCTTACCCACTGAGCCATCTCTCCAGCCCTTTTAGAAGGTTTGCCTTTTAAAGAATGTATGAATTATTTAAGGTGCAATAATTCCAAATTCTCAAATGTGAGTCATGGAGTCTACAGAATATCCCAGGCTTCAATTCAATGGGCCTCTGGTCATACTAAGGTCTGTGGAATGGACATGAATAGGCTCTGAACTTAAGTCCCAAATCCTAGGTATTACTATTTATAAATGCTTAATATTTGATGGTAAAAATAAAAACAGTATAGAGTTTTGCTTGCTTTGCATTAAAAAAAGAATATGTTCACATCAAAGAGAACAGCCCTGGTTACTTCCACACTTAGCTTTAGTTTTTGCATCTTTAACAGTTCAAACATCTTACTAGGCATTTGATTGTATGCTTTATGTGTAACATATTGTAAATATGTGAAAATGTAACATAGGGCACTATCTAAAGAAGTTGCTACCCGTCCCAAGGCAGGGGAGAACAAGATGTGTTAGGATTTGGGGACAAATGGGAGCATCATGACAACATCTAGTAGTTATGATGCTGTTGACTGGCACCCTTGCAAACATTGTAACAACTAACACTATCCTATGACTTCACTTGCAAAACACAGAAAATGACAGTACCTGCCTTGAGGCTTTTCTGTCTCGATTCTTAAAGCTACCAAGTGTCAACTATATATGATGCTTTCAAAGTTATTTTTGACCGTTTTCACAGAATGTGAGCCCACACTCCAATACAGAATGCATGCTTTGTGTCTGTATCAAAGCCTCAGCAATCTTGAGAGAGGTACAGGCTTCAATTCCATTGATGGAGGCAGGGCATGCAGAGTGGTGCAGAAACACCAGGTTCTGACAGGGACTGACATAGGACCATAATATGTGTCTGCTGGAATCTATGAGCAGCACAGAACCACTTCCTCTAATGGGGAGACTGATAAGAGTCTGTAAATTGAAGTACAGCGATTTTAGTCTCAGGATTGACAGATTTGAGTCTCTGGATGATGTACTTGGTACATGAACTGAAATTCAGGACTGGGTAATGAGACACACTTCATCACTATTATCAAGATTATTTTTATGACTTTTGTGAAATTGAAATGCCTGGGTCATGAAGAAACACATTACAATATTAAGATGTGTTGTTTTAAAGACGTCTGAAAACTATGCACTTTGCACTGCCCTAATCGAAAATGGCATCATTAGGGCAGGCACAAATGGCCAAGGTGCACTGGGAATACTTAAGCTTACCTTTGCCTTGATATCACAAACGACCTACATTCCAGAAAGCACACATTGCTGCCCAACAGAAAGAACACAAGTCTCTTATCTAATATTCATGAGTTAATTGGGAAGGCAAATCTGGAGTCTCCATTGAGTAGAAGAGAACCTTGTGTAATTAGGGAGCCTGGGAAACCACACACGAGCAATTTAACCACAGTGTCAATGTGAGCATGCTACTCCGGAATGAACACTAAACCCCCATGAGATCTCCATGCCAACAGTGATTATCAGCTGAGGATCACTTCACCAGGGATTTCCTAAATGCAAAACACTTTCCCTTGTGTCCAGACCCTTGGACAGCACTATGGTTTTTAACTATTTAACAGCTTTAGACACTGAGTCAGTGTCTTGGAAGTGTCAGTCACTTGGAAGCTCAAGTATAGCCTGTCTCTTGTTAGAAGAGGGTAGACAAAAAACCTCTTCAGAACAGTTAATCCTTCTCAA
This sequence comes from Cricetulus griseus, assembly GCF_003668045.3. Taxonomy (NCBI): domain Eukaryota; kingdom Metazoa; phylum Chordata; class Mammalia; order Rodentia; family Cricetidae; genus Cricetulus; species Cricetulus griseus. The sequence continues at coordinate 9,311,145 of NC_048601.1, forward strand.
CACGTCTTATGACCTGCATTTTAGTGAGGCAGGATTTAATGGAGGATAGAAGAAGGCTGATGGGGATCCCCCAAATTATTGTGTGTTTTCTTTTGAGTCCTAGATAGAGGGAAGTGCACAGCTGCGATTTCCACAGAATTCTGCTACTTGCTTGGAACAGAATTAGTCAGCCTATGAGGACAAATTTGTTGGTGCTCTAATGCACCGGTGAAAGTCATGCCTGTAGCATGTAGCGTTTGAAGTAAAGGGGTCTAAAATCAGGTCAAAGGCAGACAGTGGTGGCACATGCCTTTAATCCCAGCAGTCGGGAGGCAGAGGCAGAGGCAGAGGCAGAGGCAGAGGCAGAGGCAGAGGCAGAGGCAGAGGCAGAGGCAGAGGCAGAGGCAGTCGGATCACTGTGAATTTGAGGTTAGCCTGGTCTACAGAGTGAGTTTCAGTATAGGCTCCAAAGGTACAGAGAAATCGTGTCTCAGAAAGAAAACAAAGGAAAAGAAAAGTCAGGTCAAAGACCAACCCAAGTGACTACTGAAAGCATGCCTATCTCATGTAGTTGTGGTCTACAAGAAATAGACTTAGTATTTCTTACCAAGCTCAGAACTGAGTCATTTACCCAGTAGGATATGCATGGCATTTTCTGCTTCTGCCTGTGTCCAAATTTACAACAAGTTTAGGGATGGCTTGCTGAAATACATTCCCATGCACTGATATATATATATATATATATATATATATATATATATATATTCATATGACCTCTAAAATTGTTTTATTGCATAGGTCTTTTAATGTTGTTATTTACTTTTAACAGTAAGTGCCAGCCCACTGAGACACCATCTTCCTGTAAAGTTCCTACAATGTGGATGCATGGTCAATGACACAAGAATTTTCTGGAGTATGAAAAGTGAATGCACTAATCATACAAAAATGACAGCTGTAAGAAAAAATGTATAGTGTTGGATACTAATTGTTTTTGGTGAACAAAACATAGGACAACATGCTTCTTGCAAAAAATGATTAACTAAAATTATGTAGAAAAAGCTACAGGAAAGACTTAATCCTTTATTGCCTACCTGTGTAGTGTCTACCTGTGTAGACACTAGAATCCACTGCCCCAACTCACTTCTGCTGCCTTTTCAATACCTGATGAAGTCAGCGAACCATAGTGAATCAAAAACCAAACCTCAAGGCTACTCAATATTCTTAGAACAAATGCTGGCTGAGGGCTCAGTCCTAAAGGAGACACCTTGGAAGCCTGAAAGAAGGTGGTTGAAGAGCAAGCTGGGAAATATGGAGAGAAGATGTGGAAAGCAATCTTCAGGGTAGGGCATAGCCATTGCAAATATGATCTCATAGTAGCTATAGTCGGATACACTGAACCTGCTTAATACTGTCAAAAGTCATCATATTTGGGGGAGAGGTTCATGGGGTCTTATCATTCTATTCTAATTTGCTTTTGAGTTGCTTCGATAAACACTATGCCCAAAAGGCTGTTTGGAGATGAGTTCATTTTAGTTTATACTTATAGGTCATAATTCATTAATAAACCACAAAGGAATGCTGTCAGCGCTAGCTCTCTATAACTCACGGGTGTGTGTGTGTGTGTGTGTGTGTGTGTGTGTGTGTGTGTGTGTGTGTGTATGTGTGTGTGTACAACAAACAAACAAACCCCAAGAATACCTGCTCAGGGTTGGCACCATCCACAATGCATTGGGCCCTCCTTTACCAAAAGCAATCAAGAAAATGTCCCACAGACAAGCCACAGGCCATTTTGATGGAGGCATTTCTTCAACTGAGGTTCCTCTTTCTCAGGTGACTTCAGTTTGTGTTATGTTAGCAATAAAGACTAACCAGTGTACCTTCCATGATGAACTATTGGCAACTGGTGGATTCTAGGGAAGGGACAGCCATTGCCTTCAGCGCTGTACCAGATACGGAGCCCACAAGGTTCCAATGAATAGTTCTAAATCCTTGGCCACACATAGTATCCAGTTAAAATTAATGGGGCAAGACAAAACGACAAGGCATGAATTTACTAACTGTAAAGGAGGCCTGGGCAGGGATGAGAGGATTGGAAGGAATCTAAGAGAGAGTGGGGGACTGGGACTAGACAGAATGGATTGTATCTATGTTTGAAATTGCCAAAGAACAAATTTAACCAATAAAAGTATGTTGGAACAGCAGACAGAATGACTCAGTGTAAGATTAGCATTGCCAAAGTGAAAGTCCATATGGACTGCCAATATAACAATAAATAAGAATTTGGAAAAATGAATTACAAGAGGAATTATGCTTAGAAATGAAGCTCTTCTTAATTTAATTTAATTCTTAATTTCCTACCTTATAAGAGAAAGTTACCAACAAGGATTTATCATATTCAAGTTTGGGTTTATTACTACAGTCTCTCTTTCATAATGAAGTTTCTATATAGACACCATTACCAAAGAACTGACTGAAAATTTGATTGTGGGTGCATGATTTCATAATCACTTTTGTTTATGACTTTGTTAGAGAAAATTGAGAAATAAAGATGATAATTAAGCAATACTTCAAAGGAAAATCCACTTGGCTTTAGAGAGCTGGGAAATTCTTCGCTATTTCCATTGCAGGGATTAGATAAGTAGTCCACAAATCCTTAAGCAATGCTGGGGCTGTGATGCCCTTTGATTTAGTTGGCTAGTGTCAATCCTTTTTAATCTCACAATTACAGCAATAAGAGGGGAGCACTTGTTTATGTGCAGGGTACGAATTCCTTCATAGTGGTAGCTGAGATGTGTTTGTTCTCTTACAACTCAGAAAACTTACAGTAGCTGCAGGGTCCATTTTGGCACAGGGTTCAGAATTCTACATATTCTACATTTCCAGAAATCTCAGGTCAGTGGAATTTTTGTTGTTGTTGTTGGGTTTTTTTGTCTCCTTGGTCTTTTTCCCCATGATGCATCAGCTCATTGACACTACACTTCTGTCTCCTCCACCGAGAACTTTCCTTAAAGCAACACGCCTGCCCAGCCACTTCCACCCCAGTTATTTGCTTCGTGTTTCCTACGAGGAGCTCTAATTTCCTTCCACCATGTCTTTGTTTATTAGTTTAATGCCGCTTTTAATTATCTTTCTCATTACCATAACAAAATACCTGGAAAGAAGGTTTAATTTAACATGTAGTAGGACGGAGTAGAATTTACCACAGAGGCTCAGATATGATGGCCAGAATGTAGAGTGTAGGTTGTGTTGTGTCCTTCTACAGTCAGAAACCAGACAGCAGACAGGACACAGTGGGGAGCGACAGAAAAACCTTAAACCATTCCCAGTGACTCCACTTCTTTCAGTCAGGCTCCATGTCCTGAGGGTTCTAGAACTTTCTAAATGAGAACCTTCAGCTGTAGATCCTTAGAGCTAGATGTGGGAGCCTGTGTGAGACACTTTGCATGCAAACCACAACAATGAGGGAAGCCAGGGTTTGTGTAGGTCTTTACCCTTTTAACCACAGTGAGTGCTCCCTAAATATCTGAGGGATGATTCAAGGCTAAGTCAGGTTGGAGAGTTGGCTAATTGAACTTTCAAAAATACTGCTGGTTTTCCCCTACAGGCAACATACCAGATGGATCAGGACCATAAATTCATGTATAATTTCCCATTCAAAGTTTATGAGGAAACAACAACATTAATTGAAACAATTAGTTGGAGTAGATTTAGTAACCCACAAAAGAAGACCAATATAGTTCCTTATCATCTTGAAGGAACTCTTTTCTGTTAATAATTTACTGAAAAATTCTTTCCTTCCATTTTATTAGACTTATAATCAATCATACTTACAACACCCTGGGGGATTTGATATGTTATTTGTATCCTCTGCCTTTACACACTATATATTACTTAGGGCATTGCTTAATTATTGTAATAAATGTTTGTGGACTGACCTTTTTATACCACCAAATGTTTGTGCATGACCCAAGAACTTTCCAAAGTCAATATGAAACATGTGGCCTGACTTTGTCAGCATGATATTGTCATTATGTCGGTCACAGACTCCCAAGATGAACGTTACCACACACCAGCCAGCACAAGAGTAAAAAAAGTTCCTCAAGGCCTGTCAGTTGAAAAACAATGACACAATATGACAATAGTAAAGCAGAAAAGCATCTATAATAATCTGCCCTCTATCTATTTCTAGTATGCATCATCTATAGATCTATCTATCCATTTCATATCTTTATTTCTATTACCAACCCATCTATGTATTATGTCTACGTATCTATGTATCTGTCTATCATGTATCTATATCTATTCCTATCATCTATCTTACATTCTACAAGTCATTTAACAATGGTAGATGAAAAGTTATGGCATAACAGACGGAATTTTAGTGAAGGGGGTTATTTATAAAAATTGGAGATTGTGTGAAAATAGAAGCTACTGGCATGATTTAGTTTCAGAAGGCATCATCTCTAGAATGTGATTTCTGAGAGAGAGAGAGAGAGAGAGAGATCTGGGTGAAGATTCTTTATTCATAGCAAGGAACTTCACCCAGAAGGAAAACAAAATGCAGAGACTTTCATCTAGTTAATATGGCGGTTAAATTGGGTTGTTCTCACACGGTTGATGAGTGAATGAATTAGAACTCAAGGTGGATTTAATTTACTTTCCCATAAGTCACAATATCAATGGACCAAAGCATACTCTTATTTAAGTGCATTACTTAAAATTAGTTCCAGAAGAACAAACCTTTTCATAATCTTCCTTTAAGTGGTTGTGCTGACTGAACCACTTCTTGATGGTGTTTTCTTTCAGTGGTCCTATCAGCCCAGAGTGGAGATGGATCTTGGCAAGTGTTACAGCATCTGGCACCATCTCTATCAATCCTGGATGATAATGGAGAGAGATTAAGGAAACTAACCTCACTTCCCAGGATGAGGAACACTGAGGCCATGGACCTTAAAATGTGTGGCAACAGTGGTTGTCAGCAATATTTGGACTTCTTCCTCTCAAACCATTTTTGTAAAAGCCTTGTCTAGAGGGCTCAGGATTATTCTTCCTAAGTGTCATCAGTTTGAGTATGTTCGTCAGTGCTATCAGAAGTAGCTTAATGTTTTCTTTCTAGAACTATGGTAGAGAGCCAGTATAGATGATCCCATTGAAGACTATGGTCACTGGAAGGTAGATTGACTGTTGCATGTCTGGGGTGTGAGTGGGGAGTGGTGAAACTATACAGGGGGACTTTCACATTTAAACAGCAAACCTGTTTCTGTCTTCCTTGAACAAAATATAATTCCCTCAATAAATAAGTCACATGCATGATAAAATCTCAGTTCAGAGTGCTGAAGTAATGGTTCTTTGGTAAAGTGCCAAAAGAGCCTGAGAACTGAGTTCGGAGCTCTAGCATTTCTGTAAATATCAGGAGGACAAGTGGTACATCTATAAATCACATCCTTTAGGAAGTAGACAGAGGCCAAGGTGAGTAGCCAGACTCCTAAGTCTGAAAGCCCTGAATTCAGCAAAAGACTTCCCTCTTTCTTCTTTTCCTCAACCTCCTCCTTCTAACTTAGGAAGTCCAGCTAGTGCTGCCTATATATGCATGGATGGGGACCTATTCATGGGAGCATGGGAATCCTACCAATGGCCACACCCTCAAAAACAAGGATTTGTCATCCCACCCATCAAAACTGTCAACTGTCAATAGTCGCTCAGTACAGGGTAAGGCTTGAATATCATATGGCCCATTTGCACTTGAGTTTTAGTTGCTTTGATGTGCAGGTCTTGTGAAAGTAACCCACAGCTACTCAAGTTCTTGAGTGCAATACCATGTCAGGTCCAGAAGACAGGAAGATATGGGAAGATTTAAAGGAGGAAAAAAAAGGAGTGCATCTAATCATATGTCATGTAAAAATTCTCAATAATTTTTAAATAAAAGACTATTCCTCAATATATAGAATGGAGAGATCGAAGGGGAAGATATTCTACTTTAACTTTTAGCTTTTGCATGTGTGTGTGTACACATGAACTGGCACCCATATGCAAAAACATTGATGCACACATTACCACACACTAGTGCCTATGTGTGTGTGTGTGCACATGCACGCACCCATGCACGCGCGCACACACGCACACACTTTAAAAATAAAATTCTGTTTAGATTAACAGAAGGACCTCTTTTAAATGTTAAATTTCTGAGATTGAACAGAGAAGTCATGGAGGGATCCACCTGCTCCTTCCCTGGCAGACAACACTGAGGAGAAACTGTAATAATGATTTCATTTAAAAGGGAGCATGTATTGATTGAACTTAAGTAGGACCTTTGCCTCTATGGCCATTCATTCATCAAAGCTTTTCACTGGGCTCCTAAGGTTGTTATCTTGTATAGACTAAAAATCAGAGGTCTTGAAAATATTTCCATCTTAACAGCCTTCGGAACACAGTGAAAATGATACAAATAGTATTTCAACCTCTCCCGAGATGAACATCCCTCAATAATTCTCTAGGCACTGCTTTATAAATAAAATCACTGAAACAAATTGAAATCTAGAATTTCTTATGTTTGCAACCCTCACAATAGTTAAGAGTTGCACAATCAAATGCTCAGAGGACGAAGGGCAGCAGGAAAATTCTATGACCACAGAGAGGGCCATAAACTGAATGCCTTTTGAACAATAGGTATCCAATAAGCCTGGAATCTAATGAAAATGTAACCGTGTGTTCTGAAAATGGCATTTATATTACTCTCTATTTTTGTTGAAGAAATGTTCTGTCAGCATAATTCCCTCTATAAATCTTCCATCAAGAAGGCTGTTGGTACACAGAGGGGAAAATAACATCTTCTGCCATTTGCCACTTTGGGAAAGTCTGAAGCTGTTCCTTCAGAAACTCCTTATTAACTGTTAGAGATTTCACCTGGGTTGCATGTTGCAAAAACAAACACACTTGAATAGACATAACTGTAGCATTCCATTGGAACCCAGCATTTATTCACTTTCTAAAGCATGGGTGATCTATGGGACATTAGAAGCACAGTCTGGATAATCTGGCTTCATTATTACGTCCCCAGCAGATTAGGATATGGAAGAATTATGCCCCTCTGTGAGATCAGGAAGGGTGGAAAGCAGGAGATGACATTCTGACACAGCAATGTTCAGACACTGTGTTTAAGAAATTAGGAAAGGTTTGGGGACCACTTGATTGGAGCAGAGCCCCTGCTATTGGAACAAAAGTAAGACTGTCTTTGATCTATCAGTGGTAACTAAATCAACTGAGAGGGAATTCTGCATTTAGCAGATTACCTTTCAAGACATACTGGTGAGGGCCCTGAGGCTGCCTCCAGGGCCTCAGGAAGAGAGGACCTTCATAGTGATGGCTCTTTTGCAACAATGGACTTGAATAGGAGATTTCTCGGAATTAAAATAAATGGTCATATTATTTAGGAATTTTTTTCCAGAGTAAGTGAATGAAACCACATAACAGATAAAGAAAATGTGGTGTATACACAATAGAGTTTTATTTAGTCACAAAGAGGAATGAAGTGATGTTGATTGCTGGAAAATGGATGCAATAAGAGACCACTATAATTATAGCAAGTGAAAAAAGTCAGGACCAGAAAGATAAATACTACATTTTCTTTTAATTTGGGCCCTAAGATTTTTATAGATACACAAACCATATAATATGCATACATACATAATACATACATACATACATGTACATATATGTATACATATACATATATATATATATATATATATATATATATATATATATATCATGCAAGCAAGACGGAGGCCCCAGGATGGAAGGAGACCAACACGAATGGGAAAGGAAAGGATATAAGGGTGTCTATGCCCAAAATACATAATGTGCTTTAAGAAAATGCTCTTTATTGAACCCCGCAGTATACAGGATGAATATTCACCATTAGTATTATTTTTAAAAGATCAGCTACTTAGAGGTAGTATAAGTACGTGGGAAATACCATGGCTTTGTGCAGTTGCAAGCATTAATGTGAAATTAAGCAAACTTGCAAAATAAAAGCACCAATACTCTCCCAAAATAAAACTGATCAATTAACCTAAACCATGTAGTCTTTTACTTCATAGTTATGTCTAGATTTCACAAAAGAATAGAAATACTGAAGTATGTTCAAAGTATGCATGTTTGCTCATTTTGGCTGACTTTGTAGCTATTCAAAATTCTTTTAAAAATTAAATGCTGGGTTCTGGGCTGGTGAGCTGGCTGACCAAGTAAATCCTCTTGCCACTCAAGCCTGAGGACCCAAGGTTGATTATCAGGACCATTGTGGTGGAAGCAGAGAACTGATCCCAAAAGTTGTCACCTGACCTCCACACATGCAACACTGCAGGCATGCTTCCACCCACACACATTTTTCACACACAAAAACACATGCACGCACAAATAATAATAAGTAATAAATAAGTGTTATATCATGTGTTTAATAATGTTTAGGATTACTTTAAAAATATGCAAATTGTGTGTTAATAGTGACAATGGTTTTGAATGGACAGGTTATTTAATTATGCATGGTGCTAGAGTTATGAAATGTTGACTTCATACTTGTGAAAAGTGACAAGCATTTCAAGAGAAAACTCCCAAAATTTGAAGTTTGGACCAGAATCTCTTCCTGGGTTGTGAATAACCTGTTACAGCACTAGTCTGTGATGCTGGGTACCATATCATTACTGCAGATGTCAATATCTACATTATCTTAGGGAATGAAGAAAAAATGGGTAGTCTTTAAAGTGACTAATTCCTAGAGGGAAGTAAAGAACATCACAGCTAACATCTGAATTGCAAAGTCAGAATTAATAACTTCTAACATCTAATATCTAACATTAGTCATGCTGGTTTATAATTTTGAAAACTGTTCTTTTTTTTTTAGGAAGGGAACACACATTGGTCTTTGGATCTTTGAAAGTAGAACCTAAGAGTTGTAGGTTTGTGGTATATTACCAGAGAATGAGCGAGATAAATAATGTAAATCACCTCATTTTCAAATCTGTACTGACCTTGGGCTTTTCCTGTGGACAGACATCTATAAATGATCATTTGCATATCCAGGCCCTCCTGAAGCCAGATGTTGTCCATCACTTGAATAATCTGCAGAACAAGCATATCCTGCCGAAGATCATCCCCAGCCTGTCAAAATAAGATTGCAGGCTCACGCCAAGTGCCACTCAAAGCATCCCAATGTGGCGCACACCCCCCTTTCCCCTTGAATGTCATTCTAGCTCAACCTAAGGTGGTTTTCCTTGTTTTGTTAGCACTGAAAGCACCCTGAGCTTCTGATGGCAGACAAGGAGAGGGACATCTGGCCTGTGAAGTGTCACAGGAGCTCCAGCTGCAGAATGGGAGGCACTGCTTGCAATGCTACCCTGGATAGTAATTTCCTCTTGTTATCCACATAGTTTTTTAGACTCAAAGTCTAATGCAGAGAGGCACAAGGAATGTTTATCCAAGTTTCAGCTTAACCAAGGGAGATCTGAAAGTGAAGATGACCAGCTCTATCATAAGCTTATTACTGGGTGTTGTTATTTTTCTTCAATTTTGGCTGCAGGCTATGAAACACCAACCACAAAACTCAACATAACCCACGTGGAGTTTATTGGGGAAAGGGAACAAAGAGAGGAGTAGGTGTTAGCTAACCAGGAACAGAGATGGAACAGAGAGAGGGTTGGGAGGTGCTCACTTAAAAGGGGAAGCTTGCACATGCATACAGAGTCCTTACACGGCCACGGAATACATGAAGTAGCCATGCAACACAGGGTCTTTGGCGCCATCTAAGTATCCACCTGAATATCAGTATGCGCACCCTGTCAGTTGTCAGGGGGCAGGGTCAGCATAATTCCTGGATACCAACACAGAGATGCTAACAATAAGTCTTTCTGCCAAAGCGACCCGAACCCTGTCGCCACGTGGGCGCTTTCTGCCAGGCCGCCCAAGTTCTGCCCACCGCCACATTAAGGTCCCAAGTAACACAGAGAGACTTATATTAGGTACAATGCTGCTGGCCAATCCCTAACATTTCTTACTTGTTAGCACAGTCTTAATTATCTTCGATAATCGTAAGACTTATCTTATGGAGGATACCTTCTGCAAGCATCCTGTCTTCCCGGGCTCACATGGTGACTCTGCACTTTCTCCTACCTTTCCCAGAATCCTCCTTGACTCCTAGTCCCAACTATCTTGTTTTCCTATTGGCCAACAGTACTTTATTTATCAACCAATAAGACAATCATATACACAGAAGGCCCTCCCCCATCAAGATGCAATTAGAGTCCTGGTGGCTTCCTCACTGTGCCTTAATGAACAACTCTCTGAGGTGGTACTTGTGCATCATTGACCTCTACTGTGGAGGATGCAAGGTGGTTTTCAGAGGAAACTGTCTCAGAAAATAAGAAACAATAAAGGGATGGTTTTCACCATAGGTGAAGGAAGTACGATGGCTCCCGAAGGGGAAAACTCTGCGCTTTCTCATAACTAAGCGTTTGATTATTCAACTGTCTTCTAATTTATACAAAGGAGACTCATGCTAAGGTTTCTTTTTCTTCCTGAAAAAAATAAAACATTTGGGATCAGTGATGCTTAAAGCTCTGAGAATCAAAGGTCAAGTGTGAACAGCATCATTCTCTTTCCAAAATTAGCCAAGATCCACCAAAGATTCACCCTGGACCTTGCTGAATGGTTGACTATATCAACTGGATGACTGGCAGACTCTACTCCCACTTATCCCTCCTTGTCAGAGTCTCTCCTTGTGCCCTGCCCCATCTACAGCCCTCTCTCTGCCTTTTATTCTTTTCCTGTGAGTTCATATGAAGACTGAAATACTCCTTATTTATTTTTTTATTTATAGAGAAAAGAAAATAATCCAATTTACTGAAATGGGCAAGTGCTGATTCATGCTTGTAATCTTAGCACTGAGGAGGTAGAGGCTGGAGGATCAGAAGTTCAAACAGAGCCTACACGAAACCTTCTCTTCAAAAGACAAAGGAAAAGAAAAACAAGCAGCAACAACAAAACCAACAATAAATATGTTTGGTGAGATGATGAGAGGCTTAAATGTTTCAGAGAGTAAAGGCCATGCTCGATGAGCTCAATTCCCAGGACCAAGATTGAAAAAGAAAGAAGAAAACCAACTCAGTCAAGACCTCTATTCATGTTCCATAATAAATGTGTGCATGTCTCTCTGTGCGCATGTATTTGTGCGTATATAATAATAAATAAGCAAGTACTTGTGGACAAAAATTCTACCTTAAAGTAGTCTATACTATCAGGCTTCCAGGTAATATCTACCAATAATGTTTTTTTCCTTTTAAATCTAAACCTAAAGAAAATTCTGCTTCTGGAACATTCTCACACATTTCATTTTGTCTTTCAAAAGTGATCCCATGCTTTCATTTATTCAAACTTAGTTTAAGATTTGAACTGAACTTGGCATTTAGCCAGTAACATTTGATTTATTGCCAATCAGCTTGGCATGCACCATAATTCAGTAAAGAGACAGACTCTAAAATAATTGGGAAACCTCTCTGTTTTTGCCAAAGGAAAATAACTGCAATCATTTCTTTTTGTGAGCAATAAATCAATAGTTCTGTATATGGAATCAATTTTGGGATTCAGGGGAGTTATGGTACCTTAAAAATAACACTGATGTTTTCACCCATTGGATCAGCATTGATGAAAGTGATCTTCAGTGGCAAAGCATTAGATGTGAAATATGAGCATGCCTATGGGAGGAGAAGAGAAAAATGGCGAACAAAATAAGGCCAAGACAACACCTTTAAAAAATCACAACCCCTTGAAGAATTTTCTAGATAAGTAAACAAAACAAATAAGTATAATTTTAAACTTTGAAACAAAGAATTGTATTTGTCAGAAATAAACAAACTAACGTTAGTTTTCCAACCGCAAGTGTTTGTCACAGTGTACCTTTCTTCATATCCTGCTTTCAGCAATTTCAGGTTCCTACAGTCAACCATATTTCATTCTATTACACAGAAAATTCCAGAGCTAATGTTCAAGCTTTAAATTGCACATCCTTCTGAGCCCCATGATGAAGTCATGTACCATCTCATTATCTTGTTAGTATGTTAACAACCTTTGTGTAGTATATTCACATGGCATAGGCTATATGATGGGAATGGTCTTCTGTATATATGTTTATCTTATTGGTTGATGAATAAAACACTGATTGTTCAGACAGGATGTTGGTAGCACTAGGAGACAAGGAGCATTCTGGAAAGTGTAGCCTAAGAGAGTGATCCCAGGAAGCGACGTAGCTGGGCAGAATCAGGATCGAAGCAGAGACAAACGTGAAATTGCTCCCTTCCCTGCAGAGACTCTGAGCAGTTGTGGTGTTGCAGGCAAAGGAGTTTCAGGTTTGTCACTCTCCAGTAAGATAAGACCACGTGGAAATGAATGGATTAGTGTTATGACAGAGCTAGCAAATAAGAAACAATAGTCGCCGGCCAACAGCTTCATAACTAACATAGCATCTGTGTACTCATTTTGGGGCTGACATGGCAGTGGGCCCAGGCTGGCAGGAAGAATGCTCATTATAGCTATACGTAGGGGAAAACCACAGTATTTATAGACTTAAGTCCACATACTCTTCAGGAGATTGTAAAACATACCCTCTTCAAATAAGGGGGTGGGTAGGTAAATATTTTACTTTGAAGTTGGGAATCTAGCTTTTTAGTAGATTAGAAACCTTGCAATACAATTGTCAACCATATTCCAAACTATTAAATGGAAAATTTCAGAACCAATTCTCAAGTTTTAAGTTGCACATCCTTCAGAGAAGCAAGACTAAGTCATGTACCACCCCCCACTATCTTCTTAGTGTGTGAATGAACTTTGTGTAGTGTAAGTGTGGTGTTTTAACTAAGAAATGTCCTCCATAAACTCAAATGTTTACACAGTGGATCCACAGATGGTTGGGCTGTTATGGAAACTTTTGAAGGTGGAGTCTTGCTGGAAGAATAACTCTGGGAATCGGCTTTGGGCCCCACTTCCTGTTTTCCCTCTCTCTGCTTCCTGTGTGGATGGATATGTGATTAGCCAGCTTCCTGCCTCAGCTGCCTGTTATCCTGCCTTTCCCACAATGATGGACTATATCTCTTTGGAATTGTGAGCCACAACAAATCCTTTCCCCCTTAAGTGCCCTTTTTTTTCTCTCCATTTTTTATTTAAATTAGAAACAACATTGTTTTACATGTCAATCCCAGTTCCCTCTGCCCCCCTCATTTTTGCGCCCCCCAACAAACACCCTATGTATCCATACCCTTTCTGCTCCCCATGGAGGGTGAGGCCTTCCATAGGGGGTCATCAGAGTCTGTCATATCCTTTGGGATAGGGCCTAGGCCCACCCCCATGTGTCTAGGCTCAGGGAGTATCCCTCTATGTAGAATGGGCTCCCAAAGTGTATTCCTATGCTAGGGATAAGTACTGATCTACTACAAAAGCCCCCATAGATTTCCGAGGTCTCCTCACTGACACCCACATTCATTGGATCTGGATCAGTCCCATGCTGGTTTCCCAGCTATCAGTCTGGGAACCAAGAGTTCCTCCTTGTTTAGGTCAGATGTTTCTGTGGGTTTCACCAGCCTTGTCTTGACCCCTTTGCTCATCACTCCTCCTTCTCTGCAACTGGATTCCAGTTCATTTCAGTGTTTAGCTGTGGGTGTCTGCTTCTACTTCCATCAGCTGCTGGGTAAAGGCTATAGGATGGCATATATGTCAGTCATCAATATCATTATCAGGGGAGGGTATTTAAGGTAGCCTCTCCTCTGCTGCTTAGGTTGTTAGTTGGTGTCATCGTTGTAGACCTATAGAAATTTCCCTAGAGTCTGATTTCTCTTTAAACCTATAGTGGCTCCCTGTATTATGGTGTCTTTTATCTTGCTCTCCTCTATTCTTCCCCTAACTCAAACTTCCTGTTCCCTCATGTCCTCCAAACCCCTCCTCTTCTCCCCTTCTCATTCTCCTAGCTCCCTCTCTCCTCCTCTCATGCTCCCAATTTGTTCAGGAGATCTTGTCCCTTTCCCCTTAAGTGACTTTACCACAGCAACAGAAAGGTAACTAATACATCAAGCAACAGAGATAGATATGCTTCAAATAAACTAAGAGGTATATAGATGCTGTGCTTATTGATAGTTGGCTAAGAGATAAAAGTTAAATCTGGTATTTAAAATGTTTTTCTTTCAGTTTGATTTTGACCCTGGAACACATCTTAAAGAGGCGTGGATCAGAGAAATCTGAATTCTAATCTTGACCCCCTTTTTTTATCAGCAATAGTATTTTAAAATTATTGCCAAATGTGTCTTTACTACACTGTAAAGTCCAGAGTAAGAAGTCTTATCTCATTGATTTGGGTAAGAGATACATGAGCTAATGAGTATGAGGTGCATTCTGCTGAGCTTCAGAGCAAAAGGGTATTTAAAGAATCAACCCTTTTTTTCAACCCATTTCTTTTTAAGTGAATGTTTTCTGTGTAGATAATAACACAGCCTAGTTTCCTTTTTTAAAATCACATTTCCTATTTATATCTCAAGTTTTCCATTGTTGACTATTCCCACTCAACTTTCCCTCCTGTTTATTTTCCCAATTTATTTGAGGGTTGAAAGACTTCCTGTGCATATAGTTCTAGAGAATTCATATTGAAGGTAAAGAGTTATATCAATACTATAGAAAAGAAAGGGATTTGGTATGTTCAATCTGTCAAGTCAGTAAAATATGACATCAATATGTATTGAAGGATGAGTTTGAATATGTGTATCTGACATCTGAAATCAGTATAAGCTGAGAAGAAAGAACTCTATTTCTTAACTTGTCAACACAAATCTAATCTAATTTCTAACTAAACACATAGCCTTGCTTGCTGAGTCAGTTTGAGTTTTATGGTTTTGAAGCTGGGAAACTGCACGAGAAGCATGAGTTTCTGCTGTAAGAATCGTATCATCCTTTAGTGAATTATATCATCTTGTCATGCTATAGCATTATTATCGAATCTTATGATCTTGTGTTATATAACTAATAAATCTTATATTAGACAGAAATAAGTCTAGATAAAATCTCAATTCCAATTATTGGGGCTTGTTTTGAAGGATGCCTGGTCAAGAGAACAGAAAAAGTCAAAAGGTGACTGAAAAATGCCTTAGATGCTCTTATTTTACCTGGATCTAGTCTGCTCCCATTGTTTCATTTCTTGCTTTCACATATTTATTGAAAGTCATGTCAAAATATTCTATTATCGACAACTGCAATGTGCAGTCCATTATCTGGATGCTAGCAAAAAGAATCCCTGCATCTAGTTAAAATGCCAATGGAAGTTGGCATGAGCATATATACATATGCATTAACTTGAGAATTCACAAAGAAATTTATCACAGTTGAATGAAGAAACATCTGAAGAGCAAAGTCACTTGGAGATGACCTAGATCTTAAAGATTATAAGAGACCAACATATCAGTAAATAGGCAGAGGAAGGATTTTCTGGATGAGGAAAGGCAAACCATAAAAGACAACTTAAGAGAAGAAGATTAAAAGGCAGTTTAAAAGGGTCACCATCAAGGGGCAGGGAGGACTGAATCAGAGTCTTGCTGATTATTTCATGTTTGGTAAAACTAGAAGGAAGATAAAAGGTGAAAGGGAGAGGAAAAGGTATGACCTCTGTCCTTGAGAAGCAGAGATGATTGACATAGGTATAAAAATAGTTGAAAAAAAAAGAAACCTGTAAGTAAATAAAATGCTTGATCCTTGCTTTTCCACCCAAAAAGACAGACTTCATTACAAGACTCTTAATCTTCTCACCTGATCATACCTCAGCAGCTCAAATAGAAACAGAGGAATTGTACAATTAGGGGTTCCCTGAGGGGGCATGGTTGAGCATTTTTCTTGCGAAAAGATCAAAACTCAAGTCTAAGCCCCTTTCAGGCTGCCTTTGAGAGCTATGCTTTACAAAATAAATCGAGACAGGCCTGAGTTTTTCTCCCACTGATAGAACCCAGACTGAAGATTTTCTCACATTGACTGAACTCATTGGATTCACCCCAGTGTGAACTCTCTGGTATACTGTAGGCTATGACAGGTAGTAGTGTGCACACACCAAATAACTTCCTTAGGATAAGCAAAGAACTCATATCCATTGTGTTTATAAAGTCCCTTACAAGTGTGATTTTTTTGTTGTATTATGAGGTGTGAATTTTGACCTCATATGTTCACATGACTAGACATTTAGAGAGTAGTTATGTTTGTGCAATATCTGTCATGCAGAAAAATACTTAATGCCTTGTCACATTGCATTCAAAGGATTTTCTGTGGTATGATTCACTTGAAGTCAACAATTAAAGAGTTCTAAATAACAGATCTTCCCAATTGCCTACATGTATGTGTTTGTCTCCCTTCATGGATATTCTGATGATGAATGAGACATTTTCTCTAACTGAAGTCCTTGCCAGACTCATTGCTTGCACATGGCTTCTCCCCAGAGTAGACTCTAGAATGCTTTGTAAGCATCTCTATTGGAAGGACAGCTTTCTTCCATGCATTTCAGCTGTAAGGTTTCTCACCTGACTGCTCACTAGGATTGGAGTTCAGATTAAATCATGCCATGAGAATGTCATATGGTTTTGTCAATTCTGTCTATGGTTGTATCTCAGATGTTAACCTCTGTTCCAGACAGAGAGAGTCACAGCAAATAGGGCCAGAAGGTGGCTCTACTTGCTGCAGGGCCTGAGCAGCAGGACAGTGCTTCCAGTGTAGAGAAGGAGTGTAGCATTAGCAACAGGGTGAGCTATAGCAACCCCCCCACTGTTGATTACTGGCCCAGCAGCTCACCCTGCTTTCCCAAGGACCAGTCCTTAGCTCAAATGTTGCCTACAGAAACCTCCTACCCCAAGGCATGTGGGGTTTTTTGTTGTTGTTTTTTTTGTTTTGTTTTTGTTTTCTGAGACAGGGTTTCTCTGTGTAGCTTTGGAGCCTATCCTGGCACTAGTTCTGGAGACCAGGTTGGCCTGGAACTCACAGAGATCCGCCTGCCTCTGCCTCCTGAGTACTGGGATTAGAGGCGTGCGCCAGCAACACCTGGCTCCCAATGCATGTCTAAACCAATATATGCTTCTAATTTTAGTAATCACCAATTAAATCATTTTATTCTTTAAATTCTCTCTCTCTCTCTCTCTCTCTCTCTCTCTCTCTCTCTCTCTCTCTCTCTCTCTCTCTGTGTGTGTGTGTGTGTGTGTGTGTGTGTTCTTACCACTCTTTCAAACCCAAGAACTTGAGTTGGTGATCGTTTTTCTTTCTATGATAAGCATCTCTAACCTGCTTAGTCTTCATTTATTTATTAGTCAGTGAATACAGCTAACACTTGAAAACTCAAACAATTTTTAAAGCATTCGTAATGTTTCACATTTTAGTCCACATGGATAAATGTCAATTTATAGGATTTAGTGTCTTGTCATTTTTTTCTCCAATTATGTTTGTAAAGCATATCAGAAAAGTTTGCAAGGGGTCTTGACAGTAGCAAAGTCATAGAGATGAGGTGTAAAATAAAATCTTTAGCCACCTTATTTTATATTTACACCAGAGTAGACTGATTTCCTCCTCACTGTTGGGCTTGTTGTCTTAGGACTGAGACTTCAGTATCATTTCCTGCTCATGCATGGTAGCTTAACCTCTTCACTTCTAAATCTCACTTATCAATCATGTTCCCTATTAGTGTCTTTCTACTCTAGCATTTTTGAGAAGGAGGATAATAAAGCTTAGTGAGAACAAAGGAGAAAGAAAGATTCCCAGTCAGAGGAAAGTTATTGAAGAGGTACCACATGACAGAGGATTAGGAATAGAAGGCTAAAGAAGTCATGTATCTGAAAATACTAGGAAAGACTTCAGAGGCATGGGTAAAATCACAAAATATATAACACACTTATATGTGGACACGGATACATATTAAATTTAATCAAAATGGAGATGGATAGCTAAAGATATTGATGTAATATACATGTTGTACACATAGCATGAATAGGCATGAAATTGTAACCAGTTCTGCCAGCTGGTACACTGCTTAATAACTCAGAGGGATATGGAAAAGTTTCATGCATGAAGTTCCCAATTCAACCATCTCATGTAGTAAAACAAATCCACTCAGTGTGAGAAATACCTTTGCTCTTTTTGTTCATTTTTCAATAAACTGTCAGTTTCTTTCTAAACCAACAAATTAAACTGCAGGATCAATGTTTCTCCAACTCAGCACAATGAGTCAAATATAATATATGGTATGGGTGGGGTTAAATTATTTTCCTTCAGGTAGTTGCAATCTTCATTTGTGAATTATTTATGCTATTTAAAATATTTGATGTAATAAAGAATAAAATAATAAATTAGCTACTAAATAAGTTGGCTTACATCACGATCAATTCCTTTTATGCACAGGGCTGGGTTCAGAGGAAGATGACAAGTCTTTATATCTTTAAAGAATTCTTCCAGATTGACAATCTCTTTCTTTAGTACATCCTGTGAGAAAAATAACCAGAAAAAACAATGTTTAAGAAATTGTAAGGAACTCCACTTTTGATTTGAGTTACATCTTGCTTCTATTGATCAAATAAACCCTTTACCTCAGGGTGATACTGTGATTGACTGTGGGATTAGGTGGGTGGTAAATGACATATAATGGAGCAGCAGGGAGAGACAGTTGGAGGGATGGTGAAAACACCCAGCCAAAGAATTCATGTCTTTTTTCAATGACATTAAGTTCAGCTAGAAGCAACTGTCAAACAAAGCATTGTACAGTGGTCAAAAGCAAGGTGGGTTGGAGTTGATTGTGGTCCGATGATTGCAAATGCTTGTGCTAAGCAGTTATTCACTTGATGTTTTTCAAATAATTTCCTGAAATCTTCATTTATAGCTATCAAGTTTTATATGTAATAGCCAATGCATTTTTACTAAAAATATGTATATACATTAGTAAAAAATGACACAAATGTCAATGACACCATGCTGTCAGGAACAATAATTTATGAGAACAAATTGTTTGTGCAATACCAGTGGACACATTTCTAAGTTCTTTTCATCCCAGATTTGAAAGTTCTTTGTGCGAATGATAACAATGAAATTTAATTTGCTGGTTAGTAGAGTTTAACTCTGGAGAGTTTCTTAACTCTTATTCTTGATTCATGTCAAATGACAAAATCTATTTCTTCCAGGATCAAGAAGAAGGAGGGGAAATTCCACCTGACATTTTTCTGCATCTTTCCTGCTTGTATTGTCTATATGTGGCTTTGCCTGATGATATCATGGAGGAATCTATGGTCCTCAGAGAGGGACTCGAAATCAACAGACCCCACATAATTCAAATTTCCCCAGTAATTGTACAGTGCTTCACACAGGAAGATGTTGCCAACAGTTCTGACCTTTTGTCTCACAGGCAAATTAGCTGGAGCATATCTTTTGGCCTTTGTTGTATGTTTTTGCAATATTGTTACAGGAAAATGAGAGAAGTCAGCAGTCACTCTTTCCCTGATTTAGCCAGACTATAAAACAAACCATTTTCCTTTAGGAGTTGAGGTTCCATTCCCCAATTTTTCTGGAGTTTCAGGGAAGCTAAGGGTGGAGTTTTGTGGTAACACTCCCGGTAAGCAAAACCTCTTTGCCATTTTCAGCAGTTAAATGTAATTCAGTGCTTTTCATTTAAACAGAAAAGATTTTTAAAAAAAAAAAAAAAAAGAGTTAACGGAATGGGAGATGGCTCAGCAGGTGAAAGCTGCCTGACAATCTGAGTCTGGTCCCTGGTCCCCACAGTAGTAGAGCAAAAACTCCTGAAAGTTGCATTGCAGCTTCCATTCCCACACCATGGCATGTGTGCACTTCCTGAGACATCATACACGTACACAACACTAACAAAATAAAATTCACAGGAGCACTATTCAAGGCTCATGGTAGGAGAGAGGACAGAAAATTTACGAGCCAAAGGTAGCTGTTGATTGATGCAAAATTTTTTTTGATATGCCAGGCCTGTTGCACATATGAGCTAACAGTGGCTGTCTGCATGAATGAGACCTACATAAGATAGAGCCGGTCAAAATCCTAACAGGGACTGGGGAGGGGCTCACAAAGTCCCATCAATAGCTCTCCAGCTATTGGTGATTGGCATCTGCTGGTAGAGGGAGAGTCAGTTTCCTGTGAGATGTAGCCCTCATGATAGGTTGCCCATGCTCTTGTGGAAGTACTAAGTGGACTCACTGGTTTGAAAAAAGGATAATGGATAAAGTTGGCAGGGAAAAATGTTAGGGAAGATACAGGAGCATTTGAGGGGGCAGAATGGGGGTTGATTTGGTCAAAGACCCATCATACCCATGCATGGGATTCTCAAACAATGAAAAATACTGAAATATAATAAAATGTAAAAGTTTTAAGAAAGAGAAAAAAGAAAGTTTTTACTCCTCCACCTCTTGTTTATCCTCCTCTTAGTGTCATATGAAAAGGTATTTTTTTTAAACCAACACCTGTTGGTTTAAATGTGAAAAAGGAATAGCGAGTGTCACTCCAGAGCTTGATGCAAGCTGTCAAAGAGGTACCAGGATTATTTAGCTATGGTGTATACCTGAACACTAAGGAATTCTAAAGCCAGGGATGAGAAACAAACCTAAACCCAAGTTTCTAGAAAGTTCTACAAATTATAGAATGTGCTATTCTTTTTCGGTTTTTAACGGAGAAATCCAAGGATTTAAAAGGTGTTACCTTTCGTATGTCGGAAGTATCCTTGGGGTATTTATGTATTTCCCACTTAAAGAATACATTCCGTATTTGTCCATTTTAGTTCCCCTGCCTCCTACTTAGGTGAAGCAGTACAGCTTCTGGCATTTTATTAAAGGCAATGACTTTCTATAGGAAAATCCTAGTTGGGACACAAACTTGGGACATTTTGTATGTTGCTATTTTCATATCGTCTCGTTGAGCATTCTTATTGACTTTAGACAGCGCACAGGAATTATGAGTTTCCTTGAAGAGAAGATTATGCTTTAGCTGTAATTTCTACCCTTAGCTTCTTGTCTGTGGTAAGTAGTCAACTGCTGTTGAGTAGCGTTCTTTATGAAGAGGGTGGGTAGCCACTGCCCTCCTGCTTATGACATCAAACTTAAAACAACTTCCTTAATGGTTCTCCTCAATGAAGGGAGCTAATGATGCAGATAATTAAAAAGATCCAATGCGTTCCATTTAAGTCAAGAAAAAGAACAGTTAGAGGCAGCTATGCCAGTAAGAAATTGGCAGAATATTTTAGTTATTATATATGAATGGTTCTCAACCTATGGGTTACAGCCCTTTAGGGGGTTGAAAAACCCTTCCACGGGGGTGACTCAAGACCATCAGAAAACATAGATATCTATACCATTATCCACAACAGTAGCAAAATTACAGTTATGAAGGAGCAACAATATAATTTTTATGGTGTGTGGGGGGTCACCTCAGCATGAGAGACTGTTTTAAAGGATTGTGTAACATTAGGGAGGTTGAGAAGCACTGCACATGCAGATCTTAATATAATAATATGACTACTCATAGTACTGTTGAGGTTTATTTAATTAATTTTGTTTGTTATCAAAATGCTTTTTAGAACAATACAGAGCTAGATTATGATCTTCTCCCAGAAGCCTGACTGTGTCACAGTGTAAAGGTTGTAACCTTGGGGGTCTGTAGAGGTCACACAGTGGTACTTAAAAGCTAAGGGTGTTTGCTGATCTTCCAGAGGATTTGAGTTCTGTTTCCAGAGTTTAAGTCAGGAAGCTCACAACTGCCTGCAACTGCAGTGCCGTGGCTCTGCTGCCTTCTTCTGGCCCGTGGGAACTCCTACACTCATGTGAACATACTCACACAAAGACATATTCACATATACACAATTAAGAGCAAGATAAAATTTAAAGAAATACTATTTCATCGGGACTTTTTTTTTGCTCAAACTTCTTTCATATCTTCTTGTTATGACCCGTGTGTGTCCCATGCACCTACTCACATACCAAAGTCATTTGTGTCGTGGTGATTGAGAATATTATTAACTTTAAGAAAAGTAAGTGACAAAAATGCTTCATTTGAAAGTCTTGTGGCTAAGTATATTTGAGGAGTTTGTTTTCCAAGATAGGAAACTGAAACAGTTGACTCAAAGGTAGACATTTTAGGGTATGCTAAAGATTGATTTCTTCACCAACCTGTCTCTGGTGGTCACTGGCAGACTTCACTTTCTCTCCAATATCCCCCAAAAGTTTGACAAGTTTCTGCTCCTTGGAAAGCTCATTGTTCAAGGCTTCTCCTACGCAGAACTGCAGAGCAGCCAAAAGCTTCTGATACCAGCTTTTAAAGCAGTCTTCAGCTTGTGCCTCCCTCAGCAGCCTGGAGGAGAGAAAAAAAAAAATCCTAGGTCTAAAGGAGATTCTCTTATAACATCCTCCAGCAGGAACAATAAATACATTTTAGAGGAATCTGTATGTCATGGCTGGGGGCAGTTTAGCAGCTTAAAATGGGGAGAATGCTGTGTATTTGTTGGCAGTCATCAAATTTCATCTGATAGCTAATGAGCCTCCAAGAGAGAAGAATCAATAAAAACGCTGCTCTTTCGTCTGGCAATTCCCAATGTGCTTTGTCTTCTTTCACTCTTCTTAATTTTATAACAAACACTTAAATCAGGAAATCCCAGAATTTCTAAAATATGGGCAACGATTTATAAAAACTTTTTTGACAAGGGATGATGTTACATTGTAGCTTAGCTATGAAGGCCAACTTTTTGTCAAGTTATCTATCCCCAATCCATCACATACATATGTATGGATCCCACCCCACCCCCAGAATGTCCCCTGGCAATTTGAAGGAAGACATTGTAAAGGAAAGAAATTGTTTTGTTTGTTTCCAGACATTTCTGAATTCAATTTTTAGCTCTACACCATATAAACCACTTAAGCTGGAACATATTTTCTGTGTTTTAAAAAAAGATATTTCAGTTCAGTTCTTAAGGTGTGTGTGTGTGTGTGTGTGTGTGTGTGTGTGTGTGTGTGTGTGTATCCACATGTATGCAGGTGCCCTTGAAGACCAGAAGAGGGTATGGGATCCTTGAAACTGGAGTTATCGGTGATTGTGAGTCATCTGAGGTTGATGCTGGAAACTGAATTCAGGTCCTTTGCAGGAGCAGCAAGTTCTCATAATTGCTGAGCAATCTCTCCAGCCTCTGAACTTCCTTTCTCTGTGTAAAATAATAATCCTCACTGTTCAGAGTTGAATAGAATATAGAGTGCTGACATAGTCATGTGTCTAGCACCTTGGAGCATGAAGCCTTTTTGCATTTTGCAGCTTCCCCATGTCAACTTCAGTGTGCCTGGCAGTCTGCTCACAAAGCATGGGTGACGATGCTTGCAAAGAAAGGGAGCAGTGACAGGAATTTGTTTACTCTGCCTGCTGCTTGGCAATTTATATTGCCTTAAAAGCAATTACAATATGCTAAAACCTTACTTTCTATTATGCCTTAAAACACAAGAGTAGAATAAAAAGGAACAATTCCTTTGAAACTTAACTACTCGCAGATTGATTCTTGTAATCTCAATTAGTCTTTAATTTTCTCCTCTTCTGAAAATAGTATTCAAGCTAGAAGAAGAGCTTGAAGAAAATTACGGGACAAGAATACCAGAAAGAAAAAAGTTTGGCATTATAGCCAAAAAAATAAAAATCACAAAAGACAAAAGGAAAAACAAAAGCAAGACCAACCAACCAAACAAAGCTAGAAGCATGCATTAATTGCCTTTCTCATTGCTGTGGTAAAATATCTACAGATCATGAAGGAAGAAAGGGTTTGTTCGGGCTCACAGTCTGTGGGTACCACACACCAAGCAGAAGCATAAAGCAGCTGAGCACATCGCATCACAGTCAAGAAGCACAAGCTGTGGGTGCTGGTGCTTGGCTTGTTTTCTCCTTTTAATTCAGTTCAGGACCCCCAGCCCACACAATGATGCTGTCCACATTTAGGGTGGGTCTTCTGACCCACTGTAATAAACGCAATCTAGAAACTCCCTCATAGACACCACCAGGCTAGACCCTGCCAGCACATTGTCAGTTAGGATAAACCATCACAGTGCAGCCATTCTTCATTTCTGGTTTTGCATCCTTGCCCAACATATAGTATTACGCAGAGGTGTAGCGATGCTTGCTTTCACCTGTTCAACTCTCTGTTCTGTTACATTTAAAGATTAGCTGATTGAGGTTGTGGCTTTAAAAGTGAAAGCCTCCTCTTTCACAAGCCTCTCGGAGCCAGCCTATCTTCACCGCCACCTTCTTTGTCCCGAAGCAAATACAACTTTGTGTGAAATATCAATTCTTAGTTTCTCCTGGAAAGCACGAGAAACATGTGAACGTCAAGAAACTTGAAGGAGCTGAGGGTGCACGGCAGGAACCTGGTAACCTGGTTACTGTGAAGGGTAGAGCAGACACTGAAAAGCCTTTCTGCTTATTCCCGCGATGAGAGTTTCGAAGCGCCCGACAGGTCACACGTGAACCATGACACCATTTGAAGGTGTGACCACATACGAGAACACAAACCTGCAAGATCAGGCAAAATCACGCACAACTTTGGAGAACTATGCCTTTCATACTCTTGCACCAAGGATTGTGGTGTTGTGCCCTTTTATAGTTTATTTGGGTTCATCGAGGTAGGGCGTTTCCATTTCCCACGTGAGTATTTGTCAGCCTTTTCTTACACCTTGAATATTGAGTCAGTTGTGCTCTGAAATATTTTAAACCATTCCAGTTTATAAGTACAAATCCACAACCATGGAGCTGCTCTATATCTATCTATTATAAAAATATGATATTCTGTACAAACGAAGCCCTCGGCATTTAACTAAAATAATCAAAGAAAAGGCCCGTTTTAGGGTTGATGCCGTAAGGACGGCCAGAACTGGATAGTAGTTAAGTTGGCATTTTAATGCCTTTGTTTTTCATTCTATCAGAAATAAATTTACTTCTCTTGTAAGTCATGCACTCGCTGCTTTCCAGCTCAAGAAGGAAAATATCAGTTTGATTCCTTGTCTACAACGCAGTAAAGCAGTGGAGATTTGCATAGAGAATACGTGACCGTGATGTAAAACACATCAGGGCTAAGAATTCTCAGAGGTTCCTGCTGTGATTTTCTTGGAAAATGTAGCTGGCTTAAATCCCAAATCCTGCCAAGAACACATACTCTCCCGATGAGGCAGGGCTCAAGCTTTATGTGTAAGGAGTTTGCTTTTACACACGGCAGGAATAAAACTGTACAGTGCTAGAGATGACCATGAGGGTCCAATTATTCCATTCCTGCACCCTTAGGCCCAGACACTTTTAGTGGTAATAGAAATTAACAGGGCCCTGGATTTTCAACAACTGCAGGGATGGTTGGACGGCAGTTTCCAGTGGGGTGTCTCTCAGTTGTGTGATGGTGACCTTGCCTTCAAGAAGAGGCAAATCCTCCATGCTGTGGTTTTTACCCATTGCTTCTGTTTATAAGAAACTAGAAATAAGTTGGCTACTGTCCCTTGAGCATTACAGTGATCCTTTTTTGAAAGAGATTGCCAAGTAAAATGTTTAAAAATAGAAAGTAAAGGTCAAGGCACTGACGAGCATCAGACCCATTGAGGGAGCAGGGCTCATGGGCCGACTGTGAGCCAGATCTTAAAGTTCCAGAGACTGCAGTTCATCCTTCGGCCTGCAAGATCCAGCTGTGGTGTTCCTGGATATTATCTCCCATCCAGTTGCTTTGATGAGCTTATCCCAACTGTACGCCCTGGCCACACTGAAACAAGCATACACACATAAAGCCCAGCTAGCTAGAGAAGATTTGGACTGTGTTCAATATTACAGACAGGAAGCAAGAGTGAAGGAAACATAACTTGGGTGACAGCACATCTGCCAGGGTGGGGTGTCTCTAGATTAATTGGCTCTCCTGGGCTCAGAGATGTTCAGAACAGGTTTTCCTCCTCCATTAGGATGGTTCTGAAGTCTTTGAGCAGATGACAAGCATCTGGGCACCTGATAAACAACCTGCTGGAGCCACCGGGAAAGTAGAGAGTTCACATCTCATCAGTCTACCAGCAGGGCAGGGCACAGCAATCACAGCATCCAGTCCCCTTTGTCCCCAAATTCTCTGCAGTCCGACAGCTCTTAATTTTAGTTCTCCACAGCATAGTGCCCCACATCATATGGGCTAGATGAGATTTTTACCACTGTGAATGCCCTGTGAATGAAGAGGGGCTCCAACCCATCATCAGGAAAGGATGCATGGAGTCCCACCATGATGAGCAACTCCGGGGCTACTCTAGGACTCATGCCTGCTTCTGTCTCCTCCTGCCCTTGTTGCTTTTTTCACATGATCTGAGGCATGTGGATCAGGAAACTAGCATTAAAAACATTGTGAGATTCTACGATGTGAATTCTTCAAGGACAGAGACCCCTGGGAGAAATAAAGGCTGAAAGTCAACACTCAATACAGAATTGTTCATATCAGTATTTTAATAGTGCGGCTAGTTTTGTCTGAGATACCTGGTTAGTGCTTCACACCGAGGAGGAAGGTGATGCACACGCCCTTTGATTGGTTCATTGATAACACGCAGGCTTGCTTTCGCAAATATTCATCCTGCTGATGTAGCATGTCAGCAGGAGCCAAGACAAATGTGTGCTCTCCAGTCAGTCATCATCAGGCAGCATCTATTTACCAACACCAACAGTTTGTAACTAACGAAATGTAAAAATGCTCACCAAGGCAATAAGTAAATAGTTACATTTTTCTTTAGAGATTATTTACATTTTTAAACTTTTAAATATATGGGGGGTTCTATAAGAGATGCAGCTGACACTGTCCATGTCACACATGTCACACATTCTTATTTGTTTATAGGTGGGCGTTCCTTTGTGCCCAACACTGTGTGATAGATATGATTAATGTTTCCAACACGATGCTTTCTCTTTTGAAAAAGATTGCTCATCCCCCACTTTGCCAGAAGATCTCCAGTGCCTTCCCATGACCAGAATATATGATGGGGGACATCTATATATATATATATATATATATATATATATATATATATATATATGTTTCTCCTATTGGTTGATGAATGATACACTGATTGGCCACTAGAGGCGGGAAGATAGGCAGGGCTAAGGGACGAGGAGAATGTTGGAGAGGAGAGAAAGGCCTCAAGGAGTCACCATGTAGAGCCCAGGAAGATAGGATGCACCAGGTGTTCTCCGGCAAGATAAGGCCATGTAGAAATACATAGTAGTTATGGGCTATTAATTAAGAGAGAGCTAGCCAGTAAGAAGCCCTATCCACTGGCCAACAGCTTTATAATTAATACAGTGTCTGTGTGTTTATTTGGTGCAAAGCAGCTGCGGGACAAAACCCTCCATCTTCAAACATACTTATCTGGACCACACCAGCTCAGCTATGTGGTTTGCCCTGGTGCTGACCCAGAAACTGGATGGTCTCTGTGTGCATGTTCAGGTATATTACACATTCTGATGGGTTTATTGGAGCATCTCTTGTTTTGCTTTTAGCTGTGAGAAGATCCAGGAGCAGTTTCTAGATGACTGGGGTAAGGGAACCCTGTGGAGCAGAGTTCACTTGCAATGCTCAAAGCCTGGTGAAGGGAAGTTGCAGCCAAGCAAGGCTTGTTTGCTTACAAGCTTCAGCAGTCTTGGGCCTCTGAGTTGCTGTGGTAAGAACTGTTGGCCAGCCGTGGTGGAACACACTGTTAGTCCCAGCACACATTTGGCAGAGGCAGTCACATCTCTGTAAATTCCAGGCCAGGTTGGTCCACATGGTGAGTTTGAGGCTATCCGGGGCTGCATAGTAAGACCTTGTCTCAAAAATAAAATAAAATAAAAAAAAAAACCTGATGAATATGCCAAATCCCATACTTCCCCCCTTCATTTTTTTTTAATTTTCACACATTTGTTTGAGTTGCCTTTAGAATGTGGAACATACTTTTTAACCATCTCCAGTGACAGCACTGAAGATAATTGAGGGAAAACCTAATTACTGAAAATAAATAAAAAATTATCAGGAGCCAAGTCTAGTGAATTAGACGACTGATCCATTTCTGGATACTACTTCAGAATAAAAGAAAAAAAAAGTCTTTAAGCAATAAAAGTAGCTTTTTTTTTTTCCTGTGGATCATAAAAAGCCCCAAAGGGTGCTTCAAAACATGAGTCGGTTCTGCTCATTTGAACATGTATGGTCCCCCTTAATGGTGAAAATTTTACTGTTATTTTATTATGACTAGCATACTTTTTGATTCATTTAGAAGTCTGAATAGGCCTATATGCCATCTGTTGCTTTGTCCAGCCAAATGTTGTGCATCTGAAAGGAGACAGCAATCGTGAGATGAGATTTTTCAGGGTCTACACGACACGGTTAAACATAGGTGAAGTGCAGTGAGGAAGGCTTTCTACACACTGCTGGGGAGCTGATAACTCTGCTGCAGTGGCAGCATCTAGAGTCTGATCTCCTGAATTGGAAGGATGAATGATATGTACCCTTGTTGCCTCGGAGGTATCTACAAACACCTCATCTTGTCCTGGCTGTGGGGAGGTGCATCTGTTGTCTCAGCCTTTGGGAATCTATTGCAGATTTACCCTCAAGGCTTTAAACTGATGAATGCATTAGACAGAGCGTTACTCTTACTGGGAACTCTGCACATGTTCTCAGATGGGTTGCTTGGAAGCCAGGAGTCCAGTCATCTGCATCTGCATCCTGGGACTGCAATAGTCCCCTTAGGACCCCCAGTCTTGCAGAGTGCCATGAGCAGGGGTGCATACAGAGAGTCCTTTACAGAGATTCAGGTGCATGCAAGCGTGGGAGCCTGCTACTCAGTAAAAGGGACTATTTCCCCTGGGACTGTGCAAACAGGAAGCGATGTCAGGGCTATCATGGCGAGAAGGATCAGCAAAGGAGTGCGCTGTTTTCTGTATCCCAGCTATTTTACAAATTGGGGCTATAGTTTTCTCACGTTTCTCAATAAGCCCACGAAATGCAACTGTGTGTGACCACGTATGTGTAGGTAAAATAGGAGCCAAAGCCAAATCTCCCGCTATGAAAGTACCCCACACCCCTCCACGCCCTCACCCCCATCCCTGCACCCCAGAGCTGGAGCTCATACCCAGGAACCACAACATTCTTGTCAATGGATTCTTGTGTGGGTGGGGGCGGAGCCACAGCTCAGACCGGGAATTTGCTAATACCTCTTTGTCCTTCTGTATGTGGAAGTTACTTTTCCTTTTTCTTTTCTCTCTCTACCCCCAAAGTCAAGGGACATGGGAAGTCAATTAGGAAGCCACTAACTCACCTATTACCATTGCAGGGTCCCAATCTAAAACACACCTGATGCTGGGGCAAAAATGGGTACGAGAATATGTGGAATTACGGAGAAAGGATATGTTACATTGGAAAGGACTGGTGCGAGTTATCTGATAGCTAAAATCTACCAGGGAGTTTTAGAATCTACTCCACTTTG
Organism: Cricetulus griseus; assembly: GCF_003668045.3. Taxonomy (NCBI): domain Eukaryota; kingdom Metazoa; phylum Chordata; class Mammalia; order Rodentia; family Cricetidae; genus Cricetulus; species Cricetulus griseus. Next base: position 9,340,658 of record NC_048601.1, read on the forward strand.
AATTAGAGGGTGTAGATGGTCAAAGATAGGACACAAAAGATAAAGAAAGCTTTATTCAAAACTACCAAATTCAGTCAGTTTGGAGAAAACTGTAGGAGACAGTTAAAAATCTGAGTGAGTGCAAAAGGAAGGTTGTCACAGGAGAAGGACCTCGGCATGTCAGAAGAAAAAAGGCTTGGAGCACAAAACAAGGACATGGGGTTTGTGAAGCCTCGCCTTGATTGACAATTTGATTGAATTAAGAAACACCTGGGAGATTGTAAAAGCACAATGGTGGTGTGTCTATGAAGCTACTTGTAAGGAGTCTTTCTCTGGCCTACCAGCCAGCTCCCAAATAATGACAGAGACTTCTTATTAATTATGAAAGCTTGGCCTTAGCTTAGGTTGGTTTCTAACTAGCTCTTATAACTTAAATGAACCCATTTCTACTAATCTACATGCTGTTATGTGGCTCATGGCTTTTTACCTCTCCTCCTGCATGTCCTGCTTCCTCTCTGTCTGGCTGGCAACCCTGTCTTTCTTTCTCCCAGACCTCTCTCTGTCCAGAAGTCCCTGCTATACCTCCTGCCTAGTTAGTAGCTTTCTATTAAACTGAACAGGTGCCTTAGGCAGTCAAGGTTAAACAGATACTTCATGTCTTTTCGTAATTAAATAAATGCAGCATAAACAAATGTAACGCACCTTTCTTTACACAGTTAAGGTAATATTTCTCAGCATAGAGAGATGTAACCCAGATTTACATAGTTAAAGTAATTTCCAAAACAGCTATTTCCAGAGAGGTTAGATCTAATGAATGACTCTATTCCTTGATATAAGTTTCAAATCTGAAGAGGCTATTGGGAGGGAGAAGATGGGGTCTGATGGGAAGAAATGGATCCCTGGGATTGTGGTTTGGAGGCTGTTTCTTGCTCTGTCTCCTTTGTGTTCTGGTTTGCTTTGCTTCCAATCTTCTATGGTGTGAGGCACTCTACCACACTTCACCATGATCCACTGACACCTTAGACATTTTATATAAAATGTGTCCTCCTTACATTGTCTCTGTTATGTGAATTCTGTCACAGTGATGATATACTTAATGTGGGGTTCTTTTTTTTTTTTTTTATAAAGACTTACTGTGTGTCTGTCTGTGAGTGAATGCCACATATGTGCAGTAACTGCAGGATCCAGAAGAGGGCATCATATTACTTGGAGCTAGAGTTACAGGTGATTGTTAAGTCTCTTGGTTTGGACTGAGAGAACAGTCCTCTGCAAGAACAGCAAGTACTCTTAAGCACTGCACCATCTCTTTAGCTTGAACACAGGTTTCTCAACCCTAGACTCGCAAAAGCGTTAAGCTAAAATTGTTCTCTTGTCCTTGGGTATCCCTTTCTACTTAGTGTTGGCGCTCAGAGTATATGCGTGCATGTATATAGCCACTATATTAATCATCATAGTTAGATAAAATGTTTTATGCACATCGTAGTCACATATTTCATTAAAACGTTGAGTGTCTTTCCAGGCGAAAATTAGCCATGGATAGTATGCAGCTTGTGTGATCAGTAACAACTGGAATTACTGTCTTGCAATGATAATTCTTAGGATCAAAAGGGACTGGAAAAAGCTATGCTAGGTAGGTAAGTTTCCCTCTGAGAATTTTTACCTGTTAGACAAAATAAGAATCATTCCTACTTCTCTTGCTGAGGGGTGTTGCTCACCACATCCTTCTAATCTACTTACATGCATTCAAATCTTATAAGTATTTAAAGTATGAATAATATGATTTAGAACAGAAAACTTGCCCTCATCCTCTGCCAGTGGCCATATGAGAGGAGCAGCAGATGGCAGTTGACTTCAGGGTGTTAGCACACCAAGAGGCAAATCCCTGATGGTTGAATTTAGGACAGGTAAGGCCCAGAAAAACCACAGACTCCAGAATGTCTTTTGCTTCTGCTGTGCCTTTACATGTTTGCTGCTGCCATCTTTCTCTAGCATCTGTCATGGTGTGAATGGGTATGGGGGGATTCCCACTGCCTGCAATGTAGTGTGTTAATCTCATAGAAACATACTGTTCTACTGGGCATTTTTACCTGTGGGTTACTATGAAGATGATTGATTCCTAAGCTATCCTGTCCAATTGATAATAATAATGTTAGTTTAAATAGAGTTTTAATAAACAAGGAAGTGTCACACAGCTAGAACACCAGTTTCTATCAAGGAGGCATATAGACTGTGGCTTAGGTTAATGATTAAGAAAAACAAGTGAGTCCCAGTAGCCCACCTAGTTTAAATTCTATTAATCTTAATGCTGAAAGATGCAGTCACAGGTTTGGGTGTGCATCATTAGCTGAATAAAAGCCTTAAAATAACTTCAGGTTAGAACACATGTTTTGATAATAGCTTTGAGGTGAAAAACCCTAGAAAACATCTAAAGTTCACAAGGACACACAGCTGAGGTAAAAAATACAGAGCAGACCAGTTGTTACTAGATGATGTACTCTCCTTGCCAGGATTGGTTGGTGATCAATGGTGATGATTAGTTCCTTGAGCCCATTGCTGCCCTCAGTCTCCTGATATAAGAAATTATTGATGAGTGGATATACACCCTAAAGAGTTAAAGCAGAGCTGACTGAATCTTTTTCATATAAACGTTTAGATTTGTGATTTCTTTAATATTCTTTATAAGAAAACTTTTCAAGATAAGTAATAAACTGATGAGTCTCTTCTTTGTAACCACAAAAATGCAGTCTGCCAGTAAAAGACCTGACTGAGAACAATAGCTTGCTTGCCTACATGGTTAGTTCATAAAAAGTTTCTTGGGTATGAATGTACGTGGGCTCTTGGGATAATTTGTTTTTCACCTGTAACAAGTAAAATGTTAATCATGTAAGAGATATGGAAATGCTGGTTTTTTTTTTACTTGTATTCATTCAGTTGAAAAACAGGATGTTGTATGAATGTGCTTCTTTTGGGTATATGCCTAAGAGTGGAATTGCTGGATCTTGTGGTAGACTCATTCCCATTTTCTTGAGGAGTCGCCATACTGATTTCTAAAGTGGCTGTACAAGTTGGCACTCCCACTAGCAGTGGAGAAGTGTTCCCTTTTCTCCGCATCCTCTCCAGCATAAACTGTCATTGGTGTTCTTGATGTTAGCCATTCTAACAGGAGTAAGATGGTATCTCATACCCAAAAGAGCATATTCATACAAGAACATCTGTTCAAAGATGTTCATAGCAGCACTATTTGTAATAGCCAGAAACTAGAAGCAGCCTAGATGCCACTCAACCAAAGAATGGATAGAGAAACTGTGGTACATTTACACAATGGAGTACTACTCAGCAGAAAAAAAACAATGGAATATTGAAATTTGGAGGAAAATGGATGGAACTAGAAAAAAAACTTTCTGAGTGAGGTGACCCAATCACAAAAAGACAAACATGATATGTACTCACTCATAGGTGGATTTTAGACATAGAGTAAAGGATTACCAGCCTACAATCCACACTGCAAGAGAGGTTAGTAAACAGGGAGGACCCTAAAAGAGACAAACATTGTCCCCTGGAGAAGGGGAAAGGGTCAAGATCCCCTGAGCAAATTGGGAGCATGGGAAGAGGGGGGAGGGAGCTAGGAGATTGAGAAGGGGAGAAGAGGAGGCATGCAGAGGACATGAGGGAGCAGAAAGTTTGAGTCAGGGGAAGAATAGAAGATAACAAGAATGGAGATACCATAATAGAGGGAGACATTTTGGGTTTACAGAGAAATCAGGCACTAGGGAAATGTCTGGAGATCTACAAAGATGACACCAGCTAACAAGCTAAGCAACAGAGAAGAGACTACCTTAAATGCCTTCCCCTGATAATGAGATTGATGACTGACTTATACGCCACCCAATAGCCCTCATCCAGCAGCTGGTAGAAGTAGAAGCAGACACCCACAGCTAATCACTGAACTGAACTGGAATCCAGTTGCAGAGAGGGATGAGTGAAGAGCAAGGTCCAGACCAGGCTGGTGAAACCCACAGAAACAGCTGACCTGAACATGGGGAAGCTCTTGTTCCCTAGACTGATAGCTGGGATACCAGCATGGGACTGATCCAGACCCGAGGATGTGGGTTTCAGCGAGGAAACCTTGGAAATCTGCAGGACCTCCTGTAGTAGTTCAGTCCTTATCTCTAGCATAGGTGTGGACTTTGGGAGCCCATTCCACATAGAGGCCAAGACACACTGGGGTGGGCCTAGGCCCTATCCCAAAGGATAGGATAGACCCTGATGACACCCTATGGAAGGCCTCACCATCCACCATCCACCATCCACAGGGAGCAGAAAGAATATGTGACAGGTTTTAGTTGGGGGGGTGGTAGGGGAGGGCTGGAGGGAGAAGGGAACCGGGATTGTCATGTAAAACAATCTTGTTTCTAATTCAAATAAAAAAATCTGAAAAAAATAAACCAGAAAAAAAAAAAGAAAAACAGGATGTAACCACATTGTAATTTTTATGTTGCCTAAAAGATTTTGCTGGGGTACATAAGCTATAAGGGAAGGAATAGAGATAGAACTAGAGAGAATTAAATGGAGTAGAAGGGAAACATTAAGAATGAGAGAATTTGAAGAAAAACATCAAGAACAAGAGTGTTAGGGGGAGAGCAACAAGAGAGTGAGGAGAGGGGCAGCATCTAGAGAGACAGAAGGACGTTTCTGGACAGAAATAAGAAAAGAGAATAGAGAACACAGAGTGAAGGATCCAGAAGAATAAAGAAGGAAACCGTCAAGAGAAGAGTGTGAGTGTTGTTTTCCCTACCTCCCCAGAGGCTGTTCACCAGGCAGCAGTACCTCTCCCATTCCTCACTCTTCAAGGTGGGTTAGTTTTTGTTGTTGCAAATCATTTTTCTTAAACTAAGCATAGTGAGCTCTCTCAGAACCCAGTCCCATGTTACCACCTGTTCTTGGTAGTTCTTAAAACCAACACCATTGGCTGCACAAACAAGGCTGGCTATGGAACCTTCCACCTTCAATCCCGCTTCCCTCATGTCTTGCTTTTCTCTTTCCTCTGAACTGCAGGATCCCCCTGCTCCTGCAGCTCCTCCTTGGGTAAAACCTCCACCAAGTTCTGCTCTGTTGTGTGTCCTGGGCTCCTGGTCATTCTTCATCCCTCTCACACTAGTCAGAGGCACGCCCTCATCATAACCCGCATTCTCCAGGAATTGATGTTACATATGCACAGCATTGTATGACATATTGAGACTTCTGTCCCCTGCTCATTTGATTAGTTAAGGGGACTGAATTGAAGGACTGGCTCAGTGTCCCATGCTGGGAACACAGAGGAGTTCTTTGCAAGCCATGTGTCTGTGTTAAAACTCACTACAAGGTGATCTGGGCTTTCTATCTGTACCAAGCTTGGCAAGGGGTTCACGGGCATCATTGAATGGTGAACAGTGCCAGTGATCCAAATTCCAGCTCTAGAACTCTGTGTTTGTAATTCTCACTGCAGCTACCAAGCACTCATTTACACTATATATTTTCCAAGCCCTTGTCTTGCTGCTGTGGTAGGCAATTTATACATGAGCTCTGAGTATTGTAAATCCTTACAATACTGTGCTACTGTGGTTCATGGACACTGAACAACTTCCCAGAGGCAAAGTTGGTGGTCTGAGGATGCAAACTCATATTATGTGATCCCAGCCCCCTTACTTACTACTCCCAGGCTGTGCCCCTTGATAGCCCAACAAGCTTGTTGCCAAACTGACACTAGCATGGAATCTAGGAATCATTTTTTTCTGCCAGTCGCCTTTCCTACTTTTAGTTGATCTGTGATGAGGGGATGTCCTTCTGTATATATTTTTCCTCTTATTGGTTGATGAATAAAACACTGTTTGGGCAATAGCCAGTAGAGGCAGGAAGATAGGCAGGACTAGGAGACGAGGAGAATTCTGGGAAAGGTAAGCAGAGGAGCCACAGAAGAGGATGCCATGGAGGAACCTGAAGGATAGGATGCACCATGGATTCTCTGGTAAGATAAAGCCATGTAGAAATACATAGATTAGTAGTTACAGGTTAATAATTAAGACAGAGCTAGCCAGTAAGAGGCCCTAGCCATCAGCCAACAGTTTTATAATTAATAAAAGTCTATATGTGTTCATTTGGGGCTGAAGCAATGGTGGGACAGGCAGCAAAGAAAACCAGCAACAGATCTGTTCTTTTCTGCTTCCCTCTTCTTAATCCACCGAGGCTGCACTCTCTCAGACTGCCCTCTTTCTTTTCAAGTTCCTTCTGGTTCTATTTAAAAACTCCTTGCCCAAGTTCATCAAAAATTATTATTTTCCCTTTTTCTTTTAACATACAGTTTTAAATTTAAGAAAAGCTTGTTACACTAAGTATAATTTTGTGTGAAATGTTTTAAGGTTGGAAGCCTTTGTCCTCCTCACCTCACCCAGAAGATGCATTGAAATGTGGAATCTATTAGTGTAAGCCATTCATCGAAACCACTCTTCCTCCATCCCTTCCTCACTTAAGAAAGTAAAACTGACATTGGACTGTGTGAAATCCTGGCCTGCTGTGGTTCATCAAGAACCATAGGAGTAAGTGGCATTAGAAAAGGGGAGGGGAAAAGGAAACTAGATGGAAAGTAATTCACAGATAGCATCTGGGACTATAAGGCTCCAGATGGGCTGTGCACAACTAACATGTGTTCTTTGCACAACACACCTTAATTGGACCCATGGTTCCAAATAACTACAACTTATAGCAGAAGAGAAATGGGGACTGACTAACATCAGCACATGTACACAACACAATAAATTCTGCCTGACGTGTAATTAATGCTCAAAGCCTGCTGGGTGGAATTTTAAATTAGTCAGAGAGATGACTATTTTTCCCTTACTCTTGGAAAATATGGCTCTGAGTTCCTAACTCCGTTCTTTTAATTTTTCTTCCCCGGATATATGTTTAGTTCTTTTAAAGGCAATCTAAGCATCTTTTTTATAAAGTTCCTTTAACGAAATTTCTTTTAACGATAAAGCAATTCCTTTGCTGAATGGGATGAATGTTTCATGAGGGTAGCAACCTAATATTAATAATGAAATAATCCTCTTTACCCCCCAGGCTTTTGTTCTCATGCAGCTCCTGTGGAAAACCTTGTTATAATCTCCATGTTGTGAGGGGAGCAGCTCAGGTGTTTGAACACAGCTGGAGGGGCAGTTTTACAGGTGTAAGGCAAGGCTGGCTTTGAAATACCCCGTGTTCTTGGCACTTCAGCTTCATGTCACAGCTGGGGCAGCTACTTCAACCTTCATCTTTCAGAGTCACCGACAGCGTGGTTTGTCCTGTCAAAATGTTGAAGTTTCCCTGGGATGCTTTCCAGATTATTTGGAGCTGTGTTTGATGTTCTGAGAAAATATCTGGGATGTTCTTGTTCATCCTCATGAAAGATGCTGTCCCTTGAAGTGGTCTGGTTCCTTTCAGTTCCGTTCCTTTCAGAAACCCAGTGAAGGCTTCCTGTTACCCTCTGAGACCTCCACGACCCACCTGCTAATTGCCTTTTGACTTATGTGATGTCTTAGAGGCACTTTCCAGAATGGACTTTGTGGTCAGGAATCTCCATACGACATAGTGGGAAACAGCACCAGGCACTCCCCATTTCTAGCATTTTCATATGCCTACATCAGAAGCTGCGCTCATCCTGAGTGTTTATTAAATGATGGTGATGTCTGTTATCAATCTGTTGTTCATATTGACTGAATGTTTCTATTTAACACTGGTTTTGGAAGCCCTGACACTTGAGATATTTGAAGATAAGACTTTTTCTTTGAGTAGTAAATGAAGATGATGTGAGGTTATAATGGGGGGGTCAGTGATCCAACAGGTCTGGTGCCCTCGAAAGAAGAAGGAGGAAGGTCTCTGAGGGATGTGCACCCAGACAGAAGGTCACGTCAAATGTCTGCAAGTCAGATGCAGCCCTAATCTTGTACTTCTAGCTTCCAGAACTATGAAGAAATGAATCTCTGTTGCCTAAATAATCTGACTATTATTTTGCTATGGAAGCCTCTTTTAGTTCTCTTTCTTTTGCTGGGACAAAATCCTGTGACCACAAGCAGTTTGGGAGAGAAAAGGGTTTTTTTTTTTTTTTTTTTTTCTCTTACACTTCCAGGCCAGAGTCCATTGCAGAGGGAAGTTACAGCAGGAACTTAAAGCCAGAATCCGGAAACAGGAATGCCACTTGCTTGCCCACTCTCTTATACAACATGGGCCAACTTGTTTAGGGATGTGTAATGGAGTGTGCCTGAAGAGGGAAGGAAGCTCCCATGTTTCTCTGGGTTCCTGCATGTGTCAAAGAGCTCTCCAAATCCTGTTCTTTGTGTCCAATACAGACTTTATCACATAGGTATGATCAATTATAGCATAGCTAGTGCACTAGGCAGACAACTCACCAAGTTGACAGTTAAAGCTAACTAGTCATTGATTCCCATGTTTAGCAAACATTGAATGCCTATTTTTAGGTCTCTCTGTGAAGTATTCTCTCTTCTGGGCTATGAGCCTAGACCCTTCTAGAACAAAGAGGTCTTAATACATCACCTATTGTCAGATCTGTTCAGTTTACTGACCTTCTTCATAGCCATCTCTACCCATGAAGAGGTCTTAATGTATCACCTATTATCAGATTTGCATAGTTTATTGAGCTTCTTTATGGCCATCTCTATCCAAGACAGAAAGGTCAGTAAAGATGAGAATTCCTATGACTCATCTTGGCAGAGAGAAATTCTCAGTTCTATAGCTTTCTTCAGAAGGGGAGCTAAGCCAGAAAGCATAGAAGAAAACCTCACCATCAAAATAGGCATTTAATGTTTGTTAAACATGGGAATCAATGACTAGTCAGCTTTAAGTGTCAACTTGACACAGCCTGGAGTGTCTGAGAAAGGAATCTCAATTGAGGGTTAGCTCAGATTGGATTGTCTTGTGAGCCTCTGTGTGCCTGCCTGCGTGTGCATACATTGCATGGGATTTCTTGATTGTTAAGCAATGCAGGAGGGTCCAATCCACAGCCCACCATAGGTGCCAGCATTCTCTAGGTAGGTGGACTGTATAAGAAAGCTGGGTCAGATTTCTTAAGCCTGTAAGTCAGACAGCAAACAGCACTCTCCATGGTTTCTATTTGGAGTTCCTGTTTGAGTCCTACCCAGAAGGACAGTGACATGTAAACTGAAATAGATCCCTTTGTCCCCTAAGTTACCATTGATCAGTGTTTCATCACAGCAACGGAAGGAGACTAGACCACCCATCTTCCTGAACTTGATTTCTTGTATTCATGAATGAAAATTTCAGGACATATACCCAGCTAGCTTGCTAACAAGTCTAGAATTATGGACTCCTAGCAAATTGTATTTGCATATGTATTTTCTTTGCATAATCAAACCTTTTTCATAGGCTTCTGTGCAATAAAATTTTTGAAAACATAAGCATATGTTAAAGTACAATTGTTAGAGTACAATTTACTAATACATATTAATTAAAATTAAACAAAACATATATATGTATATGAAGTTTTTACAATATTTTTAAAAGGTCTAAGGAAATGGCCCAGCATACACTGCTCTTGCATAGAACCTAAGTTCAGTTTCTAGCATTAATGTCAATGACTCACAACCACCTGTAACTCTAGTTCCAAGAGATCTGGTGCCTCTGTTCTTTGTGGGTGATGCACTCATGTGCACTACACACACACACACACACACACACACACACACACAGGAGAGCGCATACTCACCAAAATCCTTTAAAAATAACAAAAATAAATCATGAAAAAGAGACAAAAATTTTAAGGCAATAGCAGTCCTCTGTCCCACTGTAATTTCAGGACTCAGGTCATGGGGAAAAATTAAGAATGTTGTTAGCAAGCAGAAATAATTTCTTAACTGAATTGATTTAGGTGTGGCACTCCTATTCATTGGTAGTTAAATTAGTTAACTCTAGATAATCAAAAAGTTTGAAAAGAAAGTACAAACCAAGCCTATGTAGAAAGCATGTAATGGGGGTCATGTAAGCCTATTCATTTAATAAATAACTAGAACATTTATGTTGACTTCTAAAATATTAACACCAGAAAATGCTGAGCCTCAGAATCTGGTCTTACTTACTATGTGAACAGTTTTAACGAAAAGTTTTTCAAAAAGTGGTGAGGTGACTACTAAAATTAAAGTCGCCGTAACAATCTACAGGTAGCGTGCCTTTGTATGATAATATCATTTTTATCTGTCTCCTTGTTAGAGACTTATTGTCTGCTCCGGACATCACATTACTTAGTGATTTCTAAGTCACTCCCTTTGTAATTACCCATCAAGGAAAGGCTCAGAATCCTCACTTTGACTTTAATGAGGCTCTTTGTCTCTGAAGTCATCAATGGAGGCTGGACTGCTTAAAGGGCTGATAATTGAAATTGCTTTGGAATTAATTGGTTAGCAATTTTCTTACAAAAAAGAGTAGTATGGTTTACCATTTAACTTTCTTAGAAAATGGCATTTGCTCTGGTATAATTGGAAAATTATTCATTTGAATTATGAATACAACACTTTTATGCTCTACCATTGGAATTCTCCCTAAAACATTATTTTCTGCCATGTCAGTATTTTATGTTAAACAACTCCAATAATTCTAAAGTCACTTTTTTCTTATTTTGTTCATTACTTGAATTTCTTTCCTTTCTCCCTTATTTTAATAGGTGTCAGAATAAGATAATATACTGTATTATTTTTCTATTAAGAGTGTAATGAGTAATGGGGAAAACAGGCTGAAGGCATGGTCAATTGTTGAATTTTAACCAACCCCCCACTGAGAATTCTGAAATGTGTAACTACAGAATTTAATAACAGCCTATTATCTCTGCATAAAAATCATTTTGCTTCATTTTATCTTGAGACGGGATTTCACATGACCCTGGATGGCCTGAAACTATGTAGCTAAGGCTGGATTTGAACTCCCGATCTTCCTGCTTCTCTGAGCTCTAGACGACTAATAGTCAGGTCTAGGACCACTATGTGCAGCTTTTTCTATAAGAAGTTTCATTTGAGTTCACCTCATTTATGTCCCCCACCTCTCTCTCTCGGACTAGGATCATCTACCCCGAAGTATGCAAAAGACAAACTAAGGGGTTAGATGTATCTGAGTTTGAAATGTGACAGGGCCATTAATAGTCGTGACACTTGACCCATGCTTTTGTGGTTGTAACTGCAATGGACCCAGTGATAATTAACTTGCAAGAGCTCTGTGAAGCCCTTATGGAAGCCTGATATTGCAATGAGCTCACTGATGGCTGGAGATGTTTCTGCTAGTACTATTTATTAGTATACAATGTCAACATAGTCCATGCTTCTACAGACCTAAGAAGCATACTTGGCTATGTGTGGCCCATCTTATCCCCAGCTCCACCAGAAAAGTTTTGCCAAATATGTCCACATAGAAAGTCTCAGCTTCCCTCAATCAAAATAACTGCTAAGTTTAAAGTATTTCTTGTCTGAAGGTTGCTTAGCTCTCATGCACAGTCTGATAAAGGCAAGAATGACGGAGAGCTTCCTCAAATGTTCGGGACAAGTCTGGCTTCAAGGATATTTGAGTTCAATATCTTCAATTGGTTTTATGTCATTGTGAAAAGCACCAGGAAAAGAAAAAGAAAACCCTACTTCAATAAGAGTCAGGGACATTTGTAATAAGCCTAGCAACAGCAGAGTTGAAGTCAAGAGCCTGTAAGAACAGCGAGAGAACCCACTGAGCAGTTCTCTACGGGGGCCATTGTTTCACCCATAAGATGGCATATAGGGCTGGGTCTTATTTTTTCAGCACACTGAACAGTGGCGGTGGACATGATTCTCCTTGATTCACGTATTTGGGATCTTTGCATTGCTTTCAACAATCTGTATTGGTTGAGTTTGACATAGTGTCCATGAACACAGGTGGAAATTGGTGTGGCACAGGTGTGTCAGCACAGAGCCAGTGGCCCATTCCTCGGTCCAAATAAACAAGGGTGTCTTGCTTCTGAGAAGACACAGTTTAAAATGTTAAACTGTGTTTAACTTCCAGGTTAAAATGTGCACAGCACTTGAGAGAGTAACTACTTACTCCAGTGTTTTCCCACAGAGGGGAAAATTTAAGAACCACAGAAGCATGTTATAAAATATATCTGAACTATAGAAAGACTGGCTGAAACCAATCTTTTCACAAGTTGTTTTAAAGTAGAGAAGTAGCTTTGAGTTTTTTTGAATTCTGAAAATGCAGAAGCTTTGAATGGCATTTTATTAGGGACTCCAATGTTCCACTTACTTTCAACCACGAATTTTCTTATTGAGAGTGGGCTGGACATCTGGATCCCTGTTTTGTTTTCTTGTTTCACTTCAGGTCAGCTCCTGAGAACCTGGGAACTTTGTGGCTCAGACTAACATATTAAAAAAAAAAAACAAACACTAAAATGGGAAATCTTTTCTGTTTTTAAAAGTATAATGGGTTAGGCCAAGTGAGAGGAAAATGACTTTGTTGGATTCTTCAGATAAAATAAACACACACACACACACACACACACACACACACACACACACACACACAATTAACCCAGACCGTGACGATACAGTATAGACTTCAACATGGCCATGGGGAGTAACCAAGACAAGACAACAATAATCATGGCTAACATGCCTGACATGCCAGAACTGATGCTACAGAGGAGGGAGGCAAAAGAGAATCAATTATAGGATGAATGAACAAATGATTAGATTTTTTTGACTTGAAACAACGCAGAATGGGACCTTAGTTGGTCATTTAAACAATATCCGTGGGCACCAACCCCAAATCCCCCCAAAACGCAATTCAGTTATCTATAGTTGCTTAATTGCTAGGATGGGATACACTGCAAAAGCAGTATACCTTAATTCGGGAGAAATGAAAATGTGTAATTATGGCCACGACTTAGACTACATCAAGGACGGCTTAATCTACTGCCTCTTTTTAATGGTTTTAGATAATCACATGAGCTGTTTTGTCTTTCATCAAGAAAAGCAGAGTATCCTTTCAAATCGTCAGCTCAATAATTTGGATTAGTTTATACTCTGAATAAGTTAGGTGACCGAGAAGGTTCAGTATTTAAGAGGGGAGTCACATTTCTTTCAGCTTGCTTAGGGTGTGCCATTTTGATTTCTTGGATGTGGCTTCTAATTTGATATAAATAGGCTATTATGGTTTTTTGATTGATAGGACCCAATTTTCCAAAGGGTATTTTGGCTAAGAATTAAGCACTGCTCAATAGAGTGAGAACATAAATTTCCTAGAACTATATTATGAAGATCCTTTGATGTTTAAAATGTGCAAAAATTATCAGCTGTGAGAGAGTTTACTGTGTGATTATCATCTCTTAGACCCTTTTTTGGGAACCAACTGCTTGGAGTGGGGAACAGTGAGCCTATTGGTTGGTATTTATTTCAAAGTAGTTCTACTTTGAACATATCATTATCAGTCCAAGTACACTGCACTCCAACTGCAGTGGCCAGTGCAGCTATGATGGCTGCTTCAGAAGGCCTTGCTCCAGCTTTAGAAGCCTCCACTCCAAACAAAACAAGCTTCATTGAAGTTGAAATGACCTCTCACTGCCCTGCACCTGTTTTCACTGGGTGAAGAGAGCCTTTCTTGAGACTCAGAAAAAAACCCACCATGGTGAAGTGTAAAGTGTGTGATTGTCCATATGATAAGCTTTTGACTTGATTATATGTGGGGCTTGTGATCAATGGAATCAGAAGTTGTGTACATGAGGGACTCTGGGACAGAATCATAGGCACACACGTGTGTGGCATTATCCTCTTCCGCTAATATAGTCAGGCTACTCTCCATACTTTTGGGTTAGTTTGGGGATTTGTTTCCTGTAAGCCATCCCTTAGTGTGGCAATATTATGTCCCCATAAAGGCTTCTTTTAAGTGATCTCTTAAGTAATCTTTCCTCACCTGCTAATGGTCTCGTCATTGGTAGAGTGGGCTAAATTGGTTGCACAAGGAACAGAAAGGCTCTAGGACTTCAAGTTCAAGTCTCACCCAGGAGCAGCAGCAGCAAGAAGACAGTCTAAGAATTCTAGAGACATGAACAGAAACCAGGAAAGCATAACCCACAGAACACGAGGGGCTAGAAGAACTGAAAGGCAGAGCTGGCAGCCATGCAACTAGAAAAGTTTCTGAGAAGAACGAGGGTTGAGAACTAAGGATCCAGTTACTCTTGTTGCAGGGCAGCCAGAACTCAAAGCCCAGAGGAATAGCCTTGACTAAGCATTTAGATCAATAAGCCTGAAGCCATTAGCCTCTTGTTCTCTGGGTCTACAGCTATGACTAGTAGGCCCATCTACTATCTTCTGGCACTCGGGCCTGAAAATAGCATGGAAGCTGCTCTTTGCCTGCTCCTATCTCCCCTCTAAATAGAGCAATAAAACCCCAGCCAACATTTGTGCAACATGCAGAGACTCATGGTTACTGATTACTGAGTAGGGGTAATATGTTCTTAGGCACTGTGAAAAGTCCTTTAAAGCATAAGGATTTTTAACTCCAGAAATGCACATAACTTCCCATGTTATTGGGAAACATATACCAAAATACATAAGAGACAAATAACAACATGTGCACTTTTGGCATTAAAAATCATTTAGGAAGAAATCATTCAGAATGAGGACAGGAAGGACACACGTATGTGCTTTGGGAATCAATCCCTGAAAACCAGTGACACGGATGTCTGCCTTGTGCAAGAAGAGACTTAGGGATTTTCCAGAGGGGACTCTTCTAGAGTTTTAGCAAGAGCCCAGTGCCAGTAACAGCAAAGGGTGTTTAAATGACTGACGTGAAGTTCAACCAGAGTTCGGTTAGACTCCAGCAAGAAAGACAAAATGGCTGCAGAGATCTAGTTCATAGAAGCTCTTAGGTAAGTAGCTAAGAGATGATTTCATTCTGTAGCTCCAGAGAAAGCAGGCTGTGCATAAAAGAACTTTGAGTAAGAAAAATGTCAAATCTGTGTAGGCCAAGATTGAGGTGAGCTTCCCTGTTCATTTTGTGTTTGAGAGATGGAGTCCATCAAGAGTAATTGTGTTGTCTGAGATGGGGCAACTGGCCCTGCCGGAACACTTTGTTGGTTTACAGCACATTTTGATGGCATACCAGAAGGCTCTCAATAATGAGAACAACTCTTGTTTGTTTCTTTTCAGATAACTGCATTGCTGTCATTGACTATGGTCCACTGGAGGGCAGAACTGTGCCCAGCACAATACCTCATGCCCCAATAAAGACCTAAATCAGTGTTCCTTAGCTATTTGATGCCTGAGATTTCTTTTGTTACATAATGCCAAACGGATGCCTTTCCCCAGCATACTTGTTTGAAACTTCAGTGTGAAGGAAATCACAAATAAAAATCAGAATGAGTTTTGAAGCTGAAATTACACAATAGGATAGGATGTCTGTCTGTCCTCTCTACCATTGACACTGAGAATTGCTAACCCACACAGAGGTGGGAGAAGAAAGAAATAGTTGCAAGAGTTTGAGGAAGGAACTTTGAGGCCTAAAGAAGACTTTGAAGGGGGTTAAGCTCAGAAATGAGTTGGAAAGGATGCACCGAAGAGTTTACCTTACAGGTGTTGGTTCAAAGGCTATTAGTGGGCCAACCACAGCATGAGCAGAATTGGGAAGATTGGTGGAAGCAATGATAAGTTATAATAACAGAACATGATTAAGAATGAAAAATTGGTAGACAATGGCCCTCGGGTCAAGTCTATATAAAACTCTCAGAGTCACATGACAGCGGGCAGTGGCAGGTGTTAAAAAGCTGCAAAACCTAAATGAAAGTGGGAATAAGAGAAGAACGTTGCTTTTCATCTTCACATACTTACACATTTCCAAGTGAGCAGGGAAACTACCCAGCAAGTAAGAAGTGCTGGTGTCTGGTATCAAGAGAGAAAATTAGTTTACTAACAGCCCCCCTTTTATGAAGAAGAGACCCTTAGCTGAAATAAGCATCTACTAGTCTTGAGAAAAACAAAATGAAGTATCAGGGAATATAAGAGATAAAATTCTGATTGGAGGATGTTACTGACAGGGAAGGGAAAGATAAAAACCTGGATTGTGGTGCGTATTCAGGAAAACACATTGGGAGAGTGGAAGAAAATATTCAAAGGGGCTAAGGTCAGCATCCACAGGGCAAAAGTCAGAGTGGTTCATTTAATGGATGGTTTAAATAAAAACTCCAGTACAACCTGTGATGCAATTAAAAGCAGACTATAATTTGAGCGCACTCAGCATGTCTTTGAAAAGGTCATAATTATAAATAAGCAATTTTCTGGCATTAATTACCAACCTTCCAAAAGTGCTTCCAGGAAAACATTTCCTCCTAAATGGGACTCCGCTTACTTCCCATAAGCAATGGCACTTCCATTTAATGTAGAGTGGGAAGCGTGGCTGTGCTGATGTCACAGGAGCTACTTCACAGGCTAAAGCTTCCTTATCAGAACCTTGCCTCTCGGGGAATCTAGTTAGGAGACATGGGTTAGGGACAGAGGCCAGAGGGGCTGTGGATCCTGCTTCCACAGGAAGCAAATTAGCTCTCACTTGGAAGCTGAGTCTGAAAATGCCATGCAAATGTTCTGTCTATTAGCTGACTGAAATATTCTGGATGTGTGTTCACAGAATATATTTGAGGCTTTCTAGATAATCTTCTTTAGCTGAAAAGATAGTTTGCAACA
This sequence comes from Cricetulus griseus, assembly GCF_003668045.3. Taxonomy (NCBI): domain Eukaryota; kingdom Metazoa; phylum Chordata; class Mammalia; order Rodentia; family Cricetidae; genus Cricetulus; species Cricetulus griseus. Next base: position 9,357,367 of record NC_048601.1, read on the forward strand.
CTTAGAATTTCAGAGAAATAAGACCATTTTTTCCTTCTGTGCAACATACATTCATTCATTGATTTAGCTTGTGAGTTACTCACCTTCAACCAGGAGAATTAAGCTGCTGAATTTCACATCAATAGATTGACTCATTTTCTCAATGTTAAATACATGCCTTTTTTCTGTAGTCTTTAGTTCATATCAATAAGAATAGTATTCAAATATTTTTTATCCACCGCAGCACTTACAGTTATTAGTGTTTAGAAAATCCATTTCTTGATAAACCAATTTTGATTATAAAGGGCTAGAGTTTTTTTCAGTCACAGAATACTACTACTCAGAGATCATGTTATGGCAAACAGTAATCAATCATTGTATATTGCTTAGAGACAATAAAGGGAAAAGAAGTCATATTAGTTACTCTATGTAGTGTCACAGATCCTCGATCTTGAACTGAACTTTAGGAAACAGGGTCATTAAGACTGATGGAATGAATAATGGATGCCTGAGAATTTCCTTTTATGAGTTTAAAGAATAGGTTCATGGATTTGATGAGGGGTTTCTGAATGTAAGGGGGTATAGTTGCAGGCCAGTGAGTGACTCAGAGGAACAGTGAGAAAGAAAGGGGCAGTTAGTTGACTCATAGAAGTGGAAAGTAAGCCCCTACTGTTGAAGACACCCTACACTTCAGAAATATGGTCCAGAAGTCCCTGAGCTGGAACTGACATGAATGCCTCTGCTCTGAGGACTAGCTTTCATGATAACAGCAGGCACCATGGAAGCTTCCAAAGGAGTAAACCAATCATCAGTCCTACATATCTATGATATTTATGAACCACAACAATGACGGGCATGGCCCTATAGCCTAAGGATGCAGTAGTGGCATGAATGCTTGGCAGTAACCAACTGCTCTCCAGTTGGACTTAAGGCCTACTTAACAAGAGGGAAGTCATGCCTGGTACTAGAAACCTAGACAACTACTTGGGGCTAATGGTGCCATGGATCTTGGAGGAGAAACTACCACCTTTCTAAACCAGCATAACCCCTAACTTAAATATTCCTCCTTATACACACATATAAGTATGGTTTTCATCCCTTATCAAGGAAACTTCTCTTCGAAACTGAAAGAAATCATTACAGAAAATCACAACCAATCGAAATGCAAACATGTAGAGACAAGTTCCAATGGATACATCTATAAAACAACTCCTACACATAAGGCTCCTGGTTGTGTCAGAAGCTACACCACAAACTCTCAAAAACATGACTGCTGAAACATTAGCTAAGCAAGAACAACAACAACAACAGATTGCTGAAGTAGATAGGGAAAGTCCATGAGGCCTCAACCCTACACAAAGAACTACAGGCAACTAAGGAATGCTGAGAGCCAGAGAAATAGTCTTCCTGGGGAAGAACCCGCCAACTGGTTATTCAATACCAAATGGTCAGCCCTGAAAACATACAAACAAGTAACATTACACAGACTGAGCAGGTTGCATTTAGGAATAAGTGTATGTACATGTACTTATAACATTTATAACATGCATTTATAACAATTAATGAAAAACAAGCAAAGAAGTTTTTAAAAAAGAAGAAAGGAGAGGTAATGGGAAACTTTGGGAGGAGAAAGGGAAGGGGAGGATGACATAATCATATTGTAATAACAAAAAATAAAATAAATATATTTTATTTAAATTAGAAACAATCTTATTTTATATATATCAATCACAGTTCCAAAGTTAAGCAGAGCAGTGTCATACATGGACCATGAACAATAGGTAGAATAAGATCAACTATTCAGACTTTTAAAATAAATATATAAGGCAATCTGTATTAAAGAAACATTTTTGAACCTTAGAAAATTGCAACCTTATAAAGTAGAAACACTTTCTTTGTGTCACACAGACAGACCTGTTCTCCCACCATTTGACTGTGTATTAATCTCTCTCTCTCTCTCTCTCTGCAATGAAATATGGAAGGAAAAGAATGTTTCCAAAGAAAAAATGAAATATAAATAGATTTATCTCGAAAAATATCATTAACATTCATAAAATTGCCTGTGAAGATATTCTTCAACATACTGCAAAAATTTCTTCCTAAAATGAAAATTTACTTTTCTTGTCTTTGTATGTTTATGGATATTTATGAATTCAAAAAATCAAAAACCCATAGAAAAAATATTAAGAGCGTGGAGATAAGAGTGAGTAAGTATGTTAAGAGAGACGTGATTTTCTCAAAGAAAACTCGTATGCATACAAATGGGTAAGGGCTGAGCAGGAAAGGAGAAAACTGGCTAATAATTAGCTAACTTATTTTATTACATTCTACACAAAAAACTCACTCAGTGACTATTGACTTGATAATGACAACCTATGCAATACCTGAAGATAAATACATTTACAAAATAAATTTACCAAAATAAAGTAATATAAATTAAGAATGTTTTTTGGATTTAAAATGAATTCCCCACCACCACTTATTTGTGAGTGTTGTCCTTTTGAGTGAATTTTTTCTCAATGGCTTCTCTGTAGATTGACACTTGACATAAACATGGATACAATTCATATAAAACCATGAATTTAGACAAGTCCATCAGCACACTTGATTTCTTTTGATGGATTTGACTTAGGATCAAAAGATAATGTTTTTAACTTTTTTGTTGTTCCTGTTTCCTAATATGATCATAGTAAGAGCCAAACACTACACACACACACACACACACACACACACACACACACACTATACTTGCTTATTGATTATGTACTTTTGAGACTCAGAAAATAAAGATGCAAAACATATATAAAATTTATGTGAAAATTTAAAGTGGGATGGTGCTATTTTCACCATAACTTCCAAAAACATTACTTTTAATTCTACACAGAGTTCTTACAATACCCCTTAGTGTTTGATTTTCTTCTATTCTACCAATAGTTATTTTATGATCTCTTGTTTCAATTGAAATTAGAAACAAGCTTCTTTTACTTGTCAATCTCAGTTCCCTCTCCCTCCCCTCCCCCATGTCCCCCACCCACCCATCCCTCTTCTGCTCCATAGAAAGGGTGAGGCCTTCCATGGGGGAATCATCGAAGTCTGTCACATCATTTGGGGTAGGACCTAGGCCCTCCCCCATGTGTATGGACTGAGAGAGTGTCCCTCTATGGGGAATGGGCTCCCAATGTCCATTCATGTACTAGGGATAAATACATTTCCACTACAAGAGGCCCCAAGGACTGCCCAGGTCTCCTAACTGACATCCACATTCAGGTGGTCTGGGTTGGTCCTATGCTGATTTCCCAGCAATAAGTCTGGGGTCCATGAGCTCCCCCTTGTTCAGGTCAGCTGTTTCTGTGGGTTCCCCCAGCATGGTCTTTACCCCTTTGCTCATCACTCTTCCCTCTCTACAACTGGATTCCATCAGCTACTGGATGAAGGCTCTAGGATGACATTTAAGGTAGTCATCAATCTCATTATCTATTGGGGAAGGGCATTTAAGGTAGCCTCTTCACTATTGCTTAGATTCTTAGTTGGGGTCATCCTTATAAATCTCTGGACATTTTCCTAGTGCCACGTTTCTCTTTAAACCTATAAAGACTCCCTCTATTAAGGTTCCTCTTTTCTTGCTCTCCTCTATTCTTCCCCTGACTCAATTTTCCTGGTCCTTTATATCTTCCTCCAAAGACAGTTTATGCTGGAGAGGATGTGGAGAAAGGGGAACACTCCTCCACTGCTGGTGGGAGTGCCAACTTGTACAGCCACTTTGGAAATCAGATTGGCAGTTCCTCAGGAAAATGGAAATCAATCTACCTCAAGATCCAGCAATTCCACTCTTAGGCATATATCCAAAGGATGAACATTCATACAAATAAACATATTTTTTTAAAAAAGAACAGTGGCCTTGATTCCTAGGGGGTGAAGCAGCCCATGTATTTGACCATATGAGAGAATGCATTTGGAAATTTCTTGGACAGAAACTCCATATCACAAGAGCTAGGTTTGTCTGGTCTTTGTCAGGCAAACTTTACACTGCTGTAGTTTATAGTTCAGGTCTGTTTTGCTTTATATTAATGGTATGTTTCTGAAAGTGTTTCGGTGATGGAAAATATATAGGATAAATAATATTTTAAAGGCTCTGGCTGTGAGACTATCAACAACCAACAAGAAGGGACTGGAGAGATACTCTGATTACAGTTCTGCCTCAACTTGGTATGCCAGACTTTATTGACTCTCCGAGGGAGGCCTTATCCCCTCTGTGACGTGGATGGGGGAGTGGAGGCAGGAGAAGGGGAGGGATGGGGAGCTGAATTGGTATGTAAAATGAAAAATTAATTAAAAAATTAATTAATTTAAAAAAGCACCTGCTGCTCCATCATGGAGACTGTGGTTTAGATTCCAGCGTTGATGTCAGGCATCTTGAAGAACCTGTATGTAACTCTAGTTCCACCAAATCTGATGCTCTCTGACCTTCATGTGGTGATACATTGTTTATGATTTATTAAAGCCATTGGAGATCAAAATAGCAAAGCAGACATACTAGTTAGCTATAGAAGCCAGGCAGTGATGGTATACACCTTTAATCCCAGGACTCAGGATTAAGAGACAGATGGATCTCTGCTAGTTCAAGGCCACAATGACTACATGAAATTGATCCAGTCTTAAAAGAAACAGCTCATACAAAGGTGATCTCAGAACCTGGTATCATAGGCATTTAATCACTAGAGAGGTATAAAAAGCAAAGGGTCTCATGTGGAGATTGAGTCACTAGCCACATTGAGGAGAGCATAGCAATCTGAGTGAATCTGAGGAGCAGTGAAGTTGGGAGCAGTTTGGTCTGAGTGGAGGTAGAAGTAAGAACAATGGCCAGCTGCTTTGCTTTTCTGACCATCAGTTTGAAGCTTGAAATCCAGTATCAGTCTCTGGGTCTTTTATTTGTCATGTTACACCTTCATGTGCACCAGCATACAGACAGGTGTGTCAGCACACACACACACACACACACACACACACACACACACACACACACACACACACACACACAGAGAGTGACAAAAATGGTTAAAATCCATAAAAAGCCAAACATGCAATCATGGACAGGACTTTGAAGGAAGAAATATTCCTTTGCTCTTTGCATTTCCAAAAAGAATTTTATGTGTTGGGTTTCTTTCCAGAATAACATAATACAGAGGACCATAAGAAGCACGGCCTACATAGGCAAATCTATCTCGAAGCTCTGGAAAAATGTCGTAAGTCCTTTGCTTACACAGATGGATTTGTAATCAATGGATGATAGGGAGTTCAACTGACAGTCTCAAACAGTTTGCACATGGCCTCGTTTCCTATCACTGAGGATTAAGAAAGATTGCAAATTATAAAGGACAGCTTGGCAATTTTAGCACTTGTTTCCCCAAAACTTACATTTATTCTCCAACATGAGCTCAAGAAAAAGAAAAAGGTAAAAATTAAGAGTCCAATTGATTGAACTTTGTTTTTACCAACTATGCCCTGAGATTATCTTATTAGTTCTATTAAATTTGGAACAGCCAAAGTGAAAAAAAAAAAGATGTTATCCTGTTTGTTTCAGATGTGAGCTCTGTGTTCACAGGTGATTGGATTAGAAGTTGGCCACAGAGGAAGGTTAGGGAAGGGTAACGGTGATTGTCTGACCCTAGAGTTGAAGTAACCAGAACTTTCTCCTCTCCATGCTGAAGCAGAGTGGTTTGCTATTGACTTTTCCTAAGTGTTCTTTCTTGAAACTTTCTGAAATCTCTAAATAAATTCACTTATCCAGCCACCCATCACGTCATCCAACAACTGTCTTTAAAGTATTCCCTTTAAAAATGTCCTCTAGAAGGAATTTAAAAGTAAATTGATTATAAATTTTATAGACCCAGACTTACATAGGCATTTAAATGAGTAAATTTATAATGCACATATTTTTAACAGGGTATAATGTTTACTTTTTAGGATGGGTCCCACAAATAGAGAAATTTGAGAATAAATACTGTGATATAAACCTGAAAGATATTCTAGATTAGGTCTGAGAAAGGGCTGGGAAATGCCTCAGTTGTTAAATACTTGCTGGGCAAAACCCAAAAGTAGAGATTAGATCCCTAGACACCACACAAGTTCAAGGTGGGCCTGAAATCCTGGTTGTAATTTTAACCTTAAAAGGTGGAGACAAAGTTGCCCCAGAGTAAGTGAGCTCGTGAGACTCATAATATCTGAGTTCTGAGCTTGAGTTGAGGTGCCCTCTGTAGTGGCTTGAATGAGAATGGTTCCCATGGGCTCATCTATTTGAATGCTTGCTCTCAGTTAGTAGAACTGTTTGTGTAGGATAAGGAGGTATGGCCTTGTTATAGGATGTGTGTCACTGGGGTAGACTATGAGTTTTCAAAAGCCTATACCATTCTCAATTAACTCTCTCTGTCTTGTGGCTGTGGATCGAGATCTGAACCGTCAGCTGTCAGCTATTGCTCTAATATCATGCCTGCTTGCCTGCTGCCATGCTCTCCTTTATGCTACTCTAACCCTCTCGAACCATCCATCCATCCATCCGAAATTAAACCTTTTTTTTTTTCTATAGGTTGCCTTGGTCATGGTGTCTTATCACATTGATAGACATCTAAGTAAGACACCCTGCCTGAATAAGGTGGAAGAGTGATCAAGGATGATCACACACACACACACACACACACACACACAGAGAGAGAGAGAGAGAGAGAGAGAGAGAGAGAGAGAGAGAGAGAGAGAGAGAGAGAAACTCCAAGTTAAAAGAAGAAATTTTAGCCTTACAAGATAAAACCTGATGATACTTACAGATAATACCTGAATTTTCACTGACATTTTTATTTTAAAGAGAAAATTCTCCTTAAGTTTTCTATTTCTTCTCCTACTAGTATTTCTGGATCTCTGCAGTGGTCAGTGTTCATTTGGAGAATTCACATTATCAAGTTGCTTTGTTTCTACCTTCAAGGGCCATTTGAGTGAGTCTGATTGCCTTATCTCTTCCAGCATGATCACCTTTACCCAGGTTCTGCCTATTTTCAGCTATGCTCATGCCCTTATCTCCTACAGCCACACACACACACACATGCACGCACGCACACACGCACACACACAAGCCACACAAGCACAAGCACACACATACAATGGTATGCACAAATACACACTACAGCAAGTGTAGAGTTTCTAAATCACAAGTCAGTTCAATTTGTTCCCTGGCTATCTCACATAGCAAAACTGAAAATTCTTCCTATGTTGGTGGGGTTTTGACTCATCTCTAGCCTCACTTCCAATCGCCTCAGGCCACTATCTGGCCTCTAACAAGCCTTCAGTTGAAGGGTCTTCCCCCAGAAATTCAAATGGACTCCTCCTTCACTTGATTTACTTATTTAGATAAGCCTTGCTTACTTCTCTGCTATGGAACTGGAACTGAAACTTGTCACAATGACATTGTATTGATTTGAACATTCTTTCTTTCTCTCCTAAGAGCACAGAAATGGGGCTCAGTGTCTGCACTCTTATAATGGGCTACTGAAGTTGTCATGATTGTATGTCACTGATCCATAGAGACAGTGAAGCTATCTTTGCAAAAGAGGTTTTTTTCTGAAGTCAACTAGAAATGCTTCTTGTAGATCTACAATTGCACATATTCTTAAACGATTATTGACAATTATCTTGGTTTTTATTCTAGTTTATCCCCTTTTCAAGTAATATTTCTTTGATTCTGTTGTTAGACAGACATATACTTGAGTGCACAGAATTGTATTTCTCAAGCACCAACTGAATATGCTATATATTAAAGATTGGTTATAATGAATCACAGAGAAATAAATTTCTGAGAGTTTCCAGTAGATTCACATCTTGGCTCAAAGTGGCCACCATTTCTGTGAAAGAGTTTGTTAAAGCCTTGCTATCTCAATAATTTTGCAAGCTCTTACTAACTTAGTTTTTTTTATTCATGAGGAAATTACCACAAAATCCTGGTTCAGTGATGGTATATGATATGAAGCTGCAAAGTAATAACTGGTGCAGATAATATGAGGGTAGATGGCACATAGAAGGGAAACTTAAAGACAGAATATTGAAAACACAACTGTCAACCTAACCTGTAATTTAGCCAAATTATTGCTAACACTGTTTCCTTGGAATGACAAAAAGGGTGAGAATTGCACCCTTATCAAGTAGGGAAACAGATTATGAATAAAGAGTGTAAGATACAAGAAGAACTGATGAACAAAGAAAGTGTAAAACTGAAACAAATATTCACCACACGAACAACAATAATATAAAACCTGGTATCAAATAAAATGGGACCATAATACTTCTATCAGCAACAACATATAAATTGGGAAACAGGTTGATTGAAGGGTGCTAAAGATCTCTGAGATGGAAACATTTCAAATGTGGTAGGTAAGGAGAGAGGGATTATTCACAGAATGCAGTTTCCATACCCAAGGACTCCTACATTTTTTTGAACTATCCACAAGTTACGACAGTGCTTTGAATGGGTTAATACTTACAAATATTTGATTGGGACAGATACACACATGAAAAATCAAATAGTTTTCTGCACATTAAATAGAAGCTATAAATGCCTAACTCATGAAGGAAAGATAATAGATTTTTTTTAATTTTAAAAATTGTATGTGTATATATATACATGGTTGCATATATGTTTGTGTCCCACATGCTTACAGTGACTATAAAGGTCAGCAGAGGGCACCATATCCCATAAGCCTTGGGACTGGAGTTACAGATGGTTGCCAGATGCCATGTGTGGGTGCTGGGAACTGAACCTCAGACCTGTGCAAGAGCAGCCAGGGCTTCACTTAACCTCTGCACCATTTCTCCAGGGACTTTCTGCCCTGCCAGCCTGGATGAATTAGTGAGGGTAGACTGTTGTGCAACAATCTTTTCATGCACTGTGAAGATGTGTCTTTGCCAAGGCATGGTCTGATTGGTCTGATAAAAATCAAAATGGCCAGCAGAGAGGCAGGAAGTATAGGCAGGAGAGTCAGACAGAAAGAACTCTGGGAAAAAGAAGGATGGAATCACCAGCAGATGAGAGGGAACAGACATACAAGAGAAGAGGTAGACGCCAGCCGTCAGTCGTGTGGCAACATGTAAATGAATAAAAGAAATACCTCTCTTAACTTGTAAGAGCTAGCTAGAAACAAACCTCAGCTATCCCCCAAAGCTTTTATAATTAATAAGATGTCTTTGTGCTGTGATTTGGGAGCTGGCAGGAGGGACAGAAAAATCTTCCTACAATAGACTCTGATTCTGTCTCAAAGATAAAGTGTAATATTGACTTTTGACCTCCATCCACACATGCATAGTTTTGCACCCATGCATCATGTAGACACACACACACACACACACACACACACACACACACACAGCACACACACAAACCAGACACTATGCAGAGGCGGCAGCAAAAGGGAACATGACCCCAGAAACCTTAGCAATTATCAGACAGAACTGCATTTCCAGGGGAGAACAGAAAGAGATACATTAGAGTGAATAAAAATGAAAATTCCAGAACTGTTAAATAACAAAATAAGCTCAAAAGATAAACACTACAAGTCACATGCCCAGAGCCAGGAGGCCTTTCTCCAGGAGGGAGACAGCAGACCTGCCAAGTTGTCATCAGTCAATACTGCTGTTTGAATATCTTTGTAAAGTTAAATGAACTGAAATGTATAAAAAGCCAGTTGCCACTCCCAAAAAACCAATCAAGCAATTGTGGGTCCTCTAACCTCTAAGCAGCACAGATATGCTTTTCTGAGGCCATTTCTTTTACTTTTCCTATTTTGTTTTTCAGTATTACATGGGACCAGCTCTCCATTTAAAAGGCAATCTGTTTCCAAGCTGAGTCATCTCTCCTAAGGTCTGGCAATTCTTCACAGCTCACAGCACATGCTTTGTTAGTGTAGAAACTCCAGGAGAGGCAACTGTGGGAAGAAGTGCTTTGCAGCCTCCGATCTCACGGCTCTCACAGGTTCTGAATGAAGATGAGGGGAAGAATCAGGATGGATGTCTTTAAGGGAGACTCAGAGACAGGAAGCCTGAGGAGCAGAGAGCCTTTCAGACTGTAGACTCCTCCACGATCAGATCCCAGTGCAGTTGAGCTACCACAGAGGTTTGAGTCAAGGAAATTTTAAGCCATCAGGGAGAGGTCCTGAAGATATATGAGGTCTTTCCCGATTTGCACATCCTATGGTTATGGGCTTACACAAAATACAAAACCTGACTTTACTGACTTTATTTGGGCAGCTGAACTACCTGCGGTCAGGAATTCATTCAAATTATGAACACTGTAATCATCTGTGCAGCCCACTGGACATTAAATAGGGTGTTTTCTCTCCAGCAATGTAAACACTTAAGAGGAATCTTCCAAGTCCCTTTTGTCAAGTAATGAGAGGCAAATAGACAGAAACATAGACTGGAAACTCTCTTTGTAGGGAAGGGGGGAGCAGCCATTTCCAGGAGCAGAATTTCACCCTACAGTCGAGCTCCGTTCTTTGTCAAAGGGTGATGATATATTGCTCCCTCCACATCTTAGTTTCCATTTCCCCTAGCTGGGCGATTGAAGCCCATTGTGCCCTATCATGAAAGTGCTTGGAAGTCACACTGAAGGAATCTATTCTATCCATTACACAATTCTAGTATTGGAAGCATACTGTGGCAATGAATATCTAGTGATATATTTGATAATGTTGGAAGAGTGACAGAAATCATAACACGGCAATCAGCACTGATGACAGAGACTATTAATGATCATTAAACAGAATTAAATCAGATACATCCTCATTAGTGATTACTTGATTTCCTCCTGCTTTCCACAGACACTATTTTTGAGCACAACTGATGGAGGCACCCTTGTCCTTGTCCCAGGAAATTATGCCAAAATATGCTACATATTATAAATACTGGAATTTATTTTTTAAAGTTTGTTTCTAAACTGCTGGAAAGCACGAAATGATTCATGGTTTCATTTTGCTAGGAATAAAGACAATAGATTATGTTGTTGCTAACCAAGTTGGTCTTTGGACAGCAACTGATAACTACGTGCTGAATAGGGGCCAATTTAATCAGGAAAAAGAAATATCTAAGCCAGAGATCCAACTATAAGAAATAGGACATTGCTTGGATTATAACCAGAGGACCCATACTTAAACTGAAGTTCCCTCTTATTATGCTGGCCCTACATTTGGAGAGTCTCTTGAAGGACAAAGCACACAGTTGCCTCATTCATACTTCCTATGGCACAGCTCCAGATTTGATGCATTTGCCAATGCATCTTGGTTTATGTGTCAGAAGAATAAAAAAAATGGTCCTGAATAAAAAGAGTAGAGATGATGTCAAGGAAAGGGAATGGGGCAGGGGCTGCTTACTTAATTCCAGTTTATTTGAACAGCTATAATAACTGTGTAATATAATTAAGAAAAAAAATGTTTTCTTCCTCCCCCTTGTGCTTTTAAATGCACCATCTGACTCACATAAAAGGGTTATGTATTTTGAGTAGATCTCTGAGCTAGCAATAGTATGCATTATGTAGACCACTTCCTAGTTTAAGTGGTTTTCCATTTCTTTAGCCATTGCAAAAAAAAGAGGTGCTATACCACCAATTACACTAAGGACAATACTATGAAGAAATGAGGGTGACTTCCTGGGCTGAGTAAATAATGCCCTTGAAGATGGTCTGCGTCCTGTTCCTCAGAACCTCTACATTTTGAAATGTTCATAGCAAAAATGACTTGTTGACAGCATTGCATATGTGTTTTGACGTGAGGGAACATTGTAGATTATCTAGGTAGGCCCACTGTGATCTCAAGCATCCTTAAAAGAGGAAAGCAGGTGGGACAGAGTGAAGATAAGATGCAGCAGAAAACAAAGACAGGAGGGGTGACAGTGTTGGGAGGGAGCCATCGGCCAAGGATATGGAGTAGTTTTAAAAGCTAGAATGGAAATATTTAAGTACATCTAGGCATCCACAACAAAGCAACACGAACTGGGTAGCTTCTATATAGCCTATGTTCATTTTATGTTTCTGATTGTTTTTTAGACAGCATCCCATGTAGCCACAGCTGGCTTTGAATTCAGGATCCTCCTGCCTCCACCCCCCAGGTGCTGGGATTTCAGGCGTGTGCCCCATCTCCATCTAGCATCAGTGCTTTGCATAGTTCTGAGTGCTGAGATTCCTATGGTTCCATGTCTCTTGAGACCCAGCGTTCTGGATAGATGGGTCTTCATACGGTAGAAAGGTCTCCAGGGTTCTCATTTGTCTCTTTTGTAAGGATGACTTTTCCACCAATGGTGGCAGAGGTCTCTCCCAAGCCACATCTCAACACCATCACATTGGAGATTAGATTTCAACACATAGCTTCTTGGGGAATATACAGGCTCAGACCACAACAGCAAGGAAATGTGTTCCCACACAGAGACCCCAGAAATAGTGCAGTCCTTGGAAATCTTGATTCGAGTTCCTGAAAGTTATTTTTGGGGGGTTTATGCTCTCTATCACTATGCTGGTAGGAAACTTTTACAGCAACAATAGTAAAAATCAATTTATTTACTCTCAAACCTTATTGAGGATGGAGACATCATGGAATCTGTCCAATAATCTTCTACAAATGACACGTCATTAAAAATCAAGAAATTTCGAATTTGCAGGTAAATGGATGGAACTGGAAGAGATGTTTTGAGGGAAATAACTGAGGCTGAGTTAGACAAACAACCCATGCCCTCTCTCATTGTCAGTTCCTAGTTCCAAAACTTCCGATGAGAGCATAACCCGAAGTAACCACAGAAACCAGAGAGTAACATGGGACAATGGGGGCAGCAGTTTGAGAGAGCAAGAGCAGATACAGGTAATGAGGAGGGAAAGCATGGAAGAAAATGAGGAGGAATGGTCTGAGTGGGGTCGGGAAAAGGAGAGCAAGTCAGAAGGGGGGATAGGACAAATCATACCAAGGACACTTGAATAAGCATATGCATAACATATATAATATTTATACACATGTATGATATGTATTATGTATATAATTTAAATATACATATGCATATCAAATGAAATTATTCTACATGGGTTGACAAAATTCCTTACAAGTGTCATAGACTGTCCAACAAAAATCCTAGTAGCAGGCATGAGAAACCTCCATTTGAGTTGCTGGTTGTGGGTAGTTCAAGTGACTCCCCAAACAATATGAGCCATTGCTCTTGTCCTCAGCTGCATCTCAAAAGTTGAAGGTAAGCCTATTGCCAAAGACACTGCACACTTCAGATGCAGGATTCAGAAGACTCTAGCTGCATCTAACCTGAAAACCTTCCCCCTGTCCAGCTCTCACAGTACCAGAGTGCAAGCTGCCAAGGGAGAGAAACAGTCGGTAGTCTTACCCAACTGTGACAGCTAACATCCATGACCAGTGTGGCAAGATAGCCATAAAGGTTCAGCGGTGACACTCTCATGTTGGTGGTAACCAACAGCGGTCTACGTTTTACTTAAGGCATACTCAATAGGAGGTAAATTGTGTCTGATATCAGAAACCTCGTCAGCTACTGGGAGCAAGTGAGGCCATGGTTCTGAGAAGAGAAGCTGTTACTACCGTATTTCTAGGCCAGAACAATTCCTAACTGCGTTCTAAAATGGGTCCTTATATCCATAAAGAGATTACCTCTCCCCCCTTCATCAAAGAAGCTTCTCTTGAGTCCCACAGCATACTGCCTGATCTTCTTGCTCCTATGCTCTTTCTACCCTCTCTTCCACAGTATCTCTTGAGTCTTAGATTCTGGAGTTGTTTTGTAGATACACTCTACATTTGGATTGGCTGTAGTTTTCTGTTATGATCTTTGTTACAAAGAGAAGTTTCCTTGATGAGGGATGAGGACTTCACTTACATACCAGGTAACAAGCATTACACAGACTGAGCAGGTTATAATTAGGACTATATGTGTATATACATATATGTATGTAAAAATAAATAATGAAAAAAGAGGCCATGAATTTGAAGGAGAGAAAGGACAGGTATGTGGGAGGTTTTGGAGGGTGGAAGGGACTGGAGGGATGATATGATTGTAGTACAATCTCAAAAATAAAATAGTAATTTTTCAAAAGCTAGCATATGCAAACACACACATAATGACTTAGTTATTTTAGGCAGTGTGCTAAGTGCTATATTTACATGATCTCGAGTATCATAATTAAAGCTCTTTAGAAGCCATATTTTAAACAGCCTGCTTTACATGGAAGCATCACTTCGTCTCAGGATAGCCAGGGCTTCCACAGTCACATGAGGGCAGATTATACTCGCTGAACTCAGGGCCACTGTTATGAACACTGTGTCATGCTGCTTTATTTATTTAAATTTTAATTTTTGTGTATGTGTATGAGTTGTGTGCACATGTGTTCATATTCATGTGGTGGCCAGCAGTTAACATCAGGTGTCTCCTTGTCTTGTTCTCCAGCATGCTTTTCAGACAGTTGCTCAATGGACTCAGAGCCCACAATTCAGCTGGAAGGGCTGCCTTGCGAGGTCACAGGACCCTCCTGTTTCTGCCTCCTGGAGCTGGCATTACAGATGCACACTGAAACACTTGGCTTTTATGTGGGTGCTGAGCATCTGAGTTCAGGTCCTCATGCCTGAAAATTAATGTTGCCAGGTCTAGAAATCCTGAGTGATAACTGCAGGCCTCTCATGCCACATCAGCAAGTAAATATGTTATTGTCCATAAATTCATTAAATGGACAGAGAGCCCTATTTCTGTCCCTGGGATCCAATGGTTCCAGCATTGCACTGGCCATGGTATAACAGCAATGATTCTCCACACTTCTGAGACCTGAGCAATGCTGCACCCATTTCATTACAGTGTTTAATTCAGGTAAAGTCTAAGCACTAAATAGGCTAGATATTAATTTCACCGTAAGTAATGCATTTCCAATATGCAATCCTACCAGCAAGATTTCACTCTAATTGTTGCTAATAGGAAAGATGTTAACCACTTGCTTTAGTAAGGAGAGCTGTCTACACAGTCACAGGAGTCCGTGCTTAAGCAGCGGAAATGAATCTTTCTCTCCTTCAGGAGCAGCTCAGTTATAGTGAAAGGGAGCTTTTCCATCACAATAATTAACTACTTCCTTATGTAGACTAGATTTTTAATTGGTTTTGCACATGGCTAGTCTCTTTGACTTTTCAAAATACCTTTAGACTTAGGTAAGTGGAGCTAGAAATGCAGCTTAATGGCAGAGTACACTCCTAAAAAAAGAGTTTATGATTTCCATATGATAACTCCTTAAAGCCCATTTCCCTCAAAGATTCTTCTTATTGCATTACGTTGGCATGTGAATTAACATTGCCAGGTCTAGAAATCCTGAGTGATAACTGCAGTGATTACCCCAGAGTCACCCCAGAGGGTTTTTCCTAAGTGGTTTGCAAGTAAACAAACACTGGAGTGCTATTCGGAACTATAAGTTAGCCAGAACTATGTGACATTACCTTGAGATGAACCTGGTTCAAAGCAATGTGGATGAAGTTGCTTTTGTCATAAGCAAAAAAAAAAAAAAATAACCAAAAAAAAAAAAAAAACCAGGCCCCTCCCTTGTGATCCAATGGGTAGAGAATGCACTGTTTTCAGCCACTCCCAGAACCGGGCTTCTTTCTATTGAGTCTTCCAATAAATGGCATCCTATATCCTATAGCCTCTCAAACACTAGGTCTGAGTTATTTTGAAATAGTTACAGATTGCAACTAAAACAAAAATGACACATTGTATCTTATATTTAATAGGTCAGAAACTGGGGCATGGTACCGGTGAAGACTCTTCTTGGGGTATCACAAGGTTGAAATCTGGATACTGTATGACTGAGCACACTCACTTTCAGCAACTAGAGGGTGGTATACACTTTCTTGTTACAAAGCATCCTCTCTCTTCAAAGGCTCTGCCTCAAGAGATTATCTTTGCACTCAACTCTCCATAGACTGATCTCTGTCCCCCGCTTCTGACAGCTGGAGGTGACTCTGCTGATGAAGCCGGATGATTAATCAGGCTTCTCAAGAGTACCCTGCCCTCTTCACCTGCAATGTCACATAATCACAGGAGGCCAATGTCACCACACCCACAGGCTCTTGGCACACTGGAGAAGGATTAAAATTGCAATCTAAGTTTGCCACTCAGTAGCGGTATGGTTTGGTCAAATGGTTTGATGCTACAGGCATGCAATTTATTCCTAAGGATATCTCTGATGCAATCAAGCCATTGGTGCACCGTTGCTTCTTCTGGGCTTTTCATGGGAGAAGGGCTGCGTTATTATTGTGAAAGTTCACAATGGGCACATCTGAAACCTCAGCGAATATTTGTGAGTCATTTCTAGGAACTCATCCACAGAGAAGAAAACACTAAGTATTAGCATAAGGCAATTGCCATCAACAGATTAGGGATGGAGGGAGAAAGGCTTTTAAAAAGTAAACACATTGTATAACTGGCCCCTCCCCTCACCTGTTGCTGTAAGAGGTGAATTAGCTGGAAATGAATGCAATCAATATATATAATGTAACACACATCTTTAATGCCAGCACTCGGGAGACAGAGGCAGGTGGACCTCTGTGTGTTCAAGGCCAGCCTGGTTTACAGAGCAAGTTCCAGGACAGCCTCCAAAACAATACAAAGAAACCCTATCCTTGAAAAACAAACAAACAAACAAACAAAAAACAAAACAGAAAAGAATAAAAAGAAAAAAAGCATAAAAAGCAAAAAATAATAACCAAAGAAACCAATGGGACAGGAGCTCCAGATTCAACTCCATCCCACTGTATCTTTAAAATTAAAATAGAGTGCTTTCTGAGCTGAAACCTGTAATTATCTATTAGCACTAAATGTGAATATTTGAAAAATAAATAAAGCATACAATGACGTAGATGGAACTTTCTATCCCACTGGGTCCTGCAGCTGTTCATTCCCAAATGAAAACACAGAGGCTTATATTAATCATAAACTGTTTGGCCTATTGCTCAGGCTTATTGCAATCAAGCTCTTACAACTTAAATTAACCCATAATTCTTATCTATGTTTAGCCACGTGGCTTGGTACCTTTTCTCAGTGAGGCATTCTCATCTTGCTTCCTCTGCATCTGGCTTGTGACTGAGTCTCTGCCTTTCCTCTTCCCAGAATTCTCCCACTCTGGTAGTCCTGCCTATACTTCCTGCCTGGCTACTGGCCAATCAGCATTTTGCTAAAGCAACATGAGTCACAAATCTTTATAGTGAACTAGAGCATTGTCCCACATCAACATCTGCTACTGACTAAATGGTGATGACTGAAAAGTTTAGATGTCGAAACTCCGGCACCTTGTGTGATGGTGTCAGGTGATCAGGCTGAGGGGCATTGGTCTAGTCATGTCTCAGCAATGAGATTCATGCTTCAACAAAAGAGGCCCAGAGGTCCCTCTACACTATCAAGACATATGAGAAGACATGGGCAGTCGGAAGTGAGTTGTCACCAGACAAATGTCAAATCGGCTGCATCTTAATCTTTCGATTAAGGTTTCGAAGCCTTCGGAGTCAGGGGAAATACAATACGTTTCCATTTCCATAAACCACTCCTCCCAGCCTATGCTATTTTTTTGTTGAAGCAGCCAAAATGAGCAAAGATAGTGAAAATGGAAATCTTAAAATCTGTTGAAATTCAGAGTTTACAACTCAAGGGTAAAATGTTTAAAAATTAAATTCTCAATTAAATTACAATTCTTGTAAGATAATCTTCTGCCCTACTGGTCACATGAAGGTTCTCCATTGGCCCTCTAAATTGTCTCATTCTTATGATGGGAACCAGCTATTGTATGGTTCCCTGTGAATTCTGCCTGCTAATATTCATGTTCCTGGTGTAAAACTCTTCCCTGCATGTTGACAACAGATAATGAAAAGGTGATGGGGTGTTGCATGTGTTATTAAGTTGTAAAGATTTTGGCCTTGGTGTTATTACCTTTGGCTACACATGATTGGTTTGATGAAGAAGGCCGCCTTGCAAGGAATTAAATTCTTTCAACAATCAATTGAATGGGCTGTGGAGGCAAACCCGCTCTCCAGTGGACTTTTCATTGATGGTGGCCAGGTTGACACTCTGATCATGATCTCTTGAGAGAGACACCTATTTATTCTGTGTCTCAATTCCTGAATTATAGGAATAATGAAATCACAAGTGCATTTTTAAGTCACAAAGATTTTGGGGGAAATTTGTTAAGAGATACGAGCAAGCAAATGCTTCCCATAGCCAATTCATTGATGAATTCTGTGAACCATACCTTCAAATTTAAAATAAAAAATTCTAAAGAGTTCTGAATTCCAAAGTTCAAGTTAGGGTCCCAGAGAGATGGGTCAGAGGTTAAGAGCTCTTGTTTCTTTTAAAGAGGACCAGAGTTTAGTTTCTAGCACCCACATCAAGAAGCTCTACTTCTTGTAACTCCAGGTCAGGGTATCTGATGCCCTCTTTTGGCTTCTAAGGGTATCTGCACCCAAGTGTACCTACCCAGGCTCAGAGACACTCATATCCCAACCCCAATCAAAAGCAACATAAAAGCTGTTAAAATGTGTTTTTAAAAGCCAAGGTAGTAGAATCTTACCACATTATTGCTCCTAACTTCATCCAACATGATATTATTCCTAACCTGACTATTGGAATGGCCTCCTACATATTTAAGACTTCTCTGATTTGTCCTATTTAATTTGGTCTCAAAACACCAGGCAAACCAAGCCCACTAGCAAATTCCATTCTCACTCAGAAATTCAGACACCTAAGAAAAACATCTCCGGCTGGGCGTTGGTGGCTCACGCCTTTAATCCCAGCACTCGGAAGGCAGAGGCAGGAGGATCTCTGTGAGTTCGAGGCCAGCCTGGTCTCCAGAGTGAGTGCCAGGATAGGCTCCAAAGCTACACAGAGAAACCCTGTCTCGAAAAACCAAAAAAAAAAAAAAAAAAAGAAAGAAAGAAAGAAAGAAAGAAAGAAAAGAAAAACATCTCCGAGGCCCTGTGGATCTGTTTCCTCTCCACTCTCACATGTGAAATACACAGGGTTCTCACATTTCCTCCAACGTGTGGCACTCGTGTTGATGCCCTGTCCTACAGTGGTTAAGCCTGGAAGATTCTTAGCCCCCGAATCTTCACATAGCTTCATTCAGAGAGGTCTCCCTGTACACTCTGTCGAAGAATGCCAAGCTCTCTTCCATCATAGTTCCTCGATTTTGTGATTCACAATTAAACATGATTTACATATCATCTGTCTAGATTATTGTTTTTTTTCCAAGGACATAAACTCCAAGAGGGTGTGCAGTTGGTTGGGTTTTTTTTTTTTTTTTGTTTACTGATGTCTGCCAGCACATGGAACAGTACTTAGCATATGGTAGGCATTTATTAAATAGTTGCTGAATTATGCAAAGAAAAATAAATCAGTTCATATTCCTGATATCTAGTTGCTAGAAGGAATTATTAGAAAAGATTGGAAAAGAAGCCATGCCTTGCTTAGGCAGGTAGGGAATGGTGTTTGTTTGGCACTCAACAACACAAGTAGTTTGAAATTAACAATATGCTAAGTACTGGGTGGAACTGCGCCAAATCTTGGGTTCTTTTAACAAACAAGAGTAAACCTTGGCGTGGAATATTTTAAACCACAGATAACTGGAAACATTCAAATTAGGCACCGAATCAGAACACTAATTAAAATTTACATTTAAAAGCTAATTGGGTTGTGTTCACTTGCACAAATTATTTCAATAGGAAATTGGTTTCTTTCTTTTTTAATTAAAAAGAGTAAAACAATGCTGACAGAGGGTCTCTTTTTGTTGCTTTAAAATTACTATTGAGACACAGCCCTGTAAGAGAACCCTAAGGGCACCCTGGAGTGTGTTTAGCATCCACAATGACTAAGATGAGAGTGTCCCACTTAACTTTTAGTTGAAACTGAGGTCCAGCTCAGCACAGGTCACGGCAAGTTTTTATCATAAACTCCTAAGAGGATAACATTATTGAGCAGCTCTCAGAAGTACATACTCATTCAAGAGTCACATGTCTATAAAGTTACAGTCCCAGAGAAGGGCCTGGGATAAAATAAGACACACAGACTGATGGAATAGAACTGTGAACTTAGAGATATATCCAAGAAAGTATGGCCAACTAATTTTTGACACAAGCATCAACAATATACAAGGAGGGAAATGTTATTTGATGGTAAATGTCAGTAGAAGATCCATCTATTAACATGAAAACACATAAAATTAAATACTTATTTTACACCAAAACTCAAAACGAATTGAAAACCAGAAAATGCAAAGGTCCTAGAAGAAAATACAAAGGAAATACCCTTTGCTTCTGACCTTGACAATGAGTATTATGGCATCACACTGACTGTCCCAAAACCAAAAGCAAAGATAAATGAAGGGTGATTGTTAAAACCAAATTATGTGAACCCAGAAAAGATAACTTTTGAATGTATCTTTACCACTTTGGAGTTACCACCCCAAAATACACAAGGAACTTAAACACTTGATAACAAGGGAACAAATAATTAAAATGCAAAGAGGGGCCTGGATGATATTTCTCCAAGGAAGACATAAAAGTGATTGATGATTATGTGCAAAAGGGGCTCAAAATCAGTAATTACTAGGAAAATGAAAATTGAAAACCATAATAGGACATTGTCTACTACCCACCATAGGATTGTCCTGTGCAAAAGGAAAGACCTCATTGGCAAGGATATGAATGAAATGGAACCGTGATAGTGTTGGTTAGGCTGTCAATTAGTATAGCTATTATGGGAAATGATAAGAATTGCACTGGCATAGGGCCCAGCAATCATGTTCAGATCAAGAAAGGGTGTAGAACACCCACTTGTAGAGGACACATCATTACCACACTTACAGAACCATTATTTGCAAGAAACTGAGCCAACTTAAGTGTCCCTTGATAGCGAGATGGATAAAGTCTATCTGGATAAATATCGAGTTTTTGAAATGAGATCTGTAAGTCTGGAGTTGACCTGTGTTAAAGGAAATAGGCCAGATACAGGAAACAAATACTGTCTGATATAATACACATGTGGAATGCAAAACAAAAAAGTAGAATGTACAGAAAGATCATAGCAGTGGATGAGCGACAGGGCCTGAGGGAGAGACCTGGGAGATCTAGATCAAAGAACAAAAGTCACAGCAGCCTTTAGGTGGTCTTTCCACAAGGAGCAGGGAGTAACCACGTAGGAAGAGGGCATGCTGATCTTTTGCTTTGAAAATAATCATTCTCTTGAGAAGTACACTAAATGTGCTGTGTGTTTATGTGCTATAAGCACACACACACTAACAGAAAGTATGTCAGGTGATAAATTCCTAGTCATTACAGGCAAGATTGCCAATTCAGAGTTCATGTTTTGTAAAAGAAAATGAACAAATCATTTTTTAAGGTTTGACAATATCTTCAAGTATTTTGTCATAAAATAACCACTGAACACCTGTCTGGACAAAATTTTTATAGTTACTTCCCACATTATCACCAGGTAGTGTAGTAATTCTGCCATTCAAAGTAACATAAATCTGCTCAAAGCGAAGCAGGCATAAGCAAAAAGTGCCACTGTCAAGCATCATGCTCTGTGGAACTGATCCTCTTCTCTGTAGATGTCATGTGGCTCTAAGCAAATGAATGGTTGTGTGTCACACGAAGTGAAAATCTCTGGATACCCTCATAGGACCTGGAAAGTGGGTCTACAATGCACTTCTCAGCATCTGGATTCTGCCACGTGAAGAAAAACTAAACAACCTGGACTAAAGACAAGGAGCTGATTTGTGAGATGTCTTGCAATGGAAGAAGACAATAAAATATTTTTTTCCTTTCTTTTGGACAAAGGAACTCACTCTTTAGTCTACAGTAGTTGTGCAATTAAATTGTGAATTGCTTTGAGATTACATACAAAGGAAACAGACTTTTGGAAACTACCACACTAAAGTGGATGCCAGCCATTTGCAATGAAGACTTTATTTTTTATTTTTTTTTACATATTTACTTGACGTTAACATAGAATTTCATCTATTACATCCTTGTACATGGTTCATACCGTTGTGTGACAGAGTTTTCATGGAGCAATATATTAACCACACACACACATACATATTCATTCATTCCTCAAAGGGAATCTACTACCTACCAAAGTAACAATTGCACCAATGTCCAACTTGCTGAACCAATGAGTTTGAGTATGGCCACTAACAGTGTGGGTAGAGGGTCACTTACAGAAACAGGATGACTCAAAAGCACTGGCGCCACAAGCTTCCCACCCCAACACAGAATCACTGAACTTCCAACCCCAACACAGCATCCCGGAGAAGCCCACCCCAACATGGCATCACTGAGGAGCCCACCCCAACATGGCATCACTGAGGAGCCCACCCCAACATGGCATCACTTTAGCGTCCGACCCCAAAACAAATGCTGCATCCCTAAGCTCTCTGAACAGCTTGCAGGCTGATCCAGTGTCCCAGAACCTCTTCTTTTGTTGTTTGGTTGATAAGAGTCTGTTCTCCCAGCAGATGTTTACTCCCTTTTATGCTGATGGGTAGGGCCCCGGAGATTCTTTCAAATTTCTCTTCTCCCGGATGCATGATGCTTTGCTAACTTCCCAAATCTCATGAGCCTCACCCTCTTCCTGGAGGGAATGTTTCAATTCAGAAGAAAATGCCATACAACTCATAGCCACGATTAAATATTCATTTCTATGCTAATTATATCAAATAAGAATCATGCATCTTCTTTCATTATAATAATAAGGTTTCAAACAGAAATTCATGATAATTCAAATAATTAGAAGTGAAAGATAGCTCAGAAAGGTGAGGGGCTGGGGAGTTGGCTCTGTGATGTATATGAACATGAAGACTTGGGTCTGGATTCTCAATACGCACATATAAAAGCCCAGTATAATGTTACATGAGCTTGTAGTTCCAGTGCTGGGGACGTGGGGCCAAGTGGATCCTTAGAAATTTCTGGCAAGCCTAACTGGAGAGCCTTAGGCTAATGAGGAACCTTGCCTCAAAATTAAAGTCATCAGCCTTCTTGAAGAATGTCTTGGGGAAAGACATGCCTTCTACTTAAACACATGTGCATGTGCAATCACAAACACATACATACTCACATTAAATGTGCCTGTGTGGACATACACATAAACACGAGAAAAGTGATAGTGGAGAGCGGGGAATTTACAATACATAGGCAAAAAATTTAGGCTAGTGACAGTAGTGATGTCACCACTTTCAGACTTGAGGTGTGGCAACAGTCCCTGGACTAGAGTCAGTGGCCATGACAGAACAGTGAAATAACAGGCAGCTGAAGAAGAGCCCTGAAGCTGGGGAGGCAGAGAGTGAGCACTTGGGCACCACCCTCTGTGGTCCATGGAGTCTGCTGCTGGGATCAATGGTTTTGTTTGCAGGATGAAACCAGAGGCAACACAGAGTCTGGACATTGTCTGTATAGCGCTGCCTCCAGGATGGGGGCAGAACGAAGGCTGAAGTTCTCAAGAGGCAGCAGAAGAAATCTCCCATGATTATCTTCGAGTTAATTTCCTTCCATGTGATTAAAATAATTGATAAATTGGCACTGTCTAAATTCTGTGTTTATTACAAAAACAGCAAAGGGAGATTATTATGCAGTTTGTGGCTCTCCAAACTGGGCTAATGATAAGGTTTTCAGAAATTATCTACTTTTCTTATTCTTTTGAGTAGATAATGCATTTTGGGTTTAAAATAGGAAAGACGAAAATGATACTACAGTGAGAATTAAATCCCCATCCTCTTTCCCATGCCCAGTTTTTATCCACAACGGAACCACTCCTAGTATCTTTTGCATCCTTACAGATATTTCCCTTGCAACTACAAGAATAAGTAAACAACTATCTTTGGTTTAATTTCTTCATGAACAACAGCACTTTAAACATGGAGGCCACATGCTGCTTTTGAGCTGTAATGGTACATCTTGGTCTAGTTCAAAGTCAGTATGCATTAGAATGCTGGCTAAAATGAAAATAAACAAACACTTTTTCCTATCTATCCTTCATTGATAAGACTGTATTTCTAAGAAAGCTTTGTCTTTGTAGAGTCAAGACACCATAAATATGACCATACATATCATTTGACATCAATTTGTTTTGATGTGATAGTAATAAGACCCAAATTTGTTTTGTGAAAATAAGTATATTCTTAATGTAAAAACAATCCAATTATGACTTGTGTAGTCCTATAATCCAAGCACTCAGGAGGCCGAGACAGGGGAATCATGAATCCTAGGCCATTCTACGCTATTTAGTTTTGACTCTGTCAAAACAAAACAGAAGCCTGTGAAAAGAAACAAGTAAAATATAGAAAAAAAAGAAGCCTGCAATTATATTTTGCATCTCAAATTCAGTACCAACTTACACATTTAACAACTATGCATTTGTTTATATGTGTTATTTTTTCTAATTAGCTCCATGTTATTAAAAAGATGAGTTATTTTGGGCCTCTGTGTGTCTGTGTAGGTGTGAGGTGTGTGTGGTGGTGGTCATGAGTGTATATGACCAAGTGTGTGCATGTGTATGTGTGTGTGGAGGTCAGAGGTGAACCTTGGGTATCATTTTTGGGAGCTGCCTATCTTTCTTTTGCAGACTGTCTCTCACTGGGACCTGTGTCGCACTATTATGGCTGACCAGTGAGCTGCAGGGACGTTCTTGTGGCCACCTCCCAGAGTCACCTTCCTTTTCCTCTTCCCACCAAGATCTCCTTACCCAAATTGTCCATATTCTAGCTTTGTGACATCCACATGACACACATCTATATAGAAACTGAAGTTTAAAATCTGTATGAGAGACGAAAACACACAGTGTTCATTCTTCCAGTTCTGCTTTATTTTAACATAGTAATTTTTGGTTCCACCAAATTTTCTACAAATTTCAAAGTTTCATTTTTTTCTCTTAAATTTTTTTTTTTTTGCTTTCCTTTCTCGGAGGGTTATCATAATTACCTTTCCATTTTATGATGCGTTACAGATGTTTGTCTTTGTTCTGAATTTAATCAGTGTGTTTTTCATATTCCTTTAAAAAAGGGTATCATCCTTTGAGGGAAGGAGATATGTTAGTCAGCTTTCCCTGGCTGAAACAGATGCATGCATTGATATAATTTATTAATGAAGGAGAAAGATTTGTTTTGGATAATGGCTTTAGAGGCTCCAGTTCAAGATTGGTTGGTGTCAGTGAGTTTGGGCCTGTAGCAGCCAGTACATAATTGGCTGAGTGTTTGAAGGAGAAAATTCATTCTTTATTTTTAAGGTCTTATTTTATTTTTGATTATGTGTCTGTGTCTGTGAGGGGCTTATGTGCTTGTGAGTGCAGGCATTGTAAAAGAGCAGATCCCCTGGAGCTGGGATTACAAAGGTCTGTGGGCTCAGAGCTTGGATCCAAACTCAGATCCTTTGCAAGAACACCACATTCTCTTGACCACCAGGCTAGTTCTGAGGGCCAAATTCATTAATTTCATAGCAAGTCAGGGAAACCATAGAGAGGGAGAGAAACAGGGAGGTTGATCTCACAGTCTCCTTCATGGGTGTACCCCCAGTGATCAAAAGACTTTCAATCCCTTAGAGTTTCTGTCATCTCCTAGTGTGTCACACTGAGAACCAAGCTTTGACCCTTGTGGTCTTTGAAGAGCACTCAAGCATAAGGCACACCAGACATCTGTAGTCACACTGTTAACTTGGCCAACTGCATGCTTCACAGACTCTATACCCAGTGTCACTGATTTTTTTTTAAGAAGGATGAACATACGCATTTCTCAGATTTTGAGGGTTAATGCTCTTGCTTACAATAAATCAGAAGTGACCACTCATTTTAATAGACTTTTCATTTAAACAAGTATTTAAGTTTTGTACATGAAATTCTAATCTGATGCCTTCAAGCAACTGTAGCACCCATCTTAAATGCTGCTGATACTTGGCCAGCTGATCTCCTTAATGAAAACTTGTATTAGGTCCCATTGCTGAATTAAAATTATGTGTGTTTACAGTTTTACATTATAAAGCTTCATTTGAATAATAAAATGCATTGATGAAAGTAGGAGATTAAACAGAAACAGAGCTTGGAGAACAGTTAAATGGGGGGTTTAAACAGGATGATGCACTGTCCTGCTTTTGGCATATGTGGTCTGGGGCATGTTGGCATGTTCGTTCATTAACACATGGCTCCTATACCTTTTTGTCATCTGTATCATCTGCTTCATTGAGCTCTCCTTTGCTGTCTCATTATAAGTCTGGACTTTCTCATGCAGAAAATAATTTTGAGCTTTCTGCATAGAAAAAAAAAAACCAAACTAAAGCAATAATGGAGAAATGACACCTGGGGCTGGAGAGATGGCTCAGACATTAAGAGTGTGAGTTTGTCTTTCAGAGCACCCAAGGTCATATCCTAGTGCCTACATCAGGTCTCATATAACTGCATGTCACTCCAGGTCCAAGTAATATGATGCCCTCTCCTGGTCTCTGTGGCACCACATACAAACATGGCATAAAACCCACACAGACCCACATATATACACATGAATAAAAAAATGAGACAAATCTTTTGAAAAATGATTTGCTTGTTTCATTTCTCAAGCGCAATTCCAGTCACACGTATCTGCCTGCCACCCACTCCTCTCAACCTTTCATAGTGTGTGGGTGCTGCACTGATCCTCTGTGCATATACTTAGTGGTTGTAAAAAAGCTGACATGGGTTCTTAAAACTGGAAGTTTAGTTGAATCACCCATAGGAAACTGGAAAGCATGAAAGCATGGTGGTATCAAGATATGGGTGATCTTCCAAAAGATATCCAAATTTCATGTGTTTTCTAATTATGCTTGGAGGCCATGAAATGTTGGAGAATTAGGCCATAGAACTGGGGACTGATGCCCATTATCTGATGAAATGATTCTTAAATCCTCCAACAACAAATGGACTATCATTATTTCAACAACAACAACAAAATAAAATCAAGAAAGAAAAGCTGAAAGATTAAAAGATATTTTTCAAATCTTGGAGCTGTGTAGGATGCAATGTGTGATTCTCTGTCATTTCACCCTCAAAAGAATCAAGTTCAACTATTGATGTATTCAATATGTATTCATTGAGCAATATAGAAATTCGCTTCCATTTTTGCAGATGAGGACCCAAATGAACAGAAAACTGAAATAAATTTTCTGTGATCAAAAAAGTATGGTATGCCCTAGCTGGGACAACCAGTTGTTTTAACATAAAATTATAATGTCAGCCAGAGCTTGGGTACGATGTCATTCAGAATTGGGAGAAATAGTCAAGTCTAACTTTAATGCACGGAAACCATCAAGTGACCTCTTGAGGTGATTATGAAACCATTGCCAGGAATCTCAAAAAAGAGATAGGACTGATGGTCTCCACTTGTGAATCTCTTGTTTGGAAGTAATTACTAATCATGACCTCAAAGGCGAAACTTAGGTGAAGGTTGCTATTCTACCTTAAACACACACTGCCTACCTGCAGTCACATACTCATTGGTAAGCAGGTAATTAACATTTTACATCCCCAAAGTAAACCATTAACACCTAAAATATGGATAAATAATGGAAAAACCAAGATAACCACCAATCATGCTGTCTTCCCCATTCTACGAGTTGCTTGGTTGATTTTGCTACAATGTTCTCCCAATGTAGAGGGGACATCCACAAACTGTTTCTTTTTGTAGTAAGAAATGATTCAAATTATTTGGTACCTAAGCCCCCAACATTTCAAGTAAGCATAATTTTTCATTTGTTATCCTCAGTACCGACCTTTCAAAAGAACTAAAGAATTGATGAAAAATTCAACTCATATTTTCTCTTTCTGTGCAGGCTAGCAGGCAGAAGTGAGGCTGGTGAGATAGATGTTGGCTGTTGAAATGTAAAAACATGTATCAACAAGCGGTCTGTGAAAGCTGCCAGGTCTCTCTGTTTGTTAAATTCCTCTCACACTAAATGTCACACGTGTTCCCAACTTGTTCTGACACTTAGAATGTTTCAAAATCCTTTTCTGGGTGGGTCAGTGACAAAGTTTGTCTACACAGAGATTTTTTTCTCTTTTTATTTGACTCATTTTATATTCTGTTGTTAAGCTTTAATTAAAAACTCATAATAACGTAAGACTGAAGGGGGTCTAGCAAGCCCAAGAATGTCAAACACAGGCCCGAACATAACAAAACCTGTTAGTGACATGTTTGCTGTGTTCACAGAAAGCATGACCAATGGCTGTAGTGCAAAATCAATTGCCAAGACCCCAGACTCTAAATTTACTAATCTGTGATATAATCTCTTTTTAAGAATTTATTTTACTTTACAAGTGTGAGTGTTTTGTCTGCATGTGTGTATGTCACATAGGCAAGGAATGTTTGAGGAGATAAGAACAGGGTGTCAGATTTTCTGTAACTAGAGTTACAGATGACTGTTAGCCACCATGTGGGTGATGGGAACTAAATCTGGATCCTCTGAAGGATCAAGTATTTAAACCACTGAACCATTTCTCCAGCCTGCCGTGACATAAATCTTGAATGCTAGAAATTTGGCACCGCTTCTTAAACTTTCTAAATGGCCTAGAAACATATTATCTGGATAACTAGCGATAAACATGAGAAGTGTATGTACAGATAATTTATTTCTAACAATAAACATGATAAATATCATTACAATTAAGTTTGAAAATGGTAGCATTAATAATCAGAGAGGCTATGTAATTTTCTAAGACCACACAGCTAGTAGAGACTTGAATTAGGATTTTGACTTACATATGTTGCTTTCCAAATCTTGTTTTCTTAGGTTTGCAGACTTTTGCCTTTTATATTGATGTTAGCTGTTTTGCAATCTGCAAGTATTTGTTAATAAAGAGGTGAAGAATGACTGAATAGAATTAAAGAATCTATGACTAACACAACATTGCTTTGTTTTCTCGGTGTGCTTGCTTCAGAGCTACTTTCTTGCTTCTATTTGCTGGAGTCTACTGGCACCCCATTTTTCTTGCTTTATAGCACGACAGTGTCTTCCAAGAGTTTTCAAAGTAATCACCAAATTTCTGTTAGCAGTTTGCTGAGCATCAACCGGGCATCTACAACACCCTGGGAAATGTACATACACTGTTTCTAATTTGATGAGGAAAGTAATACACTAGAGCGTCTCCCAGTTTCAGATGACTAAACTCAAGCAAGATGTATCAATTTTTCACATCCTGTCAAGAGTTGTTGACATAGCAACAGACTGTTAACTCTCAAGATCAGGCAGTATTTGTGCAAGCTGTTTGTTCTTTGTTGGTCAAGAATGAATCTTACACATCTATGAAAAAATAAAGATTCTATTGAAGAAATGTTCAAGTCAGAACATTTTTGTTCTGGTGTGATAAAGTTTTGGTGTAGCAAATATGACACAAATGAACTTCTTCAGACGAAGAAGTGGAGTGAGCTTGTTGTAGTAACTGCATTAATTGTATGCAAATACATTAGAAAACTAAGCTAGAAGAAGAACAAGAAACATCTCCAATATTGTCAACTAGTAGTCCTTTGATGAGCAAAGAAAAAAGGTAACACAGGGCTTAGGGAGTAATGGGCTCATTTCTTAACAATACACAAAGAACTGTGAATCTCCACAGTCTACAAAACAAACAGAAGTGGGAGATAAAGAAGCCAGGAAAAGAGCCAGGAGCTGGTCTTTAACTTCCCAGTGCTCAGAGTCCCAATTCAGAAGATGCTGTTTTGGAAGACTAGCAAGGCCTCTGCTCTGAGACAGTCTTGCCAAATTGCTCAATGTTGCCTTTTTGTTTCCAAGCAGGGTTTTTAAAAGCCTAGTAATTAAATCAGTAAAACACCTCCTCCTGGACGTGGTCAGGTCAGCATAGCACTTAGGGCCTCTTGAAAGACTTTCATTGCAGAGTATGATATAATTCTGTAGAGCTTTCAAGACAACTACCTCCAGTTCCAGGGACTAGTGAGTTTATTTTCCAAAAGAATGAAATTGATTTCCAGAACATCAAAGGGCAAACACCTAGAATGACAGGACTTGGTATGATTAGTCGCTGTTTTATTAGGCATGGGAGAGAAGCTGAGGTATCCTTCAGACAGTGCAGTGCATGAGGTGTAATATTCTTTTATCCATTTTGCAGATAATTGGCTTAG
The DNA here is from genome assembly GCF_003668045.3 of Cricetulus griseus. Classification (NCBI taxonomy): domain Eukaryota; kingdom Metazoa; phylum Chordata; class Mammalia; order Rodentia; family Cricetidae; genus Cricetulus; species Cricetulus griseus. Next base: position 9,387,542 of record NC_048601.1, read on the forward strand.
CTACTGTTGGTGTATTGTAGGAAGGAATCAACCCTTTACAGTGATGACTCATCTTCATGGTATACAAGAGAGACGCTGGGTTTGCTAACACCAGGTCTATGTACATGTACAGAGAATAGCATCTTTCTCCATAATAGACAGAAACTGGAAACAACCTACATGTCCTTTAACCAAAGAATGGATAAAGAAAATGGGGTACATATACACAATGGAGTTTTACTCAGGCATTAAAAACAATGACATCATGAAATTTGCAGGCAAATTGATGGAACCAGAAAAAAAAAATCATCCTCAGTGAGGCAACCCAGACCCAGAATGACAAAGAGTATTACTCACTTATAAGTTAATATTGGCTGTAAAGTAAAAGATAATTATGAGGGCTGGGTATGGTGGCTCACACCTTTAAAGCCAACACTACAGAGGCAGAGGCAGTTGGATCTCTGTGAGTTTGAGACCAGCCTTTCTACAAGAGCGAGTTCCAGGATAGCCTGCAAAGCCACAGAGAAACCCTGTCTCAAAAAACAAACAAACAAACAAAAAAGATAATTATGCTACAATCAACTGACCCAAAGAGGCTAAGTAACAAGGATGGCTCAAGGAGAGACACGTGGATCTCTTTGGGGAGGAGAAACAGAATAGATTTTGAAGCTGGTGAGCTGGGGAGGTTGGGGTCATGAACAGAGACACTCAGGTGGGGAGAATGAGGGAGAAAATACTGGGAGGAACTACTAGAATTGAGGGGTATTTCTGGGTGAGGTGGAAACTTAGTGCCATGGATACTCCATGGAATCTCTGGAGTAAATCTGTCAAAGCCTCCCAGTAACGGGGGACACAGAGCCTGAACCAGATCTGTTCTGTAACCCGGCCTCAAGTGGAGGGTTTGGGACACCAACCCAGCTAAAAAACCTTCTACTTAGAGTTTTTCCTGCCTGCAGAGTGTTTTAGGACCAGAGCCTAGAAGAATCCTCATCAAAGAGACCAGAGAAATTTCATCCAGCAACCAACTGGAGGAGATACAGAGTCCTACTGTAGCATTGGAGAATTGGAGGAACCATAGGGGTCAGGGACACACAGAATCAACTGACTAGGACTCAGAGGCTTGCAGAGGTCAGGAGGCAGGTAGAGGTCTGACTTAGGTCCTCTGCATGTATGTTATGGCTGAGGAGCTTGGTTATCTTGTGGGACTTCTAACAGTGGGAGCAGGTGCTATCTCTGACTCTTTTGCCTGCTTGTGGGACCCTTTTCCTCATACTGGGTCAACTCCTCCAGCCCTGATGTGATGGTGATCAGTGAGAAAAGTTACCTGTTACATCGAGAATATTCTAATTTTTTTCCCGAAGCACATCATCACTTCTGAAAGTGTTGAAATCTATTTTTTAATAAAATCAGATTTTTTTATTCTTCTCTCATATCACCCAGACTTCAGTTTCCCCTCCCCCCAAGCCTATCCCCTTATCTCTCCTCTCCCCCAGACCCAACCCTCTGTCTCCTTTGAGAAAAGAGCAGGCCTCCCAGGGACATCAAGGAAATACAGCATAACAAGACCAGGCACATACCATCAAGAAGTAGATGTAACCTTTTTGTTTTTTAAATAGTGATTATAAAGATTGACTCAGTGGAATTCAGCTGGGGATATCTTGATCCAAAAGTTTAGTCGTATTTCATAGATATACAAATATCTAAATAATAATAATTTCTCTTGAAATTATTGATATTATTTTAAAACCAAAAGCCAAAGACATTTTAATAACATGCCTGTCAAAATGATGATCCTTTTAATTGAAGATTTTTTTTTAACTTAAAAGCTAGATAGTGGACTTTCTTTTTGTCTCTTGAGACCAATTTAGTGTGTGAGGAGAAAAAGGTAAATGATTTATGTAACAGTGGGACTGGCTTTGCTTTATTTTCCTCTTTACAACTCGATGGTTAGAATTCTGGAGTGATCTATAGTGCTTCATCTATAGTGATAGCAACTTCTCTGGGCTAACCAGATCAAACTACCCTGTCTGTGTCCTACACATTCCACTGTTAGTAGGGGCTTCACTACTGACTTCTTGCCAGGAAATGAAGTAAAACTACTTTAACTGGATTGACACCCCCCCCACACATACACACACCATTTCTCCTCTCTCCTTTCTCTGTCTCCTCTGTAGATCCTGTTGAGCTTTCAAAATCTGGAGAAGTCTATGTTTGGAATCTGTCTCTTCCAAAATCTATGTGTTGGAAATTTCGTTCCCCTCTAAGCAGTGTTAGGAGGTCATCCTAAAGGGAAGCTCTAAGCAGTGTTAGGAGGTCATCCTAATGGGAAGCTCTAAGCAGTGTTAGGAGGTCATCCTAAAGGGAAGCTCTAAGCAGTGTTAGGAGGTCATCCTAATGGGAAGCTCCTGATTGGAGTTTTTATTAAACAGAGATGCAGGGGTGACTTCTCCTTTTCCCATGCTTCTTCACCATGAAGAACAGCATCCTCTGTCCTCGTGATGCAGACTCCATGTTCTGGGGAGAGAACACAGACCTTGTCAGGTACCAACTTGCCTACACTGAAATCTTGGAATTGGGCTCCAGGTCTGAGAAATGTACTTCTGCTGTGTCTATGTCAAGGAGTCTAAAGAATCACATCATAGCAACAAACAGCTAAAGGTGGGGAATTAGTGAACTGTAAGATACAGCAGAGCATGAAAGGTCAACCCATGTCTTGGCGACTCCTGTTCTCCACTATCCATTGGCTATTCCCCTCTCTCAGGCCTCTCTGCATCCAGCCACCTACTGGACACTCATTGCTGCTTTTGCTTACATTCTATCGCTGCCAACTCTGAACTAGACCACAGGAACTATTGTTATTTTTTAATTGAAAGTAGATTCTCCCATCTTGACCAGAGTTTGCCCTGCCTCCACTCCTCCTAGGTCTTCCCCTCCTGCCTTCTCCCCAGATCCACTCCCTCTCTGCTTCCCTTTGTTAAATAGTGGGCCTATAAGAGATAACAATCAAATAGGACAAAAAAGAAAACAGATATAGTACACATGACAAAAGTTCTCATATGGAGGCTGCATAAGGCAATCCAGTAAGATGAGAAGAGTTCCAAGAACAGGCAAAAGTAGGGCCCTATTTTCCAAATTGCTTAATTTGATGGAATGGGCTGATTTCACTGTCTGAGTACACTGTTATTTGGTTCAATAATAGTGTCTGTGACAAAACTTAGGACATCTTGGTTTCTCAGACATGGGTAGTAAAAAGCACAGACAGTACAGATGAAGTCAACAAAGAAAATTATCTTGTACTTAACTCTATTGCAACTTATGGCTTAAGAGTAAAATTCAGAGAGTGATCTTGGTGTTTTAAGTATTAACTACATACTAAAAAGAAAGATTTAATAAATGACCAAGTAACTGCTTCAGAAGTTGTTCAAAAGAGATGGAGAGATTGTTCATCTCTTACAGGGGATCAGAACTGAATTCTCAGCCAACTGTCCGTAATTCCTGCTCCACACAAACGATGCCCTTACTTCGGGCATCTGCACAAATGTGTTAGTACACAGGCACAGACACAAGACATGCACACACATGCAAATAAAAGGAAAATAAATCTTTCTTTAAGCTCTTCAAGGAAACATTTTTGGAGACTCTTACCAAGTACATGATAATGATACCTAATTATTTAATGCAGAATTAAATGAAATCATCATGCATAATGACTCAAATTCTTTAAGTCATCCCAAATAGCAACCTCATTTCTTAGCTTTCAAAGTTCTCAATTTGTTTTTGTTTTTTTTTTCCAGTATGGCTTCTATAGTAAGAAAAAAAAATCTCCTCCTGACTGACTTGCCAGGTACTGAAAACCTGCCCCCCATTCTGTATCTATCTATCTATCTATCTATCTATCTATCTATCTATCTATCTATCTATCTCTATCTATCTGTTTGCCTATCTATCTATCTATCTATCTATCTATCTATCTATCTATCTATCTATCTATCTATCTGTTTGCCTATCTATCTATCTATCTATCTATCTATCTGTTTGCCTATCTATCTATCTATCTATCTATCTATCTACCTACCTACATATCATCTATCTGCTATCTATCTATCCATCTCTCTATCTATCAGTTATCTATCTACACAGCTGTACCTTTTGGAAGTAGAAGTTGAATTGGAAGGGACCTGATTTGAAGATGAGATAACATGGGAAAGATTTTAATCTCAATTCTTTAATCAGATAGATAATTATTATCAGATAAACCATTTGAGTTGTTAAAATCCCTTTCTGGGCTAGTATATGGCACTTAGGGTCTCATTTGCTTCCAAATCCTGTAACTCTGTGACTATCTAGTCACAAATAGATACCTATTAGAAGATTGGCGTGGTTTTAAACATAATGCAGTTTTGTTGTTCATTTTGTTGTTGTTGGCTAGAGCCAAGCCAGAAAAATTGAACAACTAGGCATAACAATGCTGGTTTTCAAGGCCTTCACTCATCTCCCTAGTGTAAAGTATGATATGGAAAATTCACGACTGTGGGAAAACTAGATTGCTGTTTACATCATGGTATAACTTCACAGAGCAGAAGTACATGGACCTGGGAGTTTGGCTTCTCATCAGCCTTGATCCAAGTTTCAACCACTGAGTTCAGTATGTGTCTACAAAATGCTCATTTCTACATCCCTTCACTTACTTGAAAGTAAAATACAGGGATTTTCAGGCAAAATAATGGAAGCAATGAACACTTTCAAGTGAATCTCTGTGTCTGGTTTTTGCCTTGATTTGTGGTTTATTTTCAGACATACTTAATAGCAGTAATTATACTTAAATGGCATTATAAAATTAATTTGGCGTTTGAAAATATCTTTTTTATTAAAGGAACCACATAAAACCTTTGTCCCATAAAACAGAAATAAATCTGGAGTTAAAAAAAAAAAAAAACAACTGCTCCTATGCAATGATGACTTCACTTGGAAACGGTGCTAATGGATTTTACAGATTATGGTCTTACAAATAGCCACTGCTTTTTCTCTGTGTTAGCTAAGGTGGGGCAGGACCATTGTTCAAGTGAGTTAGTCATTGCACAGAGTCTATTTGGGTGCCATTTTTTTGAGAACAGCAGGGTGAGAGGCGATTCCAGCAGGTCAATATTAGCTGACAGCCAGGCATATCTCTCCCTTACAAAAGAGTGAAGTGATATTTTATTATTTATTACATTGTAAAGGTAAAAAGGTGAATTACTGGCAATGTAATGATTCTTGAAAGCAGAGAATGGAGGTTTTAAAAGCACCTATTGATTCTGTATTATGTGTGCTCTACAGCACTGTGATAGCTCCCTCAAGAACAGCTCTTTAGTCTTCACAGTAACCAGGCATCAAAGCAGAGAGAGCATTTACCTCCACAGTGGATTCATCTGGACACTTTTATCACTATTTAAAACTGACAGAATGGGAGCATGCAGTTAGATTTTGTGATTTACTTAATATCTGGCCTTGTCCATCTACTTGCATTTGACATATGGAGTTAAAGGCGAAAGTGAAGAATGGGAGGTGTTTGTCGGGCCCTTGCCATCTCCTCTCTGCCATAGAGGCTTCCAGCTGCCTTGATGCTGAGATGGTAGCCTCTGAGCTCCTTTAAGACAAGGGGCATCTTGCTTTATCTCTATTAGTTAAATAGCATCTCAATGTTGCTGCGTAAATTAACAAATTATTCATTCTTTGTAGATGTCCTGTTCTAATACATATTTTCATATCAGGAGAGAGCTGATGGAGGGACCAATGGTTAACCTAGAGGGCCCTTCTCTGACAATGAGATTGATGACTACCTTATATGCCATCCTAGAGCCTTCATCCAGTGACTGATGGAAGCAGAAGCAGACACCCACACCTGAACACTGAGCTGAACTCTGGAATCCAGTTGCAGAGAGGGAGGAGTGATGAGCAAAGGGGTCAAGACCAGGGTGGAGAAACCCACAGAAACAACTGACATGAACAAGGGGGAGCTCTGATACAAGGGGGAACAAGACTGATAGCTGGGATACTAGTATTGGACTGATCCAGACCCCAGGAACGTGGGTGTCAGTTTGGAGGTCTGGTTAATCTGTGTGGCCTCTGGTAGTGGATCAGTATTTATCCCTAGGTGAATGGACTTTGGAATCCCACTCCACATAGTGGGATAGACTCTCAGCCTAGACACACAGGGGAGGGTCTAGGCCCTGCTCCAAATGATATGACAGGTTTGAAGATTCCCCCATAGAAGGCATCACCTTCCCCTTCCCTGGGATTGGTGGCTAGTGGGGGGCAGGGGAGGAAGGGAGGGAGAGGGAACTGGGATTGATATGTAAAACAAGCTTGCTTCTAATTTAAATTTTAAAAAAGGAAAAAAAAAAGAATTTTGGCCACACGAATTGAGATAACTTATTCTAGGCACTTTCTGTAAAGTACATACTATGCCACTTTCTGTAAAGAACATACTTTATAAAAATATAACATCTCAAACTCACAGATCCTTCAATGCAGTATGGTACCTGGAAAATCCTTTGTAGTAGTTGCCCCACTTTGCTTAGTTCATTCTGATTTTCCTACCTGGACTAGAACATAAGCTATGTCCATTTCTTCCCTCGTCCTAATTCCCAATGGCTGTGTCTGACTTGCCCATATCCTCTTTGTTCTCTCAGTGTTGCCTTCACTGGTGACACTCATTGCTTGGTTCCTAGTCAGTCTGCTGAAGTTGTTCAGCTCTTTAACTCTTATTCTTCTGTGCCAGCAGCTCTCTTCTGCCCCCTTCTGTCACAAGTCTGAGTTGGCACATTTGGCCCAGACAATTAAGTCATTCACACAATATAAATTTATTGAATGTCTATGAATCACCCAGTATTGCTCCAGTTGTTTGTTGTTTATCAGTAAATAAACACCCAAACATAAATATATGGTCTGATAAGAGCTTCAAAACAGAGGTTAATCTCAGGCTGCTCCACTTTAAAGGGGGAAGGAAGCATTTTAACTTTTTCCATCAAGTACCTAAAACAACACTTGCATTGAATTGAGACTTGGCTCTATAAACACATCTGCACAAACTGAAACTCAGACCAGCTCTTCTGAAGTGTTTCTGGGGGATTTTATAAGTTCTATTTGTAGCATGTTCCAAAGAATGTAAGAAACATACAGTTGGCCTATAGTTGTGGGGTCCACCACATCCTGGGATTCAATCAACTATCAATTACAAGTACTAAAATAAAAATGTCTGTCCTGGACTGAACAGTCCAGGAGCTTTTTTTTCTTGTCTTGGTCTCCAGAAATGAACTGTAACAAGTCTTCACATCATATAACGTATTAGGTGTCACCAAAAGGGAGCTGAAGTACACAAGAGGGTGTGTGAGTTTCTATGAACATAATACAATTCACATCATCGGCTTGAGTATCCACAGACTTGGTACCTGCTAAGGAGAAACATCCCAAGCAAATCCACAGCAGATACTAAGACATGGTTATTCAAATTTGTTATTTTCATTTGGAGATGTTTTTAAAATGTCAGGTTCTCTAGATCAGCATATGAGAAAGGATTTACAGTTCATGGGGTCTCCTGGAGAAGTATTCCTCGGGAAATACTCCAAGGGAGACCCCAGAAAAGGATAAGAAGCCAGCTGGACATGTCTCTGATCATATTCATCCTTGACCTCAGCACATGGAGGCTCTGAACTATAACTTATATCCTGGAGAGTTCCCCATCCCCAAGCATGTGGCCAGGCATCAGTCACTTAGGGGATCAGTGCTAAACCTGGGGACTGATGTAGCAGCCAGCTAAAGATGTCCTAGCTGTGACCCCAGTGGTGCCTTTAGAGGGCCACACTTGTGAGGATGGCAAGGTCATCAGTAAGTGGAACTATCATTGACATTTCTGGGATTTTATAAATTCACACTTTTTAAAAAACTGTATCTGACCTTCAGTCGCTGTGAAATAATTTGCACAGAGAAGGCAAAATGGCGCAGTGACTACCATTAGCCATCACATATGCCAGAAAGAGAGGTATATAGTTCAGCAGAGGTCACAGGACAATGCCTGTCAAGGGTCACATACTCAGTGTGTAGTGAGATAAAATCAGGGAATAAAACATATTCCCTGTGAAAGGGGAGTCAGAGCAAGATTTCTGAACAAAACGATATCTCAGCTGGTCTAAGTCTTTCCTATTGTTATACAAATTATTCCATACTCATAGGTTGATGGGGGATGTTCTTCTGTATATGTGTTTCTTTTAATGGTTAATGAATAAAACACTGTTTGGCTGAGGGGGCAGGAAGATAGGCAGGGCGAGGAGACGAGGAGAATTCTGGGAAAGGTACTCAGAGAAGTGCCTGAAAGAGATGCCATGTGGATACCGGGAGGTTAGGATGCACCAGGCATTCTCTGGTAAGATAAGGCCATGTAGAAATACATAGATTCGTGGTTACAGGTTAATAATTAACTTAGATCTAGCCAGTAAGGAGCCCTACCCACTGGCCAACGATTTTATAATTAATGTAGTGTCCATGCATTTATTTGGGGTTGAAGCAGCTGTGGGAGCAGGTAGGACAAGAAAACTACAGCAACAATAGGTTATTTATCAACAACTGAACCTTCTCACAGCTTTGGAAGCCCAGACTCTGAAGTTCAGGCCATCTTCTCTCCAAGGATAAAGGGGAGACCTTGCCAGTTACTGGTGGCTTCCAGTTCCCCAGGTTTGGGTGGCATCTGTACAATATATGCCCCCCATCTTCCCAGAGCATTCTCTACCATGGGAGTATGCTCTGGGATATTGTTCTTGTACGCTCTAAAGATTTGTCCCTCATATTGGCTTCATAAAATGCTGATTGGCCAGTAGCCAGGCAGGAAGTAGAGGCAGGGTGACCAGACTAGGAGAATTCTGGGAAGAGAAAAGGCAGAGATGCAATCAACAGCCAGGTGCAGTGAAAGCAAGATGCCTTATTGAGAAAAGATACCAAGCCATGTGGCTAAACATAGATAAGAACTATGGGTTAATCTAAGTTGTAAGAGTTTATTAGTAATAATACTGAGCAATAGGCCAAATGGTTTATAATTAATATAAGCCTCTGTGTGTTTATTCAGGACTGAATGGCTACAGGACAGAAAATCCATCTCCAGGAGTGTCTTTCTGACACTTATAAAGTCTTTGATGTAGGATCACCATGACCATACAGAGTGATCTTGTGTCAAAACCATTTTTCATTTCCATCTTCAAGTAAGGTCATAATTCAGTTTCTTAGGGTTAGGAGGTGGACACATGTTCTTGGGAGTCACCAGTTTTCCTGGTTTCCTTAGCAACTTCATATAGGAAAGGGTTAATTTCACTGACAGATCATAGTCCACCATGGAGGGAAGCCATGGCAGGAGCTCAAGGCAGGAGCCTAGAGGTGAGAACTGAAGGAGAAACCATGGAGGAAGGTAGCCAACTGGCTTGCTCTTCCTAGTTTGCTCAACTACCTTTATAAAATAGCCATGGATGCCCACCTAGGGAATGACCACAGCAGGATGAGGCTCTCCTGCACCAGTTAGCAATAAGGAAATGCTTTACAGACACAGACACAAGCCAACCTAATGTAGGCAATTCCTAAATTTGACTCCTTCTTCCTGAGTATGTCTAGGTTTGTGTCAAGTGAACAGAAATGCAGGCAGCCCACCATTCCAGCCAACACTTCAATGGGAGCCAAATCGTTTCCTGTTCCAAATGGAAAGGACACTGATGTATAATTTCATATAATTTTAATTATTTTGTCAAGAGTGACTTCCTAGGCATTAACCCAGATATGCTCTTTTTCACATTGGAAAGCAAAAACCTTCAAATTTCCCCAAACCAAAGCCTCCTGTCTATTCCCTATGATAGAATGTCCTATTCTATGTTATTTCCTATCAAAACGTCAAGAGGCTCACATGTCCTTTCTTGATCAAACTTGGTCACTTTAGTCAGGTATTTCATCACAGCCACAAGGGAAGTAACTCTTAAATTCCTCTTGGGTCTGAGACATCCTCTACTCATCCTATACCCACCCTTCTGCTATAGGAAGGCACCATAGTAACTGCAAGTCAATTTCCTTTCACAGTGATGCTTGGTTGTCGTAGTGCTGTTCACTGTAAGACTATGCCCTCCTATTTCAGTATCTGGTGAGACAACCTTGGAACAACAGTGGAACACAGCAGGCAAGGGAGAGCTGCTGCAGACATACCGAGTTAGAGGGCTTGGCAAATGAAGGGTTATATTAGTGTGAAGCAAAGAAGACTCCTCCAGAGCCTGGGTGACTAGGAAGAGACACAGACTTCAGGGTTAAATAAACATGTGAATTCCAGAGAAGCAGCCGCCCAGCCTAGTGGAAAATCTCATGAACTTGATAGCAGTTGCGTTTCTGCTCCTCCTTTCTGTCTTTATTTATTTAAATCACAGGACATTACTGTTGTCCAAGGGGCCCTAGTTCCATTCTTTAAAACCTCATATACCCCACATAATCCTGCCCCCCAAACATGACACTGGGTACCACCTATATTAAGTGTCGTGATGTTTTAAACACGGTTACATTTTTCCTGCTTCGCCTGTCCATGGTTCGTGATTCTTTCATTTTTGCTTGTTTTAAAAGGATGACATTTTAAAATCTCCTGATTTGCTTTCATTTTCCCCTTTCTGTAGTTTCTCAAGTTGTCCCTCAGAAATGAGCAGTCCGTCTGTCGCTTCTATTCTTCCCTATGTCTTCTATCTCTCCATGAGATGAGAGGAAGAGAAATAGGTTTCATGATTGGTTTTTTATCATAACAGGGAGAAATGCTCCCCTCTCAGCGACTCCTTAGGAAACGGTGACATGACTGTGTTTCTGTGAGCTTATAAACATGACATTGATTTACAGCTTCATCTGCAGTCACTGTGGCCTTTCTCAGCACTCGACTTCTCCCAGTGCAGTTGAAGAGATGAGTGACTTACTCCAGCAGCACAACCACTCATCGGTTAGATGAGTCCTTGATACTCTATTCTAACTTTTAATAGCCTTTTCGAAAAAATCACATTTTGTCCTTCACAGACGTCTGTGTTTCAATTCAAGTACCAAACCTGAGATTAGTTAACATGCATTCATTTTAATAATGCATATTAAGAAAAAGCAAGGTAAGCAAACAGTCAGTTTAGTGGAGTCCCAGTTTAGTGGAGTGCCTCAGGAAACACCACAAAGTGTATCCGCTTAGCTTCCTTCAGCTTAGTGGTACTCAGGAAGAAGCTGGAAGGACTTTCGTAAGAGTCTGTTCAGTGAAGGGCCAAGCATCCGATGTCTTCCTGTAGTTACATGCTGCAGGAAGCACTCTGCATCTTAGATTAGATGTTTAAAATGAAATGAGTAGCAAGTCGTGTGTTGGCTTCTGACAAGTTTCTGTGAATCTCAATCCCTTTAATGGGAGGAATGATATCAATAGGAAGTATTGAAGCAGGAAACATGATTATTCAAAATGGTGACATTTTTTAAGTTAATTGAGTAAAGTAGATGATACTGTCACACATTTTTTTTTTTAGAACTGAAGGATGAACCATTTTTTATTATATTACTAGGTCATTCACACATGTAATTCTTAAAAAAAACAAAAAACAAAAAACAAAAACAAAAACAAAAAAAACTTACGTTGAGTTTGACTCTGTAAGGTCCATGGAGAGAAAAGATGGAAGAACAGCCTGGAGATAATACCATCAGCTCAACAGTGGGTGATGATGGGGATGGTAATCTCTTAACTAATTCTTGTTTCTCTGTTGCTGGTGTTCTAAACTAGAACTTCTGAACAGAAATAATCGGGCCCGAATGTTCCATTGCTTGAAATTCATATTGCATAAAAGCATTTAAAAAAAAACCTACATGCTTCCTAAATATCCACATTACCACAGTTATATTTGTCTGGAAATCTTCATCGGGTAGACACAATCACAAAATCTTTCACCCATCTTGCAGTCCTGACTGAATTTAGCTTTCTATTAAATAATACAAAGTGTAGAAAAAGGAAGCATTTAAAAATTATGAGTTAACCTGTACTCATAAATAGAAGCACATTCTCTTCTGGAAAAGATGGCTGAAAAGAAGCTGTGTGTGTGGGAGACAGTGAACAAGAGTTGGAATAAGAAAAAATAGCATCTATTCTACAGGGGGTTGAGGGGAGAGGGAGAGAGAGAGAGAAGGATGAAGAGGGAGAAGAAGAGGGAGAGGGAGGAGGGAAGGGAAAGTTAGAAATTCACAAACAGCAGAGGCTACCTGACAATTGCAGAGAAAAGACAGGTGACCCAAGAAGAGTCCAGGCCAAACATCACCAGCTGAGAGGGGTGAGTGGGGTAAGAAGCACTCCAGGCAGCATTGCTGAAAATGAACTGGTAGTGTCACCCTCAGGACAAGTCCACAACCCATAGGAGCCCCCAACCAGCTGCAGGTTTTGATAAGACAATGATTCCTTTGTTGGATGAGTTATCACTAGACAGGAATCCTACTTTTTCTCCCCTCACTTAATATGCCTTGAAGAGCAGAGGGCCAGAACCATCTTAAAGAAGACGCTATTTGTCTGAAGTTGTGCTAGCACAGGGGAAGGTTGGGTGGAGCTGAAAGCAGAAGATAACCATCAGTCAGGAACCCTCAGTCCAGCATGCCACAGTAACAGGGCAAGAGATGGCTTGAGGATGTGCAAGAAATAAAAACACACAACAGCCATTTTCCAGAATGCTTTCAAGTTCAGCTACAGAGAAGCAATAAACAGGAGAACCCAGCTATGCCTGCTAGGCCAGCTCCTCTCTCCAAGGTGCACTGCTCCTACTCCCCAGAGATGTGCCAGACTAGCTCCCCCAAGACATGCTAGATTAGCTCCCCAAGATGCACCGGTCTAGCTGCTCCCCACTATATGTGCTAGTCTAGCTGTTCCCCCATTCATGGTCTGGTCTAGCTCCCCTCAAACGTGCTAGTTTACCTTTCTGCAGTTGTATTAGTTTAGTTCCTCAGCTCTGTTAGTCTAGCTTCCCATCCAGCTAAAGTAAAAGCTGACAACAGAAAATTATTTACAGCCAAGTTTGCTAGGGTCCTGAAGACATAATAGGGTCATGCACCTGATGAACTTTAAACAGTGTAAAATATGGAGACGAACTCAGACGGGGCCATGGTTAACAAATGGACAAACCGGGGAGGCAGTGGGAAGGATAAGACTTGGATGACATGTAAAATTGTGCCCTCCTGGTTACTCAGTCAATGAGGAAAAGGGAGGGAGAGACTTGAATTTGGCTTATAAAAATGTCTTTGCATTCAAAACGAATATCTGCCATTCTGGGCTAATAACCGGGTATGCAAAATCATGAAGTAAACTGCCTTTTCTCAGTATTAAAAGCCTCCAGTTCTCCTGTTTAGGAAATGAGGCTCCATGTTTCTCTCAGAGGCAGTTGTAGGTAGCAGGAAGGTCATATTGTTCACAAGCTGAAACGTGCAAGACCTGGGAGACATGGCTCAGTCCGTGTAGTAGACAGGGAAATGCAAGCCCACCCTTGGCTGCAGGCAGCAGATCTCATCAACTGAATAATACAGTTGGGAGATTGACAGCCCAGAGCCCAAGGCCTTTGGGAAGATCAGCCTTTGGAGCCATCTGTCTGTAAGGCCCAACCCCAGAACTCTGCTCATGTGCCTCCCAACCCACAGCTGCTTCCCTTGACCCCCAATTCATACCTAGCCGGTCTTGAAAGCCAGAAGGGCTCTCTGCTTGCACATACCTCAATGCTCTGCTTGCTTTATACCCCCAATGCATTTGATAAACACTGGCAAACAGAACTCAAGGCATTCTAGAGGAATAAGCTGGTGAGTCTCAATAGGGTGACAACACTCATCAAGCCCACAGACTGCAAAGCTACATACGGTTGCAGAGACCTCTGGTATACAAAGAAGGGAAGATAACATTGAAAGTCAGCTCTTATAGACCGTGGAGACTCGGCCAATACAGTCTTTACAAAGTCATAAACCACAGAAAAGACAAATGTTCACAAGCTGAATCTGAACCATACCCTCCATGCCTGAATTTCCACTGAAGCCTCTAATTTTTTTATGACACAGTAATAACCTGCTCCCACACATTATCTTTTTCTTGTTTTTCCACTCTTTTCTTCTATACATCTCCTTTTGTTCTTCTTCATATATCTTAGCAGTATTTTTACTTTGTGATCCTCAAAATTATGCTTTGCATTCTTTAAAACATTTTGTTCTCTTTATACATTCATTTATTGTGTTTATAGGTTCCTTTCATCATTAGCCAGTCTTTTTCCTTTCTTTTTGTTTGTTCTTTCCTTTTTCTCTTTCTACAATTTTCCTTTATAATATACTTTTAATATTTGAACTTCAATCCCTCTTTTCGTCTCCTCTAATCTCCTAATCTTATATTTTTCTTCCCATCAAATCCTCTCCACACATCTGCTTTTTGTAGTTTGCTTCTCTTCTATGTGTCCCCTTTGTATGACTTCCTCCCTTCCGTTATTTTATTTACTACTCCCTAATTTTCCAATGGTAATTGGTAGACTCTCTATTTACTCTTCCCATTGTCTAGATCATGGCCTTTGGGATGAAATAGTGAGCTTTAGTTGATTTTGGAGTGTAATCCTTTATCTTGCACAATTCAGTGTTTATGCTGTACAGCTCTTCGTTTTATCCTCACTGAGCAGACCTAGGGATTGAGCCCTTATGAACAGACCACCATGAGGGTCTCCAAATGAAACTATAAACACTATCTAAAACAGCAGATGCAAAATTCACAACAGATAAGCACAAGAACTGTAGGAAAGCAGGAGAACATGACTCTTCAAAGACGGTAATGCCTTAAATACCTTATGTAGGTGCTGGACTCAAGGATGCCAAATTAAGTCAATTTCCAGATGATGAATTCCCAAATATTTTATGATAAAAATGATCAATGAACTGAAAAGGGATACTTATAAGTTCTTGAGTTCAACCCTGGGATTGACAGGAAAATCAGTGGAGAAAGAATTCAGAGAATATTACAATATGATAGAAAGTCAGCAACAGGGAAGAAAACTTCAGCAAGGAAATTGAGATTTTGATTAAAAACAATAAAGCAAACAAAAATGAAAGCATTGATGAACTACACACAAAGCCAGTAGGAGATGAGATCACTAGATGCAATTGAGCAGTAATAAAAAGACTTCCCACCAATAAAAACCACAAACCAGATGGATTCACTGTTGAGTTTGACCAACCTTGATGGGAGAGAGGTGACATCCACATGCCTGAAGTGGTTCCACAAAATAGAAGAAGGAAGGTTATGGAATTTACTCTAAAAGTCAATGTTATCCCAGCTACAGAACTAGATTTTGACAACCCAAATCAATAAACAAAACAAGTACAATCTCCCCAGTGAACACATATGCAAAAACCCTCCATAGAATTCTTGCATATAACATCCATCTGAGGAATCTAGGTTTGGATGGGTGTGTGTTTTGTGTCCTGTGAGAGTAGAGAGTTTACGAGCAGGAAGAGTGTAGGAGGTAAGAGGGATGTAGCCAACTGGGGAGAATGGAATACATGTGACTTGAGAGCAGAAGAGGGAGCTACTAAGGGAAGAAGACCAGCAAGATACGAGCAAGAGGGGTGGGGGAAAGTAGCAGGGAAAAGGCATTAGTAAGAAGAAAGAATAATGATGCATATGCATGAAAATATCATAATAAAACCTGTCATGTTCTATACTAACTTGAAATTAAAAATGAACAACAACAAGAAAGGAAAAATGGAGAAGTCTTCTAAGTAAATATGAATGATTAATGCTGAATAAATAGGCTTATATCTTTTGTTAGCCATATACAAAGTTTTAAATAGGGTTGTAAAAGTAACTGACGAAGATTCAAATGTAGCCGGATTTTCAATTGGCAATAATAGCAATCCCAGGTAAATGGATCTCCTCCTCACCCTGCTGAGAGGACCTGAGGACTTAAGGGGACCTGGATCTGTGCCAGTCTTACCAGTACAGACAGTGGGCCACCCTGATGCTTTGCAAGGATCGACGAAGCAGAAGTTCCACCAAGGGACTTTCAAGAGTCCACTCAAACTTGACAGCCTGCAGTGAAAGGCAAGAAATCCTTTGCTTTTTACCAGTTACCAAAAAATAAACATAAACAAACAAAAACGCATAACAAACTACACAGGGACTACAGATGCTTCAAACAGGGTTATGGAAAAATAACAGGAGCTTTTCAATGAACTATTGATAGTTTATTCATTGTGGTACAATGATACAAAAAACATTACATAATTTGTCTTTGCATGGCCTTGTCTCCCCTCCTTATTTATGCTTTTGGAATATAAGAAAATAAAAAAGGCAAGTGGTTGGTAAAGTTTAACCTTGCCCCAGGGGAGAATCCTGACACAAAAATATCATGATCAATGTCTGTTGTCCATAAAATGGTATCATTAGGCAGTAGACAGTTCTACTCACTTGCAGATCAATTAACTCCCACTCACAACCAAGACAGAAATCCCCAGCTGATGCGTCACTATTAATCTGCAGATACTGAAGCCTTGTTTAAAAATTCAAAGCTGATGGTGCCACCATAATCCGTTCCTAAACTGTTCTTTCCTCTGCATCATGAACAGCTCTTGGAGGCTGATACTCAATCTAATCAAAGACATAGACAGCAACGGCAGTTCCTGGTGTCCTTTGGGAGCTCATTCAGAAATCTGCCTGCCTTCTGCAGGGATTGGACTGTCCCCAGTGTGCACTTGAGTCTCACCTGAATATATGAAATGGAAATCAAGCTCTCTCTCTAAGGATGTCCATTTCTGCTTTTTCAGTCTATTTGTTACACACAAATGCACATGCACACACACTCACACAGACACACATGCACACAGAGAAACAATATAGATAGATGATAGATAGATAGATAGATAGATAGATAGATAGATAGATAAGAGAATTTAAGACAGGTTTTATTCAACAATAGCGATAAAAAGAAAAAGTAGGGCTGTTTTTCCCACATCCACACCTGAAGGAACACCTCAGTATGCTACACAGGTCAAGCATGGGGAAGTTTATAGATTCCTAAAGTTTTAAGAGTGGGATGAATCCAGCAAACTTACATGAGTCTCATGCTGGTGGAGTATAGAAAAACCTTGAGCACTTTGTCAACCCTCAGCCATAGGCTCCATTCTCTAATAATACTAGGCTAACATGGGCATGTGAGCATGGGATGTTATGTCATAAGGGTGAGCATATAATATGGTCAATGAGTCAGCAGTTGGTCCAGAATATACTTCCAGGTCTGTCTAATTACTGGAAACCAATAATTACAACTCACAGATTGACTTTCTTGATTACAAACTTAATTGCCTTATTCTACCTAATAGTAGAGGTTTTCCTCTCATACTTACCATGTGGCACACAGGTGGTCTTTTTGGGTGTGTGACATAATTTCCAAAAATAATCAACAGGGGAGGACTTTCAGGTCTTAGAAGGTTTAAAGGCCAGGGTGGAGCATGCGTTTCTAAAGTAAATTTCATAGCAAATGTGATTTTCTTCCTATGTTTTATTGTTTAGCCACAGTATTTCTTAGAAAGTTTTATCAACTTTATTTTCAATTACAACACAGATAGAGCTTCTTTCGATTTTCATTTGTGTGTTTGCTGTATTACATTTTGAGTGCACTTCGTATGGACCTGACTTGATTGGAATATGGCTCTCACTGGGGTTCTTAGCAACATGCACACTGATGATTCTGATTGGCATGATCAAGTGAGTTCATTCTATAGGTAAAATTGTAAAATCTCCTCTTTGAGTTGAGTTAGATATAGCCTGCTGCCCATACCCGAGTCATGAAATGAATAATGAGCTCATGAGTTGGATTCATCTGTTTTCATTTGAGGGTATTCGTTTTCTACAACAACATCCCAACAAATCATGGGAAATCATTACTCTAAGGATTGTGTAAAGAGCAACCAAGCATAGCAATTTTTTAGCTTGATCTCTCCCTCAGGAGGGTGTCAGACAGTTCATACTGTCTCAGGTGTACAAAGTAACATTAGTGTTTACTGATAGAAGTTCCCCCACCAATCCTATCAGTGATCAATAGCTGTGCTAACTACCAGGTAAGGCAGATTCCAATCTGCCAGGTAAGGAAATACCTGAGTTTGACTACCAACCTGGGTGCGGTGATATATGATATTACATTCAACACTCAGGAGCTAGAGGCAGGAAGATCGTGAGAAGTTCAAGGTCATCTTTTACCATACAGTGAGTTGCATGTCATCCTGGGCTTTTGAGACATTGTCAGTGGCAATAGACCAGTTAGGAAACTGTTTGTCTTGCAGGTATAAACATCTGAGTTTGATTCCCAGAACCCATGTACAAAAGGCAGGCATGGTGGCACACCTTGAAATCCCAGTGTCGGGGAGGTGGAGACAGGCAGATCCCTGAAACTCACTGGCTATCCATCCTAGCTTACTTGATAGTCTCAAGGCCAGTGAATGGTCCTGTCTCAAAATAAAAATGGTTGCCAATACATGAGAATATAACACCCTGTCTTCTAGTACACACACACACACACACACAAACAAACAACTCTCTCTCTCTCTCTCTCTCTCTCTCTCTCTCTCTCTCTCTCCCTCCCTCTCCTCCCCTCCCCTCCCTCCTTCCCTCTGTGAGAGAGAGAGAGAGAGGGAGAGAGACAGACAGAGAGAGAGAGAGAGAGAGAGAGAGAGAGAGAGAGAGAACAAAGCAGTGTACAATTGTCGATGTGTTGTAGCAACGCTTCTCTTCTGTAGTGTCGATACTTGTTAACCTGCTCATGTGTAAACCACATAACTTCAGTCTTAGCCTTCTATCATGCTCTCACTGTCAGGGTTGCTCATAGTTCCAGTTACCTTCATATTGTTTTCCAGAGGTTTCCCAATTCTGTGATGGTTGATGTTGCTAAATCGTGCTAATTGGCAGCAGGATTGGGTGTTAAAAATTACTTTCTTGAGAGTAATAATCAGCAGTGAAACTCTTCATAGGAATGGCAAGAAACTCCTGAATGATAATCTATTTAGTAAATAGCTGTTTGCTACAAAATGTTTTCAGTTAATGTTTCATCGATTTACATACTCAGTCATGGGATGATTTTCCCCATCAAAAACATTCCTATCTTTTCCCCAATACTAATACTAATTACTAAGTGAAATTAGTTTGTGAAAATTTTCCTTTTGGGCTTTTATATGACTTCTTGTTAGTATATCAATTTTGAATAGAAATGTCTATACTAATTACATGGACACACGGGATATAATCAAACTCTTCCTTGGCCAAAACTCACTCTAACATTTCAGTGATTTTGTGGGCTTACACTGGGAGCCTTTAGAGAATGATTTCTTAGGATCCTGGGATCTCGGTAACCCTTGGCTCTTACCTGAACTAGCTGTGGGAGACACTCCAGCAGTTCATCAGTCAAGAGGTAGTCTAATTGTTGAACAGCCACTTCTCGAATGTCTTGGTCTGGAAAACTGACACACAGTTAAAGTGACTATGGTGTTGGAGTTGGTTGGAAGTAATGAATTACACAAACACACATGTACACATGTGCATATGCACACACACACACACACACACACACACACACACAAAATCTGGGATAGATGGTGAATTCCACCCTTAGTACATAATGTCCTGTAATCATCTCCAAACCAGTGAAGATAATCAGCACTCATTGCTTTTCATATTCTACAGTATAGAATCTATACTTTCACATGCTCTGTGGGAAAATGCCCTATTGACTAGACTTTTGAAGTGGGTTAAGTCCCATTCCTGTCATCATTCCTAGCTATAAAATATAGGTTGTGAGAGAACTAGAAATCTCTCCTGAAAGGGTCTGAACATCCTTGCTTCTTATTTAGTAATGTATTTGTTCCAGAAATTATTACCTCGTAGAGATCTGGTCATTTATATGATTAAAAATGCTATCTAATATTTTCAAAATGTTTTTGGCCAGATATTAATGAAAACCAGACATCAAAAGTACTTTATGATGAATAAACAAACGTAATTTAATAAGGGTGAATCTTAGTGGACTGTGAAGTTCTTGAAGCCTGTAGTAAGATTTAACATCCCTTAGACAGCTAGCCAATACCAATTTTTGAATTTAATTTGTGAAGGTGCTTAGCTTCTGAAACCACCTTCCTGCCAAACAATTTTATTCTTAAATCAGCTTTTTGTGTTGCCATTATCTTGCATCATCCAAAGTTTATACACAGTTATCTCAAAGTTTCTGGAAGTGACTGGAAGTCACTTGCACACATTGCTTTAAATGCTCTGATTTGTAGAGTGACAGGCATATAGATTCAGCAATATTTGGTAAGACTACTTAGTTTTAAAGGGACAAGCATTCAAAAAATATTAAAAGATGAAAAAATATTAAAAGGTGTAATTTAATTTGAAGAGACACCTTATGGCATTTAAAAATAATGACTGATCAATAAAGAAAATACTGCATTCCTTTTGTAGGGAACTAACAATATTTTACAGTCAGGGTGCTGCAGATCAGCTTCCTGTGGTATGGAAGTTAGAAAACTTAACTCTTTAATATGAAGTCTGTTTTTATTTTTATTTTTTAGGACATTAGATTACTGAAGGGTGAAATGAACATTATGCAGCTACAGTCAAGTTAAAAAGGGGGGCATTACCCAGTATCCCCTAACTGTCCTTGAGAGCTGTTTGGAGTGGGAGGCTAAACAGATAAGCCTTTCTTACAAATTTACAGTGGGTTCCAATTGTGGCTCACATTTCACTTCTAAGCTTATTCACTTGAAACAAATATTTATGATCAACAAATCCATGTGTAGCCCTGTTTTCCTTTTCCCTCTAATGACCCTAACCGTGATAGGTGATGGGAGCTATAGTAAAGGCACACCTATCAAAGTATTCCTGAGGCCAGAGGATCTCAGTACACCACACAGAGACCAAGAGAAGGGCACAATGAAAATGGAAACGTAGAAGGCTGGCTCATTTCAGAGTGTTAAGACTAATTTTTCTACCTAAGTTCAATGGACTCTAGTTCATTGTTCTCAGTTACTAAATCACTTGCCTAAAGCCTATCACTATGAAGGTGAGTTTGAGGACAGTCTGAAACCTCAGAGGGAATAGTGATAAGCGCTGATGGTGTCTTGAGTCATGAAGAAATTGTGACCACCTGTGGTTGTTCAAACAAGTAGCCCTCAATAGACTAGGATATCTTTATTTATAAAGTTTTAATGCCTTGCACAACAAATAGATTTACAATCAGTTTTGCTTCCTAAATTTCAAAAAAAAAATGGTTACAATAATTATCAGCGTATTCCTTGCCACTTTCCCCTTTAGTCCTCTAAGACTCCCACCAGTAGCCATTACCTTTTTTATCTTTATTTCTACTGTTAGAAACATAAGCAGTCTTTCAAGCTACAACAGAACTTTTTAAACTAAGCACACCTAAGCAGTTATAGTTATGCAAAGTAAGAGACAGTTTTGTCTCTAATAGTTAATAATTACACCTGGTATGGACTGGGTTCTCAGGATCAACTCACATGCCCAAGTTGGATCTATACATTCTACATTCTGTACTACTTATCCCCTCTGGGGATATACCAAGTTTTCTCGTTTATCCTAAAGGCGACATAAGCTGGGAACTTATTCTTAGTAGTTGGCACTGTTTATCCCTTGTCTTTATGTCTGTCTCTTAACTTCTTCGGGTATTGGCACAGTTATTAGAAATGAGGGATTCTTTTTCATTCTTCATTAGATTAGTTTTCATTCCTTGTTCCTAGACTGTACTCATGGACTTGTTAGATATCATCTAACAATACTTCTTTACAACTCT
Source organism: Cricetulus griseus (assembly GCF_003668045.3). Classification (NCBI taxonomy): domain Eukaryota; kingdom Metazoa; phylum Chordata; class Mammalia; order Rodentia; family Cricetidae; genus Cricetulus; species Cricetulus griseus. Next base: position 9,409,375 of record NC_048601.1, read on the forward strand.
CATGATTAAATTCATTCTTTCCAGAACAGCTATACAAATCCATAATATTAAACGTCATGGCCTACTGTGGTTCATTCAGGCCAGCAGTATGGCTAACATAGAGAAAGCAAAGAGAACATGTAACATACACACTCCCAGGGTCATGCCAAGAAGCATGCAGCGAACTGTCCACAGGTCTTTGTCAAGTGGGCCAAAGTCTCCATGGTCTTGCCACAAAGGAGAGCCATTCATGATATCCTCAGGCCTTGTTTCCCCAAAGAAGTCACATGGATCTTGCAAAAAATGTGCTCTCATTCCTCAGCATGGAACAGAATAAACTGAGGGTAATGTTTATTGCATCCTTTTTTTTTATTATCCCTAGGATTTAGCAGCATGCTCTCTGCATTCTAGGTGATTTATCAAAATGCATTGATGATGATGAAAACAGTGCTGGAAATCATACTATAGAGACAGATTACTTCTTGCTGTGCACCGAGATAATTTAAATTGGTTGCAGCAGGTTTAATTCCACAAATACCACCTACATAAATTTCATACTTTTTCCTCGTCTCTCAGTCCAAGGGATAAGAAAAAAACAAATCTGAAGGTAATGGAAAAGGACGTGTTCCAATGTCCTCAGGAAGAAGAAAACAAATATCTGTTCGTACTTGTATAGGGAAGCAGGAAAGGGAAATTACACACGCAGATTCGGGGAAGCATGTTTTGTATTTTGATGGAGAGGAAGGTCTCAAATTCATTACCTTTGCTTGGAGCTCGTAAAGAAATTGGAACAAACCCCATGATATCTTGGGATATGACTAAGAACTCACTTGACATCCAAGCGTATCCAAACATCACTTGCATTTGACTATTTTAGGAAGAGTGGGCCAACTTAGGAGATATTTGTGGTGGTGTTGATGTTCCTAAAACAAGGGCTCTTTCACACAGTGCTGGGAGTATAGGACATGTATTAAAATGAAACAGACAAAAATGCTTTGAAGTCGTGCTTATTTTTTTATGTAGCAATTTAACATTTGGGAATCAATCCTAAGGGTGTAATAAGAAATGTACATGAAAACAAGCTTATGCAAAACATTGGAAATATTATATATGTCTAAAACTAAATAGGTTCATTGCACTATGATCAGTTGGTATAGTATATATAGACACCAAGCAAAACAATGGGGTATTTGATGATCTGAAAGTGCTTTATGGTAGCATAATACTGGTTTTTAGTATCCAAACTAATCAGTTTCATTAAGACATTTTCACACATGCATATAATGTATTTGGATAAGGGGTGTTTTCTCTATTACTTCTTTTAACACATGTCATTTTCTTTGAAAAATTTAGTATATATTGCTTCATTATTCTTAATAAAAAGATAGAAGATATCAAGATTATTAATTCAAATACATTAAGGGAAGTTTCACACACAACCTTGATTTTCTAACCTAGGCATAGTTTTTCAAGCCTACTAAAAGTAATAAATTTTAAGGAATATTCATTCTGACAATTAATGATAATATGTGAATAATTTTGGAATTTTTACCAGAATGAGAAGAAACATCAAATATTAGACTCTTTTAAGAAGGAATCTCATTGTGGGGGGTGGAAATTAGCATTCTACTTTTTTAGTTAATTTGGAATAATCTTCAGGCCTAATAGGTCTCTGGACAATGTATGCTTGTTCTTTCATGGCCCCTGAAGTCAGGTGTGGATCAATCAACAAACATGTTCTACAAATCCTGGCATTTCTTCCCTTCAGTGTCTGCAAATTATTTAAGTATTCTATAGTGGTTTAGCTGCTGGCATTTCCTGATCAGTAGCTTGTTTCTCAATGAGGAGAGGGTTACCCGTATGGTGTCTGACTTCAGCTTGATATTTACAGACCAAAATGTCATATGTAACAGAAGACCTGCAACCTATTTGAAATTTTCCACAAGCTAGGTTATACTGAGTTTCTGAATGATTTGATTTATTGATGTACATGCTTAATCCTTGCCAGTCTGGAGCTGGGAGGTCTCTTAGGTTATCACAACACCCCTGAGGCTGCCAATCATTGCAGGAATGGACATTTGCACTTAAGGTGTGGTTCTTTGCAAACGCTCTATTGGGAGACCCATCAGGTTGGCATTTCTCACTTATTTCTTCCTAAGAAGCATCCTTATAATTAATCAGAAAATGCATTCTCAGAATCTCATCAATGGAAATCTAGTTTGAAATATAAAGACTCAGATCTGCTACTGTTTGTTGGGTGGAAAAGCACCAGGAACAAGAGAGCTTTACAGAAGGAAGAGTTTATTTCACAGGACAGAGAGAAAGTCCACAATGGTGGCTGAGGCCTGGAAACAGGACCTCGGCACAGGAAACTGGGAGGTTACATCTGAATCTCGAATGGTGTTGGTGGCCAGAGGAGAAAGCAAGGTAGGGTGAGTGAGGCCACAAACTGTCAAAGCCTGTCCACAGTAACGCACTTCCTCTAGCCAGGCTACACCTCCTAAAGGTTCCATACCTTACCAAAAAGTGTCCCTAAATAGAACTCAAGAGTTCAAACACCTGGGACCATAGAGGATACTGCTCACATAGCATGGCAGGGAGTGTCTGAAGAGGGGGTTGTATCCGAACCATCACCCCGCATTAGGAATCAGTATTTCATTGGCCTCTGAACTAAACTAAAGTGGTTTCTCTGGTACTTGCTAAAAGATTAGAACATCAATAAAACTCTGTAACATGATTGCCAAGAAATGGCCTAAAATTCAAACATGGTCCTCTGCCCAGTGACAACACTGAGGCAAAAGGAGAAGGACTCTTTCAGGCCTAAGGCTTTTTAGGCTAATGGAAAGAGTTAAGCCACATAATAAACTGGAAACACAAAGAATTCAGTACAATTGCGCAAATTCAGGATGGACACTTTGAAGAGTTATTCTAAAGAAATATTTAGACCTTATTGTGTTAACAATGTAGACTAAATCCAACAGGCTTAAGGTTAAGCAGATGGTTCAGATGTAGAGGCAATGCTCATACAAAGGGTCCAAACAGGACCAGGTGGAGGCAAGAGCAGACCAGTGGTCAAGACTTGTTCATAACTGTACTTCTCCAATTTGGGGTCTCAGGGTTCTTTACATTCTTAAAAAATCATTGAAGACATCAAGAAGTATTTTTAATAACATATTTATCAATGGCTATAGTAGAAATAAAATTAGGATATTTAAAATATTTATCAACTTATTTAAATTACATTACTATTCTCATTCCCAGCTAGTACACACACTGTAGTTCTACCAAAAGTAGTCATTTAAAAAATCAAAAGTGTCTAATTAGGAAAGTGATAATTGTTTTATGTTTTTGCATGATATTCAATGTCTGGCTTAGTGGAAGAGACACAGCTGGGTCCTATTTTCTTTGTTACATAAAATCCATTGCAATATTGGGAGTCATATAACTTGAGGAAATGTCACTTCTCACTTCATGAGTATGATAAAAAGCATTTTCAAATTATTATAATATCATCTTTGGCCTTCTGGCAGGTCTGCTGCCATTCTGGGGACTTTAGTCCTCACTTGGACAACCTCTGACATGCAGGATAGCTTTGCCTATGTGATGGCTATGCATCCACAAGGGAAGTCATCAGCACCTCTGGTCTGTTTCTGAGACAGCAGTGCATGGGTTTATTCATTTCCTGGGTTGTTGTGGAACATTAGTTTAATGATGCAAAGATGTGTTGCATTTGCTTAACCCTGTGCATTTGTGTTACATGGCCTGTCTAAAACACCTGGTTGTTATAAAGAGCTGAACTGCCAATAGCTAGACAGGAGAGGAATAGGCAGGGATTCCAGGCAATTAGAATAAATAGTAGAAGAAATCTAGACTTGAGGAAAGAAGGGAGGCGAGAGAAAAGGAGAAGGAAGATGCCAGGGGCCAGCAGCCACATAGCCAAACATAGAGTAAAAAGGAAAGAAAGATATAGAGAATGAAGGAAGGTAAAAAGCCCCAAGACAAAATGTAGTTAAAGAGAAATGGGATAAATTAAGTTAGAGAAGCAGGCTAGAAACAAGTCAAGCTAAGGCTGGGCATTTATAAGTAAAATAATGTACTTATTTGGGAGCTGGGTGGTAGGCCCCCAAAGCGTAAGAATGAAACAAAACAAACAAACAAAAAAACCAACAACAACAAAAAACTACCCTGGGTAGCTTTGAGTGATCCAGCAAATACTCAGGTCTGGGAATAATTATTCTCTCTCTCTTCCCAAAGCTTTCAATCCCTTTCTTCCTTAGCAGGCTGTGAGAATATGATGGGGAATCAGGCCACCTTCAACAGAGCTCATGAACTCACGAAATGATTCTTCCATGGGAAATACATCTTTTAACTTTTTCCATTTGACTTGTTTTTTGTCATTTCTATTTTTATTATGTTATTCCCATTCTTGTCTTTACCTTTCCCTTTCCTTTGTAACTCATGATATGATACAGGGGGAATATTTTGCTCAAACTTTTAAAGCGCCAATTGAAAGCTAAATACAACACAACAGATAGCAACCTTTAAAAGAAAAAGCAACTCTGAGTCAACCAAAAAGCAAAGAAATCTGGGATCAAATTTAAGTGTAAAAGAAATGTCAAGCCTTCAGCATACACAGCATGAATTCATGGAGAATGTCACGAGGCTATTCACAGTTAAAAGCTCCAGTGTCAGGCTAGAATTAGAGAATCGTCAGAAGGAAACAGTGTTTCTCCAATAGGTTTTTGAGTCTGATGACACACACAGCATCAGCTTGGAAGAGAAATGCCAATATAAATATCTGTGCTCTGTTTCTAATGGGAAAAGCGATAAGATCTGGCAGGCTTTTTAAAAATATTATTCCAGGAAAAATGATGCATGAGGGTTCTCTAAAGTGATTGAGACCTACATATTGAATAATTCATGTTCCTTCAAGGCGTTTCCCGTGGTTACAGAATATCAGAACCCAGGAAGATTTGGAGAGCAGGTGCAATCTCTTCCGGCTATCCTGAAAGACTTCGAGTCTCAGAGCTGAAGAACAGATTCCAAAGACATCTGTTCGCATGGAAACCAGAACCCAAAACTCAGAGACCTAGAATGGCATCACTATGCTTCCAGAAAGGCCTTTCGATCTTAGGTCTAGAAAATTAATGTGTCCACATATAACCTCAAATGACGAGCTTGGATCTGCTATTTGTTTATTACATTTGGAGTGGATTAATGTTGACATGCAATAGAGTTTAATTTGAATGAGAAATGTCCCCCATGGAATATTGGTCCCCAGCTGATGGCACTGTTTGGGAAGGTGATGGAACCTTTATGAGGCAGAGCCTTGCAGGAAGAAGCCCATCACTGGTGAAAGGCTTTGAGGGCTTAGATCCTCATTCCACTTCTTGCTCTGTCTCTCTCTGGTTCATGTGTGGATGAAGACAGGATCAGCCAGCTTCCTGGTCCGTCTACCATGTCATGCTTCCCTAGTCATGATGGACTCTCCATCCCATAAGCTAAAACAAACATATTCTTCCCTAAGTTGTTTGGTCATAGTACTTTACCATAGCAGCAGAAAAGGGACTAATACCAATGGCAAGCATTATAATTTATCTAACTGGACTGGAGCACTGGGCCAGCCATGAACCAAAATGAATCCCCAACCCAAAGAGACAAGAAAACTGTACAAAGACACTGTCTAATGGTTTGGGGGCACTGATTCTCAACTTCCTAATGCTGTAACCCTTTAATACAGTTCCTCATGTTGTGGTGACCCCCAACCATAAAATTATTTTGTGACTATTTCATAACTCTAATTTTTCCACTGTTACTAACCATAATATAAATACCTGTGTTTTTCGATAGTCTTAGGTGACCCCTGTGAAAGTGTCATTCAGCCCCAAAGGGGTCACAGCCAACAGTTTGAGAACTGCGGGTCTATGGGCTTAGATTAAATAGTTGGGAAATAACTGACTATATTGTTCTTTTAAACATTCTCAGCATGAAATGATAAGTCAAATATATTAATTAGTTTAATTTAATCTTTCTATAAAATAAAACCATAAAAAGGTCACAGGGCACCTCCTAAATATGTAGGACTTTTATAGATTAACTAAAATTTAATGTACTAGAGAAGCAAGAATTTTTCTTACTGTGCCCAGTGGTGGTTTTTCTAATTCCATTGCTCTGCTTAAGACCTGATTCCATTTACTGTTTCTGTAAAGCAGTTCTTTGTAATGATGTTATAACCCCTCTCCTGGTTCCCTCTGATCACTCGGCTACTTGTCCCTTTCTGTCCCCTGGCCTTCCTTTGTGTTGCTCGTACAAAGCTGCTCTATCTACCCCCTACTTTCTAAACATCTGTTTGTTTGGGTTTTAAAAGTCTCTTCTACTTCTGTGGTTTCCATTACCGTCTAAAGATCTTAAGGCTGTTATTCTTTGAGGTTTATTTTCTCTGCAAGGCTTCAGATCTCCAAACTGAACTACATACCAGGCAGGTCTTAGGATCTCATGTTAAGGTTTTATGCTGTAAACAAAACCCTTCAACTTATGCTACTCTAATCTGCTATTCCTTCTATGGCCTGTGTTTTAGTCCACAATGGGATTTTCAAGCACTTAATTTAAGCTTGAATTTTTTTTTTTTATTTTCTCTTCTCTCTTTGTGGATTTCTTGTGAAACATCCCTCCAGCCTACTTCGTGGACCTTTACTGCTGCCAAGACTAAGTCAAAAAGAATTTTGCAAGGAGACTGTTGCTAAACCTAACATCCAGCTAATATCTTTGCTGCCCTCTCCTTTTTAAAATGGATTCTTCACATAGTCGTTAGGATTATTCTTTTTTTAATAGAAGTCTGTCCACAAAATTTCATGAACTGTTATAGTAAGACCATATTTCCTACCTGGACCAAAGGGCCCCACATAAACTTCCTTAGGCCAATACTTTCAACTTTGTGTTCTATGCAAACTCTATTATGATAACTTATTCACCCCCTCTGAACCTTCATAGCCTGGCACATGCTACCATTCTTGAAGAAATCTTTGCAAGACTTAGAGTTCTGACTCAGTTTCACTGTGACCATTTCCCAGCTTCCTGGGGCATAATCCAGGTTCATTGAGAACTCAGTCCTCACTTGAGTGAAAGTCTAACAGACACTTCCTGTGGTGGCCTCGAGTGCTAACCTTTCCTTAAAAACTGTGTTCTTCTTAGCAATAGTCACTGTGGTGGTTTATTTTTCCTCTTTCATTAAGTGCATGGCACACATGTTTGCTCCATAAATGGAAAAGCAACACCACAACCCATCAATTAATTAGGCATCTTTAAAAAATGGAAGTTTTAATTGTCGCACGATTTTGAATTACATTCTTCCTACTTACAATGCTAGCTAGTCAAGACTGACTTTAGTAGATCTGTACAATAAACAAGAGAGTGGCTTGTTGCAAGTATTTCAGTGAAGTTTCTTTCCAAGGGAACTGATTTGGAAGATAAGGTATGGTTTATTTAATATTGCTTTTCTTCCTGAAAAACAATGAGGGGAGCCAGATTTGGTGCCCTATCAGTTTCTATTGTAGTTCTCTGAATTTCTTTTTTAAAAATAAATCTGTTCTTTAAAAACGACTCTTTATTGCTTCTGTAACTTATTGGTTATTAGCCACTGAACAGGGTTCAGGAAAACTGCAGCCATTCTCTCAGAGCCCCTAGTCTTGGCCCAGGTCTTAGCTGTTATACCTTCTCTAATGGAAGGACCAGTGCCCAACAAGCACTCTGCTGTCACTCAGTGGTGGAAATGTGAACACCCAGTGATCCATTCTAGGTGTATTAAGCATCTGCATATCCCTTGTTTAGAATAAACACAAATGATGTGGAGAGTCTTCAGGCAAGATGAAGTAAACAGCGGTATTAAAAACCTTCCAAACTCAAACTAAAGCCGAGCAGTTCTCAAGAGGTTAAGCCACAACCACAATGGACTCTTAAAAGAAGGGCGAAGAAGGAGCAGAACCGTGAAGACCTTGCTCTTTGCCAACTCACGTAATGAGCACACAGTGTTCTCAGAAATCTCCGCTTTTGAATTTAGACTCGTGGAAAGGCTCATCTCCGGAAACAGCTTGTCCTCAAGTGTTTTAACAGTTCAGTTAGACTGAGAGCGGGAGTCACAGGATGCTCACAATGGAAACTCGCCAATCTTGCCAGTGACCTTATCTGGGGCTGGATAAGGAGCTGCAAAGCCTGCAATCAGAGCAAGGTCCCCCAGGGCCCCAGAATGCAGATTAATATGCAGCTCTCTGCTTTGACAGTGTCCTGCTCATCTCTGACTATTAAGTGATGATTCCGGAGAACACTGCCGAGTGAACGGAAATCATTTTGGTGCGATAATATAGCCCTTGCTGTTCACAGCTAGGGAAAAACAAAGGACAAAGTGTGTAAGCAATACTGTGATTTGAATATGAAATGATTCCCAAAGATTTCCTCAGACCCAAAGGTACCGGAGAAACAGGTGGCAGTGAGCCTTGGGAAGCAAAGCCCAAAGCCAGGTCCTCTGAAAGAGCAGTACAGGTTTTTTATTATTATTATTATTATTATTATTATTATTATTATTACAGCCGGATGTTGGTGCATTCGCCTTTAATCCCAGCACTTGGGAGGCAGAGACAGGCTGGTCTCTGTGAGTCTGAGGCCAGTCTGGTCTACAGATTGATTTCCAGCACAGGCTCCGAAGCAATATGGAGAAATACTGTCTCGAAAATCAGCAACATAAAAAAGAACTACTTTGGATTTTTCATCATATATTTATTTGCTTGATTATTTGTTTTTAATTTATTCTTCTCTCATATATTACATCCCAACAGCAGTACCCCAACCCCTTGCCACCTCCTTTTGCTTCCAGATCTACCCCTCCTCCAACTGCCCTCAGAAAGGAACAGGCCTCCCAGGGACATCAACAAAATACAGCATAACAAGCTACCATAGGACCAGGCACTTACATATTCTCATATAAAGGCTGTATGCGCAACCCAGTAGGATGAAAAGGACACCGAAGGCAGGCAAAAGAGTCAGAGACACCCCAGCTCCCACTGTTAGGGATCTCACAAGAACACCAATCTACTCAGCCATAACGTTATGAGGAACACCTGGTCAGACCCATACAGCCCCTGACCTCTGTGAGCCCTCTTGGGTCCTGGTCAGTTGATTCTGCGGGTGGTGTTCCTGTGGAGTCCTTTGTAGTGAGAGATCTAACTACACACCAGTGGCGCTGACCACGCCCTTTTGGGCGGGGTCACAGGTTCTTAAGTGCGCTTGTAGGATTTGGTCTGGGGTCCTGGACAGGCTTGCTGTCTCTTGCTGCTGGCCGGGTTACAGGGAACAGCCTGGGAGGAACTTTGGAGCTGGAACCTGTGGTGGTCACCCGCCTCTTGTGTAAGTGCATTCTCCCATAGGAAACTTCGCTTAACCCTCACGGAGTCTAGTGAATCTTGATTGGCACTCAACAGTCCTTGATCCCCCTGGTGCCTCCAGTCCTTCCTTGTCGTCCCCCACAGAACTCCCCAGCTCCACCGCCTAATTCAGTGTAGGCTTTTAACTAGCAAAGCTCATGCGCTTGAACACTTGTCTGTCAGCTGGTGGTGCTGTTTGGGAGGTTGCAGAGCCTAGACAGAGGAAGTGCATCACTGTGGGCAGGATTTGTGGCTTTGAAGCCTCTCCCTGCTTTCTGCTCTCTCTCTGCTTGTTAATTGCCAGGTCAGACTCAAGTTCCTTCAGGCCATGCCTTCCCCTCCCATGACTGTTCTATTGCTCTGGAACTGTAAACCCAAACAATCCTTCTCACCTAAGTTGCTTTTGGTTGGGGGTATCCAACAGGAGGGCCACTAATACACACTAATACCCGAAGGAGGATCTGCAGTTGAGGTTTAGCCCGGCAGTGCACTAGGTCATAGGGTGACACTCTCTATGAACCTCAGTATTCACGCATGTAAAATTAGAAAGATAATAATGTTTACTTCTTAGACTTATTGTGGGCCTTGAAGAAGATAATACTAAGGGTTACTGATTTAAAAATCTGTCCTGCCCCCTGAAAATTTGAGTCAAATAGATTTTCAAGAGAAGATACAGGGTTAATTTTTTAGGGATCAGAGAATATAGAAATCAATCCAGGAAGTTATCTCATTTTTTTAAACCAGTAAACAGAATTACTACACCCCCCCCCGCCCCCGAAAAGGTCTCTAGAACAATATCCCATGCATTTTTTGAAAAGCAGTGACATTTAAAGTCATTAGATAGTATGTAAACTAAGGTGACACTTAATGAAGCCAGCCTGTTTGGAAGACTTAGAAAGTTGTTCCAAAAGTCAAACTTCAAAATCTTCCATAGTATTTCTGGTTAAATATTTTTTTAACAGAGTCTTTCTATGTAGTTAAGACGGCCTAGTGCTCTTCAGGCTAGACTTTCACAGATCGTAATCCACCTGCCTCAGATTCCCATGAGGTAGGATTAAGGGCATGTCTCAGGGCACCCATTTTATATTGTTGAAAGTTTAAAGGGGTGTTTTTCTTTTAAAGTTTTCTTTTTTTAAAAATGTGTGTGTGTGTGTGTGTGTGTGTGTGTGTGTGTGTGTGTGTGTGTGTGGTATGAATTCATTTGTTACTACACACATTAAATTATATTTAAATTATGTTTTGAAAAACACAGTTTTTCAGACCAGCAGGGTGGCTCAGTGTATGAAAATGCTTGCCACCAAATCTGATAATATGGTAGCCATCCCTTCTAACCTGCCCTGACTCTACATCACCATTGATGGACTTCCTGCTTTTTTAGATTTGTTCATTCTGAGTAGCTCATGCAAATATGGGCACACAACACATGATCTTTGGTTGGTGGCTTCTTTCACTTAGTATAATGTTTTCAAAGTTTGCCCAAGTTGTCCCATATATCAGTATTATTCTTTTCTTATGACATTACACAAAGCATCTTTCATCTATTTATTGGTAGACATTTAGGTTGCTTGGGCAGTTCTGGGTATTTTGTGGTCTATGATGCTCTCAGTAGTTACGTATGGGTTTTGAGTGGGCACAAGTTTTGCTAATCTTGGGCACAAAATTGACAGTGGAATAACTTGGTCATACTGTACTTCAGTGTTTAACATGTAAAGAACTGCCAAGCTGGGTTCCCTCTATGTCTACACCTGTTTTACGTCTTCCCCTTGACAAGGAGCTTCTGGTTTCTCTACTTCCTCATTGATGCTTTATACTATTTGATTATTGTCAGTTCTGGTCACAGAAACACCTACGATTTCCTGGTTTCCTTTGTTTGTTTTCCCAATAGCCAATAATACCAAATTAAGTATCTTTTCATGTACTTATTGAATATTTGTATAGTTTTCTTGAAGACACGTTTTTGTCAGATATGTCACTCATTTTAAAAGTGGGCTGCTTATCTTTCTGTTGCTCTACTTTTAGTATGTATATATTCCAAATACAATTACCTTACTAAATAGAAGATGCATCAATGTTTTCTTCTCTGTCAGTTGTTGTTATCAGACTTTGAACCAATTTTCGGTTCATTAGTGAACTGAGGAATGATGGGGGAATAATTGTGCTGCTGTCGTTTTGAGTCGTCAGCAAAAAGTGACTACAATTTCACCAGATGATGATGATCAAGCTCTGTTTCATCTTATGTTTTAGTGAGAAGTCGATGGTAAGACTGTGGTGCAGGCATTTTCTTTATGAGATAAGACCTCATTATGCATGCCAGGCTGGCACTGGATTGACAGCAATTCTCCTGCTTCAGCTTCCCCAACTGTTTTTCTTTAAGAGAAACTAGATTCTTCAGTTAAGAAGCGATAGTCATTAACTGGGCTCTATCTTTAGTGTGAAGATACAATTAAAGCTTAGAGTGCTTGAATTTTATGGGCACAGCTTGCATTTATTTGAAATTAATGTCCATAGCTACTGATATTAGGAACAGAATAGCTGGGTAATTAATTACATAGTTTTGTTTTTCAGTGGTTCCTAACACATATCAATGTGCATTTTGTTCTGTTAAGTCTTACCTGGAAGTCAAAAGACCAAGTGCTTCCAATGGGTGAGAAAATGTCCACCTTCTTAAGATGGCATGCATTTCAGAAATCGTCCCTTCATCCCATCCTGGGGCGCTACCCAAAACCAGAGGGAGGGAGGAGTTTTCATTATCACAGTAGAAACGATAAAACCACAGATATCTTTTCTTCTCCCCAGAAAGTCTGAAAAGAGAGATTGGAAATTATTTTTTTGAACATTGTTGTAAATGTAAATGCACAGAACAAAACCTTGCTTTTTTTTATTGTGTTTTGGTTTATATTGGAAAACTGGTTCTTTATCATGAAGGAGTTTGATAGTTTATTTTATCTAGCTTATTTTCTGCCTGTGTATTGTTTGCTGATAACATAAACAAAAACAAAAAGAACCGCCTTCATTTCATTTCATTCACATTTTTCTACCTTCTTATCATTGTTGCTTTAAAAATATTTCACTTTTGTGGGCAAAACATCTGTCTCCTCCAGGGCAGACCACGTGTGTCTTGTAACTCAATCTGAGAGGACCAGTCCTGTTTTCCTGTCCTCCCTTCACAGTAAGTCAGCAGAGAAGCAAGTGGGGCTGTGAAGGAAAGGCATAATTTATCTTCTCAGAGCGGTGCCGCCAGAGTTCCAACTTAGCCAAAGTTCCATCACAGTTAGCTCTTTGCCTAACTTCACCAAGACCTCAGCTTATCCCTGGGTGACAGAGTTCAATGGCATTTGGAATGAACACTAATACCACTTGCTTACATGCTCCACGTGAAAAAAAAGACCAGACTTCTGAGTCATTTATCACCATGCTCTCATCCCAATAAACTAGTTCAGAGCACAGTCCACCAAGAGGACATCTGATACAGGACCATTTCTGTGTCCACCTGTGACCTTTGCCTTGCCCAAACAATAATCCATCTTGTCTTAAATCAGCCAAAACTTCCCAGAAGAGTATGAGAAATACTAGATGATTGGAGAGGCAGAAGTCTCTGTCTCCTATGATGGAAACATTGACAAGTCCAGATAACTTTTATGACACGCCTAGATTCTTCTGTTTGTTACTGTTTTCCCCGCCAATATTAAAGACCCTGGGATCTGTTGTTCTGGTTAACCTTCTTCTCTGCCATTGAGCGGTGTCTTTCTCCCATGCTGCCTCTCGGGAAGAAGAATTTGCATAAAAGAAAATGCAAAGAATCAGTTCAATGAATTTTGACAAATGAATTTGCCAACTAGCAACTGCATTCCTGTTGGCGTACAAAACAATTTTTTCCATGTTGCCAGAGGCAAACACAGGGTTGATTGCTTTCAATCTGGATTAATATCATCCTTTGTTTATGGCTACTTCTGCTCAAAAATGATTTTGAAATTATCTGTATTGTTGAGTGTGTCAATAGTCTATTCTCTATAATTAGTGGCTATTATTCTCTTGCATGAATACAGTACAATTTCCTTACATAATCTTTTCTTTGGTGGCCATATGAGTTATTTCCTTTATTGAGAGGCATTATAAATCAAAGTCTGGGGAATACACACATGGAAGCTTATTAAAGTTTGTATTTTCTTCCGCTGCAGATAACCCTACTGTCGGCAGTGGTTTTGGCCACTTGTGTACATGCGGAAGAGAGGAGTCTGTGTCCAGAGGTGCTTGTACAATTTCACATTCTCCCATGGAGATTGTGAGACTTTTTGCTGTACCGTGTTCTTGACCATTATTAATTGATTTCGTGTCTTTTTTGGTGCTACACTTTCTAATTGCTGATAATGGTTCAAAGTTTCCACTTGTTTAGTATATAGACAATTTTTCTTACGCTGTATCTCCTATCTTTCACAAGGCAGCTGAGGGTCTTGTGACATCTTTTTTTGCTGGATTATTTAGGTGCATTTGTATTTTTACCAACACTGAAACAACAGTTTTGTTATATAAATGTTTGGACATATTTTCCTAGAAGGTCTTTCATATTTAGATCTGAATTAATGTTTTGGATAAACAGCTTTATACTTAGGTCAAACTCTGTTCGTCTCCATCTATCCATCTGTCTGTTCTCTCTCTCTGCTTATCTCTCTCTGCATCTCTCTCTCTCTCTCCCTCCCTCTCTCTCTCTCTCTCTCTGTGTGTGTGTGTGTGTGTGTCCTAATATTCATTCTAAGAAAGCCTTTTGATCCTACACTTCACATTTAGAAGATCCATCTTAGTTTTCATCTTCTGCTTCCCTACTATTCTTAGTTGTCTTCTACTCAGAAGGAGGAGCCATTTGCAGCCAATGCTCTCACATGCTCCATGTCATGTGTTCTACGATGGATTCTGCTGCTTTCCCTATTTTAAAGTCATTGTCATTTTTTATATTAATTTCTGAATGTACATGAAACTATAGAATGGAAGTTCCTAACTTAATTTCCCAGTTCTTTCTACTATTTATATGTGTGGAATAATTTTAAAAAATTGAATTTGTAAACTTTTCCTATTTTTTCTTAGTGCTGCTCTATTGAAATCATTGCCTGCTTCTTAAATCTCTGAAATTATTTACATTAACTATTACTCCAATGTAGCCTGCAGCTATATTTTCCTGATAATCAATTATCTTCTTATAAATTGATTGCATGCTAGATAATATCCAATGACATTTTCTAGTTAACAACCATTAGACATTAGGAATACTACACTGCTGAGAACATCCTCATTTCTTTGGTATTGCAGGAATCGATGTGTTCAGTTGAAGTGTTAATTGCAGGCAAGGCAGTCTGATCCTTTTGAAATTTGAAATTTCCTTTTATAATATATTAAGTCACGTTTAGAATAGCACATATCTATAGACACTCGATAGTTTCTGTTGGTGTGCACTTTTTTGTTTCGTTTATCAAAATCTGGTATGTCTTTGTGGTCAGAATTTCTGTTCTTCAGTTTTTCTCAACTTCTAAAGTCTACATTAATTTTGTATCTCCTTGCAGGGCATGGAAGGATGCCTGGTTATAAATAGTAACTAAATGCTCCAGTGCAGATGTCCCAGCCTGCCTATCTTTCTTCTGGCAATGTGTTCTGAAGTTTCTGGCTATGTTATTATCATGAAGCTCTGATCTCCACCCTTTTCTGTTAAAATAACCAGACTACACACTATTCTTTTTAAAAAATTCTTCATCTCAAAGCTTAAAGGAATTCATGTATGAAAACGAAAGTAGCATCCTGTGAATTTTGCTTGTGGTAAAATTCTGTAAGTCCCCAGGAACCATCTGGTCCCAGGTACAAGTCACGCTGAAGCAGACATATCCACTAATTTCAAAATGAATTTTTCTTAGATATTTTATCCTTCAGCTTCCCTTATAGGGCACATGGTTGACATGAAGTTACTACTTTCCTTCCTGTTTTTACAAACATCATAAGAAACTTTGCAATGGATCTTGAATCTGAATTTCCCGACTCTGATTACATGTGGCTAATTTGAAAGAAGGGATAATTAACTCAGCAAGCAAATGATAAAACATTAAGTGATTTAAGTCACCAAACTAAATGTTATTTGGAAACTCCACACACTGAAGGCTGTGATCCATCTGTTCCTACAGTCCAGAGTGAGTCTGTGCTGCACATGAATAATTATATTTAAGTGAAACAGAAGGAATTGTTGCTTCTTTAATGTATACAATTAACATAAACATAATCTGAAGCAGAAAGACAAGTAGAATTCAATTGGGATAGTTAATTAACTGTTAACACGTATGTCTTTAAATTAATGAATTTTATGTGAGTCTATGGTGTTTGTGTGTGTGTGTGTGTGTGTGTGTGCTCATGGGAACCAGAAGAGGGATTTGGATTTCCTGGAGCTAGAGGTATTTGTAGTTGTGAGCACCCTGACACATACATGGGTGCTCAGAGCTGAACTCAGAAAGAGAGTGATTGTTCAGTCCTGAATGAGTCTGATCTCCTGCCACCACCTGACTCAGGGAACACCAGAGAGAGGAGACTAAAGCACGTGAGAATTAAGGATGAGGTGCCACATTGTGAAATGCTGTTTTCTGCACATCATATGGATGTTGCACTCCTGAGCTCAAAGCAGCCATGATTAATGCTCAGGACCCACACAAGTTCAATCTGGTGAAAATCTCAGCACTGATGGAAGAGATTCCACACCACACCCCACTGAGTGAGGATCAATTAGCAGTGCATTCTTACTGGGGTCTGAATCATTCCTTTCTGAGACTGCAGCGACTGAGAGCTTTCCAGGGCTCTAGTATATGGTCCCGTGTTCATGTTCACATGGGCAGCACTGATAAGACTTAGTGGGTCACACACACACACACACACACACACACACACACACACACACACACACACACACACTGGGAGGAGAACATGTTAGGGAGCTTGGAGAGAGCTGGAAGAGGTGGAAATGATCCGATTTCTTTGTACATGTTTAAATTCTCAAAACAAAAGTTCTAATTCCAAAACATTAAAATTAAAAAAAAATACCAAACACTTGGGGGTTAACTAAAAACACAAACTCCTGCGATTTAAATGACTATATCTAGTCAGAATTTGCTGGGTTTGATCTTTTTGTATAAAGATGTTTAAAATTTTGTGATGCCATCACCTCTTTTATTTTAAAATCTCTTGTTAGAGTGGCACATTGAGCCATGTTCTTATGTTGCACACTTTTTAAATGTAGAGCTCAGTGTTTTTTAGTAAGACGGAGTAAAGCAGCTTCTCATGGTGAAGATGGCAATGACATGAAAAGAGCTTTCAGTATTTGTGTTTTGCGGACCATGGGACTCTTCCCTCCTCTTTAAGTCCTAAAGGCAGCTTTGCAGGGCAGGCGCTTTATATGGATGCCTCAGCATTTATGGGTCACACATGTTATGTAGGAAAACAGTGGCTAGGATTAGAAACAGCAATAAGTAAAACACAACAAAACCAGGATTGATAATTCCTTGTTCTCCTGGCTCCTGACAGTGAGTGAGAAGAATTAAATGTATGAATGAGGCTGATGGTGACAGAATAATAAGTATGGTCACAGAAGGTGTTTCATTAGGTGAGTGGTCAGGAAGGCCCCTTGTGATAGATGGCATTTGAGTGACAACTTGAAAGGGCAACCTGATTTAATCATGTAAAGAATTTAAGAAAGGGTAATTCAGAAAACTAAACACCCAGTCAGAGTCTCAGGGTAGGAGAAGGATCACCATAGGGGAAGCCTGTGAAGGTGATTTACTTCACCTTTATGTTTGAAGCAAATGAAACCAATAGTGCTGTGGGCTGAAACCAAAGCAGGACTCAACACTGACCATGGCTGAACTGGGCATTCATTTGGGCTCCTTCAGAAAATGACTCTACTGCCTGCCCTTAAAATCTGGCCTTCTCCATTGACTTATCCTGAATCCTTTGGCTTCTCAGGTGACACATTTCCAGATTCCAATCACTGTCCTGTATTTTGAACTGTGAGTCTATGTTTCTCCCAAATCTAGTCACTGCTCCCAAAATGCACTGTTCCCATCTTGTAAAAATCCCAAAGTCTTGCCTAGAAAACCACCTTAACTCCCTGTTTGCTTTGTGGGCTATTGTTTTTACTGATTCTTTAACCCATCCTTAAACTTGTATTTACAAGGATCACACAAAAAATATAACTCCTCTGTTTAAGTGATTTTTTTCTTGACATAAGGTTTTCTGTGTTATCACAGTGCGGTCCAAGCTATGTTTGAGTATATACTGATGCATGTATGAGTTTGTGCCTATACCTTATTCTGAATAAGCACAGATGATGATCTGTCACTCAGATATTACCAGGCGGCAAGCATAAATGCCACTAATTATCTTGCAGTTCCAACAAGTGATTTTTGCTTTAGTTAGAGAATTGCTGGTTAACCCAATATAAGAATTCCTTACTAAATTACTTAGTGTTTATTAGAGATGATTTATTTCTGTTCTTTTAAATATCTGCCATGGTAATTAAATTCCAATTTCCCTGCTTTCTAAAACAGCTTCCTAGAATTTACTGAATGATAGCTGAGCAATGTTTTTCTCTGGGATGTGATGCTGTCTACCTAATCTGTCTGTCTTTAGTACTTTGAATTGAATTGTTTCTAATGCCATACTGTTCCTTAATCTAAAGGTAAAGTTGCAAAAACCCATCAAACATTTTTGTAGATGAGGCAAAACCACTTTAGTTTGTACACATTAACTGATGGTCTAGCATCCAAGGCTCAGGATGAGAGAAGACTGCACGGGACTACAGGAACACTCTCAGGAGACAAGAGTGCCTGCACTGCGGCTGATTAGAGCAAGAGAACAGAGAAAGCCATTCTCAGGCCTGGCTCACTCACAACAAGGGAGTCTGCTTCTGGGAGAGTCTGGCGATGTGTTTTAGACACTCTCTTGGTGGTTCTTCAACGTCAGTTCTGTTCTCCTCAGAATCCGGTTTCACGTATTCCCACCCGGCCGCTGGGAAATCTATCTGAAACAAAGAAGTGATTTTCCACGTACTAAACATTATAACATTCAAGTACACTTATAATTTCATCGTATCTACTAGAGATTTGTAGAAATGAAAAAAGTGGTAATTTCTATTTTTGTGCTTTTTATTGTTTTCACATAATTTTTGAAAGAATCATTAGAGCTTGGAGTTGGTGTTTTAACAATTCAGCACACATTGCCTTGGGTAGTTATCTGTGGTATCGGGGAGTAAGACAACCGTCTATGAACTTTCCATGAAGTTGAATATGTTTCTCCTCCATGGGATTTTAAGATCTTTTTCTTTCTACACTTCACCTTTCGGTGTCTGTTATAAAGGGAAGAGAACCTAAATGTTAGCCCCGTGCTGGTTTCCTAGCTTCGTCACCAGCAAGAGCTGCAGTACACAGTGAGGCATAAGTATAATGCATTCTTCTCAGGAAGCTGGGTGAAACTTGAGATTCTCACACGAAGCTAAAGAAGTCAGTCTCGGGAAGGCAAATATGCTTTCTCTTGGGATGTGGTGTGTGTGCTTGGCAGGGCTGGGGAGACAGAAATAGGCAGCTCTCTGGGACAGGGGTGCACACTGGCTGCCAGCCTAGCCCAATTGGTGAGGTCCAGGGTAGTGAGAAACCATCTCTCAACAGTCAAGGTGAGTGGCTGCTGAGAAACATGCTCCAAGGTTGACCCCTGACCTTTACACGCATGCGCACATATATGCTCCTGCACAGGAGCACACACCCTGATAACATCATTCAAATGAATCACATGCAAGTGCAAGCAAGAAGATGAGGAGCACACCCCCCCCAAAAGGCAAGCAATAACCTGCCTGTCCATTTCCACTCTGAATTAGCACCCACTTCCCTTTGTCTGCTGCTTCTGCTCACTTCACCAGTCTTGGGATCTGATAAGTTATTCCCCCCACCGGAACAATTCTTGGTGACTCATCACACCCCTGTCATAATTGGGTGGCTGCCCTGTGGCATTTACCATTCACATTGTAAGGACAATCCAAAGAGAAGGCCTGATGGTGGACATTCTTTGGATGCACAGAGGTGAAAACAGGAGGCTAAAGACTTATTTAATGTCTTAGTGTTTTCTGTTAGAGAGATGAGACTATGGTCTGTGTTTCCCCCACTGCCAGGCAGATGTCTTTTCCTCTGACGAGTACCTATTCCCTGACATAACTCTAATTCGAGGACCTGCTTTTAATTTATTTTACCACCTCCTAATCTTGTGTGTGTGGGTTCATGCATGTGAGGGTTCACGTGTGTATGCTTATGGAGGCTGGCATACAAGCTCATGCATCATTTCTCGGGCACCACCCAGCAGTTATTTTGAGACTAGATCTGCCACTAACCTGGAACCCGCTAATTCAGTTAGACAGATTGGCCACCGAAGTCCCAAGGATCTGCCTTCTTAGCACCCCAGATTACAAGCTTATGACACGGAGGCAGCCATTTTTCATGTGGGTTCTGGTAAGGAATATCAGTCCTCAAACAAGTTCTTTAGCAGCAGAGTCAACCCCTAAAATTCCATCTCAAATCAGTTTCTTACCCTAGAACATAGCAGAAAGCCTGACATGGTGCTTCAGATTCTTAAATTAGGGCCTTTAAAGATATCGATACTGGTTCTTCAGCAACAGCTATTCACTTTATCAAAAAGGGGGCACTTTAAAACTAAAATATGCTAATTCCTACTTGCCAAGCATGAGAATATTTATGAAGTTTACAGTAGATTTCCTTATTGGATTGAAATGTCTCTTTGTGTCCTGTTACAACATAGCATGTGCCTGTCAGTCATCATCTAGACTTGACACACCTAGGTCTACAGTGACTCACCTACTTCTTGGCATCAAGCTGGTGTTAAAAATGTTACTCAGTGGTTCCTGGAAGAGCTTTCTCTGCCTTAAAGTGAAGTCACATTTTTTTTATAGAATTCATTCTTTTCCATCTTCAACATCTTTTTGTGCATATTTCTAAACGCTATCCCTTACACCCCTTACCCCCATACATTTGAACTGGAACTCTGAGTGTCATCTCCAACATGATGATAAGTAGAAGGCAATTTTGTCCCCAGAGTACATTTGACAACATATGGAGACATTTTTGACCTCCAGAATTGGCGAGTGGATATTTCTACCGGATAGAAATCAGTGACGCTGTTCAGCATCCTGCCGTGCACAGAGATCTGCTCAGCATCCTGCCGTGCACAGAGATGGAACCACAAGAAGCACCCAGTCTGAAATGCTACCCAGATGGAGAAACTATGTTCTGGAGGATGCCACCCAGCTCCCATAAAGATGGAAAGTCCATGCCCCCGAATCTCTACATAGTACTGTATCTGTGTTGCTGATCTCTAGTAAACATGGCTAGATGGACCCCAGACATAAGAAAATGAGGTGCTGGGGAAGCATGAACCAAGATGAAGCCATTGAACACTTTTCCTTCACCATCACAAATCACAGAGAGTAGAGATGTTTAAAGACAAAAAGGTACAAAAATGGATTTTGTTTGCTGTTACCCTCTTCCAATACAGTCATTGAAGAAAGGTGCACTAAAGATACTTTAGTGATGTGTGACAATGCGAAAGCAGCTGTAAGGTACTGGGTTAATAATATATAGCAATGACTTTTTTAGACAATAGAAAGAATCGGACACATTTAAGAAGAGTGTTGATAGCAAGACTTCTCTGCCATCCTTCAAGATGATGAAGACATGCATTGAATTGCTGTTATATAAGCGGGCAGAAAAACTGCTTGAAGAGTGCTGGGCATAAAACAAAAGATACAGAAGACACCCAGATCTAGGCTGGAGGAAGGTAACATGTATAATGTGTCAGCCTGGAAGAAAGTGTTTCTGTAACTGGCCACCACATTGCTTAACAACCTGCATTTTCTGTGTGTACTTTAATCTCATAGCTTGACACTTACCTGTAGGGTCAGTGGGGAAGGCTGGCTCCCATCCCATACTCCAGGAGCTATCATTTCTATGGGAGGCTCACTCTGGAATATCATGCTGAATAGCCTAGACCCCAGCATAGACTTTCTGCAAAAGATAACACATACAGACAGAAGTCACTTTAAGAGGAAAACTATGCCTGTCTGCACATGCTCATTATGGGATGGAAAGCAGCAGCTATTTCTGTGACTTCATTCAGTAGCTAGGAGAGAAATAGAATATCCCACAAGTCCGACACTGATTAAAAAGCTCACTCTACCATGTCAAATACAAGGGTGTTTTCATATACACCTTGTTTTTCCATGTGTGTCTGTTTTTACAGTAGTTCGTAGCAGGAGCATGTATCAGTGACTACCATCAGTGGTGATGACTAAGTGGAATTAGGCATCTTGGATTTGCATTCTGGGCTTACAGGTGCTTGAACTTAGGAAGAACAGTAGCTCCTCAGAGAGTTTTTTTTCTGCCTCTCCATGGAGTAACTAAATTCCTTGGGCATTTAAAGATTCTAAATTTATAGGAAGACAAGATTTAAATTAGCACAGCATATGAGCTGCAGAATCAAAATACTTGTAGGACTTCACAAGGGAAATGTTCCTTTATATATAAATAGAAAGATTATTTGTGTTCAGAATCCTTAAAAATCAGTTGTAAATTATCATAGTAGATGAAAGAGCATACAGGAAATGCTTAAACCAGGGAGGAAAACACAAATGTTTCCAATGGCTGCAATAACATCTAAATCCTTACACAAAAGAATTAAGTGGTATCTGTGTACACAAATCAGAATATTGGTACCCTATTCCAACTGTTAGCTAAGAATAGTCTTTGATTTCAATATGCCAAATAAGAAAATAGGTTAATTAACAAAACTAAATGTAAGCTTAAGATAAATCATCTTTTTGGTACCATCCAATTCAGGGTCTACTAGGAATTGACAGAGAACCTCAGGTGGTTCTGTGGTGGCTGAGATAACCCTACACAGGCCAATCCTGTACCTCTGGCTACACTGGGAGATCCCTAAGGAGCTCCATTAGCCACCAGCTTCTGATAGAATAAGCAGCTACTAGCTTTAAAGGTGACTGTGGGCTGGGGGCCAGAGCTAGCAGGCTGCAGGATCTTTGTAGGTTTTCCTTTCCTGTTGAACCCCGTTTGCATTTTCATCTTGCTAGGAAGCTAAGTGACTAGGCATTTTTATCCAAAAGATATTTCATATTTCAACCAGCCAGTACTTGGCTGTAAGGGGAAAGGTTTTGCCCTCATTAATTGCAGGGTGGAGCTCATGAGAAGTTAGTTGTATTTTTACAACTGCATTTCAGAATGTGTTGTATTTGTGATTTTACTGTATTGTTATGTCTTGGCCACATTGGAAGCAAAACAAATCTGATGTGTCTGAGCTGGTTTCTATCTATCAAGAAAGAATCCAACTATGTCTGTTCTTTCTGCCCTTCGCTAGATTGTATTGTAAGAGTCTCCCCAGCCTCTGCTCTCGGGCACAGGATGCAGAATGAAGTCAGAAGGCTTGCTGTAGGAGTACGGCATGCAGAGCTCAGGAAGCAGGGCATAAAGACTATGAAGGCGAGATGAACAGTGGAAGATAATGGTATACAAACTTTCAGGCCATTTGAGGGTCCAAGAAAACAAATGTGTGGCATTGTTGTGGAGGGGATTGTTTTGCTTAGCATTAGGGAGCTTATTTTCAGATAATAGACTGTACCAGGTACGACAAGCAGAGCATCCATAGACTTTGGAATAAATAACATGTCAGGAATGATCAGCAGCAGTGAGGAATAAAAAACAGATCTGAGAGTATTGGTGGCTTCAGGAGACGCGGTGGGGGTGGGAGCTTTCCCTTGAATTCCACTTACCATGAGAGCACTAGGAATTAGACCTGACTAGTCACTGAGTATGTTGTTATATCGATCCATTTGGAAAAAGCTGCTTTTTAAAAATTAGTGTTTCAGATCCATCTGTAACTCCAGTTCTAGGGGACTCAATACCCTTTCTGGGCTCTATGGAGCCCAGGTACTCAAGGGGTACACAGACATACATGCATTCAAAATATCCATAGATATAAAATAAAATATAATAAGATAGAAAGGTGAAAATATTTATTAGTCTGTAATGCACAGGTACACACACACACACACACACACACACACACACACACACACACACACACAAATGTCACAAAGGCAGCCTACATACATTATGCTTTGTATTAGTATGTCTGGAACTTGCCTGAATCAGCCAGCCTTTATTAACTAAGCTTCTTGGAATTTATTGGACAAAATCAACGTTTTTTAAAAAGTTCTCACCATGTTGTGGCTCCTCTGGAAGTAGACGAGGCTTTCAGAAGGGCGGTGGAGAGACACTACCTAGACCTGGCCACATGGCCACAAACTCCCACTACTGAGCATACCTGCAGTATCCGTAACTCCTATGCTTTGAGGTCTTGAAAAGAAATGACATGTTTAGAAATTTGACTCCACTTTGGTGTATGGTGTTTGGGGTATTTGTCCTGCCCTATTCTTAAGGTATTTTAAACTTGATTAATGTTCAGTTCAGTGATTAAAAAGTTCAACCCCAAATTTGCTGCATTGAGAAGGACAGACAAACTGGATTATGATTCCATCACCCTGAAACAAAATGATGATTATAGAGTTTAATGATCAGAAGTCTTTGCATCACTTCCCAGCATCTGGAGCCAGGGTATACAGAGGATTATGTCACTGGGAGGTCAGATGGACCAGAGAACTTGATTTGATGAAACCCTTTGAGAGCCTAATAGGTCTTGGGTTCATAGCTAAAAGGAGAGCCCTTGTAATGATGAGATCAGAGCCTGTGTAGGGTGAGGGCATTTTTACAGTACATTCATGGAGGAGGGTGTGGCATCTCAAAGCAGAAAGGTAGGCAGTTAAAGACAGAAAAAGCTAAGACAAGGACTCAGCCCTGAATTCTGGTTTTGTTCTATTTTTAAACTGCTTGATGACTAACGTCAGACCACCATTCCACAGATCTTAGTCCCGAGGGTGGCAACTGGACTGAGGGTCTCTTGTGGACCAGACAAAAACCAATGAGCTTGAATGTCACAACTGCTGTTTACTACTTAACTCTGAAACAGAGTTGAAATGAGGAGGCAGGCATTAACAGCTCAGGCAATTGCCCTAGGAATAATATTGTTTGGAGATTAAGACTGATTTTGGGTCATGTTTGAAACTTTGCAAAAGATTTTTATTTTTAAGACTTTAACACACCCCAGGAGTCTTGAAAATACTGTTTCTTTCAAAATAAAATAAAATAAAAATAAAATGACTTAGAATCTTTGGGGGATACCTGGGATTTGTTTCTATTATATCATTCAAGAAAATGTTATTGTTTAGGCAAGGTAGGAAATCTCTTTGGCAAAGAAGCTTCTACAAAAAAATCTAAATAGCAATTACACTGTTTAATTTTGAACTTAAATTGAGACTGGAGCTCTTGGACATGATTGTGCTGAAAGAAACTTGTCCTTGCTGCAGTAGGAGAGGCACTCACCCACTGTGAATAAAGATACAGGGACAATCTTGTCTGCAGAAGAAGGTTAAATGATTGTATCCACCAAATCTTTCCTTTGGATTTGAGGTATTTTCCTTTATAAAACTGAATGTGAGTGGTTTTGATGCTTGCAAATGTCAAAGCTTGTTTTTATGTGTAGACATTAACTAATGAATCCCTCATAGGTATATACGAGCTTAATCACCATTGGTTTTTCAAAAGCCCACTTGTGGAGACCCTGAAGAGACAGAATACCTCCAGGAAGCTATTCTGAGGTCATGTGTATGTTGGAAACAATATCAATATAAGTGGTCATTACAGCTGCACACAGCTGGTGAGGGGCAATTCAAGCTATAAAAAGAGATTCAATATCAAATGTTTATGGGCAAGGGTCATCCTGTGAGTGAAAATGAAAGCAAGATACTACTTTTCTGTGATCTGGAAATATCTACAGGGAATAAATTGAATAAGAATCTCTGCAAATTGTAGTGAGGTGCAAAATGGAATTTGTGGCTGTGTCCCAACAGCCACACCTGATGGATTTCTGATGTCTTAGAACACTAGATTTCTCTCCGTTGTTTATCCCAGGAGAGATGGAGATTTTTTTTTCTGGTTTTGATGAGAAACAGTCTCCTGGGAATATATTTGCAAATGCTTGTTGAAATAATCATAGAAACCTATTGTGTTTCCTGATGCCTCATCATCACTGCTTTACATACTTTTCCTTGCAAAATCATTCCCTTGCATCAGTCCCAGATAATTGCCTCCCATAGACTCCCACACTGGAAGACCATTCCCTGAAAAAAGCTGTAAGTGATTCGTGTCCACACAAGGCCAGCATTCATCCTGGCACCCCTACATGTGGCAAGCTTTTGAAAAGAACCAAATGCAGAGAATGCTCTTTTCAGTTAATAACTGGAAATGTGACCTCACAAAATGCTGAAAATGTTACATCTGAAATTCTGTGGATGAAACTGCAAAGAAACCTTATCACAGGTAGAAGGATACCTGTGAGGTGGCTCTTACAGACAGTCATGGATTCTCTAAGTGCTCAGGTCAGATACTTGAAATGTCTCCTAACAGCAGCAGATATTCCTCCTAGAGCTAACCTGTATTTTTGTAGAGAGTTAAAACATATTTGCAGGGATTAATTTTTTGAGTAAACAAACCTCTATTGTTGTAGTACTTAAGATGGCAGACAGTACAGAGGTGAATATATTCCTTGTCTTCAAAACACACATGGAGATGGGCTAGGGTATCAAAACCCAAACCCAGCCACAGACATGTACATACAGAGAAACACATGAATTTATACACAGGACACACACATAAATATAAGACACACAAACTCACATGTATACAGAGAGACACATACATGTAAACATATATACATAGAGACATACATACACAGAGACACATACACACAATTTACACACACATGTAAACACATACTTATACACATAAACAGATGCACACACACAGGGTCCAGATCAGAAATAATCCAAAGTTTGGATTTAAAGTTTGATCTGGTTGGTTTGATAAAATTTGTCTATAATGACTGAACGTTGGAACTGAAAACTGGAAAAGGATTACTTTTCACTCTTCCATAACACCAAGGTTTTCTAAGACAGTATCTGTAGAAATGTGCCTTGTGCTAATAGTATTATAACAACACAAGTTCTGATCTTTGAAGGTTCCTGATCTTGTCATCTGACCCTCAAGCCAGCTTCTTGTGTTAAAAAAATAAACACATCAATGTTTCTGGAGATATGTACCCTCAAAAGTATAGGCAATCAGTAGCTGACTTTATTTTATATTGTATTCGTGAATAATTCTCAAGAATTATTGATTAAATAAACAGTTGACTTTGCAAAGGCTGTTAATTCTGGGAGAATATCTGAACTCAGTTCTGTGCTTTTTAGGATGTTGCCAAGCATTTCTTCTTGGCAACAAGAGACCAGCAAACAGTCTCGTTTTATAATTTTACTTTAGTCAGAATTTTGTGGCTTGCTTTTTTCCCTAAATGACAGCACAGTCATTATGGATTACTAATTCCAGAGAAGTTGGCTGCTTGAAGAAGAAAGAGTCCTTGAGACCAGTCTCGCCAGTGCCTCTCCATTGTAAATGACCCTCTGATGAGCAGAGCATGTATTGCTGCTCCAGCCAGCTCTCCATTTTTGCTCTTCTATTCTAATTTCAATACTCGTGATTTATATTGAACTACCTCATTTCTGTATAAAATGTCCTCTTGATTTTTCTCATTATCCATAACCTGAAGAACATTCAGTTCCCGGAAGGTTGAATTGGAACCAGAGCTCTGTTAATCATAGATGATATACTTACTCTTTTGGGAACAGTGGAAGGCAGGTCCAGGCCAGCAGATTTGCACTGTGGGTGGCAGAGTCAATCCCAAACACTTTTATAATGAGCATAGATTCTCTTGGAAGTGACTTTATCTCAAGAGGAAAGTTGATTCTGAAAAGCAAAGGAAGTATCCAATTATAACCATGATTTTACAAACATTTTCTTGTAATTATTTGGGAAAAAATTTGAGTATTTGAATTGAGATGTTCCCGTGAAAATTTTAATGAGATATGTAAGATAATGATACTCAATAAATAATAATTTTACTCCTTATAATTTTGACATGTAGAGTCATTTAAATATAGTATAACCCGACTCTCATATAGTATTGTGAGCACATAGGAAAGACTGGTTAAATTTATTTTAGGGAGTAAATAAGTAGAAATGGATCTTGATTGGTGTGTGTGTGTGTGTGTGTGTGTGTGTGTGTGTGTGTGTGTAGTTGTGTGTATCTGTGCATTCGCACACAAATGAACACACCCAAGTGTGTTGGTGGTGATAGCATGGCTTGTATGTAAGATTAGAGGGCAACTTGCTGGAATCCTCTCCTTCTACCATATGGTTTCTGGGAATCAAACTCAAGTCATTAGGCTTGGTAGAAAATGCCCTTAACTGCTGAACCATCTTGCCAACCCAAGAAACATGAATCTTTCAGGCTGGGTTGCAATGAAATGGAGTTTCAGAAAACCATTCCAAGAAGAGAAAAATATATTCCAACAAGGAAAAAGTATGTAACACACAGCATGGGCAAGAGAAGAGGATTTTTGTGAATTAAAATATTCCCTCCTCCAGCAGGAGAGAGACTCATTAAGGCTCAGGAAGCTAATGAAATCAAGCTTAGCAAACTCAGGAAGTTTGAAATTTAAGAAAAAGTCATTTTTACTATGTTGATCCTATATATCCAAAAGCATGGGAGGTCTTTCCATTTTCTGGTATCTTCTATAATTTCTTTCTTTAACAACTCAAAGTTCTTGTCATACAGGTTTTTAACCTGTTTGGCTAGAGTTATTTTATGTTGTTTGTGGCTATTGTAAAGGGAGATGTTTCTCTGATTTCTTTCTCAGCCCCTTTATTGTCTATATACTGATTTTTTTAGTTAATCTTCTATCCTGACACTTTGCTGAAGGTGTTTATCAGCTGTAAAAGTTCCCTGGTAGAATTTTTGGGACACTTATGTAAACTTTCATATCATCAGCAAATAGTGAAAGTTTTTCTTCTTCCTTTCTAATTTGTATCCCCTTGATATACTTTTGTTGTCTTATTATTGCTCTAGCAAGGACTTCAAGTACAATATTGAAGAGACATGGAGAAAGTGGACAGCTTTGTCTTGTTCCTGATTTTAGAGGAATCGCATTCAGTTTCTCTCCATTTAGTTTGATGTTGGCTGTTGGTTTGCTGTATATTGCCTTTATTATGTTTAAGTATGTTCCTGTTATCCTGATTCTCCAAGACCTTTGTCATGAAGTGTATTGATCAACAGTAAAAATGGCAGTCTTATCAAAAGCAATCTACAGATTCAATGCAATCCCATCAAAATACCGGCACAATTCTTCACAGACCTTGAAAGAACAATACTCAACTTTATATGGAAAAAGAAAAAAATTCAGGACAACCAAAACAACCATGTACAATAAAGAAACTTCTGGAGACATCATCGTCCCTGACTTCAAGCTCTACTGTAGATCTACAGTAATGAAAACAGCTTGGTATTGGCATAAACACAGACAGGTAGAACAATGGAATTGAATTGAAGACCTGATATTAATCCACACACCTATGAATACCTTATTTTTTACAAAGAAGCTAAAACTATACAATGGAAAAAAGAAAGCATCTTCAACAAATGGTGCTGGCATAACAGGATGCTGATATGTAGAAGACTGCAGATAGATCCATGTCTATTGCCATACACAAAACTTAAGTCCAAATGGATCAAAGACCTCAACATAAATCCAGCCATCTGATCCTCTTAGAAGAGAAATTGGGAAGTATCCTTGAACAAATTGGCACAGGAGACCACTTCCTGAACATAACTCCAGTAGCACAGACACTGATCTCAACCATTAATAAATGGGACCTCCTGAAACTGAGAAGCTTCTGTCAGGCAAAGGACACAGTCAGTAAGACAAATCGACAGCCCACAGAATGGGGCTGACAGAGGGCTGATTTCCAAAATATACAAAGAACTCAAGAATCTAGTCACCAAAACACCAAATAATCCAATTACAAAGTGGGGCACAGAACTAAACAGAGAATTCTCAATAGAGGAATCTGAAAAGGCTGAAAGACAATTAAGGAACTGCTCAACATCCTTAGCCATCAGGAAAATGCAAATCAAGACAACTTTGAGTTACCATCTTGCTCTTGTCAGAAGAGCCAAAATAAAAAACACCAAGGACAGTTTATGCTGGAGAGGATGTGTAGAAAAGGGAACACTCCTCCACTGTTGGTGGGAGTGCAAACTTGTACAGCCTCCGAAATAAGTACGGAGGTTTCTCAGGAAAATGGTAATCAGTCTACCACAAGATCCAGCAATTCCACTCTTTGGCATATACCCAAATGATGCACATTCATACCACAAGGACATATGTTCAGCTATGTTCATAGCAGCATTATTTGTAATAGTCAGAACCTGAAAGCAAACTAGATGCCCCTCATCTGAAGAATGGATAAAGAAAATGTGGTACATTTACACAATGGAGTACTACTCAGCAGTGGGGGGAGTCATCACAATGAAATCTTGAAATTCGCAGGCAAATCGATGGAACTGGGAGAAACCATCCTAAGTGAGGTAACCCAGACAGAGAAAGACAAACATGGTATGTACTCACTCATATTCAGATATTAGACATAGAGCAAAGGATTACCAGCATACAATCCATACCTCCAGAGAAGCTAGGAAACTAGGAGGACCCTAAAAGAGACATACATAATCCCATAGAGGCAAAAGGGAAAAGAACTCCTGAATAATTTGGGAGCATGGAGGGAGGGGAAAGGGAGATTGGAGAAAGAGGAGGGAGAAGAGGAGGACAGAGGAGAACATGAGGGATCAGGAAGATTGAGTCAGGAGATGACTAGAGTAGAGCAAGAAAAGAGATACGACAATAGAGGGAGCCATTATAGGTTTAAAGAGAAATCTGGCACTAGGGAAATGTACAGAGATCCACAAGGATGACCCCAACTAGGATTCTAAGCAATAGTGGAGAGGCTTCATTAAATGCCCTTCCCCTATAATGAGAATGATGACTACCTCAAATGCCATCCTAGAGCCTTCATCCAGTAGCTGATGGAAGCAGAAGCAGACACCCACAGTTAAGCACTGAGCCAAACTCCTGGAATTCAGTTGTAGAGAGGGGGGAGTAATGAACAAAGGGGTCAAGACCAGGCTAACCTGAGCAAGTGGAAACGCATGAACCTCAGTCTGATAGTTGGGGAACCAACATAGGAGCAAACCAGGTCCCTTGAACATGGGTGTCAGCTAGGAAGACTCAAACTCCATGTGGTCGCTAGCAGTGGAACGAGGATGTATCCCTTCCCTATGGAGGGTTACTCTCTCAGCCTAGATACATGGGGGGGGGTAGGTCCTGCCCCAAATGATTTGACAGATTTTGATGATCTCTCACGGAAGGCCTCACCATCCCTGGGGAGTGTATGGGGGATGGGATGGGGGTTCAGTGGGGAGGTATCGGAGGACAGGAGCCAGAGGAAACTTGGAATGATATGTAAAATAAGATTGTTTCTACTTTAAATAAATTAATTTTTTTAAAAAGAAAAAGTCATGAAATTCACAAGATTTCTCTGCAAGGTTACTAGTGCATTTTTTGTTGTTGTTGTTTTTTTTTTCTGATTACCTTATTGTCAATTTTCAGTGCTAGGGTGACTTTACAGAAGCCTCCTGTTGAGTTACCTATGCTCCTATAATTACCCCTATAAGCTGATTAGCTCACCAACTAGATTTGGGTAAAGTTGTATTTTGGTATATCCTCAGTTACATATCTGGGTGGACACATATCTGTCACATCTCTACCCGAAAAGTCATGCAACACATAGACTAGGAAATGTATGAATAAGAAGATTAGCTGTGCCTGAGAATTGGTGAGTCATTTACAGAGGCTGCTATAAAAGATGAAGTCAAGTTGAAATAAGTAGAGGATGACACAATTAGGTGAACACATGGTCCTTAATTCTTAAGAACTTTGAGTACCAATTATAGCAGTTTGAATGTTTCCCCAATGACAAAAGAGAAAAAAAGGATGAAACTATGAAGAGTTATTTATGACCTTACATTTGGAATGAGCTGGGACCTGGGAATTTGGTAGATGACAAGAGAAACACCAGCACACAGAGCTCCCAGATACATGGCAACTGAGATTATCTGAGCTTAGGTCCTAGATGGCACTGGGTTTGGGGGAGGAATGGGGTTCAAGAGTGATGAAACATCACTCATCTGGCAAAGAGTTTATTAGAGAGTTGGACAGTAGCGTGTGGTGTATTGAGCTGGCAGGCAGCACTGGCTGGGTCTGAAGAATAGTGTACCCCTGCTCAGGGAGAGCAGAGATTGCTGAGGGTATACTGTGGGGAAATATGCCCAAGACTGACTGACACCACTCACCTATCTTTACTTGCAGCACATGTGTATAAAGAAGTACCCAGGGTGATAACAGAGCAACGCACAGTCACAGGACTAGATGAGGCATTTTAAAGGTACAATGGATGAAAGAAATTCGACTGACAGTAGAAAAGTAAGAAATCAATGGCGAGTTTTATGCCACACTGTAATGTAGCATCTAACTTAACTGATAGAAACAGGGAAGAGGATTCTGGGATTGAAGCCATGGTATTAATTGTAGTGAATGGTGCTATATACTAAGTTAGCAGCAACTGTGAGCTATCAGCGAGTAAGCTGCATGTGAGCAAGATGAGTTCCCCCACCCTGGGATGAGAAAGTTTGTGTGCTGAAAAATTGGCCATGCTGGCTAATAAGATGCTTCTAATTCAGCAATTCACTCAACCTCCCTAAGCCTTATTTTTCCTTACCCTTGACATTACTGTGGATTGACACAGTGGGTGGCACTTGCTAGTGTGTGTTTTTCATTCTGTTCATTTTTTCCAACCAGTCACACAATAATTTATATTAACTGCTGTGTATTTAAGATTTTGATTCATAAAGGTGTTCCTTTTTGGAGAAAGGAGTTGCAATTCTAGTGTATAGTCAGGGGAGCATGATGGGAAAAAAGACAATAGTATTGGAAATCTACTTTTAAAGATGGGCAAAGTTCAGACTTATTAAAGCATTGCATATTTTGGTGTCTAAGCATTTTCACTTATATTATTTCATAGTTTCCATATTCCATATTCGAATGTTTCTGAGTTTAAGAGAAGCTCTGAATTGACATATAATGTTGCCGATAATGTAGGAGGTACAGTATTTTCTTGAATGTTCTTTTATCTATAATAGACTCTATATTACAATTCCGTTTTTCTGTTCTGTGATGGAAGCTATAATTTTATTCCACTTTTCACATAACTTAGAAAGTTCTTTTCCCTCAGAAGAGCCGGTTTTTCCTATATAACATGAGCTTTTCACATTAAGAATGAAAAAGACGGAGACACTGTAGTTGATGGTTGCTGTCAATCTAGGAAAGAGTACATGCATGTTAAATAGTGCTCCTTTCATCTTCTGATGATTCACACTCACCAGAAAATTGTTTCTGTTTTTAAACTTCTCCATAACTACTTAAAAACAAAAGAATGAACATTTTAGTGGGAAAAAAAGAGAAACATACTTTATAAAACACTGCAGTAAGGGCTAAAGAGTTGACTCAGAAGTTAAGAGCACTTGCTGTCCCTCCAGGGGATCAGAGTGCAATTCCCAGCACACAAGCCAGCTGACTCCCAACTGCCTGCAACTCCAGCTCCATGGGATCTGAATCCTCTTCTGGCCTCTATGGGCACCCTTATAAGTAAGGAATATACTCATACTCATTTATATACATGAATGTACATAAAAATAAATCATTTAGAAAGTAAAAATGAGTTGCCGTTAATGTTTTTCGTCTGTGTTAGAGACATTTTGCAAACAAGACAAAGTTTGGTGCTTAGCATTAAAGTTTAGCAGTGAAATGTATTTTCGACTCCAGTACAACAAATACATGCTAATAAATTATGTAAAACTCTTTTTGGAATCTTGGGAAATGGAATGTAAATATGTTTAAGGGAAGCAAAATGAAACATGATTGTAGGTTGAAATACCTAAGTCCCTTGGACGAATGCAAGGATCTGAATATATATATATATGAGAGAGAGAGAGAGAGAGAACTGTTTAAGAAAATAAACACATCAATACCTTCCAAAACTATTAATGAGTTGCTCATTTTTCTATGAAGCTGACTGTATAATTAGACTTTTTTCTTATCTTGAGGTAAAAGTGAATTTG
Source organism: Cricetulus griseus (assembly GCF_003668045.3). Classification (NCBI taxonomy): domain Eukaryota; kingdom Metazoa; phylum Chordata; class Mammalia; order Rodentia; family Cricetidae; genus Cricetulus; species Cricetulus griseus. The sequence continues at coordinate 9,443,097 of NC_048601.1, forward strand.
ACTTTTGGTAATAAACAATAATGGGTTTTGGTCAAATTGGAAGAATAGTTGTATCAACTAAGCAGGTTAATAACCCCTTAAAGGAGTCCTTGGTTACAAGTGTTTGAGCAAGAGGTCTTGTGTTGTCTGGGGCAAGAATGGGGTATAGGGATAGTATCAAGAAAGTAGTACATGACTCAGCAGTTGTGAGACCTGCTGCTTTTGCAAAGCATGGGGGTTGAGTTCCCAGCACTTGCGTGGTGGTTCACAACCATATGAGGAGATCCAGTGCCCTCTCCTAGCCTCCACAAGCATTGCATGCACAAGGCAACCCCCCCCACACACACACATGGAATAAAAATGAATGACTCTAAAAAAAGACCAGGTGCTTGAGCTTGGAGTTTAAGAAATGACCATTAGAGGAGGAAACAGCCCCCTCCAATTAGGAATAAATTCACACAGCACATACATGCTTATGCCCTCCAATTGATTATTTAAACAAATATGCAGCTGACTTATGTGAGACCCCATATTATCAGGTGATTTCTTTCTTCCTAGCTGCAGCCATCTCAGTAAAAATCAGAACATTGCTGATCTCCAGTGTGTGAATGAACAGTTGTGTCTCTCCTGTTTATAATTTTCCTGGCTTCTCAAATCAGTCATATGGGTGAGATGGGTGTTTAGGAATTTCAATGAACCTTAACTCTGTTGAATAAACCCTCGGTTATCTATTGACACTTCGGTACTTACTATACTATTGAACTGGTAGCCAAGGTCTCTCTCTCTCTCTCTCTCTCTCTCTCTCTCTCTCTCTCTCTCTCTCTCTCTCTCTTCCTTTCCCCCCTCTTTCTGGGTCTTTCTGTCTCTCTGTGTCTATCTCTGCCTCTCCCCACCTCTGTCTGTCTGTCTGTCTGTCTGTCTGTCTGTCTCTGTCTCTGTCTCTCTCTCCTTCTCTTTGTGTGTCTGTCTCTGTCTCTCCCTCTCTCTGTGTGTCTGTCTGTCTCCTCTCTCTGTCTGTATGTCTGTCTGTCTCTGTCTCTCTCCCTCTCTCTCTTTCTGTGTGTCTGTCTGTCTGTCTCCGTCTCTCTTACACACAATACAACGTGGTCTGTTTAAAATGTAAGAAGGGCTGACTTTTCTTAGCTAGCCAGCACAGCCAGAATAAAGATTAAACTTACATTTCATTCCAGTTGACCAAAAGAAAGAATGATTTTGTGACTGGCATGGATCTGCAGCTTTTCACTTGGCACAGCTTCTTCCCAGCATATGTGAGCCAGCAGGAAAATGAAAATGCTTTGTAGCTGAAAAGAAACATTGATCCAATAAGCGCAACACATGGGAGGAGATAGCTTCCTAAGAGGGTCAATTATCACCATTGTCAAAGTCAAATGACAAAAAATACATTTACTCTTGTAAAACGTGCTTTAAGAATCGCTGTATAAATTTATGCTAGCTATGTGGGAAAGGTTGCAGAGCAGGCAGCCCTGTCTCTTCCTCTACCTATGGAAACACCAGTTCAACCGCACACTGACCAGCTCCCTCTAGGAAATCTAAAAACCTGAAGGTTCAGTACTTGGATTGCAAGAACAATTACATTTAAGTAGCCATGGAAATTCACAACCTTCAGCCGCAGACCCCACCCCTTTCCCTTGCCATCTGTTGAAGGTGGCAGTGGGGTTTGGGGCAGGGTGTTCACAACACCTGGACATCCCCTCAAGATGGATGGAAAATCCTTCAATTTACACCAAGACAGAGACACAGGGACTGTTGTCACTCTTGTGTGCATTAAAACGCTCATCAGAGAAGGTACAAAGTTGGGGGTTGCTGAGAATACAAAATAAAGGCAATAGTCTCATTTTTCTGTGGTGTTTGTTGTCTCTAATTTTTTTGTGTTCTTATGTTTGTTTGTTTTGATTTTTAAACATTGTCTCACTCTGTAATTCAGAGTAGCCTGGAAATTTTTATGTAGTCCAGGGTGGTATGAAGCTTGATGTGGTCTTCTTATCTCAGCTGCTCAAGCCTGGGCTACAAGCATGAAGCACCATGAAAATTTGCTTTTTGAAAAAAATTATTTTTATCAGCATACATTTATTGTACAAAGTAATGGTTTCTTTGTGCTGTGTTCATGCAGGCATATTGTATATTTTAGCCACATTTGACATTCCACTGCCTTCCTTCTTCACCCCTCCTTTCCTTTTGTCTTCTTCTCTTATAATTACCTCCCTTCACATTTATCCCTTGGTTATATTTACATTACCTCCCTCGGTTTTCCTGCTAGATTCTACATATGATACTAAACATACAATATTTGTCTGGGCTCTTTTGCTTAATCTGATCTCTGGCTTTGTCTTTTTTCATGCAAATGACAAGATTTCATTCTTATTTATGGGGCAATAATACTCTATTGTGCTTGAGTAGAATATTTTACCTATGTTTATGTAGTTGGCTAACTAGCTGACTGTAACTTAGCTGGGGTGAGTACAGATGCCTTCCACAAGGGTGTATGAGTGTCCACATAGTAGGTTAGTTGGGGAATAATAGAGGTATACAGTAGTCCATTTGTGCATATTTGAGGATTCTCAAAAGTGAGTTCCAACTGTCTATGCTAATCAGCAGTTTGCAAAGTGTCTCTTTTTCCTAACTCCCTCTCCCCTCCCCACATGCTCCCAATTAGCTCAGGAGATCTTGTTCCTTTCCCCTTCTCTGGGGGACCATGTATGTCTCTCTTAGGGTCCTCCTTGTTTCCTAGCCTCTCTGGTGGTATGGATTGTAGGCTGGTAATCCTTTGCTCTATGTCTAAAATCCATATATAAGTGAGTACAATTCACAGGAAAATAGATGGAACTAGAAGAAACCATCCTGAGTGAGGTAATGCCATCACAAACCCATAACTTTCTTGAGTGTTTATCAGATTTAAAAGTTTTCTTTTGAACCCATAAAGTATAAAGCCGTGAGGCCTATCATTTACAAATAGAGATAATTTTTCCTTTTCCTTTCCTAATTTTCAATCTCTTTTTATATCTTTGTCTTAATGTTTTAGCTAAGACTTCAAACAATATATTAAACAAGAATGGAGAGAGTAGGCACCCTTATCCATTCTTATTTTAGATGAATGATTTCAGGTTTTCCCCATTACTACAATGTTACTTTAAATTTGTAGTAAATAGACTTTATTAAATTGAGGTGTATTTTGTCTATTCATAGTTTCTTTGGGAGTTTTATCACAAAGGCATATTGATCTTTGTCAAATGCCTTTTCTGCATTTCTCAAGATAGTCAGATTATTATTGCCCTTAAGTCTCTTTACTTTATTTTGATTAAATTTTGACCTTGTTCCATCAAAGTGATCTTGAATTCTGTTTCCCAGTATTGAATTGAGAAATTTTGCATTAATGTACACTAGGAAGCTTGATCTGGAGTTTTCATTTCTCATTGTGTGTTTATATCACATGGCTACCTGGGTAATCCTGATATTATATGAGTTCCTTCCCTTTCTATTTTATGAAACAATTGGAGAAGGGTTGGAATCATGTCTTTTTTAATATTTGGTTGATTTCATCAGTAACCTGTCTTTTTAAATTGCTTATACACCTGGTTTTAGTTTTGGCAGGCCATATATATTTAAAAATGTGTCTATTTATTCTAAGCATTCCAACATTTGGAATATAAATTTTCAAAGTATTCCCTAATGATCTCTTGAGTTTCACTGGGGTCTACTCAAAGAAGACCCTGTTCATCTCCAATTAATTAATTAATTAATTAATTAATTAATTTTTTTATGGTTTGGCTAGGGCTTTGTCAATATGGTAAGTCCTTTCAAAGGTGAAACTGATAGTTTATTAATTCTACTTATTATTCTTTTTGTACTTCATTAGTCCCTGCCCTGGTCTCTATTTTTTCTTTCTTTGCCAGTTTTAAATGTAGGGATTTGTGAAATGAATTTGGAAGTGTTCCATTCCTTTGTATTTTGTGGACTAGCTTGAGGAGCACTGATGTTGGTCCTTGTTTGAAGGTCTTGCATACTTCTGCCATAAATCCAAAAGACAAGGTCTTGAGTTGGCCCAAATTCACTTCTTTTTCTTCCAAATCCAGCAGTGAATGAATAGGAAAACTTCCCAACCCCCAGATTCTCCCTGGAAGAAAAATTCCTTCTTTTATTAGCTTTAAAAAGTACTCCAGTTTACATGCACACACACACACACACACACACACACACACACACACACACACACTGTGGAATTTTGACTTAATCATACTGTAAAGAACAGGATGAGAGCTGTTAGGTTATCTCAACTTTCCTTAGACTTGTTTTTCACTTTAGTTTTTGGTCACTTAAAATGAAGGCTCCAAGTATGATTGATAACAATTTGTATTCCTAAATTATGTCCTGTGGCATGAAGCATATTTATGTACTTTGTTACTTATATTGGCATATTATTCTATATTCTTTCACATTTAATTCACTGATCATTTAGTTGCTTAGAGAGATATATTTATATAACACATTTCAATGGCCCCATCAAACTGTCTCTGTATATCTGTTCATTAGTGATATTTATTTTATCTTTTTAGCCAACTAAATGTTTTAATAGCATGTAGTGAATATTTATTTATGTATTTATTTATTAATGGTTTTTAATCTTAGAATTCATTTCTTAGTGTGTTCACAGTATTCATATTGCTTGACATGGTGATATGAAAACTTGAGATTATAAATGAAAATTTTTGTGACATTTATGGAAGACAGTCTGCTTATATGCCTTTTGATGGTAAAGGTTACATGACAAAGAGCCTCCAGGAATCTCTCTGATATGACTCACAAGGAGAGAATCCTCTCACTAAGAAGCAATTTCAGCTTGCTAATGTGTTTGGAGTTCTCATAATTACAAATGTCAAAATATTTACACATGAATATAATTTATTATATAATATACATTATTATGCACATAATTGCACTGGCATTCTAATTACCATATCATGGCATGCATTGTGTTTTATGAATGACTGGAGAGATTAAAAATATTTTTGTTCTCTACCTAGCTAAGGGACTATTAATATTTGATAGCTTTTAGAAGAGGAAGAGTCAATTTTCTTTAAGAGTATGGACCCTAGTACATGGCTCATGCTTTCAGAGCAGTGCCCATATCCAAGAGTGTTTGTGTAATACAAATTGCATGAGAGAGAACAGTGGGTGTAGAAGAATACACCTTTAATCTGAGAATACACCTTTAAGCTGCTGGGAGACAGAGGCAGGTAGATCTTTGCAAGTTCAAGGCCAGCCTGGTACACATAATGAGACCTTCTCAAAAAACTATATAAACACTACACCCAACACACACACACACACACACACACACACACACACACACACACACACACCTTCCTCTCAAGGCTCAAGCATCTTCCAGGAAGAAGGGGAAGAAAGACTAAGAGTCAGAGGTGACAGATGATCACAAGGAAACTTTTCTGACTACAACTGGGTAGAAATACATATGAACTCAAAGCACCTGTGATAGCACCCACGAGACTTGCAATAGCTCAAGTCAGACAAAATTCCAGTTCATAGAGGGAAGGTGTGCATGAAGCCCCATCCCTAGTCTAGTTGCTACTGATAACTGGTAGCTGCTGGGAGAAGGGGAGTTTCTTAAAGAAAAGGGTGAGGCCCCTGTAGGTCAACCACCATCCCGTGGATGGCGAATACCCTTCAGTATAAGAGCAGTCAGACTAGACTGGATTTATAAAAAGAAAATGAAAACGTAAAGCCGGGGTGAACACGATCATTACAATATATGGAATCCTCAAAGAATTAACAAAATATATTAATCTTATAAACATGTATTTTAATCACTAGTTTTAGGTTTTCTTTTGAGTGTCAAATGCTGTATGTATAGTATGTTTATTAACAACTGATTTCATTAATTTTAATCAAGTTTACCAATGTTCTCTATATTCAATTGACAAAGAATTTAACCTTTACAACTTTACTCTAAATATGTTATTCTAGAAACTATTACATACATATAGTTAACTTAAAACCCAGGGGTATTCCATGAATAACTGTGAAAATCAAATAATCCATTGGTAATTCTTACTTTGGTAAGACACTAATCTGATGAAGTGTCTGTACCACTCACAACCTTATTGGGATCAGAGAGCTTAGCTATGCTTATCTATAAATTAAATACTCTGAGTGCACCTTCTCTCCTCCTATATACTAGTAACTATTATTAATCATTGAAACTAAGTCATGAAAAGTAAAATTTCAGAGAAGCCGCTAACCAGGATGAACACTGTCTACTTCATAGTGAGTCACTGACTATAGCCAATGTTTTAATATGGTGAAGGGAAAAATGAATACCCACCTGGAATCTAACTTTTATTAAGTGATCTTAAGAGGAAAAATAAATCCGCACCAATTGATTTCCCAACATTTGATGATATATTTGCTTCTTCAGGTGAGAACAAAGCGAATCACACTCAGGGGGGAACTGGGAAAATTCTCTGCGGCTCACCTGTGTGCCCAAGTCTCTGGAACATTGTGCAGGGTGCACACTGTGAAGCTTAGGTGGGAATGGAGCCCAGCGTGGATGCCGCCGCCGCCGCCAGAGTGGGCACCTCCAGGTGTGTGCACAGGCTGGAAATCAGTACAGAAGCTACTGCAGTATACTTGGATTAGCTGATAGATGGACCTTGATAGTTCAGCTGTCACTTTCTCTATGAAGCCTGGGGGAGTAAAGGAGAGAGATTGGGATGTCTGTGAAGGGTCGTATTTCTCATAAGCCATCAATTATAGCTTTGAAATCTCTTATAATGAAATTTAAATAAAAATTTAATTAAAATGACCCTTACTAACTGAAGCCAATTAGCCACCTGGGCCTCTGGAGGCAGCCTGGCATAGCTGCTGGTAGAGCATCTGTCTACACACTTGCAGATCTTTAGCAGTAGAGATTTCAAAAACATATCATTTTAGTTACAAATTGGAGGCTCTTTTTATGATTAATTTGGCATGCCAATCGATTGAAATTTGCAATCAATTATATTCTGGTTTGTAATTTTTTAGAGTTAACCATAAGAAAAGGATCATATTTTCTAACTGGTTTATGATCACTTCAGACAAATTCTATCTAAAAGATTTGTTTACCATTGCCTGAACACTTATCACCTGTCTTGCAATGATACAAAGGATTGTCACTGTGAGCATCAGTTTTTAACTGTCAACTTGATACAATCTACAGTCTTCTGAGGAGAGAGTCCTAGGGAGGGGTTTTCTATGTTGGGTTAACCTGAGGATTGTTACCTAATGCAGGAAGATCCAGCCCTTTGTGAGAGGGTTCCACTCTCTAGGCTGGGTGTCTGGAACTATAGACAACAAACAAAAGCTCGATGAGTGTGAGCAAGCAAGGATCCATGCATTTTCCCTTTCTACTCTTGACTTCGGATGTGATGCTTTAAATTTTGGCTTTGACTTTCCCTAAATAGTGGATTGTAACTTCATATTGAAAACTAAACAAACCCTTCTTTTTCTAAGTTTTCTTTTGTTAGGATACTTTGTCATAATCACTTAAATGAAGCAAGGGCAGTCATAAAGGACGAAAAACAACCAATCAACTAATAATTTTCCTATAGGAGCAAAGTAATATTACTTTGAGGGGACAGATCGGCACATCCCTAGACACTTCCTAGGGTCTGTTGTGACAGGATTCAAGCACCGGCTAGGTCATGTCCCCCATGGAAACATGCAACCTCCTCCAAAGTCTGTTCTGAAATATAACTTGCAACTTGGCTTCTAGTTGTTTTGAAAACCAAATGGGGCAAAGAGCTAGCTTTTGTCGTGTTCTTCACTATTGCAGTGTTAGAGTGTGTAGGCTCCTCAAGATAGAAACTGGCTTCAGCATGGTGCTTCTTCCCACACCCTGTCCTCCAGCAATTCTGCCCACAATTAAGCACTCTTTGTTGTTGCTCAACACATGCTATTATTCACTTAGTTATTCATAAATGCACACGAAATTTATGATAGACAAATTGTGCTTATTTGCCTCATTTCTTAAATGGTGCCCCTTTTTTTTTGCAACAGCCTGGGGGAAGATGAGCAAAGAGAAAAGCCTCTAATTAAATTTCTCTGAGAAATCAGCAGTGGGAATTAATGAAGCAGAAGCAAAAAGCAGCATGATAATAGTCCTAAAAGAAGACTTGTCACACCCTGGAGGCCACCCAACAGGGATTTTTCCTGAATCATGGGTGGCAGAAATTTGGAAGTTTCTAGAAACATCTTGTTTCCTCTTTTCAAACTGCTGTCAGTTCTTTGGAACAAGAAGCACAAACTTCTTGTCAGTAACACCCAATCTTGTGAAAGTTTTCCAGCAAATTCATATCTAACATTATTGATCTGTCCTCAAGTTCATATTTTTTGAGAACCTGAATTTTGATACTTAACGAATTCTACTCTTTACTGTTAGTGCAGAAAGAGAGTTCTGGGTTATTATCTGTGTCTGTGAGATTGCTTAGTAATATGTCCCAAATGTACTCTATGTTTCCAGAACTCTAGATGAAGAATCCATTTCACATGCCTCATCGGAGGCCACAGAGATGACCCAGAGTTAGCAAACCCCTGCTATGAAGACATGACTATCTGAGACCAGCACCTCAGGACTCACATGGAAAGCTAGGCATGGGGGCTGGAGGGATGGCTCAGTGGTCAAGAACACGAGATGTTCTTCCAGAGGACTGGGGTTCAATTCCCAGTACCTATATGGCAGGCAGCTCACTGCAGTTTTTAATTCCAACTACACTATGTTGACCTTCATAGCACCACTGTTAAATATATGCAGGCATACATTCATACATATAAAACAAATATTCAAAAAGACTTCATCCAGTGGTTTGTATCCATTATCCATACGCTGGGAGGCAGAAATGGATGGCTTCCTGAAATTTGCTGTACAGTCAGCCACGTAAACTCCAACAGTAGTAAGAGATCTTGCCTCAAAAAACAAGGAGGGGTGTGACTATGGAGGACACCTGATGGTGACCTCTGATCTCTAAGCACATATGCATGCATGCATACTCCTGCACACACATATATATATACAACAATGACATCATCAAATTATTCATGAATCAAGACCGTTGGCTAGGTGGAGAAATATGGTGAAATAATATTTTTTCTTTTTTCTTTGAGAAAAGAATTATGTTAATTTATTTGTAAAATAAATATATGAATTGAAATCTGTTGTGATCTATTATGGAGTACAAATCTTTGGGCACATTGCTGTTCATTTTTTATGGAATTTCATATTCCAATGCTATGAAGGGTATGGAGGAAGAGACCTCATTACAGCACTCCTAATAGAAATGGGCAAGACTTTGTATCAGCGTAACTGAGCCTGTGCTCTCCACAGGTGATTGTAAGAATCTGTGCAGGGAACATTTGAGGCATCCTGTGTCACTTTGGTCCTTCCAAGTCCTAGAGTCTCCCAATGTTTGTGTCTCCTTAGCATTGGCTCCAGTGTTTTCTTCATAGCCTTCTGTGATGACACATAGAGGGTGACTCTAATATTGAACAACTCTTTCCAACTGTTGGAATTAGAGTTGAGACTGTATGTTTTTCATGCAACTCCCAGCTAGAAACATTGACTCTGTGGAAGGCAGGTTGTCTCCAATACATCTCACAGTCAGTCCTGCATTCAAGGTTATCAGTTGTTAGTTATATTGTCCCTAGAGGATGCTCAGGTGTTCCTCTTTTAAAGATCATCTCACTGTACAAACAACATTCTCAACTACATGCCATCATATTTTGTGCCTATTAGGACTAAATTCAAGAGTTTATTCTTGGGTCCCAGAACTCAGAAGTGGTAAAGCTGATGTTAGAAACTAGATCTGAAAGTGGATCCTGGTCTGAAGCATAGAAACACACACCCACTCTTCACAGAACTAGTAAAGAATCCTTCAACTTTTAGCATCATCACCCCAGATCCTCTGTGAGTCCTGTTTCAGAATCCAGTCCTCCTGTCTTGTCTACCAGCTGGTCTTTCAAATAAAGTTGGAGTTGAAATTCAAATGACTTTGGAGATCAATGCCTACAACTTTTCTCATTACAAAATCTAACTCATTGTAAACTTTTCTTGCAGGATCTTTGGATGGTTAAAAGGACAAGTCTTTAATTGCACTACTTGAGAGGCAGAAGCAGGGAGATCTCTGGGAGTTTAAGGCCAGTCTGATCTTCATAGTGATTTCCAGAAGGGCTACATAGTGATACCGCTCTAACAGTCTCAAAATCAATCAATTAATCAACCAACCAACCAACCAACCAACCAATCAATCAAAACCCCTTTCATTCCAGTCTCTCTCTACAGTTAGGTGTCTCTACTTTTCTCATTTTATTTAAAAACCATAATGAAGGTTTAAACAATACCATCTTTTTTATTCACTTGTGAATTCATCACTTCCACTAGTAGAATGGATCATAAGGTCTGAATAAACCACTTTCCACCATGTTATGTAGGTGTGTGTTGGTACAGTACTTAGATGGGTAATTGGAAAAAAAGTGATGGAATTCTAAGACTCATATCCTTTGTCACCTTTATTCTTCAAATGCTTGGATGCATATTTTCATTACCTTTTTTTGAAGTCTCTGATTTCTGATGAAAATTCTAAAAAAATAAGAAGAAGTAAAATATTACTAATTTAGAAAAATCACCAAACCAGTAATATCTAAAATCAATACACTATAATTTCTCTGAGATGAGAAAATGATAAAAACATCTTTCAGTATTATTTATCTGTGTTGCATGTTAAATACTGGAAATCTATATTGCATAATAAGAAAGCCTTCTAGATATTGCCATGAGTGATGTAGGTTACTAGATTTTTTAAAGAGATTGCTCAAACTATCTGAGCTTTTCATTATTAAAGCGCTCTGCAGACCTTGTCTAGGCTCTGACTCTCCTCCATGATGGGAACTAATCTTCTGTTAGAAGTGCATTGCAAATTCTTCTTGGTCACCGCCTGTCTCTCAATATTAGCAAATACACAGACATGAGCTTTGGGAACCATCCTAAAGAGGACCAGAAGAAGTGGGGAAAGAATCATATAGATTCTCCACCCAGTTTTATTTCTGTCCCTTTTTAGAGTATTAATTAGCTCATAGTTGAACACAGAAGAAAATGTGTTAAATCATATCATAAAAACCACAATCTGAAATGTGATTGTTCTTATTGTTTTATCTGTCATTTATATTCATGTCCAAACATGATGACTGCATTTATGTGTGTGTAATTCCTTAGCTGGCTTGAGGCTTGCTGATTCTAAGTTCATTAACATGAAAACAATACATTGTGACTCACAGGTCCACTCAAAATAATGTTTCAGCAGAAAGGAAAGCTCTCATTTCTAATAGTATTCATTCTAATTGATGGAACTTTTAGAAGATTGAAAAATAATTTTATGGGGTCTTGATACATTGGCTCATGCCCCTGGTCTCCTGCCTCAGCTCTTTGGGTAGCTGGGACAACATATGTGCATTGCCATCTGAGTCATTTTTCCTTTAATTAAAAATATTAAAGTTTACTTATAAGGATGTTATTTAAATAAAAAGCATATTTATTGAGCAAATAAACTGGGGAATAACTGTTTTCTTGTATCAAAGAACTTCTAGAGGATTCCTTCAGAGAAAGAATATTTCTGCTATGGTAAAAATATAATTAAATTTGAATGTAACATTTTGGTTCAAAATGTCATTTTATGAGCCTCAGAAGCCCTTGTGTTAGGTAAATATTTCACTAGACTGTAGCACCAAACACTAGTACCCACAACTATAGATATTGTCTTCATCCTGCCCAGGTGGGCCAGACTATGTGAACCCTTAGCTTAGCTTGACTGGAATGTAATTTGTTCAGAAATGTAGACATGTATTATAAAATAACCATGACAAACACCTGCAGCACAATAAGAAAGGACATATTTTCCACTCTGTGCTTTAGCTTTCTTTTGGAGTGTTTTACAAAAAATATATTAAATGAGTTTCTGAAGTATAACTTGAAGGCTAAAGATTGTTTTCAGTGCTAAGTGGGAGCATGGAAGAGAATAGAAGAACATTTCTAATTTAATTCTTCATTTTGCCAAACTTTCATTTATTAGAGACTTAATTACTTCCCTACATTGCAGGAAATAGTGTCTTGCAAAGAAACTAAAAACGAAGCCAGGAAAACAAGCAAAGCTTCTCAGATTTGAGAGTTGCTGGCAGAGACTGGGACCCCTCAGTGTTTGTTATCTTAGGTTTACAGCAGGTGGACAGGTTGGGCCTTGCTGACTATTTAATTGATAGTGGTTACTACAAAAATCATGCAAAATATATTTGGCATTTAGTCCTGGTGTTCTTCCATATGCAGGCTCACAATTAAGACAGGATGAAAAATTGGTGGGCAGGATCAGTACATACAACATGGAAACAATGAACTTCAAAGTCTATAAAAATAATTAAGACTTTGTGGTTGGGGCATAGGTGATTAAACTATCAATTATTAAAGAAAATAAAGCTCTTGATTCTCAACTTTCTTTCCATTCAAATCATTTCCTTCATGAAAATATGAAGCTATGTATGAGTTCAGTTGCAAAGAAAAATATCACACATTTAGTGCATAAACCCACAAGGGCTGTAATGCATAAATCTAAGCTTTGCTTGCTCATAATTGCCTATGGCATTCTCAGGAAATAGCCAGTTCTCCCATAAGGGTTCTTTGGGTTTCAGATTTATTGAGAGGTTGGGTAACTTAGAGAAAATTTTAGGTTGTTTTTCAGAGCGTTTAGGAAATGGCTTCTTGTGAGATCAGGCATTTTATTACTTGGAGAACTTTGGTATCATGTGAAGAGCATCAAAAAAAATTACATCCAGCCTCAGAGTCTCCACAGAGAAGACACATATCCCCACTTCTACATCCAGTCTGATGTGACAAAGGTCCATGTTTGTCATAAAGCTACTAATTAATGGCCATGAGATGATGGGGACAGGGATGGAGCTTGTGTGAGTTAAAGTCTCCTTGCCAACCTTGGGAGGAAGACTCAGAGCTACCACAAGAGTCAGCCTCATCACCTCCAGGTGTTGACAATGGTTCTGATTTAGGTGCCACCATTGAAAACCAGAGAGGTTAATGAATTTCCCACAATCTGATTCAGAAAGAAGAAAATAGGAGAGCTTGGATGCCAATCACATTCGTACCACTATAAGACTATAGCTCTATAAGGCTATCAGCTCTAAATTCTCACAATGTCTCCAAAGTGTGACCATCATCTCCAATGATGACCAAAAAGACATGAATTATTCTATGGGAGATAATTCTCACTGGTTTGGCATTCTGACTTGACATCATTTAGTGGAAGTGAAGTAACTTTTAATTATTAAGTTTATAGAAATATTTATTTTCTGACAAGCCCATGAGTATCCCTATGGGGGGTTATCTAGGTTATTTTAGCCTTTGAGCACAGGGACTATCTTGGTTGCATTAACTGAAGTGAGGCCTCTTACTTCAGAAGGAACCATTCCCTGGCTGGAATCCTGGGCTATGTGAATAGAAGGAAACGAGCAGCAGTGTGTGTTCATTGCTCTCTTCTTCCTGATTTCAAAGGCAACATGACCAGCTACTTTCCTAATGCCTCAGCTCCCCTGCACTGACGGACTGTTCTTTGAATTGCAAGTCAAATAGACTCGTCCTTTCTGCGTTTTTGTCATATGTTCCACCACAGACACAGGAAAGTGACTCCATAAATGGGAAAGTAAAAGAATGGATTTCTTCATTAAGGAAAACTCAGAACAAAAAATCATTCTTAGACAATAAATTTGGGGAGTATTGATTATCTTAAACACAGGTTTGTTTGTTTTTTTAATGCTTAGATGCCTTGGTTTTCAGCTGATGTTTATTTTTACCAGATTTGTTGATCTGTGTCTGGGGCATTTTAGGATTGTCAACATCACTTCTCACAGAATGCAAATAAATTATTTGTTTCCATTGTTTAATCACAAAACAACTTCTGATTAAAACAAGGCATAGCCACGCATTCAATTACTGACTTTTCATAGCCACTCTAGTGTCAGCAACAGTAAGCAGCCAGCATAATTACTCACATCTCCAGTAAAAGTGATTAGGTACATTTGAAATCAATCTTTTGAGAATTTTTTTGACTAACGTATTTAAAAGTGGTATCATCTTTATTGTTCTTCTCCATGCAGATAAAGAATTCATGTGTTCATGTATTAGTCCTCTGTCCCTAAACACCATGTGAAACTGATTTGAATAATAAATAAACATGTTAAAAGTAAGTAGGACATTCCAGAAATTAATGATCCACAACTTTTAAGTTGAGCATCATTCTGAGTAGTACATGAAAGTCTTCCGTGTCCAACTCCTTACTACCCAGGGCCAGCGTCATCCCTTTGTCCCCTGCGTCCACACAGTATTTGCTGCTTACCCCTCAGTCACTTAACTTTGTAACTACAAAATTAGCTGTTTTGGTTTTGGAGTATTTGTGCTCAAGTAACCACATTTGACATAATGGCCTCGAAGAGCCAGAGTAATCATTCTGACAGTTGTGTTATAAGTTATAGGATGTTATTATATTACTATACACAATCAGTTTCATTGGTTTCTTTATGAGTCTATTTTATAAATTAAACCTTATTGCCAGTGAACCTGTATAGAGTGAACGTGGTCCTTGGGGTGTGTTAGTACAGATGGGATCTTAGCATGTTCTGGAAGAGACTATCATGCTGCTATTGTTACTATTATACTATTATTATTAGTACTATTATTATTATTACTACTATTATTATTATTACTATTATTATTATTACTACTACTACTAGTAGTAGTAGTAGTGATCACTTGCATGAGTAACTGACACATGGTGAACAGATTACATAAACACTGTTTTTGATTATAACTTACACTGGAGATTTCCCTTCTTCCATCAGATTTAAAAACTTACACAACACTCTATTTTTCCAAACGCTTCAAAGTAGTACATTGTAGAGGGTCCAGCTCCCAGAGAACGCCCCGAGATCTCACAACATCAGTGTCTACTTCACATTCAGTAAGAAAACACAGATGTACTCTACCCGTCCAGGCTATACAGCTGGACAGCTCGGTACCTATGCACAAGACCACCATCACCAGCCTATGTACAACCTTCTAGAACACTGTGCAATGCATCTTCTGAGATACTTGTGGACTCTGCACTTGGAAATTTTGAGGGAAGTCACATATCTCCCAAGTGTTAAAAACTTCCTTTTAGTTTAATTTAATCTCTTGGGTGTAACATAATTGAGCTGCCTGTCATGGATACAAACACACACACACACACACACACACACACACACACACACACACACACACACACACAGCGAGAGAGAGAGAGAGAGAGAGAGAGAGAGAGAGAGAGAGAGAGAGAGAGAGATGATTTCCAGTAATAAAAATATTTCATTCTCTTTAGTTGATTGTTGCATGCAGGTTTAATTCTATGTAGCAACTGAAGGTACTTACCTGTGGTTGGCTCTTCTGAAGTAGTTTTAGTTCTTGTACTGTATCTGAAACTTGTTTGGTTTCAACACATCCCAGAACACTGCATATATTTTTAACTTCTTCAATAATATTATTCACGTGTGGCTGTGGATGACAAGATGACATATAACCATTTATTAAAATTTATCTTTAGTTGACCTCTTTCTCATGGGGGAAGGAGTGGAACGGAATGGGGCTTTTTAAATGACTCTATATCCATTATATTCTTTCTTCTTCAACATCTAAGCTTACTTTAAAACATGCTGTACATTTTTAGAGGTTTTCTGTGTCTAGGCCTGGCTTTACTAGCATCTGCAGGATTCCCTGACTTTGAGAGACAAATCTTAAGCTGCCATGTCAGTTCCCAGGTGTCTGGGCTTAGTGCACGGCACTGGCAGCTGGTTCCAGTCTCCAGGCAGTAGCCAGTAGCCACACCTCTGTATGCCATCAAGCATCAGCCTAGCTGAGAGACAGAAGAGCTATAAATCCACATCCAGCTCCTTGTCCAGAACTTTTCTTAGCTTTCTCAGGTCCTATGTTTGGATATTCAAGCCCTCACATTGGATACCATATGTAACCCCGGTTTTCTCTATACCACCAGCTCTCAAATCATGACACCAAGACTTGTTATTACTATGAAAGCTTGACCTTAGTTCAGGCTTCTTCCCAACTAGCTCTTACAACTTAGATGAACTTGTTTCTGCTAATGTGTGCTGTCATGAGGCTCGTGGCTTTTTCCTCTGCACCAGGCCGCTGTCTCTGCCTTTCATCTTCCCCGAGTCCTATCTGTCCCCAGAGATCCCATCTAACCTCTTTCCTCCTAGGTATTGATCATTCAGCTCTTTACTAAATCACAGTGACACATCTTGACACAGTGTAAAGGAATATGCTGCAACAGTCTCTAACTGCTTTACTAACTAACTTAAATCTAACTTAATACTATGAAAATAAAGTGAGAGATGGAAGAAAGGAAAATGAGATAAAGGAGGAGGGTAAGTGAGGCAAAGACAAGGACTCACAACATAAAAATACTTAAACCTGTTTACTCAATTAAATTTAATTTTAGATTCGCAAGTTTTTATATTAATAGGATACCATTTCATCTCTTTGGTGGAAAAGAAAACCACTTCTTAATGCCTTCCTAGTATGATTTAAGATATTTTTATAAATACCGAAAAGAAACTTGGGGTGAATAATTAATGAATATTGCAGAATTAAAAGTAGACATTCCATAGACATGACTAATGAGCAAATATGGAGGGTGTTTAGTTCAGATTTGCTTTAAGTCTTTCACATATTAAAAATATGTGAATTTTTATAGCCATTCATTATAGCATGGAGAATAAATATCTGTAAGTGTTACAGATGTTTTTTCCAATCAGCCTGGTCCCACAGCTGTGTCAGCCCCAAATGAACACAGGAAGACTTACATTAATTACAAAGTATTGGCCAAAAACTAGGGCTTCTTATTGGCTAGTGTTGTCTTAATTATTAACCCATAACTACTAATCTATGTATTGCAACATGGTCTTATCTTACTGGAGAATGCCTGACTCAAGTGCTCTCTTCCTGGGATCACATGGCAACTCCTCTCTGCCAACTTTTCCCAGAATCCTCCACATCTCCTAGACCCACCTATCTTGCTGCCCTATTGGCCACAGTGTTTTATTCATCAACCAATAAGAGAAACCGATATACACAAGACATCTGTGTCAGATGAGTAACCCCTGTGCTGAAGAGTCAGCTGCTTAGTTAGTGTGTGCCTCGTTACAAGTGGACACAATCCTACTCGGTTAAAAAAAATAAACCAAAAATCATACTTTCCTAGTAACTAGAGTTAAAGTTGTGGTTTTCTGTGCATATCATCAATACTGGGCTGTAATTTGTAGTGTAATATGTAAGACCGGATTTTGTAGATGGAGTTTCTTTCCACCTGGTCCATCTGCCCATCAGCCCAAAATAAACACACAGAGATGTATATTAATTGTAAACTGCTTGGCTGATGGCTTAGGCTTCCTATTGGCTAGCTCTTTTCTAATTATTAAACCATGTGGTCTTGTCTTACCACAGAATTCTCCAGCATGTTACTCTTTCAGCGGCTATGCAGCATCTCCCTAGTGGCTTCTCTCTGCCTTCTATCCCCCAGAATTTTCCTCTTTTCCTAGCCCTGCCTATACTTCTTGCCTGGCTACTGGACAATCAATGTTTTATTCATCAACCAATAAGAGAAACATATGCAGAAGGACATCCCCCACCAGGACTTGATGAACTGGATAGCCCCATAGATGATCATTCCCCTGTTAATAGACTGTCAACACATCCACTGAGGTCAGCACGGCTCTATGGCAAAGTTTCATGTTCCACCCACAACCAATAAAGTATTAATTTCCATATGCCTACACCATATATTGTCTACAGCAGGAACAATAGCAACTAAGCAGAAGGTTGTTATCAAGATTAAAGGAATAAAACGATAAAAAATTGTCAATGATAAAATTTTAATGTTTAATTCTGAGCCATTCACATATGCTTTAGATTATAAAAGAAATCAGACCTTGCCTATTATACACAGATAGCTAATGAGGTGAGGATTAAAATGCCATAAAATTATGTGAGTGGGACACTTAAAGTGGTGTTTTCTAATTTGTGCACTAGAAAGAGCCAATTGATGTATATTCTAAAAAAATTCATAAAGTTACCAATTAAAATAAAAATTCTGAGTTGTCTTGGGTCTCTGGAAATGTGGGAGGTAGTTTACTCTGTAACTGTGGTGCAGTATATCTTACATAATCTATGTATCTCATTTTACATTCACAAAACTCTGAAAGATAAATATGTTAATTGTAGTCATGAGTCACTGAGAGTTCTAGAACATGTTAAGTGAAATAATTCAATCTTAAAAATAACACTGTGATGAATTTGATATGAGAATTCAAGAAAGATTGGATTTACGATGATGCCAAAATTTCATTGCTTGGCAATAGAGGGAAGTGTAGTTTTAGTGGCTGAGAGGGAGATGCCCTCTGTTGACGTCTAACCACCAAAGATCTCCATGAAGATAAGAGTGACCTCACAAAACTCATATCAAATACACACATTCAAGTGCATTCACACGCAAACACACACACACAGCTTTAAGCCTGGCAGATATTCAGACATCATGAAATTTTTAGGACTGCCATTCAGTTCGGGTATTTTTGGATACAAAACAGGAGCTACCCAAGTGAAGTAGAACAAGGTTCTAGCTCTTTTAATTGTCATATTAAGAAACACAAATACACAAACCCTTCATTCTCAGAAGACTGTGTGTGTGCAGCTTAGCACATAACAGAGATTGATTAGTTTTTCGGATACCGGCAGCTAGAGTGACCCTCCAGTCTGAGCTTCTGCTCAAACACTGGTCCTTCAGTGGCCTGAGGGAATGATCTGTTTGGATGTAGGTTCTGGCATGAGGAATTAATGTTTATGGTTCACATTCTGCCAGGTGCTGATAGATGAAACCTCAGATAATTGGATACAGTGGGGAAAGGGATGATTTGGGGCTAAGACTCAGAGAAGGAAAATGACATTGGGTGGCTTATGACCTGTAAAGGGCAGAAGAAGACAAGCCTGATGGAGAAGTTCTAAAAATGCTGCTTCCTGCCCACAGCTTTTATCTGAAAAACTGATGGTCACATCTCTTGTTATACAAACCTGAAGATATTAACCTATTTAGTTCATATGGAATCTGTGTTAAGAATTCCAGTAGGTCAATGTAGTCTGGATTTGAGATGCCCCCTACAGGCTTATGTGTTTGTAGACATGGTCCTAAGCTGGTGGTGCTCTGGAGGGTAGTTGTAGAACCTTTAGGAGGTGGGCCTGGCTGCCAAACTGCTTGGTGGCAGGGCTTACAGGTTACAGGCTAGCCCTTCTTCCATCCCAATTCCCTTCTTTCTGTTTTAGACTATGTGAAGAGGTGAAACATTCTGGTCACTTCAGTCACCATCAGGAGCTGACTGTCACCATGTCTGCTACTAGAGTGGGCAGTAGCCCCTCAAACCATGAACCGCAATGAACCCTTCTGCCAAATTACCGGTTACAGTTTGTGAAAAGTAACAGTTCAGAGGTTGTTACTATTGTGAACTCAGGCAGAAGCAGACCCAAAGCAACTGTGTGGACACACTTTCCAACCATACTCCAACATGTGTGTGTGTGTGTGTATGTATGCATTTGATATATATATAATATATATTATATATAATATATATATATATATATACATATATATATATTCATACTTACACACATAAACTCATGTACACATTCATGCACGTATATGTGTGCACACAAACACATGTACATACATGCACACACACACACACACACTCACAGGCACACACAAACACAGTGGTTATGGATAAAATTAGTTTCAAATAGCCAAATGCTACTAAAGTTCTGTATTTATGTATAAAGGAGGTGATTTTTGGATAA
Organism: Cricetulus griseus; assembly: GCF_003668045.3. Lineage (NCBI taxonomy): Eukaryota > Metazoa > Chordata > Mammalia > Rodentia > Cricetidae > Cricetulus > Cricetulus griseus. The sequence goes on from NC_048601.1 coordinate 9,463,093, forward strand.
ATATAAGAGAACTTTCTCTAAAGTATTGGCTTAAGAATTGCCTAGGTAGCCGCAGGAGCATGGAACTCCTCCCCTTGCAGGCTCAAGAGCATCAGGGAAGTTTACAGAGGAGTTGTGCAATCCACCGGAGTTTTGACTGGGTTAAATTTCTCCTGACTCTTTGATCCTTTGAGTTAAAAAAACAACAAACAGTCATGTGATGCTGTGTTCTGTGAGATATGCTCTGGATTTTTCTTGGAAGATATTAGATGTGTTACAAGCTCTGCGTTCTGATACCTTAGATAATAAAGATACCTGGATAGGGTTTGGAGCCCTGGAAAACATGGCTGAGAGGTGTTTATCCACCAGGTCTTCCTGGAAAAGAGAATGGAGCACCACTCAAATGAAAGAAAGCTTGGACTTCTTTAGTGGTGACAGAGACAAAGGCAAACTGCATTTCAACAGCCACACAACCCTTTCTCAATTCCAAATTTCAGAGAAATCTGAATGAAAGGATCAAAATCAATTCATGAATTCAGAGACACATTGAGAATTTAGGATGTGTTCCTTGACATTTTTCTTCTGCCGTGTTTTTTTTTTTTCCTCTGAAGAGATGGATATTTTCTCTGAAGAAGAACTTAAGCTTGAAATGTAGAATATTGGGCCAATTGTAAAAAGTGAAAGCAGCTGCCACATAACATACAGAGCTGTAAATTGTTATGACCTCTACAGAGACGTGAGATCACAAGCTAACCAAATGAACATCATCACGAAGGCTAACTGGAGACGCGGGCTCACCAAATGTTCAAGCTTTGGTGTAGAGTAGGTGCGGATGCAGCCACCATTTGAGTGGGTCAGAAGACAGGGACATTTAAGAGAAATTCTTCATGACTGGGCTTGAGTTACCATGCCCATTTGGAAGTGAAAGCCCACGAATCATAGGTGTGTGAATGATCAGGAATGTCCAGGGGCAGGAACAAAGCCCTGCCCACCTCTGTGGACTCTTTTTATGGGAGTAACAGCCTGGATTCCTGGACATAGGGGAAGCAGTCAGTTGTCTCTTGGTTGCAGGTTCAAACCTTTGCTTTTAAGAAGTAGAAAGCACAATCAGAAATAGGTAGTGCACAGTTGACTATTTTCTGTTAATGAAAGACAGATTGGAGTTAAAACACTGTGCACAGGTGGAGCCCTGCCTTGACTCCAGGATCTTACTGGATGTCAGCTCCAGGTCAGGCACCGGTGGCAGGGTCCTCTGCTGCAGAGGACTGTGTCTAGACACAGGGGAATTCCCTGTTGTTCCTAGAAAGGACAGAGCCGTGATCTGAAGTCAGGTACAAAGTCTACTTGAGACTGTACTTGACTCTTATAACAGAAACCACTTGACCTCAGAGCCAAAGGAATCACTTTTTCATAGTAAACAAAGGGAGAGGGTTGCAGAAGGAAGAGGAAATGTGGAGGCGATGCTCTGTCCCAATACCTTGATGGACTGAATTTGCCCTACACACTAACAGTAGAGCAGCAGAAAGCTAAGTATTTTCAGGCCTCAGTAGAATTTACCTCAGTATCTTACGTTGTTCTACACGTGCTGTCTAGCATTCAATTGAAAAAATAAATAAATAAAAGGATCCTCACAGAAACACAAGCTAATGCAGCTCATTGTTCATAGAGATTAGTGAAGTCAAACTATGAAGTGACCTGGATATTAGTTATGATAGAGACAATACACCAATTCTCCTAAAATACATCAAGAATTTTACCAGTGTTGTTAGTGAAGTGTCTAAGAAAGGCAGATAATAAGAATAACAACACAGCAAAACTCTTATCGTGTAATATCAACACTTTCTATAAAACATGGATTAAATAACAAAATAACCTGATAGAAGACCTGCTGAAGTGGTGTCTCAGCAGTAAAAAGCACTGGCTGTTCTTCCAGAGGACCTGGACTTGGTTCCCAGCACCCACATGTGGCTCATAACCATCCCCACTCCAGTTCCAGGGGATCTGAAGCCCTCTTCTGGCTTCCACCAGTGCTAGGAGTGGCAGTGGGGTTCATTTCCTTCAGTGGCGTAGTCACTAATAATTTGCTGTATTCCAGGAACTAACCTCACATGCTTATGCAGCTGATCTGGATTAATCTCAGTAGGTCTCACACACCCGCAAACCAAGAACAAGGGATAAACTTTTAAGTATGAGGGGGATGAGAGAAGTTAATAGAGCCTGAAAATAATCAAATTCATTGTCTGTAAGCATGAAAATATCAAAGAATTAGAAAAATTCAAGGATTAGCACTTTACACGTAAAAATAGCAATTTGAAATTGAACATAGAACTACAAGGGGCAAAACTCTAATTAATACTAAAAAAAATTGAGAAAAGGTTTGCAAAGCTCTGGAAGCCAATCTTCAATTGATAGTATAAAAAGCATAAAATATATAAAAATATAAACTGAGTTTTAAGCAAAAACTGAAGGGCTAGAAAGATAACTCTGTGGTTAAGACACACAACTGCTTTTGCAAAATAGCTGAGCCTAGTGTCCAGCATCCACACCAGGTGGCTTGCAACATGTATGTCATAAAACATTGGAAATTATTGTTACATTTATTAAAAAGTAAATAATCGTGAATTTGCTAATAAGAAATAAAAAATTACACCAAATATCATTACATATGCCTCAAGTTGGACTGTATCACACATTGGTAAAAAAGAGGAACTCTCTTGTATTGTGAAATGTACATAGCTATGGATGAACAACCCTAAATATATACCCTTGAAGAGTTATTGGTGTTTTCTCAGATGTCTGACGACTGTATAGGAGATAAACTGAGGTCCATTTTTCTAATGGAGTACTATTTAGCATTTAAAAGGAACATATACCCATCACATGGCGCAAGATGAATATGTGTGTGTGCTTTGATTTTATTAATATATAAAAAGTCAAAGGACACAGAGTTCTATCATTACTAATGCATGCATACTTTGATGATGACAAAGAGAAAAAAAAACCAGTACTTTCCATCCAAGGACACTTATTTACAAATTTTAAAAAATTACCAACTTTGTTTTTCTATGTGGTGTGCGTGTGTGTGTGCGCGTGTGTGAGTGTGTTTGTGTGTGTGTGTGTGTGTGTGTGCGCGCGCGCGTGCGTGAGTGTATGTGTGTGTGTTCTATAGCAAGAATGTGACAGTCTGAGCACAGCATGGGCTCTCTCCTTTCACCGTGTGGGTTGCCCGGATCAGCCTCAGGCTGTCAGACATGATTACAGGTGCCTTTACAGGTGACGGGCTGAGCCGTCTTGTGGGTACAAAGGGCTTTCCTTCTCAAGAGAGTAAATGGAAAGGACCCAGGCAGAGCCTACGATGCCAGCAAGACATGGTCCTCCGTCTCTGTTCTGAATACACGTTACTACACGTTCTTCCTGTGACACATACCATGCTGCTAAACCCCAGAGAGTGCAAACAGTGTTTGCCTCTTTCCAGAAAGTTCTCTGCTGTTATGTTGCATGAGAATCCCAGATTCCCGGCTCTGAAGTCTCTCCCACTTCAAGGACTGAGACTGAATTCTTTTTTGTATTTCCTCAGTCTGCGGATGGGTGTTCTTTACATAATGGTTCTGACTTTTAGTCATTTCAGCCTGGCCTGCATTTCTGCTAAGGAAGGCTTCCTTTCTGCACCTGTGCCTTTTTTCCTGTGACCCCATTTTCTCTCCCCAGCTTCTCTATTTCTGAACACCTCACTCATCCTCAAGACCGGTTCATTTATTATTATTATTATTATTATTATTATTATTATTATTTTCTTCTTATGAATTTTTTACTCCTTTCCAGAACATTTCATTATATCTGATTGTGATTATGAACTGGCAGCTCAGCAACTCCATTCTGGATTCTCTATGATCTTCCTGTCTGGTGATAGTGATAAAAAAAAAAACACAAAAACCAGTGGCCGCAATAGCAGTGCGATGACGATAATACCTGACCCATCGTCCCGTGAAGATGATCTCCCAATCACTGCCCTTTGATAACCATATTACACGGATCATTTTCACTGATCTTTAAAGATATCATTGTATTATGTTTTATTATCTCTACTCCAGCAGTGAGGAATATGAATTAGGAAGGCTAGGTAAATCCCTCCCTAGTGATGGAGTCAACAGAAATATCTCTCAGAAGCTGGGAGCTCCGTTTCTGAATTCCGACCTGACTGTAACTCTGCTTAGATGACATTTGAAATTGGACATTCTGAACATCTACTGGTATATTTTTCTGTGACTGGAAGGGCTTTGCTTTTTAAAAGTTATAACATGCATCGTGATATCCTGTACTCACTCTTTGTACTTTCTGTTTTGGGGGTTTTCTTCTTCTCTGTGTGACTTGTAGCTTTAGAGGAGGAGCACGTGTGAGGTATAAGTCCTTATTTCTCCTGAGTCATTTCGGTGAATACAAAAGATGTGTTACTCTTTGGATGATTTTGACTTGGTATAGCCTCTGCATCATGGGCTAGATGGTGAGAGACTAGGGAGGAGGGCTCTTAAGCCCTTCCTAGACCAGGTAGGCACTGCATGGAGTCAAACCACATTTCAAAGCATGAGTTGATTTCATGCATTCTTAGAGATTCGCTCTGCAATTAGTTCAGTGGTTAATTAGATTCTCTGATAGATTATTGGAATTTCTTACCTCTAAAAGTCCTGACTGACATTTCAGTAGGAACCTAACAAAGTATTGAAGTGTCCTAGTAGGAAGTGATTTTAAACCAGAATTCAACTCTTTGCAGAAAGGCAAGATATGATTTTATAGTGTGTCAGGATGAACAGAGTCTACTCTAGGAATTACTTATGTAAATGTGCCCAGTCTCAACCCACGTCCTCAGCCACTTCAGGGAAGGCCACTCATCACTTCTCTATTCAGTGAGCAAAAACGTTCAGTTATTTGCATCAAGTAAGCATCCAGGAATACCTTTGGACAAAACTTTTTATTTTTAATTTCTCTCAAAATTTAAAGATAAATACAGGGTACAGAATGTGTTCAAAATTTATTGCTGACAATTCAAAATATTCATGGAATGGAACTTAGGAAGAAAGTGTCCAATGGAAAAGTTCCATATAACTTGTCTGTACAATTAGCCATCTAAAACACAAGCCAGGGCACCCAATCTGAAATAAATAAAGTCTAAAATATGTTGAAGTAATTATTTCAAGGAACAAACATATTTGTCAGTTTAAATTACTCCCATCAGTCAGGAATATTCATGATATTTATGTAGCTGAGGGAATTGTTGTTTTGTTTTCAAATCATGCATAATAGCCCAAGTTTTTAGGAGATGGTGAAAACATTATTTTTCAAATTGATGCTGCTTGTGACATTAATGAAATGCTGCTTCTCAAAGGAGCAGGTGGAGTGACAGTGGAGTCTTGATGCAATGCTGCTTAATTCATTTGTCAATAAGCAGGTGCAGCTCTGAGAACTGGCAATGTTTCGGTCTGCCCACACATTGTTCTGATGCTCTACTTCAAAAGCTCATCTACCAAGCTTTGTATGAATTTGAAGAGATGGCCCAGTGGTTAAGAACATGGACTGGTCCAGGAACCCAAGTTCAATTCCCAACATCGTTGTCATATAGCTCAAAACTACTTGGAAGTGCAGCACTAGAGAGTCAGATGCACTCTGGGGACAACTGCACTCATGTTCACATACCCAGAGAGACATACACATATGCACAAAGCTTTAAAAATTAAATCTAAAAGAAAGCTCTTTGTTTTGCATTGAGTTCATCTGGACACATGCAGGCACTGTGGCCTATTTATAAATCAATCCATTTGCAAGCAATGGCTGTTATTTTGCTAGTGACAATGTGAAGACATTGTCTTTGATGTTTTGCCAATATTTTAGTCATATTGGAAAAATTAACAGTAGCCAATGGTTTCTTTCAAAGTGAACACATGGATGGCTTCTTATGTGAGCAATGCCATCAAGCTTCTAAATATGGAAAGCCAGAAATGTTACAGATCCTCAAAAGTCTGAGCATGTGTATGTGGACAGGAGATGCCTACAACATATGAACAGTACTGAGATGTTAGCTAAGTGGAGTCAGCTCTTAATTAGATCATTAACCCTCAGAAGTGTCTCTGCATAGGGGATTGAAATTTTAATGGGCCTTAGGTCCTGGTAAATTTTAAATTCTGCCTTAGAAAGAAAGATTATTATGGGACTGAAGAAATCAAGTTTAAAAGAGCACAGCTACAAAACTCTGTGTGTGTGTGTGTGTGTGTGTGTGTGTGTGTGTGCATATATGTGTGTCACTATGCATGTGTGTATATATGGATTTGTGTGTGTGTGAGAGAGAGAGAGGTAGAGAGGGAGATGAAGAATGAGTGAAGAGAGAGAGAGAGAGAGAGAGAGAGAGAGAGAGAGAGAGAGAGAGAGAGAGAGAGAGAGAGAGAGAATGGATGCATGTGTGTGCAGGCTCCTGTACTTGTACCCACGGAGCCAGAAGTTGATGTTGGGTGTCTACGTAAGTCTTTCAGTGCTGCATTTTTGAGACAAGGTCTTTCACAGAACCTGGAGCTCACTGCATAGGCTGGGTGACCTGGCCAGTGAGCCCTCAGGATCCTCTTGTCTCTGCCTCCCCAGATCTGGGGTTACAGATGTGTGGCACCATACCCAGCTTTTCTGGAAGCTGAGGATCTGAACTCAGGTCTTCACATTGCCGTAGCAAGCACTTGATCTACTGAGAAATCTTCTGACACTTTTATAAGATAACTGTGGGAGTGGGGGTGTCTCTGACTCCTTTGCCTGCTCCTGGGATGCCTTTCCTCCTACTGGATTGGATTGCCTCTTCTAGCCTTGGTATGAGGGTTTGTGTTCATCTTACTGCATTTTACTATGCCGTATTAGGTTGATATCCCTGGGAAGTCTGTTGTTTCTCTGAAGGTAAGCAGAGGAGCAGTGGATCTGGGGAAAGGAGAGGTGGGGTTGGAGGAGAAGGAGGAGGGGCCGCAGCAGGCAAGGATTATATGAGAGAAAAATTAATTAAAAATTTAAGGAGTGTCAGTTTCTTTCACTCATATCCCATGCATTTACATACCCAAGTTCAAGACAGGCACAAGAAAGAAAATTGCAACGGGGAACGTACTAGACTTCAGGGAGGAAAATGAGGTGTATCATTGTAGTGCCATCCCCATATTGTTAATTATTTGTACAGAATTCACATTTATATACAAGTTCTGCATCCCCAACAAGACCACGTTCATTGCTGTTAGGAGTAGTCAGTTCCCCAGAGCTTCCTCTTTTCACAGGCCTGTTGATGCTCTGATTCATGAGAAAATAAGTCCGCATCTGCTTCAAGTTAGACTCTGGTTTACACTGACTTGTGGGAGATGGTGTGGTGCCTTATGTTTGAAAGACCAGCCTTTCCCTAAAAGCAGCTCTCAGAAATGATCTGCCTGATGGAGACCACAACCCGGAGCACAGCAGGTGCCCGGATTTTAGCAGCCTTGGATTGAATCCAACATTCTCTCCTGCTGAGGCATCCTCTCCCCTCATCATTATTCTCTGGAATTGATCTCTCCATGCAGTCAGCTGCAGCCAGGAAATCTGCAGTCATTTTAGGCTTACTGAGTCTTTGCCCTAATCATGCAAATACCACATTTCACCCCATCTCCATCCTGCAGTATGATGCTGGTTCAGGCCTTCATTATCACTTTGGGCTAATGGGATGCCTCTCTAATCACCCATTAGTCATTGTACTACTGTCAACAATGGCCTCTGCCATTAGCTGATAAATCAAAAAGTCTTTAGGTTGGTTATATATGATCCAAAAGTATCTCTGTTACTCTCGACAGCCTCTCACCTTGAACCTGACTGAAGTTGTGCAAAGTTTGGTATAGTTTCCCAAACACACTAACTTTGTCTCTCAGTTCATTGTTTCTATTTTATTTTGCAAATTTTTCCCTAGTGTCCACCGTTCTCCTCTGACCAAGAAACACATGTTCATATTGCAACAAACAGCTGAAATGTGTGATGTTCATTATCCTTTGCGGAGTGTTCTGTGTGCATAAGGCTTTTTTTGGTAGCACATACAGCATTTCACTGTATATTCCCTTCACCTTATCTATATTCCCATGGTGGATGGAAATTCCCTTGAAATGCAGACTCTATTGTAATTTAGGAAAAGCAGTGCTCAAGAGAAAAATGCCATGTGACAGGGTTCAAGCAGAGGGTTTTTTTTTTTTAATTAGGGAAAGGGATCATAAAAAGGGGGTAAGGGAAGGGGGAGAAAGGAAAGAGGGGGCAGAGGGGAGAGAGAGAGAGAGAGAGAGAGAGAGACAGAGAGACAGAGAGACAGAGACAGAGACAGAGACAGAGACAGAGACAAAGGGAGAGAAAGAAAGAGAGAGAAGGATGAGAGGTGGGCAGGGCCCTTTTCAAAGGGAACTCAGTGAATGTGCACAGGTGGTGCTCTTAGTGGCTGCAGCTGAGGGTGTATCCTGTCAGAACACCAAGGACAGGGTAGTACAGATGCCTGAATACTAACAGACTCTGTTTTATTCATCTCAATTTCTTAAGAAACTTGCCAATTTTTTAAACAAAATAGGAGATGTTTAATAAATATTCATTGAATAGATGGCTAAAGCTATGGAAGATAATACCTGGTTTTTCAACAGGAGTTTGACATGGAAGTCATATTTCTTTATTACTGTGGAGAGGCATTGTCTACAAAGATAAAAACAAAAAATTTGATTAACTTTGTGTAGAAAAATTAATATCATCTCTAGCACAGACATTTATCACGAGTTGTAATTTTTCCAAGATTCTCTTAGTTAGAATGTCAACATTACTTGATATGAGTTAAAAAAATTTACCTTGAAATTATTTTATTTTCACAGAATTTCAGAACTAATTCACAGAGTTCTTATGTCAATTCCAAGTCTATCACACTTGGCCCATTATCCTTTAAAACATATTTAAAATTGTAAAGATTTTCACAATTCCACCATTCCCACAAGGTGCATAGATCATAGTTCACGTGGCGTTCAACAGGCTTCTGAATAATTGTTTATATTAGGTTAGCCTCTGCCTCTGGCCCTGTCTGTGGGGGTTATCTTGATTTAAGTTAATGGAAATGGGATGATCCACCCTGGAAATAGTGGTACCATTCCTCAGGCTTGGGTCCTGCACTAGTATTCACCTTTCGCTTCTTCCTGACCACAGAGGTCTACATTCAGCTACATCAAGCTCCTATTGCCTTGACATTTCTGTCATAATTATTGTACCCTCAAATTAAATTGTCTGTGTCATTGTATGTTATCACAGTAGCTAGAAAAACAGCGAATACAGCCAGCAACTTGATCTATCATGCATACATAATGAAAGTCTTTGAAAGTCCAAAGGGGTCAGTGTTTGCAAAGCTTCCATATGGCAGACCACAGGGGACTTCTTGGAGAGGGATATGCCTGCAGAGAGCTGGGGTCTCTGCTTTCTTTCTTGTTCTTTTAAATCGGCTCCTCCCTGACCTCTGTAATATCTTATAAGTATCGACATGCACCCTTGAGTCCCTCATGCCATCATGAACCTCAAAAGATTACAAAGCCTCAGTTCAGAGCTGGTTAATCACAGGCACCAGTGATAATTAACACATGAAGGGTAGTCACGGAGTCTCCAGTGTCACCACCTCCAGGTAGACCTTGCTAACACTGAATTGGAGAACACAGAAAGAGTTTACTACAAAACTGAACTCCGGCTTGTTAGTAGAGCAGTAGAATGAACTGTTCACATCTTTTAGGATGTGAACACAGGAACTTCTGTGTTGATGTAAGACCAGAGGAGAATGAGTTGGCTCTACAAAACCCAAATGTAATTCATAAGCAGATAACAGTAAATGTTAGTATTAAGAAATATTAAACATGCAGTCTTTACAAAATTTATGATGGATGGGGTTGTCTTCGGCAACAGATTACTCTATTACTTCTTTGCCACTTCTCTAACTGTTCTAGCTTTATCTGTGTTGAGTGGGGTGTGGGTGATTTGAGCAGAGATTCCTACCAGCTTGGCTGTTCAGAGCACTTTCTAAAACATTATTAACTTTATCTCCTTATTTGTCTTGAAATTCCTGAGCTGAATTGAATAATGAGTTATACAGACAAAAACCTACATGGAAAACCCATTAATATACTTTACGGTAGCTTCCTTCTCAGACATTATCACATTATCACTTTAGCTGTCATTTCTAAGACTAAATACATAACGTCTATACAAGCAGAGTGGTAAGAAAATAATAGTGTGCTTTTACATAAAATCTGTTCCCAACGCTAAAAAGACCTCAGGGACACACCTACTCCTTCATTTTGTTTGTTAATATATACATATATTCTACTTTTTTAAAAAAACTAATTGGAAATATTGCTAGTATATAATTTTCTCAACTTATAAGAAATCAATGAACCATGGAAGGGGGAGGATCCAAGGGAAAGCCCCTGTCATTATTCTAGTCATCAAGGGCTTGGTCCTGTGTTGTTGATGTTTTGTTGAGAAGGGATTTTGGTGTGTAGTCCAGGATGGCATAACACTTGCAGTTTTGTGGATTCATGCCCTATCCCCACCCCCCACTTCCTGAGAGTTGGCATTGCAGATGTGGACCCCTGGGTTGGTGGTGGTTGGCATCTGAGTCTATGAAGTATGAAGGAAGACACTGACTCCCAGAGAACTAAGGCCTGCAGTGGCTTTCACGAGGCTGGGAAGGAAACCAACCACCAAGCAACACAGAGGATAGATGGGTGGGCATGCAATGGAAATAGAAGCTTTGCGCAGCTCTGCATCTGTGTGATTTTTGTTATTATTGCTGCTGTTTTTGTCTTTAACATCATTGTTTTAGTTCCTATAATAGAAGAGGAGAACTACTGGGGTGTGGCATCTTCTCCAGCCTGCCTGGATTGTTGCCTATCACTCTCAGGATAAAGCTAAAAAGTAGAGGTGTTTAAACTGAACCTAGGCTGTCCCTGTTAGGTGTTCTATATCGTTTATTACAGTAGGACTTTTGTTTTGTCCTGATTTAACTCCTTGGACATCCATGCACAGCAGCCAAGGCCAACAAATTGGTGAGGGACAAGTGGTGTCATCTTTGGGACCATTTTCTCACAGCCTCTGCTTCTTCACTCTGTGTCCCAAGAGCCAGGCCCAAGTCACAATCTTCAAACAAACCAGTGGGAGGTGATAACTCCTCTCCCAGAAATCTGCCATTTATACAATGGCTTGTTATTTTTGCTCTCTCTCTACTTCCAGTTTACCTCTTTGGTGTCTGTTTCTCCACAGCCTGTGCATAGATTCATTTTTTAAAAATGAAGCTGCAGCCTTAGTTAATATTGCCAGCAACCTGTATGTGGTCCTTGTACCTATCTGTGAAGAAAAAATTTGGATTGGATGATCTTGGGACCCCTTTTCAGTCCCAACCATTTTATGATGGTACAGAATGAGCCTAGATGTTTTGTGAATGACACTGACGTGTGGGGAGAAGCCAATATAAGGTCACAATGGTTTAATGCAAAAATTCAGTCCTTGCAGATTCCAATGTACCTGCATTTGGCCCTCCTGCTAATGGTGACTTAAGAGCCTGGGGTCAGTTATCTGCCCTCTCAGAGCCTCTGTTTCCTTGATTCTGAAGCAGAGAAGATGTAGCGCTGAGAGGAGATGTAGGTGAGAAATGCATGCAGAAATATACAATAGTTTCACAAAGTGATGAGTTCTATTAATATTCCACAAACCAATTTAAGAACCTTTATAGCAGGCTTTGCTTTAGGACTTAATGCCATCACCTGCAACACACACCAGAGTTACACCTCCTACACCCCAGGTTCTTCCTGGTTCTACACAGAATAGTTTAATTCCAGAGAAAACCAAACAATAGCCCTGATGTCATCTGGTTTTACTTCCTGATGCATCTATTCTAAACAACACAGGCATACCTTTAGGTTCGAGGATCAATTATGAGGTGCCCGGATTCTGTCACTTGGGTTTTCCAATTTGAATTCACACTCCTCTACTTTTGGCACACCAACTATATCAGGGAGGTCCAGAAGAATTTTAAACAGGTGATGGTGGCTTTCAAGGTGTGGGAACTGAGTTTTACAATGAGCTGAGTTACACAAATACCCAAATTCACAAAATGAATAAGAAAAGGGAAATCTTTGGAGTGTAATAACCAACAGCAGAGATATTTCATAATGAAAGCCATATTCTTCCACAAGTGCCTCTGAGTAGCTGTAAAAGCTCGATAATTATTAACAGAGCTGGGCAAAGGGAGGTAGGTACGCAGTAAAGTGAAAGAGCAGACAAGGTACCAGTGGAGGGACAGTGTTTACAACTGACTGAAAAGATATTTGATCTGGCATTTGAGAATTCAGTGAGAAACAAAACATCTTACCTGGATATTTTCCAAATATGTGTAAATTCTAGAAGCCGGTTCAGATGAAACTGTCTGTGGTCATCTCCACTCTGTAGACAAAAGACTATATTAATATTTATGGAGAGACTAGGAATGAGGAGCAGATAAAAATAGGTCTGCAGCTTCCTGCTGTCATTTCACTCACCTCCTCTGATAACCTCCATTTGTCATTTTTATACTTTGTTTTAAACAACTTCCACTACTTTTCCTTAACTGTGTGAGCTTTCCTTCCAAGTGAACAGGAAGCTAAGCCTTGCATGAGGATAAGCCCAGAGGACGCTGGGAAAACATATGGGTATCACCCAGGACAAATAGTAACTTGTCCTAATAAGGAGATGTAGCACGAATAGTAAAAACCCAGAGACAGATACTGGGGTTCAAGCTGAAGATGAGAGAAGCAAAGCGGCCAGCCACTCGAGAGTTCTCACCTCTATCAATGCTCAGACTGAGGGGGCGATCCCTGAACCTCAGCCTGCACTGCTGCTCAGACTGCCTGCTCTCCACCAAACCTCAGACTCAATAAGTTCCTGTCTCCTACCATCTTAAATTCCTCTCTCTATCCAGTCGTGTCTCTCCTGTCTCCACCTCCCTAGTACTGGGACTGAAGGAGTATTATCCCAAGTGCTGGGATTAAAGGTGTGAGCTCTGTTTCTTTTTTAGACAGATTCACTCTCATGTAGCCCAGGGTGGCCTTAAAATCAACAGAGATCCATCTGCCGTTGTCTCCAGAGTACTGGGGTGTGTGCTACCCCTTCCTGGCGTCTCTTGGCTAGCTAGTGTGGCTAGCTTTGCACTCTGATCTTCAGGCAAGCTTTATTTGTTATATCATAAACAAAACATCACCACAGGAAAAAGGCTTTTGACACCAATTTTCCTACTTTCTTCTTCTCTTTTCCCTTTTCCCCCTCCCTCCCTTTTGACTTCTCCTCCTTGGGCCTCCTCCTCTTCCTCCCCTCTGTTTTTTCTTCCATGTGCACACCAAGTCATGACAGTGTGACATCTAACTTGCCAGATGATCTGACAGAAGATACCTAAATGATTCCATTTGCTTTTTTTTTTTTTTCTTTACCTTGTCTTGCTTCCAAAGTGTAAGGGAGCCACTTCATGTAGGCAAATAAATTACAGCTATTGGTAACTATAGATTCTAGGAGTCATTAATTGGCAATTTATTTTTCTTCAAATTGACAGGAGTGTCTATCTTAAAACATTAGTCTTATGGCCCCTATGCACACACGCGCGCGCGCGGGGGCACACACACACACACACACACACACACACACACACACACACACACACACACACACACACACGATTCCAGGTTCTTTCCCAGTAAGCATTCATGCAACCCCTGTGCATAAGTGCTCACAGTCGCCTATCCTTCATCGTAATGGCCTTGTGGACCACAGGAGGGCGACATGTTTCATTGTTGAAACCTGTTTCTTATAGTCTGTGTTGTAAGTGCTCCAAGCTCATACATCTTATTTTTGAAACTGCCCATGTTCCTGACAGAAAATATCAGAAGGAAGTCCTAGATATTGCTACATGTCAAAGGTGAATTCATCTTTATGCTGTCCAGTTTTGTGAGTAGGTTAAAAAGAAGCTAGGGGACGTGGAAAGAGTAAGGTCAGCGTTATACCACAATAGTTTGAGAGCACACTGTTAGAAACAGCGAAGAAATGCTAAGAGGAATTCACATTACAGTCACCAGAGTGACTATGACAGAAATTATGGGACTGATATTGTTTTATCTTTTGAAACAGAGAACGCTGAAGGTTAGCTCCATATAAATTGGTAAAACATGGGAAATTACAAAGTGGTGGTGGTGGTGGGGGGGAGCAAATGGGAGACTGTTGAATTTGTCGCCCTCGTGTGATCAACCAATGACATTACAATGAAGGATATGCCACTTTAAGCTCTTTTGCACAGGTTTTGGAAGAAAACTTACTGGAAAAAGAGGCAGAAGAATTTAGTGTGTGTGTGTGTGTGTGTGTGTGTGTGTGTGTGTGTGTGTGTGTGTGTGTGTGTGTGTGTGCCAAATGACTAATGTTTTAAGACATAATTAGATAATTAATGCAGTTGAATTGTTGTAACATGAAGAACTTCATTTTCCACAGTTGATAATTCAAAGCAAGCCTATAAATAACTTTTTTACAATGAAATTGTCTTATTTACATGTCTCCATACTTGATACTCATATTTACTGTAAAACTATTTTATTTGTCTCCAGACTTGTGTTTTGAGGAGGAGGAAATTGATCTTTATTTTATTGTCATTTATCTGGAATACATATCTCAAATATTTATTTATTTTAGATATATGGTGTTAGTCTGCTTGTTCATAGGTGCCTCATATGTTTTCAATGGCTGCAGATCTTAGAACAAGCTGGATCCCTGGAACTGGAGTGGCTTTGTGGGTACTAGGAACTGAACCTGAGTCCTCTCTAAGAGCAGGTAGTGCCATTAATCACTGTGCCATATTTATGGTTCCCTAGAAAAACTAGAAAGGATACCTCAGCTGCCATGGAACACATTGTGCACATTATTTTCTCTAAAGCTGACTTAGTATTTTTGTTTTAAGGAAAAACAAATTATTTTTTTTCTCATTGGAAATCTTTTACTGAGCCAGGTCTGGCTGTGCATGCCCGTGATCTCAGAATCTGAGAGAATGGAGGATTATGCATTGGGAGTCAGCGTAGGCTACATGGTAAGATCTTGTATTGGAAAAAACTCTATTACTGTTATCAGTTTGTGAGTACCCTCTGAGCTAGAGGGAAATCATGTTTCTGTGATTAGCTTATGCAGTTTTGACAGCACGTTTGATCACATTTAAAAGAAATTTAAAGAGAATTGAAATGTTAAAGGAAAAACATTCAGTTATTTACATGGTATTTCACTGAGGTGGAAGCATTAAAAGTTTTGAAATATATGTTGATTTCTAAGACCATAAGGTTGCTTTCTGGACAATCACAGCATTGTGATGAATTGAGCCTCATAAGGCTTTGCACAATTAGAAAGCATTAAGGTAACTGCTGAAAGGCAACAAGTTCAATAAATTTAGTCAAGTGATAACAATGTCTATATTCCTGCTGTAATGCAGAACACTAACTAAATTTGCAATCTTCCCAGAAAGGAAAAATACATTGTTCATGCATTTTTATAATTGAAATTCTGAAAATCAAAGAGAATTTGGTATTACTTTAAAAGTAGAATTAAGAAAGAATATTCACTGTTTGTAAAGACTAAAAAATACACTTCAAGTATAGTAATTTAAATTATAAAGGAGTGCGAGCCGATAAGCTGTATTAAGTTCATCAGTATCCCACAGGTCTCCAAGAAGGAAAACGTTGCACAATTTGTGTTAAAATGGAAGTAGCTTTCCTGGTTTGCTCTCTGTTTCTTGTGGTTAAACCACCATGACTAAAACTAACTTGCGGATGAAAAGTTGTTACTTGGCTTATGGGTTACATCATTGAAGGAGGGCAAGGCATGAATTGAAGGCAGGAATTGAAGCAGGGACCATACAGGAATGCTGCTTACTGGCTTGCTACTTTTTATCCACAGTCCAGGCCCACTTTTCCTTGGACAATGCTGCCCACGATGGGTTGTACTCTTCCATGTCATCTACTCGTAAAGAAAATGCCCCCTACACATACCCACAGGCGAGTGTGATGGGAGCAGTTCTCAGATGAGGTTACCCTTTCCCAGCTGACTATAGATTATGTCAAGTTGAGAGCTGAAGCTGACAGTGACTATACTATGGTGGTTTGAATGAAGACATCCCCCATAGGCTCATATATTCGAGTGCACGGTTACCAGTTGGTGAATCTGTTTGGGAAGGATTAATGCAGGAGTTCTTTCACTGGATGGGAGTGGGCTTTGAGTTTCAAAACCCCATAGACCATTCTGAGCTAGGACTCTGTATGCCTCCTGCTTGTGGATCAGATGCAAGCTAAGCTCCCAAATACTACAGCAGAACCCTGCCTGTTTGCCTCTCTTGCTGCTGTATTCCCTTCCATGTTGGTCATTGACTGTGGGCCTCAGGAACTGTGAGCCCCAATTAAATGCTTTGTTTTACAAGTTATTTTGGTTCTGGGTTTTTGGCAGGGCAATAGAAAAGTAATTAATGCAGTAACCATCATTTTATTTTTTTCTGGTCATATATAGGACTTGCCACTGAGAATATAATTAATGGGTATTGAAAGTTTTACAACAAAAACTGTGATATGTCAAAATTGTTGATATTTTGATAAACATTGTGATTTCTATAGTTTAGGTCTTGAGTGTTTTTCACAGGCCCATATGCTGAAGGCTTGATCTTGGGCTATTTGGCATGGGGTGGAGTCTTTTAAAAAGGGGGTCATGGTTGGGTCACTGGAGTCCTAGTCTTGAAAGAGATCGCCAGACCACAGACTTGCTCGCTCCCTAGCATTGTGATTTCTGCAGCTTAGATCCTGAGTGTGTCATTTCTTAGTTGTTCAAACACTCTTAATTCTTTTTTAAAATGTCGTGTCTTCTCTTCTGCAAAGTGATACTGAGCATGTCACATGTCTTGAAAGACCAGGTTTGGAGAGAGAGGGATCCTGAGCATCTTTCTCATACTCTTTGTGAAAGTTACCATGGTTCCAACTGGGAGGCAGAGGTAGCCGACTCCTCTATCTACCCGCTGCCATGGAGTAGACATCTTGTCAACCTTGTTCACAGTTCTATTCAGCAACATGGGGACTTCTAAACAGAAATGACACAGTGAATACTCACAGAAAGAACAAAGGATTCACTGTATCTTTGTCTTTAGTCATGTTGTCTGTTTTTATTTTTTAACCTTTAATTTTGTCTTTTTATTAAAACAGGGTCTCACCATATATGTTGGGTGACTAGCAACTCCCTATCTAGAATAGACTGGCCTCGAACTTACAGAGATCCATCTGTTATATATTTCTAAACAACAGCACTACTTCAAGGAAAACAAATGTTATTTTTACTCTTCTCCCATCCTTCTGAAACTAGGCAGGAATTTGTGATGTTTACTGCTGGAAGTAAAGCGACTATGGAGCATCTGAAAGAGTCGTGGACTCAGTTGTCTGTATGACTCAAATCTCAAATCTCACAATGAAAATGGGCATTTACAGTGGCAGCTGCAGACTGTGCACCACAGCTCAGCTATGTGTTCCTGCCCGGACCGCAATGACAATGGCCACAATGGCAAAGATGCAGCACCAGGCTTCATTTCTTACATGATGAGTGCAATAACCAACCTGCTTTCACTGGAACCTCACTTCCCTTTATACTGACTAGGAGACTGTGGACCGTATAGTTAATTTCTTAACTATTTGGCACTTTAATTACAGATGATATGGAGACAACAGCATTTATCACTGCTTTTTTTCACTTCACCTATTTAACCCTCTAAAAGCTCCAGGCAGTACCTGAAACCTCCTACATATACACAGAACGAGCTTGTCATTAAATCCTATGCTGTCCCAGGGTTTGGGCAGGGTGGACATAACTGTGGGAAAACAAAATCAAGTAAATGAAAATACACATTGTCCTAGTTAGCTTCTTTCTCACTGTGGTGAAACACTGACCAAAAAATAGCTTGAGGGGGAAAGGTTTGTCTTATCTTACATCTTACAGTCTGTCATGGACAGAAGACAAGGCAGGGACCTGGAGCAAGCCATGGAGGAAATCTGCTGATCGGCTCTCTTCTCACAGTGGCTTGCTCAGTCTGCTTTCCTATACAACTGCAGACCCACTGTCAAAGCTGACACCACCATCAGTGGGCTAGGCCTAGCTGTCAATCGTCATTCAGAAAAGGAGCCACAGATGTGCTCACCGGACAACCTGATATAGACAGTTCTTAGTCTCAGGTTCCCTCTTCTCAGGCAACCCTAGTTTGACAAACATATACATAAAATGAAATTTTTGACCACTTATCCCTTATCTCAAATCTAAATTAGAGTGGTGTGGAAGCAGCTGGGATGGTGTAAAAACTCTCAAGTTTCATAGTTTGGCTCAAATCTAAGATCACTAGTTCCTTCTCTGCAGTCTGAGGTAATTACAGTGGGATGCTGTTTCTGTTAGTATTTGATTAACAGAGTTATGAATATTCAATTTTTTTTAGATAAATGTCTCATATAAACATGCTTTATGTGTATCAAATAAGTGTATTAGAACTGTATGAGCTTAAGATAGGTCTTCCATTATCGAATATTTGTTCTTAACAAAGTTTATGCATGTGTGACTCTATATAAGTATGAGCATGTGAGTGCAGATGCTTGTAGAGGCCAGAAGGTGGCCCTGGATCCCTGGAGCTGGAGTAATGGGCAGTTTTCAGCCACTAGATCTCAGGACTGGGGCTAAACTCCAATCCTCTGCAAAAGCAGCAAGAGATTTTAGCCACTGACCCACCTCTCTGAACCATGTGTACTTTAATTTCTGTGAGATGGAAGCACTAATGCTTTGTGGACTACTACACCAGTCCAGAAATTGCTTAATCAGCATGTAAATTAGAGTCACACGTTTCTTCTTCCTCCCCTGTGTGGCAATAAAATATCACAATTTCAGCTTTTTTTCTTCAACATTGAAGGCAATTTGAGGAATCGTAAGCTTATTAGCATTGAGGTATCAGTTGGACTTTGTGATATAAGTCTGCCTAGCTTTTAGATGCGCAGTCCTGGAACTGTCAACAATGGGTGAGCCAGAAGCCAGATTCAGGAGAAATTTCTAAACAACTCTCTTTTGGCCTCATTATGTTATAGTCAACACAGATATGTTACAAAGTGATGTGTTATCTGACATTTATTTTTATGATGAAACACCTCATACTATATAAAAAGTCACACACTAGAAATCTGTTATCTGATGGAAATGACAGGACACTAGGATTTTCGCTTCAAGCAGGTAATTGGAAGATTTTGTAGATGAAACCTGACAAAATAGCCAAGTTCATGCGCATTATACAATTTGGGTTGGGAGTATCTCAAGACATCACACAGGGAAGAAAATTCACATCTAACAACATGAAATCACATCATCAAAGTACACTCATCCCTTTCTTGGCAGATTATTATATATACAGTTATGAATATTAATCTGGTTGGACTTAAGCTACATTGACAGGGACATAAATAATCTTCAAATAGGACAAGACTTGTGACATTTTTTCTGCCATTAATGGGCTCTCATTTATACATGCATTCCCTTTGTTTCTAGGTGGTTATGTGGAAGCAGGCCTATGATGGCCTCAATAGGTCCCTCACAAACTATTTTCTTAAGAAACCAATTGGCTTGTTGTCAGGCTGAGCAACTAGTCATCCTGGGATGCTATAGCCAAACAGTACTATAAGTGCCACAGAGTGAGTGTGTTAAAACAACAGCCATTTACATTTTATCATGATAGAGTCCAAGAGGTTTAAGTTCAAGGGATGACATCTGCCTAAATTGTAGACAGCTACTTCCAGGCTGTGTCCCAACTGGGGCGGGGGAACTAACTTCTTACGTGGGAATAGATTTAATAAGAATCCTGCTCTCTGGTCTCTTCTAAATTTAAGTGTGCACCATTTGGCACTGTTTCCTAAATCCTAGCCCTTGGAAGTTAAGTCTTCAACTTACAAATTTTGGTGGTTTATGAGACAAATTTCCAGTTCATCACACAAAGGCTGAAGTTACAAATTCATGTTACTGTTTCAGTCTGGATTGTCAAGGAATTTTATGAAAATATTTCATCATGTTTTAATAACTATACTGAAATAAACACCTGCTCATTAAGCTAAGTAATTCCACATTGGCAGCAAGCCATCAAGATAGAACTATGTTCCTTAAATGTGCCCGACTGAAACCCATATTCAGAAATCTTACCTTCCGAGACAACTTTCCTGGAACATCACTGTTTTTCTTAAGATGAAGTTGGAAAACAGATTTATTTTTCTGAAATATTTTGTGGCTCCCTAAACAGTGATCCCTGAGGAAGAAAAAGGAAATACACAATTGTATCTTCACAAAGTTCTCCAAAATGTGAAAAGGCATGCTTCCTCAAAGACGTCATTGTGAGCACATGCAACTCATTGTGTTCATCCATACATATGTTCATATGAGGATTTCTGTATTATGTATATACATTTTCTGTACTCTGCTAAATGAATACTGAAAGAAGATATGCATATCTAGCTATATACGACAGTGTATTATATTTTTTAACTTCAGTGTAGAAAAGGATTACCTGCAGAATGGGCATATTAAATTACAGTAAAGGATACTCTATATGTGCTCAGAGCCAGCCACCTCAACATCCTTCGGGATGGGCTAATTGATGCCATGATGTCTGTGTGAGGACCATTTTATCCAGTAAGCAGAGTGGTGCTGTGGAAACAGCATGGGCTTTCAAGACACATTTACCAGCTCTACTAAATTAGGTATGGTAATTAAATTTAAATTATCAGGAATTAAATACAATCTTCCTTAGAATTAACATATTAATATATACATCAAAGGATTAACAAGAAAATTTTGTCTAATTTATTTTATATTATTATACAATATAGAATAATAAAAATGTTATTTATTAATATAACAATTAATTGCATAATTATATAATATAATACAGATTATACACCAAAAAAGAAAAGTAAATATAAAAAGTCATTTTGTATTTCGTGAGTATGTGTTGGCCTTATTTCTTTCTTTCTATTTCTCAACATATTTTCCCTGTAAATTATTTTCCAAATACAAATTACATGATGGTCAAAATTAATTTTCATTTCAAAACATGCCGTATCAAATAAGAATCGATTCTTCTGTGAAATGAAGGGCTTCTGTATCTAGCAATTTTGACAATACGTTAAAACACTACTGCATGCATATTAAATATACGTAAATTAAACAAAACATTAAAATTTTGTTTTCCAAATTGTTATTGCTATTTGTCAGATAAATTTAAAATCATGTGACCTTCTATTGGCTCTTGCTATTCTAGAGAAAAATGAAAGAAAAGAGTAAATAAACATTTAAAAAAACAAGAGAAAAGGTGATGTGCACTGAGAGAGGCCAGGAACAAGAGTTCCTTCTGTGGGAAAGTGCCATCATTAGTCAATGCTTATACTGAAGGAAGAGAAAGATGCCCCATCTTAGTTAGATGTAAATATAGTTGACATTTTCAAAAAGAAGCCTCTGGTTACTATATGATTTCCTTTTCTTTTCTTTTTAAGTATTTATTTTTAATTCTCTGGGCTCTAACATTCTTCATCACAGCTGTGGATTTCAGTATCTCTGACTGATAGTTATTAAAAAGGGGTGCACTGTGTTAATGTATTCTTTTCAAAGGATCTTGATTAAATACATGAAGGATTACCAAAAGGAAAAACTGATGTAGTCATTTGGGGCCTTTACGCTGATAGTTTGCTCAGTTTCTGGGAATATCTGTTTCTAACCATGTCAAACAATAGATCACACTGTTCACATGTTATAAAGCATCTATAATTAAAAAGATTATTTGCTTAAACTTTATGTGTATGGGTGTTTTACCAATGAGTGTTTCTGTGTACCATGATCATTCTGGGTGCCCAATGGGGATTTGTTGCCCTCTTCTGACTATTTGGCATGTATAAAACTTTACATTTCAATTAATTGATACAGATAAAAGTTTATGCTGTTTTTTATTCTTCATGTCTACTAGTGTATCAAGATTTCTGCAGTTTGTTATTTATTCTTCCAATGACTCCTTGACTCTAGTTGCCTGCTACTTAGCATCCCAGGTACAGCTATGCACAGACATGCTGTGTAAGATGAAAGGTTAAATATGTGTTCATAATTACCCCTATTTCCTACTTGAAAATAGCTCATGTTATTTGAAAGTATGATTATAGCATTCTATTTATGTAAATAATGAATAATAAGCATAATACCAAAACGATATGCAAATGCTCATATATGTCTTATGGGGGCAAGGATGCCAATGAATGTACAGGTGTTTTTACTGATTCTCACTCATTACTGTGATTATACCTTATACATCTACATTTACACAGTGTTTTCTTTGTAATAAACATATATACCACTGATTGACAGGACAGCGGGTTTCAAAGCATTATTTTCTTTGTGCTACTTTGAGACACGGTCTATGTGGGAGTTTGAATGAGGAATATCCCATAGTTTGATTCTTTGAGCACTTGGTCCTTGGAAGTGGATCCTTGCTGACAGAGGTATATCCCTGGGGGTGGGTTTTGAGACTTTCTAGCTTATCCCCTTCCCTCCCTCCCTCCCTCTCTCTCTCTCTCTCTCTCTCTCTCTCTCTCTCTCTCTCTCTCTCTCTGCTCTGCTCTGTGTGGGTGGATATGGGATCTTCTTGTTCCCGCCACTGCACTTTCTCTGATTACTGCCATGGCTTCCTTTCCATGGTGGAAACATCAGTCAAAATGAACCCTTTCTTCCTTAAGCTCTTTTGTTATGATATTCTGTCACAGCAGCAGAGAATTAATATTATTTTTAAATTTATTTAGTATTAATTAAAATTAATAAGGTCTCTATAAGTAGACAAAGCTGCTCTCAAACTTATGGGAGTCCTGCAGCAACAACTCAATGGGCTGGGATTACTTAAGCCACACTATCTAAACGTTTACTTTCACATTTAGAAAGTACTTCTGGATTGGGTTGAAACTCAATGTAAAATGGTCATCTAGCAATCTGGGGCCAGTCTCCAGCATCTATGTGAAGGATCCTGGATAGGAGTGTAGTGTAAGATGTCACTATAATACCATGAAAACGATTACCCTTTGGTTTTATAAACACGGAGAGCCAGGGCCACTGACAACTTTTGGAAATGTTTCTTCAGGAATGTTCAGCAATTTAGCTGAACTTTTAGTCCTCCCTCTAAGTAGGCCATTTAAGGCAAGTATAGCAAAATGTTAACATATTAATGTGATGGTTAATATTGATTGTCACCTGGATTGGATCTAGAGTCACTGCAGAGACAAATCTCTCTCATAAGAGAGTTTTCTAACTTAGGTTAACTGTGGTGGGAAAAGCCTTCCTAAGTGAGGGTGGATGTCACCATTGCACGGGCTGGTGTCTTGGACTTCATAAATGGTGGGAGCTGGCTTTGTGCCAGCATTCATCACCTTTTGCTTCCTGCCTACAGATGTGACCTCATGCTCTTGCCTCTCTGAATTCCCCTCCATGACGGACTACATCCCATTGAACTGTAAGCAGAAATAAAACCTACTTCCGTAAATTGCCCCATGTCAGGTATTTTGTCGGGGCTGAAAGAGAACAGATAGAATCCGTGACATTGTGGGTGTTTCTGCAAACCAATGCTACTCAGTTACTGTCATTTCTCTTTTGGGGGAACATGGATAGTAGGAGTTAAATTTCTTAAATTAAAGAGACAATAACAGGTTAAATTCCAAATCCTGGGCTGGCAAGCCTGAATTAGTTAGCAAAGAGCAGTCACGGATTTGAGCAAAAGTACTTTCAGGAGGCATAAGTTGATACCAACAGCTTTTACTCTGTAAGGAAATGGACCAAATAGATTTAAGCTTGTCCACTCAAATCTTCTGCTTTTCTATAAAAAAGCAACTATCCTTAATATTCTTCATATGAATGTGCCTTCATTTTTCATATAAAGGGTACAAAGCTCTAGTTAGCTCAAAATAAAATTACCTAAATACAATTGAAACTTCTGTTTAACTTGGAGAGATATTTTATCACAAGTTACACCACCTTTGTCTTTTATTTATGCAGCCAGAACAATTAAGTTAAGCAATTGACCTTAGTAATTAAGCAAAGCAATCTCCCTAGAAAGAGTTACCTATGACATGGACTCAATAAACACATAAGTGATGATAACAATTTGTGTTGTCTGAGAAAATATACACTGGGCTCTCCTAAGCTCTTCTAGCAGCACACAAAATATTGCAGTTATCACTACTGGAAATCAGGCAGAGAGATTTGATTCCATCTCAAGGTTTCGTTATTTCTCCAGCAAATCTCTAGAGAAGAGAAACATTCTGTGGACTTTACTAATTTCAAGCCTTCAAGAACAAAGACTGAAATAGCACATTAACCTTTATCAAGGTTGCATTACTAAGGAATGCCACCTTTCTCTGTCAAACCATTTGTTTTAAGAATATCAGAGAACCAGGCTATTTCAACATCAACTAATTGAAAGAGATTTCATAATTATTAGCTTTGGTAAATAGTGATTTGAGGTAACAAAAGTAACTTGGTACCTGCATGCTGGCTGTTATGTGCCTAAGTATAGTTAGGGTAGCTCTACTTAGAGTTGATTTCCTATGTCTTTTTGCAAATGCCCTGCAGTGGGTCTGTGCTCTCTTTATCACATCTCTTGGTCAATAATGCTTCTCCCATTTTATCTGTTTCAAAATCCATGATCTGGAATATGCTATGGTCCTTACATGTAGCACAAACTAATAAGGCCAAGCAGTCTGCATTGTTTGAGTTTGAGTGATTGGCTGGGAATCAAATGCAAGTCTGTTGTGTGTTATTTTTGTTGTCAGCTAATTGCTATGAATAGGTACTACAATTAGTTTAAAGTTTCAGAAAATTTCCTGGGAATGAACTTAAAACTAAAGTAACCCATGAGACAAAACACATTCTCAGCTGTATGAGTGGGCTCTGTGGTGACCTGCTCTTTTCTATTCTATGACAGCCCTGGGTTCTGATAAGTGAAGGATGCTCAATGAAAGTTCAAGACCTATAACAGAGTCTTTAAATGTGGTAAAAAATTTCATTTGTTAGCTAAATGAAATCCTCAATTTTGTTGAGAAGAAAAAAGTTACATACCCAGGATAGCTAAAGCCCAGTGCTTACTGCCTATTAATATAGTATCTTAGCCTAAACTGTGTGTGACTCCGTCTTTTCCCCACTGGTGACAAGAGGGTTAATTTTTACTTTGAATAGAAGGCAATTACACTTTGCAATCAAGTGTTTAATGGTTCAGCTCATACAAATTATCTAAGGTGAATTGAAGTAGTTATAAAGGGAAAGCCTTCAAGATTATTTAAAAACCATGCATTCCTGTAGATGTTGGCCTCCAGACAAAGGGCTAACACTATGTAGTAGCATCATTCTTCATAGATTATGAATTAGCATCTGAGGAAACACTCGAGTGAAAAGTATCGAGTTGAAATGAAGGTACAACTGTCATCATCCAGAAGAAAGACAAACATACTGAGTAGGGAACAGCTCATCGACTTCCAGGTGTCTATAGCCCTGCACCCAAGGATAACACAACTCATGTTTCTGAATTCAGGCTGCAACTGGTGTGTCAGATGGTGCCAGAAGCTTGAGGGGGCCGTGTGGAATGGATTACCATGGAGACCCCTCTCCATGGTTATTATACTGGAGGCCGGGGGAAAGGAAGGTAGTGAAAGAGTTTAATGTTTTATGAACGAATCAAGTGATTTCTGTCTCCCAATTGTATTTCTCCTTCATTCTTATGTTAATTTGCTGATTCCATTATTCCATGTTTCATATTACTGAATATTTTATATAATGTTTGTATGGGATTATGAGGAACCTGGAGAAGTTTCTATTATAACTCTTGAATTTACTTTCTATTCATAATACATCATATTATATAAAATCTCATTTAAAAGGGGATTAAGAAATTTGACACCACTGGAGAATAGCTTGCCCTATCAACACAAAAGAATGACCATGTTTCCCATTGTGGGAAAGGGTTTGTTTTGATGACATTTATTGACTTACATTATCCTAAAATTTAAAAAATGCACACAAGCAGAAATTTGCAATGACAGTTAAAATACATAATACAGTATAAAATATCTAGCCACACAAGGGTTATTTAGTGTCTTTACTGTGGTTCTTGTTTCTGTCTCTTTCCCTTAAGCTTTCCTGAGTCGGCAGGAGTTTCGGTTTACCCAAGGCATAATTATCTTTATGGCTATTAATGAACATGTATTTTTGTTCACATTTTTTGGAACTGCCAGTCTTTCACACTGAGAAGAACATCCCCTCTTCAGAACTCTGCAGCCTCCTCTCCCGTGTCTTGTGTCCCACGTTCTCATCTTCTCCTGCCCCTGAGTTTACAGTGGTCTATTTGTGCCCTTAATTTTCTGTGCTATGCATGGAAAATATATGCACTTTTATTATAATAAGTCAATTAAATTGCTCCCACAATTCCTTCCAGTTTTCCTGAAATCAGATTCACTTTCTACATGTCGAATGCCCTTTAGCACTGAAATACTCAACCTGTCTCCAAACTGATTGATAACTCTGCTTCCCCTAAATATCTGTTTCCCTAAGTGCTGTGTTACTGAACTTCCTGTGTGATCTCATCATTGTTGTGTGTGTCTGCCTCCACCAGTCCTCACCACTTCAGTACCTCACGCTGCCTGGGTGGGCCCTGGAGTTCTAGCTTGGTAGACATTTCATATGTACACTAACACTCATCTCTTAATTCTTTTAATGTTTTTATTTTGTTCTGAATTACATGAGTCTGTGTGTACTCATGTGTACAAATAAATATGAGGGCAGGTGCCTGTGGAGGCCAGAAGAGAGCATTCTCAGAGCTGCAGTTACTAGTGGTTTTGAGGCAGTGTGGGTGCTGGGAACCAAACTCATGACTTCTTCAAGAGCAGTGTATACTCTTAACCACTGAGCTGTGTCTCATAACCAGTTAATTACTTTTAGTGCTTTTGTTGGTTTATGGCAGTCTTGCTGTGTGTCTTAGCCTTGGATAGAACTCATGATCAAGTCTCAGCTTCATGAATGCTGGGCCGACAGACTACTACCCCTGTGCTGGGATCCAGGGATTTAAAGTGTACTTTTTAACCTTCATTGTCATATAAGGTAAGTTTTTTACACATTTATTTCCTTAAATGTTAAACATCCTATGGGAAGCTCATAAAGAAAAATGAATAATTATCATATGTTTTATAGATCTTTTCAGCTGTAACTATTCAAATACAGATTTCATGCTTTTTATTTAAAGAAACATGTAAATTAAGGCATAGTTTTGCTTTTATAACCTACCACACATCTATTTATATAATTTATATTACCATTTTAAAATCATTTATGAATGCCATATTTCATTAAGTTATGTCTCAAGTTTTAAGTCGCACTTATTTTGAGTAA
Organism: Cricetulus griseus; assembly: GCF_003668045.3. NCBI lineage: Eukaryota > Metazoa > Chordata > Mammalia > Rodentia > Cricetidae > Cricetulus > Cricetulus griseus. The sequence goes on from NC_048601.1 coordinate 9,490,612, forward strand.
TGTGAAAATCGAGCTATTTTCCAGGTTTTCTTTTTCTTTTACCCACAGGATGGGATTTGAAACTACACCAGATATCATTATAGCCAAAGATCTTTGTGCATTTATGAATTTTCCTTAGAAATATTTGTAGAAGCAAAGGGTTGAGGACATAGCTCAGTTGGTAGTTGCTTACCTGATATACACAAAGACCTGGGTCCTGTCAACACCTTGTAAACCAAGTGCAGTGGATTGGCATATGTCTGCACTCTCAGCATTTTGGAGGGAGAGGCAGAATAATTAGAATTTAAAGGGGCAACATAGCAAGATTGAGGTCAGCCGATAGACATGAGGTCTTTAAAAAGATAAGCTGTAGTAGCAGAATTGCTAAACAGATTAAAGACATTACAAAGTCTTTTGATGCCAAACTCTTCAGCTCCTGCTGAATCTGTTTATATCTTAACAACTGAATGATGCCAATTATTTTACTGAATTTTGTCATTAGCATTTTAACAATTTGTTATTCAAAAATGACACTTGATTGTTTAATTGCACACTTCTTATTAAACTCAGTATCCTTGTCTATTTGAATTGTGTTTCCCAGTCTTACTCTCTCCAGATCCAGGCTACAAATCTGCTACCATGCCTGGCTTTTTACATGGATGTTGACAATTTACCTCAGTTCCTCATGCTTGCATGGCAAGCTGTCTCTGAAGCCCCTCACCCTTCACTTTTTTCTGCTTAGTTTTCACAAGAAGGGTTCTCTGTGTATCCCTGACTGTCCTGGAATTTGCTCTGTAGACCAGGCTGGACTCAGGCTCACAGAAACCTTTGCCTTCCAAGTGCTGGGATTAAAGGCATGTGCCACCACGCCCATCCATTTTTCCTAAAGAATAACTTGGTGTTTCGCATTCTTGAGCCCGTTTTTGTCTGTTGATGGTTATTTGTAAGAAAAAAATCACTAGTCCATTTTACATATTTTGAGGCTGTTGTGATTGTCTGTAATGGAGTTCCTGCATGAGTGTTCACTGTTTAATTAGTTGGCCATTCTGCTCTTGCTGTCCCCTGCCTTCTCCTCTGACCTGTAGCCAGGTGATTTTCAGTGTTATGATGACACTCACACTGGGACCAGAAAGATGGCAGGGATTGTGTAGAAGTCATCTGTGTATTTTAATTCACTGACCAAATATTTGTCCATGCCTCGTTTAGTGCTTTGGGAATGGGAAACTCTGACCTCTGTCTTTATCCTTCCCAACCCCTGCAAAATTGTCTGCATTTTCCCCACAACCTCAGCACAAAGAGCTATTTTATTTCTCTCTGATTCCACTCATGTGTTTTACAGTGAAACGTCACAGCGGTTCAAGCAAACACCAGTTTGAATTTACATTTGTTCTAGCTCTGTATTACCTCGAAGACAGACTGAATGTCCCCATGTATAAAGTAGGAGGTCCTATGATAACTATTTCCTGGATATGTTGTAAGGTTTAAATATCTTGCCAACACAAAGCAATTGGTTAATATTTGCTGGCAGATGCTGTTGTTACCATTACAATTTTATCTAATAGAATATTCAAAATGGATTATGGTGTTTGTATGAAAGTCTAAAGTATTTCATAATTAACATACTGCATGTTACATGTGTTCCTTCTACAGAAAACTTATTTCTTTTTATGTGAATTGTATGTACAAATGTGTACACAGGTAGGGTTGACCAAGCTGGTATGTGTGAGCCAGAGGTTAATGATGGCATGTCATCCTGAGTCACTCTCCACTGTACTCCTGAGACAAGCATCTCACTGGACAAGATATTTTCAAGTGCATTCATGGTAGGACAATGACCAAATGGAGTTCTCAAACAAAATGCTTTTTTATTCTCATGAGATGCTTCTAAAATTTACAGTCTCTACAAGCCCAAAGGAAGAACCTCACTGCAAAACACTTGAGCCTTTATGGTCTACTACAGAGAAGGATTTACCTTTTCTTGATGCATTTGCATTTTTCAGGGTTGTCCCTGAGGTATGTCAAGCAAATGGTTTGTTGTGACAACTGAAAATGTTTTTTTCTTTTTTTAAAAAAAACAAATAAATATTTAAAGTTTAAACTCATAGCACACTTCAGGTTGTTTTAGTGAACTGTCTAAACTATTTAAAAGGGTGTTTAAAACTTGTGTGATTTTTTTTTTCACATTCTACCATTCCTGCAAGTCTATTTGTTTACGTATGTTATTGGCTAGAACCTGAAAATGAGGAGGAACTTCTGATATTTTTCTTTCTGGGACTTTTTGGCCTCTCTTAAAAGTATACCTTCTAGGCCCATCAAATTTTGTGGTTACCTTTTTATTCAGAGTTGAATAATATTCATGTATGTGTGTGTGTGTGTACGCACGCATATGCACCAAATTATCTTTATTTATTCATCTGCTGATGTGCAATTTGGTTGATTTAAATTAATTTCTGTCATGAATAAATCAGCAATAAACATAGAGTTTCCACATCTCTATAGAAGGTTACAGAGTTTTCGGGAAACAACTGGGTCACATGGAAATTTTCTTTTTAACTTTGTGAAAAGTCTTCACACTGACTTTCACACTGGCTGTATTAGCTTGCACTCCCACCAGAAATGAGCAAGGGTTCTTTTTTTCCCCTACATCCTTTCCAACATTTGCTGTTGGGTGTTTTGATGATAGCCTTTCTAACTGGGATGAGGCAGTAGCTTATTACATGGGACAGGAAGAACTGTATGCAAGTAATGGGCATGAGTTATGAAAGAGGATATAATTCCATATCTAGTTTAAGCTCTGTATTGGATTTCTCTCTCTCTCTCTCTCTCTCTCTCTCTCTCTCTCTCTCTCTCTCTCCCTCCCTCTCCCCCCCCCGTGTGTGTGTGTGTGTGTGTGTGTGTGTGTGTGTGTGTGTAGTGAATTAATGCATAAAAATGAATTCTATAGTTGAAAGTATAAAATCTAAACTCAATCTACCACTTTTGAATGGCTGTTTAACTATCTAGAAGTTCAGTGAGATGTATAGACTTTGGATCTGATTGATGCCAGTGTTCTTTTATTTGAAAATTTTTATAATTCATAAAAATAAAATAAATATAAGCTAAAAACTTACACATTTATAGAATTACTGTAATTCTTAATCTTAAAATTCCTATATTTAAAAAATCATTATACGATCAACATACTTTTAATATTCTAGATTAAAATATTGTTTATCATCAAAGAATTAATTCATACTTCAAACTTTAATCTCTCCCAGAGAGCTTTATTACAAGGAGGGAGCCAATAGCTCCTGAGTTTTAAGGTTGAAATTCCTGTTCCCTGGGTACCATCATCCAAGGATAACTGAAAGTGGGTGTAACCCTCAGACACCAACCCCCTAATGACTGATAACTTGTCAACTAGACACTGCATCCCAAAGCTTTCAAAACATCACACGTCAGCACCATCAGCTGCAGACCAAGCATTCAAACATTCAAGCTTGTTAGAAGCATCTCATATGAAACCCCTCAGCATATCCTCAACAGAACACACTGCTTGCAAGATGTCCTTTAAAAACACAAGACAAAACCTTGCCGATTAAAACCGACAAAGTATAACAACCACAATTGACTTTAATAAGATACTTACATCTGTAAAAATTCTTCAGAACCACATACACTTAGAAGATACTCTTTGGGGAAAAGTTGCTCATTTGCACATAAAAGCAGAGTTTCAGCAATTAGGTCTTTGACAAGATAATTAGCTGAAAACAAAAGTGAATAATAAACGTGAGTAAGAGCTTATGAAACACTGACTGTGAAGCCTTTGAGCACAGAACCTGATAATCACATTATGAAGCATTGTGGCCAGCTAGCTCCACCAAGGGGAATTAAAGTACAACACGCTTATTTGTCTATTTATTAGCTTCATGGTTATTTTAGATAAAGCACACTTGCAATCATTTTCAAGTTCAGTTCAGTCTGGATGGGAAATGTCAACGCTAGGTATTGTGTTTCTCATATTAAAAGCATTTGATCCATTATAGCTCTACACAAAAGATAGTCTTAGGAGGCTGGAGGGATGGGTCTGCGGTTAAGAGCACCGACTGCTCTTCCAGAGGACATGAGTTCAATCCTCAGCACCCACATGACAGTTCACAACTGTCTGTAACTCCAGTTCTAGGAGATCGGAGGTTGTGTTTTCTCCCCAAGGGCACCAGGTACATGCACAGTGCCTAGACATACATGCAGGCAAAACATCCATACACATAATAAAAATAAAATAAACTTTTAAAAGAAAAAGGAAGGAAAATGTTTGGGGCTGGAGAGGTGGCTCAGTGGTAAAGAGCACTTTCTGCTCCAGCAGAGAGCCCACATTTGGGTCCCCTCACCCACATCTAGAGCATCAGAGATACCTGTAACCTCAGTTCCAGGGGATATGGTGACGCCTGCTGGCCTCAGCAGGGACTGCACATATATGTTCCAGGCACATACACGTGGGCCCAGACATACAAATATTAAAAAAATGTAAACATAAATATTTTTCAAAATATATGCTATTGACTTGATAGTAAGATAATTTTACTACCATCAAAATGTTGTTCTCTGTTTTATGCTAAGACCTGGATATAATACAGATGTCATTATTTTTAGTGGATTTATATAAATATGTTCTTCAACCTCTGGGGCTCAGTTTCCTTATTAAAGAGTTTGTAGTGGCATAGTCTCTGCCATTTAGTGATCTGACATGTGGTTAACATAAACAACATAGATGGATATGATCAATATATTTAAATGTGTCACACCCACATTTTTAGTGTGAGCCGATGAACTTTTAGCTTGAGCCAGTCACTGGAAACAGGAGATGTTGACCCTTAAAGATACCCAACCAGTAAGAATTTTTAGTAGACAACTTCAAATGTGCAACTGAATTATCCAGTGGAGTTTTCTCTGCAATTCTGTTTGTTCAACTGTGGTTTATTTTGCAATCATATCTTCTTCTGTTCCATCTCCTCCTCCTCCTCCGCCTCCTCCTCCTCCTCCTCCTCCTCCTCCTCCTCCTCCTCCTCCTCCTCCTTCTTTTTTGGAAGAAAATGACTTTGACTGGGTAACAGAGAGGTACAAATGGCATTGCTGCTACAGAATGGAGACATGATACATTTAAAATTTAGATTTTTATGGTAGATCAAGTTGTCAACGAAGAAAGGGTTTGGGAAACAAATAACAGACGTCATAAGGGCATGGCAAGTTGCCCTAGCAAATAATGACATTGTAGCTTGGGAACATTGAAAGGATGTTATGGATTAAAGGTAACTCAGAATGAGGTCACTGGCAAAATGTTTGGCAAAAGGCTCTGCTACACAGCTGATAAAGCTGCTGGTAGGCAGTGGCCAGAAAGTATCTCCAAAGACACCTGGGTTAGACTTTGCTGGTTCCAGGGCTGCAGGTTCTGTGTTACATGGAGTATACATGGATTGTTACTTAGTTACCAATAGCCTCTTAATGTTCATGCAATACTCCACAGTCCACTGTTTACCTTCTTTCTTCCCTGCTTCAGTTTTGATGGAGCAGAAGATTCTGAAGTTTCCTACCATACAAGTTAGGCCTTATAGTTTCTTTGTGGGAAACCTACACATGGGAAGGTAAAGGACAGTTGCGGCAGTATTTGTAGGTGTTATGCCTAGCTGTGGGATGAGAAAACCTAGTTTCTAGTGTCATGTATATGGGGAAGAATACAGAAGAGAAAGTCTCAAAGAGGATTGGTCCTGAAGATCTTCTGGATTCCTTCAGTTCCAAGCAGTCAGTACACAGAGCTTCGGAGAACTGTCTGCCGAAATCTTGTGAAATAATATCTCCTGTAGATGGAGGTTTCTGTCCAGCTCATCCTACAGCCACTTTGCCCCAAAGAAACACACAGACACTATATTAATTATTAAACTGCTGGCCAATGGCTAAGCCTTCTTTTTGGCTACCTCTGTCTTAATTATTAACACATTTCTATTAACCTAGCTGTTGCCACAAGCTGTGGCTTACTGTGATCTGGTATGTTACTCCTTGGGCAGCATGGTGTTTCTTTGGGGCTTCTCTCTGCTTCTCCCGAGCCCTCTCCTGGTCTGGTAGCCCCGCCTATGCTTCAATTTCATCCTTAAGTCTTTTATGTATTCCTACTCTTAAATTCTACAGGAAATGATTACATTGTTTAAAAAATCTTTTTGTTTCTGCTTCAGCCAGCATGAGTTGGTTTCAAGCCAGAAGGTCTTAACTGGTAGATCAACACACCTTATCTGTGTCTGTAGCCTTCTGTACTTATTCACAGCCTCAGTTAGAGCAAGAGAGAAGAAAGTATCTTGACAAATATTGAACAGTAAAAACATTTCCTAGTCCATTGTGTGCCTGAATATTGTTGCCCGTTGTTATAACCCAGGTAGATGTTTAATAATCGAGCAAGTGCTGCTCTTTAAAATGAAAGGCCGTAGAGCAAAAAAACAAAAACAAAACAAAAAAATTCAGAACACTATATAACTTTAAAGAAATCTTCAAGTGGCAGAGAAGAAAATGCCCAGTAAATATGACACAATATAAACTTCTAGGAATCATATTCGGGGGCTCATTCTTGGTCAACAGTTCTGATGATTAGGATAGGATGGGCTGCACAGAGCTCTTACATTTCTCACTGTGGGAGCAGATGCCATCTTGCTTCTTTTTGTTACAAGTGATTCACACACCTGAACAAAGTACTTGCTCCTGCTGGGTAGGAAACAGCATTTTCACTTACATGTCATCCTCATCTGGAAAATTTTAGAAATTTCATTTATTTTAATTGTGCCAAAAGCTTGCTCCACCTGCTATTATTAATAGCAAGGAAACAATGACTTCTGGAGAGCTATGTAAAGAGAGTTGCTGATCTCAACTCAGATGTCTACAATAAATAGCTCATGGATGATTTTCTTTTATTTCCCTACAGGGCAAAACAGTACGAAATGGTGGTTCTAGTAACAACTATAGAAATGATGCCTGAAAGTATAGTCTTAGGTGGTTCTTTTGAATGATTTCAAGGCTCTCTATAGGCACTGAGATTTGTGTATCTGCTTGCAAATTTTCTTACCTTGTGGCAGAAGATGAAGGGTCTGTGCTGAGTTATTAGTGGAAACATTTACTCTGAACTTGGTGTCAGTGAAGAGCTGGGAGGGATAAGCTGTAGTGATGGCCCAGATTTTTCCAGAATTGGAATTAATGTCACTTGCATGATACAACTCTCTTATTCTGAAAAGTATATGCAAAGGGGAAAAAAGGGCTTAGGACATGATCTGCATCATGTTATTTTTTTTTTGAAAAACATCACCCAGTCATAAGGGGCTCCAGCAGTATCTGAACAACCCTGAAAACCAGGAAGCAGCCACCTTCCCTCTGTGGCATGGTGCAAATACTCAAGCCGGCTTGGTAGAAAGTTCAGCGGGGAACAAGGACAGAGGCAGCTCTAGGCTTCTGGAGGATGCTCCAGTTGAAATTATTAAGACTATGTTTTCCTAACTGCTAAACAAGAGGATCGACCCAGTGCGAGATTCATCACTTGCTTCTGACTTTGGTCTAATGCCACGGCTCCTGCTCTCAGATCTCTCTCATGCCTAGTTTCCTGAAAGCTGTAAGTACACTTTGGATCAGAGACACAAGTAAATAAATTTGTAGGGACAGTCCCTAATTACAGGTACTGCTTACCACACCCGTTTGGGCATGGTCACAGGTATGTAGCAGGGTGTAGATGAGAGCTAAGAGCAAGGGGAGCCTGCACACACACTCTCTCTGGGTTGAGCCAGCACTGGGAAGCATTCTGGGTCAGCACAGAGTGTCAACCTGGTCATTGGTTCCCTCGTGTGAACCTAATAAATTACCTGTTAATAACCTATATCTGATTCCATTTGTATTTCTCCATATAAATTGATTATTTTGTTGGTGCCTAATTTATAAACACCGTCCCTATTGCGCCACAATCTTTAAAGTTGTGGGTCTTAGAAAACCCATTGAGTTATGAGAACATGCTGAAAAATTAGCACATATTGGAGTCAAAGAATTGCTAAAAAGTTAATCCTTGGAGCAGACATATTGAGTTGGAATCCTCATGATTCTACTTTGGAGTATTAGAGACAGGGGCATACTATTTGACTTGTCTCGTTGTGAATACAAAAGGAGCCATTACCATCTACTTCAAAGGTTTTATGTGAGGGTTACAACAGAAAAAGCATAAAATATTTACGTACTCTAAAGTATGTAACACATTATAGTGATCATTCTGTATTGCCTGTTCCCTGTAGGCCTGTGTTTAATGCCATATGCAGAACACAGTATACAGATGCTAACAAATACAAAGTGCTTCCCACAGTGGGATGAAATCTTGCTGGTATTTATTTGCGTTGGTTTTACTGACATCGAAACTCTTCTTAAATGTAAAATTATGATTCTGTGTCAGTCTTTGAACCCTTCATGTTGTGGTTTATGTAAAATATTCTCCATGGTCTCCCATGCCCATGTGTTTGAACACTTGCTCCCCAGATTGTATTGCACTTTATCAAAGTAGGGGAAATTTTACGATGTGCGGCCCAGCTGGAAGAAGTGTGCGGCGTGGGGCGAGCCGTGAGGTGTATAGCCCAGGGTCATTCCTTTCCCCTCTGTGCTTCAGATATTGGCAGTTATATAAGAAGATACTGTTCAGTAGTTGTGAACCATGAGATGTAGTTGCTGGAAACCATACTTGGGTCCTCTACTAGAGCAGCAAGTTCTCTTAGGTGCTGAAATGAAAGCATTAATATTGTTGTCTTCAGTTTATTCCAATTTAAGAATATAAAGGATCCTTTGGATTTTTGCTGTGTAAATTAGCAAGAAATTAATGAAAAATTAAGTATTTGGTTTTTTTGTTTGTTTTTCGAGACAGGGTTTCTCTGTGTAGCTTTGGAGCCTATCCTCGCACTCACTCTAGAAACCAGGCTGGCCTCAGAACTCACAGGGATCTGCCTGCCTCTGCCTCCCAAGTGCTGGGATTAAAAAGTCAGTTTATTTTTATTTTAAAACATAAGCTTATATTATAAATTAATGAAGAATTTTTAGGAACAGAAATCTCCTTTAAATTAATTAGTGACTCAAGTCTTTAATCTACTTTCATCATTTAGTAGGAAGCCAAAACCTTTAAATAAATACATATTTATAATGTCTTATAATTAAGACAAAAGATTCAAGTGAGTAAAATCAAGAAGACTAAAGAAAATGCATTGCATTTTCAAAGTGACAGAAAAATTTTCACTACGTACATGGTAACAACAGGAGAAAAGCAGTCACCTTTATATCATAATATTAATATTTAGATTAACCAGGAGACCAAGGACATTGTTGGAATGTTCTCTAGAAATCCATAAAGTTGTCTATGGAGAAAGACATATTTGCTGGTTCACTGTGGTGACAACACACTTGAGAGAGGACTTAGCTGACTTACAGTGGGAGACTGAACCTCTACTAATTTAGGCCTGAGTCATAAGACCAAATGTCCCAAATATGTATGAAATGAAATGAGCTATGAATATACTGCAAATCAAATTGCTAAGGACAGTTCTGACAGAGAAAGTACCTTTTAATCATCATTTTGATAGAAAAATACTTGTTTGAGTGTGAAAAAAAAAGCCAGCCATCAAGGTGATCAATGACACTTTGTCAAAAAATTGTTTTATTGCATTAGCAAACTACAGGGAGTTGGCATTTTGCACGCAGAGCTAATTACTGGGTGGATTGAAAAATAGAGACATTTATTCAGACACAGAAACTCAATATTTATTAAAAGAGCAATACTCACTTTCTTACTTTGTTACAAAAGGAGGCCAGGGTCTTGTTACTCCCTTGGGGTACTTCAACTATTTGAATGGGACAACCAACTGGCTGGAAGTAAGAAAATGCTAGATTAATACAGCTCAATACAGAGAAGATATCCACATATTTATGTTATTTTTACTTTTTTGTAAAGAACAGTTTGGATTTAATTTTACCTTTTTGAATTCTATTGAGGAAATATTTGCATATAGAAAAATGTATAGGTCTTATATATACTATTGTAGTTTTTAGGAATGCATGCATCTGTATTATCAATAACTAGGTAATGTATTGAACAATGTTATCCCTTTAAAAGATTCCCCATATCTCTGTTAGATTATCCCACCAACCTATTTGTTTTTTTTTTTCCCCATGGCCTAATAATGTCTTATATTTTAGAATTTAGATTTTTTCCAGATTTTTTTATTTAAATTAAAACAAACGTGTTTTACATGTCAATCCCAGTTCCCTCTCCCTCCCCTCATTCCCTGCCCATCCCATCCCCTTTCTGCTCCCCAGGGAGGGTGAGGTCTTCCATGGCAGAAATCATCAAAGTCTGTCACATCATTTGGGGCAAGGCCTAGGCCCTTCCCTGTGTGTGCAGGTTGAGAGAGCATCCCTCTATGTGGAATGGGCTCCCAAAGTACTTTCCTATGAAGGGACCAGCTTCCCTTTTGGCAGCCATAACGGCCGAACACATGCTCTATAACCTTGTCTTAGTCACTAGAATGTCAGATACCTGCCTCTTGACAATGAACCAATCAGAAGTTAGCTGGTGGCGCTATGCTTTACGACCCTGGGTGTGCTTTATGGACCAGTGCACAGCAATGACACACAAAGCATAGCAACCACCCTGGGAGGACCTATGGGCCATAACAACCAGTTGACCAATCAACACAGGGCAAACCCTTCAAGCCTGGAGGCACACCAATCCTGAGCCTATGTGTACCCCTAGACACTCCCCTTATGCTGCCCTATAAAGATCTGTACACAGTGGCTTCAAACTGTCTTTTCTAGCCATCCACCATGGCAGGTGGGTGAAAGACCCGAGCTAACATGGGGTTAGCTCGTTAAATTACAATAAAGCCTCATGCAGTTTGCAGCAAGCTCTCGAATCCGCCTGGTGATTGGGGTGACCGCGAACGTGGCCTGGGACCCCGGATACTTGAGTTTTCGGGGGTCTAACACCATGACAGTAACACGTGCTTGCCATAACCTTGCCTTGGTCACTTAGAGGTCAGACGCCTGCCTCGTGACAAGGAACCATTCAGAAGTTAGCTGGTGGTGCTATGCTTTACGACCCTGGGTGTACTTTACAGACAAGCACACAGCAATGACGCACAGAGCATAGCAACCACCCTGGGAGGGCCTTGGGCCATAACAACCAGTTGACCAATCAACACAGGGCAAGCCCTCCAAGCCTGGAGGCACACCAATCCTGAGCCTATGCATACCCCTAGACACTCCCCTTACGCTGCCCTATAAAGATCTGTACACAGAGGGTTCGAGCTGTCTTTTCAAGCCATCCGCCATGGGGTGACCGAGGTCATGGCCTGGGACTCCGGATACCTGAGTTTTCCGGGGGATCTAACAGTAATGAAAGACTTAAAAATCAGCAAAGAAATATAGCCCAGATAAGGAAACTCTCCAAATGGAATGTAGGGTGTCCTAACCCAGAAACTGACTAAGGCCACTATTATGACTTAGTGCCTGGAATTTACCAGCTGCCAGGAATTATACCCTTACTAGGCCATAAGATAACTGGGTACCAAGAATTCCCAGATGGCCACCCTCCCCGAGGGCTAATGAAGGAAATAGATTGACCCACCGGCCAATGTGTCAATAATTAACAATTAAAGGTCCTTATGAAACAAAGAGATAGCTACCATTTGCTCAGGCAAGATTAGTTAGCACATCCTGAGGTCTGCAGGTTTTACAACTGGTGGGTCCCAGGCCTCCCCTTAAGACAAAAGGCCTCCTAGGAACCCATGACTCTGGTCAATGGACAGAGAGTCGAGGCCCCTCCCTAAGCTTGTGGTTTTTACCTTTAAAAACGCCTGTGCCTGGGAGACAGGGCTGCTCTCTAGCCTGTATGCCGAGAGAGCCCATTTGTACAAACGTCCACCTTTCATTAAAGCCTCTTGCTGTTTGCATCAAGTTTCTGCCTCTGCATGGTGATTGGGCTGGCTGAGGTCCTTGGAAAAGATCCTGGAGGCCTGAGCTTCCATGGGTCTTACAGTAATTACCAGTGTTTTGATTTCTACTATCATATAGTGTTAGACCCCTGGAAAACTCAGGTATCCAGGGTCCCAGGCCACAACTGTGGTCACCCCAATCACCAGGTGGATTCAGAGCTTGCTGCAAACTGCATGAGGCTTTATTGTTTTTTAACAAGCTAACCCCATGTTAGCTCGGGTCTTTCACCCACCCGCCATGGCGGATGGCAGCGTAAGGGGAGTGTCTAGGCACAGGCTCAGGATTGGTGTGCCTCCAGGCTTGGAGGGCTTGCCCTGTGTTGATTGGTCAACTGGTTGTTATGGCCCAAGGCCCTCCCAGGGTGGTTGCTATGCTCTGTGTGTCATTGCTGTGCGCTTGTCTGTAAAGTACACCCAGGGTCGTAAAGCATAGTGCCACCAGCTAACTTCTGAATGGTTCCTTGTCACGAGGCAGGTGTCTGACCTCTAAGTGACCAAGGCAAGGTTATGGCAAGCACGTGTTACTGTCATGGCTGCCGAAATGGGGATCTGGTCCCTTCAATAGTACTTACATATGCTCTTTTTTACTCTTTGGCTTCTGTTGCTAAGTGATTTATCTTTTTCAATGTCTTCCTGTTGTCACCTATCAGCAATGCACTGTTTACATCACCCAGCATTGTCATTCTATTGGTAACTATCACATGATTCCCTTGGTCCTCTTCCTCCTGATGGGCATTCTTGATAGCTTTTGGGAACTATGAAGAAACCATCTTTTCATGCCTAGTGCCTTTGTGGCCACAAGTGTAATATGTTTGTAATATATGGACTGAACTTTCAGTTAGAAGGTGCATATGTAACTGCTTCTATAGCACTTTGCCTCACGTATTTTGAAGCTGTATCATCAACGGTGTACACATTAAATTTATTTCTCTTCCACACGGACTCTTTCACCATGCCAGCATGACCTCCTTCAGCTCTATTCAGCTCTAGCCATACTGTCTTAAACCATGTGTTCCTGATATTAGAACCACAGCAATCTTCCCTTTGGAGCTGAGAGTTAAATGCTTGGTTATTTTCCTTTTCTATCTATCTATCTATCTATCTATCTATCTATCTATCTATCTATCTATCTGTCAAATAAATATTTTTCTGGCAATAATTGGCCTTTATTTCCTTTAAATGTAGTCTGTTATTTTTTGTTTATTGTTTGGACTTCTTAGCTATTTATGTTTAATATATTTATGGTAAATATTTGATTTCAGGTCATCATGTTCATATGTTTTTAATTTCAGGTTTTCAATTTTTCTTAATTATTCATTTTCATGTAATTTTCTATTTATCTCTTGTTTCAATATAATTCCATTAGTAAATTATTATTCCACTGTCTTGGTTCCCAATATTTCTGACTCCCCTGTCTCTGACTTCCAGGGCCTCTATTTCCAATCTCTGGTTTCCACTATGGCTAACACTGCTTCTGGTTTCCTTCTGAGGCTCCCACTGCGTCTGGTTCCTACTGCCTCTGGTTTCACTCTTTGGCTCACACTGCCTCTATTTTCTGTTTCCCATTGCCTCTAGTTTCATTGTCTCTGAGTCTCACCTTCTGATGAGAAATTTCATGCCTTCAGATGGTTGTCACACTCCCTGAAATTTCTTTCCAACTCCTTGCAAAACTTTTTTGTTGTTATTTTGACATTTAATATTAGAATGTCATTTGCCTATATTTGGATAACTTTGCATTTATTTGCAGTTTGTTGCTTTTTTGACTCCATGATTGGATATTGGATAATTTTCAACTAAATTTGAGAAATATTCTCAACAATATTCCTTGAGCCTTCCAAATGACAACCCCATTCTTGCCCAAAATGCAGTAAATCTCTGGAGACTTCTGCTCCCACCCACTGCATAGCTTCCTCTCAGCACAGTACCCAGCGAATCCTAGCACTTATGAAACTAGAGCTAACTGGCCAGCTTTGCTCTCCAGCTCAGGAGTGCTGCTGCCTTGCAGGCTCCACCAGACTGCACAGCTGCAGGGAGCTGTCCTTCAGGCATAGACCTGCATAAGGGCAGCTCTCAGGGAACCATGAGCTATGCTGCCTGATGTCCAAAGTCTGAATTCAGCAGCTTTTTATAATTTTGCCTAAAGTCCACAGTATTTGTAACATTGGGACATTTACTGATTATTGTACTGTCATGATATGAACTAGATATCCTTAAGATATATTCAATTTTGATTCAGATAATTTGAGGTGGCATTTCTTAAGCAATGTCCTTCTGGCTGAGTTAGGTATTCTTTTGTTCATATCTCTTGTTTTACTAAGCTGCCATTTGTTTTTCAGCAGATGAGTTGGAGTCACATTCTTGAACTCAAGAAATGTACTTTTATTGCTCCAGATTCTTTCTGTCCAGCATATCAAAGTATTATTTTGGTTCCTCTGGCATATAGTAACTGCAGAGTGTTCTCTCTCTCTTCCTTCTTGTGTGTGTGTGTGTGTGTGTGTGTGTGTGTGTGTGTGTGTGTGTGTGTGCATGCGTGTATGGGTATATATGAGTGTGTATATGTATGGGTATATGAGAGTGTGTGTGTGTGTGTGTGTGTGTGTGTGTGTGTGTGTGTGTGTGTGTGTAGGTAAGAGGCTGATGTCAGATATGTTCTTCACTAAGTTCTTCATCTCCTTTATTGATGGTTACTCACTGGGCCTGTATCATGTGCTTGCTACACTGGATGACTAGAAATCTAGAGATCTGCCTGTCTCTGCCTCCCCAATACTGAAACTGCAGACTCATGCCACCACACGTAGATTTTTATGTGATTGCCTAGGGTCTCAAGTCCTCATATTCGCTGTCGTCTCTCTGTCCCCTCCTTCTTTATTGTGATCTGCTTTTGGCTTTATCCAGATGTTATAAGCATAATAGTTTTTAAACATGACACAAGAAACTGTGTGGTTATTGTGGTGACCATAAAGTTATCAAAGAACGGATTAGAATCTATGGCACAGTAATTACTTAATTCCCTACTTTTGTCTGGCTCCTAAGCAACTAGCCTGCCAATCAAATAATTTATGAGCTTCTGTGTATAAGGACATTTCCCCTCCTGCTGCTAAAGATAATAAGATTTTAAATCATCATAGCATGACTCAAATTATAAATGTGATTAAATATATCTGTACTTTCATAACACAGGAACAAGAGATAAATGCCATCACCTAAACTTTGAGTTATATTTTTAACCACTAAAATGCATTATTTGATGATTATTTATTTATTTAATGTATATGAGTGCTCTGTTTGCATATATACTTACACACCTGAAGAGGCCATCAGATCCCCCTATAGATGGTTGTGAGCCACCATGTGGTTGCTGCAAATAGAACTCAGGACCTCTGGAAGAGCAGTCAGCATTCTTAACCACTGAGCCATCTCTCTAGGCTCTCTCTTAAAATGTACTAGTGTATTCTAATATAACATACTATCATAGGTTATATTAATATAACATATTAATAGGTCTGTTGAAGTGGTAACATGAAAAATGAAGGTTAAGTGTACTTCATTTTATGTAGTTGTTAATTTAAAAACATGGACCTTGTGAAAATAAATAAAATGTTTTTCCTCCTTGAGGTTATTTAACTTTATCACCAACTAGTCCCATCCTTTACTGACTGATTGTTTCCATGTCCCCGTGTATTACACATACCTCCGTGTTGTCCAGTGATGCACTCTCCTGTGGCCCAGGGGGAAGGGAATCTTTAGAGAACATCAGAGGAGGTTCTACAAGGTTCAAACCTCCACTTCCTTTACTCTCTCTATTGGACGTGAGGTCCATTGAGTGCAATGAATAATGGGGGAGCATGCTACCCTCAAATCCTACAGGGCCCTTACAATGTTCATTTCCTGATTGTCTTCGTAGATTACATTTCTCCAGGCTGGTAGATGAAGGAGCTAGAGCATTGAACCTGGGAATCTCAGCGCCATGATATTTTTCTCTGGGATTTCTCCAGGAGTCTTCCTCATTTATGATCTGATGTGTTGGTAATACAGCAGGATTAAAACCAATGGCTGATGTTTCTCCATACCAAAGCTGGGAGACGTCAGGGCTCTGAGAAGTGAATTTATCCAAGTGTCTTGGGTGTGTTCCATATAAGGATTGCCATTTTGAAGCCAAGTTTGGTGCACCTGGCACAAAATGGAGGTTTTCTTCTTTGTCCCTCTCATACAGTGGAGTTTTATTATTGATGTCTTCCACTAGCTCATCAAAACCCAGTCTGACTTGGCTGGAAGAAAGGCACTGGTTTGCATGCTGAAATTGTTGGTGATCATATCCACCTTCCTGTGGCTCAATGTGATTTGGGTCTCTTTGCCAACTATATGCCATTTTTTATTTTGTGCAACTGAGAGGATTTTCTTGGCCCCAAATACCTCTGTGACATTACAGATTTTCCTGGAAAGGGGGGAAACAAAACTGTCTTTAGTGAAAAAGGCACTTGCAAGAAAGAAACATGCTGAATAAATATACAAATGCTTGGATTGTTCACTTGGCTCATGGAAGACTTTCCAGAGTCCTAAAGTAGTCCTTTAGGACTGATGCATAGAGAATCTGATGCACAGAGGGAGAGTATTGAGCATAATATTCTTTGGATAGAAAAGCAAGTCTACCTCAATTCTGGAATGCTTCTTTTTATCATTTTTTAAAAATGTGTACTACTTGAGTGCCTGGTGCTGAGGAGTTTAGAAGAGGGCAACAAGTTCCTCCAAACTGGAGTTACAGGTAGTTTAGTTGTGAGCCACCGTGTGGGAGCTGGAAACTCAACCACAGTCTTCTACAAGGGCAGCCAGTGAGTCTAACCACTGAGAAATTCCTCCAACCCACACACATCTTTAATTCATACAAAACCAATCTTCCCCTTGGATTTGACTATTTTTCTAACTGAGAGCAGCATTTCCTCAGCCATTCAACTTTCTATGTGAGTAGTAGCATGCTAATGCCTAAATTGTCTTTTCATTATTAGTCATTATCCCATTCATATGAGCAGTCTTAATCCCCCCAACTCTGTGTTACCAATCATCTTACAACAGTTAACTAGAAACTTTCCACTCCAAAACTCTTTAAATGTAAGTAATTGCAAATTCCTTTGTTCACTTCTCTAGAACTACTTCCATTAAAATCGTTAATGAGTTTCATGCCATTAAATGTAAGAGATTTTTCTCTCTTTTGAAAAAGCTTTGGTCCTCTGAAGTATTTGATATTCACTTACCATCCTTTCTTTGCAGTGCCTTGCTTTGTTACTTTGGCTTGCTGTCAATAACCACATTCCAAATTTCTCCTTTATGTTATTTCTCAAGGGCTCCTTTGTCTATTCATTATTTTCTTCCTGATCTGCTTTGGAGTTTATTTTCTCCTGAGTTATTATCTCACTGTAGGTTATTCCATTCCTTCTATGGTCTAGGAATTTATTTTTCTTTTAGTTTTGCATATATATTTTTGTGTGGGGGTATGTGAGGATATCTGCAGAGGTCAGAAGAGGGCATCATATCTTTTAGAGTTGAAGTTGCAGGCAGTTTTGAGCCACATATGGGTGCTAGGGCTTTTGCAAGAACTTGAACACTCTAAGTCACTGAGATGTCTCACCAGCCCCATTCTGTGGTTTAAATTATCACTTGCTATCACTTTCCATGACTTCGTCTACAACTACTGGACCTGCTTAGTGTTTCCATACAATATATTTTTTGCTGTGGTATCATCTCCATAAAGTCTAAAGATACTCATACTACTTGGTAGTATTAAAAGTCAAGATTATTAATTTGTCTTTTTTGACAATTTGTTATTCCTGTCTGCCTGTTATGCCTATATAGGGTACGTGGGATCACCTTCTGAACTTGATAAAACTTAAAATCCATTGAGAATTGTCGGGCTAAAATCTTTCAGCTTTAACAATGCTTAGTTAAGATGACAGTAATGACTTTACTTGTATGCTAGTTTGGTATGTGCTTACAATTCTATTACAAAATTAGTCTGGCTGCTTTGTAAATCTCAATTACCTGAGATTCAACTTATATTCCATTGTTCTGTGTGGCACAAAATGTCTCCAGTCACCCACACAGTCCTTAAACCAGACACGAAGTTTTCATTGTTGAATCTCCTCTCTCCTCTATCCACCTGTGTCCAGAGACCTCCAGTTAGTTTCTCATATAAACACATCTTGGGTCCACTGTCTCCTGTATACCACTCCCACAAAATTCAAAATCCACTGGTGTGCACTGTCTCCTGTATACCACTCCCCAACAATTCAAAATCCACTGTCTCCTGGATACCATTGCCCACTCCTAATTCAAAACCACCAGCTTTCACCTGAAATGAATAACTCTCAAACTGCTTCTGTATTTTCTGCAACCCATTTTGGTCCTCATTTTCTTTCACATTTTAAAATTTTATTTCCGACACTAACTGCATATTTCCATGGTTACAGGTTTTTCAGTGGTTTTCCACATGATTTTTAAGTCCCTACATGACCTGGCTCTGCTCTCTCTCTCTCTCTCTCTCTCTCTCTCTCTCTCTCTCTCTCTCTCTCTCCTCACATTATATCATTCAACCGACTTACATGTGGTAGCACAAGGTAGCCTCCAGAACTCTGGAATGGATTGGCTTTCACCACTCTTGATGGTATTTCCCCAGGTTTAGGTTGGATATTCATCTTCCTGACTGGACTGTTCTTTCTCATTATATTCATTAATCAGGGATTAGTTGAAACCCCGCCCCCTCCATTCTTCTACTCTTTCTCATCTGACTCTTTAATCCAGACAGCTCTCCAACTCATCTCGTATTCTTTACTCATCCAGGATTATAGCCATGAGCCACCATGTCTGTCTTATTTCTTCCAAATAAAAAAATTCCAGACTAGATTAGGCTCGTCTACATTTTTCCTCCTCCCATGGCACTTATCACACTTTTAATGATAAGTAACACTTTTCTCACTTATTGCTCAGTACCAAGAATGTTACTTCACTGATAGTATGTGCTCATTTGTATTGGTTATGAAAAGGAGTCCGTGAGTTTAAAAAATGCAGAATCGAGACAAAAGAGAACAAAAATGAAATGAACCTGGAATTCATTCCCTCTCACCAAGTAAATATGGTTTGCTTATGATAGATAGCATTTAGATTTTCTCAGTTGAGAGGATCTAGAATCTTCTGGACCTCATGGCATGCTTCTGAGAGATTACCTTGGCTGTGCTAATTGATGGGGGCATTCCACCTACTGTGGTTGGTCCCATTCCTTAAATGGATTACTTCACTATGCAACTAGAGGAAGGTAGCCAAGAAGCAGCATCTATTTATCCTTCTGTTTTTCCTCTTGTGGATGTTCTGTGACAAGTTGCTTCACGTTCTGGCTGCCTTGACTTTTCATCATGATGACCGTATTTTGAACTGTGAACCTAGACCCATTTGGTTTTCCATCAATCATTTACAAGATGGGAATTTGCTTTCATTATATTTGTTTTAAAGATTTTTAAAAAATCATTTCATTAATGAATTATATTGAAAATACTCTATACTCTAGAAATTGAATAGATAGATTTGGAAAGATTTTTCAAAAGATTTTTAAAAAGGCATGCTGGATAAAATATTAAACAAAACATTTTTTAATGTGTAGCATTTTTAAATGGAGAAATGGCTCAGCCATTCAGAGTACTGGAAACTCTAGTAGAAGACCAGGGTTTAGTTCCCAGGACCCACATAGCAGCTCACTACTGTCTTTAATTCCAGTTCCAGGGTATCTGATGCCTTTTTCTGGCCTCCACAGGCACTGAGTGCACATTGTACACAGACATTCCAGCAGGCAAACCCTCATACATATAATATAAAAATTAATAAAATATCAACAAATATTAAAATATTATTTAAAATTCTTGTAAAATTTTGACTTATAGATTCATATCCCCCTTTCAAGGACTAACATTTAAAAATTCCTTTTCTGTTTTAGTGACAGCTACATTGCACTTTTTCATTAATCTGTCATAAATACAGTGCACTTTTTCATTTATCTGTCATAAAAGTCAGAATTTTCAAGGAAATGGACCTTTGACCTCACCAGCCTGACCCACAGGTTTCCCTTAACTGAAGACTCACTCCTCTTTATTCTATGATGAGAACTTTGGTAATGCTAACACTATGCATCTTATATTGCCAGAGGTCAGCCTTATGGAGGACTAATTACCTGACCTCAAAGAGAAATCAAAGGCGAAATAGGCTCCATTAAGGCAAGAGCAGCCCTGACTGCGGTCTCCAGCCTCCAAATCCACAAAGGTGACAACATTAGCTAACCAGCTCCAGTGTTTAGAATAGGAACACAAATGACATTTTCTCAAAAGTACACAGAATTAAAAAGGACTTTTCTAAAGATGTCAAATCTTGGCCCCAAAAGTTCTGGGTGTACCTGTTACTTAAAAGAGCAAAGCTCAGAAGACTTGCAGAGACTAGGTAATGATGATCTTGGATTCACACAAGCCCTAGACATAGAAAGCAGCTTTTAAGCTTATAAATAGGTAGAAGATAAAGCAGATGAGGATTATATTAGCACAGAGCACATCAAAGGTACCTAAGATAAACCATCTGTATTTTCAGAACTATGCAAGAAAATGTGTAACCATCACAGCTTTCGTGGTTTCCGAAATGCCTTTGAGTTGGAAGATTGATTTGCTGCCCTCCCTGGGGCCTTTATCTGCCACACTAAGCTTGTGTAGGTATCGCCAGATGCAAACATCACCGTTAGACTTTAACCTTACAGAGCTCTCACCTTCTTCATTGCATTCTGGTGTACATCATCTATATTTGTTATATAGTATATATTTACAATATTCTTAATATTTATAGAATGTGTGTTCTCTTTATCTTTCTACTTTTTAAATTCTAATTAGAAATTAATAACATGGTAGTTTGCAACTCCCTAGTATTTTCCCTTTAGTGAAGGCAAAAGGAAATTGGAGAAAAGGTTCGATTGTCATTTTTACAAATTGCACATTTTCTTGATGATGGTTGGTCCTACAGAAGCCTCACTTCTTTTTCCTCCCCCTAAAGCTTCTTGTGTCTGAATTATTTACAGTTGTCACTGTCCTTGAAAGACACTGACTTGACTCAAAATCAGTTCATATCTTTACATATGTGTACCAGGCTTTTTCTTCTGGGCCATGAACCAGGGACATTATTAGTTCCAAATGCTTGGCTTAGCTTAGGCACATTTCTGACTAGCCCTTTTAACTTAAATGAACCTGTTTCTCTTCATCTACCTTTGTCTTTGGGGTTTATTACCTTTCTTCTGTATATCTTACTTTCACTGCTTCTCTATGTCTGTCTGCCTGTCATTTGTCTGGCTCTTTACCATGGACGTGTCCTCCTTTCTTTTCTCCTTCTCTAGTTCTTCTCTCTCCAGCCCATATTCCCCCCCCCCATTTATTATCTCTGCCTACCAGCACCAACAGTCCTTTCTCCTGCCTAGCTATTGGCTGTTCATCTCTATTAGACCAATCAGGTACTTTAGGCAGGCAAGGTGAAACAAATGCAACATAGCTTTACATAATTAAACACAAATCCTTACATCATTAAACAAATGCAGCATAAACAAAAGTAACACACATTTACCCAGTTAAAGTAATATTCTGCAGCATAAACAAACGTAACATATCTTTGCCTAGTTAAAATAATAATTGACAACCTCCAAACAATAGAGAGAAACCCTGTCTCAGAAAAACAAAACCAACCCCCCCAAAAAACTAAAACATACATGTGTTGCAATTTCTTTTAAAAAGCAGTGAGAAAGAGAAAGATTCCATGCAACACTGAGTTCAAGTGCAAAGTTTTTTTTGTGTGTTTTTTGTTTTTGTGTTTGTTTTTAAATCAGGGGAAAGGGTTGGTACAAAGGGGAAAGAGGAGGGGGGGAGTCTAGCTTATGGGAACAGTATCAGTGGGAAGGAGGAAAGAGATGCAGAGAGAGAGGAAGAGAGAGGGGGACAGAAAGAGAGAGAGAGAGAGAGAGAGAGAGAGAGAGAGAGAGAGAGAGAGAGAGAGAGAGAGAGAGGAGGAGGAGGACAGGGCCCCTTTAAAGGGGAGCACATTGAGTAGGCTCCTGTGGTGCTCTTAGTGGCAGCAGCTGAGGACTTATCTTGTCAGAACCCCAAAGGCAGGCTGGTACAAATGCCTACATACTAACAACATGCACCTCCCAGCTTCTACATTCATTTATTCAGGATCAGTTTTCAAGCATTTTAGGTCAAGCACTAGAAATACAAAAAAAAAAATAGAAAATGTGAAATGAAGCTCTTGCTTTCCAAGATCACATAGACTCAAATTTATAAATAAGCTAAGTATGCTAGAGTTACACTAATGGACAGTGGAGACAGTAGTTCAGTGACGGGGGGTGGGGGAAGGGATAATACTGCAAAGCCTACTTTTCTTGAAAAACTAAAATTTAAGAGGATTTTCAGCTTACATATTAGGTGTGTTATTGTTTATCGGTTTTATTACTCTAGAGATAATTTAGCCCATGTCATGGGAACTGGTTTCAATGGCTGACTTACACATGCTGTTGGGACAGAAATTAATTCTGTTCCTGGGGTATGTCTTACCAGTGAACAGGCATATAAAGACGACCTTCAGTCCTGTGTGTAAGTTCTGGGAGATAACCTGGAGAGGGCCCCGTTTCTGGCCAGCTGGGAGCCTGGGAGTCCAGCTGCATCTTGATAGTTAGTTCTTGTGAGGGGCACTTGGTGCAGTTGCTTATGCACAAGCCTGCCCCAGACAGTCTCAGGACAAAAAAAAAGCATGAAGCAGTTTCCATAAGAACAACAACATCTTCTACACACACTTGTGTTATTGAATGGTCTTGTAATAGATGAGGGGGCTAAAGGATTATTTCCTACAATTCACTTGATGTTCAGAGACATCCTTTACATTAAAACCAGCAGGATTAGTCATAAAAGCTTCCGGAATATAGAATTCTGAGTTTTAATGGAATGAAAAAGAAATGAACTTTCTAGGTAGGATTGAGATGTGGAAGGGGGGCTTGTTTTCTGAGCAGGGGATGTTAATTTTGCAAAGTCATAAAGAAAACTGTGGGGGCCACACAAGACTAGGAAAAGGAGGAGGCGGAGAGGTGTGAAGCTCAGAAGGACAAAGCTGAAGCAAATGATGGAAAGATCAACATGTCATGAGAAACTGCTGCAAGCAGACCTAAGTGCTGAGTCCTGGAGTAAAACACACCAAAACACCACAGGAAAGTGGTGTCGTTAGATGTTGACAACGGCACACTGTGCAAGAAAGTAGAGATCTGATATATGACATATTTAAGATAAGAAGATTGACCAATGACCTAAAAGGATAACTAGAGCTCCTCGTATTTCCATAGCTATGGAAGATGTGCTATTCATAAACTCATGAGATTTGACTTCCAGACACTCAAAGAGACAAAATTTATATCAATGTAACTACTGCTGGAAATGTGTGAGCGCATCTGCTGTAGGTAATATCAGCAGTACAGATTATCAAGTTATAAAAATAGCCCCATATATTATTATTTTACCTCACAATAATGTAATATAGTATTATATCATCTCATGGTTTAGTAAATGTGAGGTATAAGGCCTGTGTCTGGTGATGTCCTTCTCTCAGGGAAAAGTTCTAGATAGATCAAATAGCATAAGAAAAGGTTTTTTTTTTTTTTTGTGTGTGTGTGTGTGTGAATGTGTGCACATATATTTGTGTCCCTTTGTATAAAGCTACCAGGCACCAATATAATAACTATAATTAATCTTAACTACTCCCTGAAGGCTCTACTTTTAACACCACCATCATATAAATTTTATTCCCACAAAATACCTCTCAATAGGAAATTGTTTTAATAGATGGAGTTTGAGGTCTTATCAGATCCAAACCATAATCAAGTCATGGCCACAGCACTGCATACATCCATGTGTTTTTAGTTCACTCAGATATTCAGATATTTTAAATATGGTCCAATACATCTGCCTGCTTTAGTAATTTTGTGGGGGAAGTGAAGATTTTCTGAAATTATCAGGATGAGTTTATGAAGTTAAAGGAATGCCTTCCTATTATTAGCCATAGCGTTTTCCCTTAAAATCCTATATATAAGTACTACTACAAATAGGACAAATATCAGTACCCCTGATGATGCGTAATATCTAGGTCTGCAGTTTTCAACATGTAGGTCACAAACCCTTTAGGGGTCAAGTGACCCTTACACCGGGGTCACCTAAGACCATAGAAAAACACTGATCTCGATTGTAGTAATAATGTATCTTCAGCCACAAAGTAGAAATCAGGGTTGGGGGGGCCTGAAATGGCTCAGTTCTTGCTGCCAGGACTGAGGACCTGCATCCAATTCCTAGGATTTACACAGCTGCAAAGAGAGAACAGACTCCCACAAGTCATGTGTGACTTCTACACACTTGCTGTGGCATGTGTGCACATGTTTATGAGTTTACATGTACACATAGCAAATAAATAAATAAATGTAATCAAAATATTTTTTTACAAAGATAAATCAGTGTTGCTCGAGAGACAAACTGACACCAGGGTGAATAATTCATGAGATAAGCTGGGATATCCCATAATGCCTGCGAGTAAAGAAGGTAAGGAAGGCTTTAAGAGCGCCTCTTTACTGGAAGAGGTTCTCACTGAATCACAAATGTAACAACAGAAAATGAATTAAACTATCAAATATGTTTAAATCCATGGGATTTAAATAATGACAAACATATGTAATTAGTTAACTGTCATTGAAGACCTCTCATGCCTTTCATGTTCTCTCTCTCTCTCTCTCTCTCTCTCTCTCTCTCTGTCTGTCTGTCTGTCTCTGTCTCTCTCTCTCTTCTAAATCTGTATCCAAGGCTGGCCTTGAACTCATGGAAACACTATTGCCTCAGGTTTCCAAGTGCTGAAACTACAAGTTTGAGCTACCATACCAGGCCAAAGTTAGAATGTGAAATAAGGATGCTGAACCTCAGGCAACTAAATGCAAAAGTCCTTGATGGATGTGGAGGGAAAGACAAGGTTCCCTGCATGTCACAGGTATAAAAGGCTTACGGTGGTGTGGATCATCTTGTCACAGGGCCCTAGAAAGAGGAATGTTACACTGCATTAGAACCGAAATGAACATACTGGTAACCCTAGGCTGGAGGAATGTGGGCCTTATTTCCAATTCCTTGCTTTGAACACAAGGTCTTGGGGTGTTTGCAAGTAAGAGGAGCCCTGGGAAGAACTCAATTTCCCTTTAGGAGAGGAAGGCCATGTGCAAGAAATAAGGCAACCAAAGTACCTGTGTAGATGAAATCTCAGTGCACTCTATACTTGGATGCCTTCTGCTTCTGAGATCCTTCACTCACTATGCTTTCAGGAGGCATTGGTCAGTCAGTTCAGTGTAATTCTTTAAATTACATTGAAAATTGATTGTGATTTTTTTTTCTTTCTGAGAGAAGGTTGCTTTGTGTAGCACTGGTGGTCTTGAAATTCTCTCTGTAGACCAGGCTGGCCTTGAATTCAGAGATTCACCTGCCTCTGCCTCCAGAGTGCTGGGATTAAAGGTGTGTGCTCCCACTGCCCGGCTAATATGCAAATATTTTAACATTTTTAGTGTTAAAAAATTGATTGTCACTGGTAAAAAATCTCATGAGTTCAAAAATCTCATGTTTTAAAAAATGTGATTGTGTCTTTTTGTTGGCATTTTGAGCTGATTAGAATGATAGTAAAAACCACAAAAAATTCTGTAAGCATTTTAAGGAGTCCTGGTACAAAATCATTACATTGATTACTTTTTTGTTGACACTGTTTGATTTATTTTTATTTTTATTTTTTGACTTTTTGAGACAAGGTCTCCCTTTGTGGTCCAGGATGGCTTTGAATTCACAGTGTAGTCCATGTTAATCCCAAACTTGTTGATTCTCTTGCCTCAGCCTCCCATGAGATTACAAGCTGCACACACCACCTTGCCTAGATCTGGCTTTTATCCCTTTCAGAATTTTGTTGAAATGAATCATAAATGAAGTCTCTAGATACTTCATTAGAAAATAACAATAGCCCTTTGAGCCTAATGAAGTCTGTGAACAGTTCTCACACATAAGCAGTTTCTCCTCAGTGCCAGCTCTAAGGTAAGAGGAGTTACAGAAACGAAAGCTGCCAGTTGGGAAACTCACCTTCCAATTCGCTCACAGGTGCATGGCTTGCTCAAAATGAACTTCGTATGACTCAGATTCACCATTGCCTTTCATTAAGGACTGTCAGTTCTTGTCACTTGTTAACATGTGGCCAAAAGGACCTGTCATTTTATAGTTGCTGATCCACTGTATTCTCTAAATATAAATATAACTAATTCCCAGATTTTATATACTGAAGTAAAATATAAATGGTGTGTGTGTGTGTGTGTGTGTGTGTGTGTGTGTGTGTGTGTGTGTGTGTGTATCCATGCGAGTGTGCTGTGTCCATCTTTGTTTCCTTCTGGCTGTAGCATCACTGTTAAATATTACTATATCATAGACAATTTTCCATGCTCATGAAGGTTCTCCTCACTGTTGTAAATATTTGACTAAGGATTGTAGTGGCATCTTGTTCCACCAATAGACTTGAGGTGTTGGCCTTAGGGTGTGGCTTTGGTGTGCAGACATGACCCCTTATAAGGAAGAGGAGGGTCTCCTCATCTCTCTGGGGTTAGATTGTAGTCGGAGCATCCTGAAGGGCAGATGCAGTGCCTCCTGGAGCAGAAGACCATGGTGGTTATTTACCATCACTGGGTGAGTGCTCCCCAAATAAATACCTGTTAGTTTTTTATTCAGGTATGTGTGGACTTCCTTTAACTTGCCTTCAAAGGATAGAAGTCGAGGGAAAGTAATTCAGTGTTATTTTTATTCTTTGGAAAGCCTGAATATGGATCTGGAATCAAAGTGATAAACAGCTTTATCTCATTAGTTAAGACTCTCAGAGCCTCAGAGCTGCACGGTCTTCCCAGGACACTGTGTGAGAACCGTTGTGTGACTATGCAGAACTGATGGGTACAGAATGTCTGGTTTTTGCATCCACAAATGCAGGGGAGGGGACAAGGGTTATCACAACTTAAAACTTCTTCACCAAGTAATGTTAAGTTCATAGGCCAGTTAAGTGTTCAAATACTAATATCCTTGTTGGATCCCTCTTTTGTAATACAGACAAATGAGGACAGATTTAGTGCCACTGTCAAACATCTAAAGAAAAAATCAGTAACAATGTGAATATACTGGTCATTTTACTATTTTTAGAAAGAATTTTATTTTAACAATATAAAATGCTTTGTACCAGAGAGAATTCCTTTGTAGACTATAGCATGTCCTCCCAATGAGTTAGATTCATATTTAAATGAAAGAACACAAGGGTGGAGCTTAACAAAATCATAAAAACTGCATGAACGGTATAGTTTCTTATCATTATCTTTAGATGTGACATTATGTGTTTAGAATGTCATATGTCCATTATGTGAATCAATCATTTAAGAATCTTTTAATGAAGAAACCAGCTTCATTTACAGTTTATAGTTTAGCATCTCCAGCTGTGAAGACTGGCAAGCATTTTGTCAATGCATTTTATATCACATGCTAAGTAAAGAAGGTCAGACAGAAATGGAAGAAAGATACATCACATCACATACACATGATACACAAACACTCCACACTACACATATACACATACACATATACCATATATACACAATACACAGACATCACACACACCATACACACACACACACACACACACACACACACACACACACATACACTACATACACACCACATATATACACACACTACATACACAGATACCACACACACACACACACACACACACACACACACACACACACACTTACAGGCCACTGTGTCTGACACTTGCTTTATCTTCTAAAGAAACTGTAGGCTGAAACATTGGCAAGCAGATGGTTTACTCTCTGTGGCTACCTCACTGGGTGTGTAAGTTCTGGTTGGTTCTTTCCACCTCTTGCCCTGCTGACTGCAGCCTACTTCAGTGACAGCCCTAACACTTTCTTATATGTTTTCTATGACTGAAATTTGCATTAATGCAAAAAAGCATTGTCAGTGATCGCCCAGCATTTAGTTTGCACCTTCTGGGGAGGGAGATAAGTTTTGGGGTGTAAATGAAGAGAAAGTGCAGAAAAGGACAGTCAGGTAAGAGAAAACTGTGTGCTTTTTAGTTACCTAGAACAAGCTTGTCTGCCTGAACTAATTAACTGGACAAGAAAAGCAATAAGGGCAAAGCCCAAACTCAAAAAAAAAAAAAAAAAATGAAGTTACAGCTAGCAATAAGAAACAAGATGAAAGACATTCTCACTTCCTATTTTTATGCTTAAAATGTTGGAGACCTGTTCTAATAGAAGCTAGGCAAACAATGAAAAAAAAAAAACAGAAAAAGCTTCAGATAATACCAGTAATTGATGGAGAAAATGCTCATTCACAGTGGATGAGTATAGATAAAATGTCATCATAGATGCACAAATATTCCTCAAGAAATATAGTGATTGTTAAGTCTATATCATCTCTTGGTCTTCACACCTTAGCATATCATCCTAATACTCAGCATATGATAAAGTAGACACTGTAATTTTGAAAGCAGCCTTGTCTCCACAGTGTGTTCTAAGATAGTCAGACTTGCATAGTGAGACTATGTCTCAAAATACACACACACACACACACACACACACACACACACACACACACACACACACACGTACAGGTAGGTGTACTCACACAGGCATACAAATACATACACTTTAACATGCATGCATACACACACACAGAGAGAAAGAACATGTTAGATCTAAAAATAAATACTTGCTTAATTAAATAGTATAACGCATTAGTTATATATTCTTTGAAGATTAAGAAGCAATGGGTTTTTTGAACAATGCATAAAATGAAATACAAAATAGCACTGAAATGAAAAATTGAGTTATAAAGGAAATTTAAAGAAGATGTCAAATATTGAGCATAATGACATAACATAATCAAAAACCTGAAAATACAATTTTTGGCTTAAATATTAATTAAATTAATAATTTATAAGGCATGGAGACGAGTTTTATCATAAAAATTTAAAAGGTTAACACATCAGAAAAGGAAGAGGCGATGAGAATGGATAGGATGTATTGCTAATTGTAATCTCTAGAGGAGACCAATCATTTATCAAGAAGACTGCAAAGAGAGAAAAATAACAGAGATAGATACCAGTGAAGGGAAAAAGATAGTTCTAAATATGAATATCAGATCCACAAACAAATATGGCATGCACATGCTTATAAAAGAATTTGAACCACTTTAGTGTAGAAAGAAACAGGGAGAGAAAAGTCCCTGTGTTCAGCTTTATTGCTTTTCACCATTTTGTAGGTATACATGCTTTATCCCAAGCCTTCAACTTGCCTACTATACATTTTTTTTTACAATCTTATGTAAACAAGTACTCAGAAATCCTTGTAGTTTTCTAATGAGAAATGTGTATCAGAAGAAGTTATTTCAAAATCACTCAATCTTATCTTAGTTTAAAACATTATTGCAAAACTTCTGAGGACAATACTTTAAAAACATGTTGTGGGAGGGAAAGATGGCTCCTTGAGTAAATGAATGAGGACCTGAGTTTGGATCCCTAGCATTCATGTAAGGACTAGACCCAAGGGCATGCACTAGCCACAGTGCTGGGGAGGCAGAGACAAGTAGACAGTTGGGGCTCACAGGCTGCACTGTCCAGGTAAAGCAGTGAGCTCCAGGGACAGAGAGGCCTCTGGCCCAGCCTCACTCAGCAGGTAAGTAGGGAAGTGATAGAGGAAGATAACTGACATCAGTCTCTAGACTACACACCCACACCCACACCCACACCCACACCCACACCCACACCCACACCCACACCCACCCACACACACACACACACACACACTCACTCCTATAAGCAAGGTGAAAGATCTGAGATTATTTAAACCAAAATTGAAATTCATGCAAAAACTTCCATTTTGTAATCAGAAAGTGGAATGTAGCAGTTATTTTATTGTTTATTAAAATAAAAGACTCATATACATAATTGGCAAGGATTATGGAGACAAGTTGAGGGAAATAAACATGTATTATTTGCAGATGACACAAAGGAATTGTCATTTGCTAACTTTCTAGTAACAGCAGGAAACAGCTCATTACAGTTGTGGTTCAAGAACAGAAATCTGAATGAATCAAGGCCCCTCAGTGGTGTCTTTCATGCCAGCAATTAATTAGAAGTAGTTGATTGAGTAAAAATCTTTACTTAGGGCAGATTTTTCCTTAGTGTCCTATTTGGAGAAAACAGACATATCTTGTCTCCTCAGGGAAGGTCATACAACATTGAGTGTCTAGCCAAGGTTTTATTTCCTGTATGGTGCCCAAAATACCCCAAAAATGATAAAGGTGCTAGTTGAATGATTTACATTATTAAATATGAGCTAGAAACAGGGAATTTTTTGATCAATCATGTGTCTCCCACTATGAGAATATAGTGAGTTGTAAAGTAGGATTCAGGATGACTAATTACATGCTCTAGTATAAAATCAATGTAAATTTGAGACAAAGACTAAAATACTCCTGAAAACATTTACTACGCCTGTGTGTGCCTGCAAATTAAGCTGGAAGCCTGTAGGAAAGAGGAAACAGTGTATAACTGAGGAGAGGTTTCAACCACAGATGAAGTTGTCAGAGTATAAACCAAGGAAAGTTTTCCCATTAAATTCTCGAGAGACTCTTGTAGAGTACTACGTAGGCACATAAGTGTACACACACAAGCACACATGGAAGCCCTCATATGTGTACCCAACAACAAGATAACTAATCTCATGCTTACAACACGTCTTTGTGTAGACTAAGATAGATGTCTCTCAGGGTTAACTGAGATTTGGAAATTAGAGTTAGGTCTGGGATTTCCAATCTTTAAATTATTTTATCATTCAGGAAGAAGTCATAGTTTTGGGCTTCTTGCAGAACACATGCTAAAGTTTAGATGTAACTGTGATGGAATCCAGTCCTGAATCCAGTCCTCAGAAAAGATGGAAGAACTATAAAGCTAGTCAGTCAAACTGCAAGCATTATCCAATGTGAGTGTGTGCACAGCAAAGGGGTGCACTGGCCTCAAGTGCCTTAGCAGATCTTGTTAATTGAAGTAGAATATATATTATTAAAATATATACTGATATATATCATACTTATTAAGGATTGATATATAACTATATGTAGTATAATTAAAACATTGTTGTTATATAACACATAACACTAATATAATATAGAATTAATAATTTTATATACTAGTAATGTACAGAGAAAAATAAAAAAGTACACATGCCCCAACTAGATAAATGTAAATCAACTGCACATAGCATATAAAATCTACAGATTGCTGTGTTTGTAAAAAGGAACAATTAACAAGGTTAAGTGGAAATTCTCTTATGGATACACCAGAAAGGAAAGCATAAAGATTTCTTAAAATTCAAAACACAGAAAGATATCCTAGGTAATTAGTAACAAAAGCAAAAGCAGTAAGCTGGTACAATTATATCAATAATAGAGGACACAGGAATACAGCAAGACCATGTAAAATCCAGAAGGGAATCCTGTTTGCCATTTTGGCATTTGAGGTGTGAGCCTAAAAAACATTCTCAAAACATACAGTCAACCCTTTGCTGCACCACAAGAAAATAATAAATCCACCTTCTTATTGGAACTGATTAAATCTGAATCTCACATCTATAGATAAATCAGACAAAATACCATTAGCTTCACTGAAAATTTGACAAACATAGCTCATTACTTTGATGTAGTGGCCATGGGTCGATATTGTACCTAATAATTGGTAAATATTCTTTGTTTCTAAGGACAAGTATTACGTATCAAATATGACTGCACATTTGGCTACTATTGATATAACTAAAAGTAAGTAAACAGATTATTTTCCCCAAATCTGGCATAATAAAAAATAAATAAGAATCTTACATTCTTAAACTTCAAAAAGATTCCTATGTAATTCACAAAGGAGGAAATTACAGTAAGATTAAAACAAATTAGAAATAAAATTTCTAAGAAAAAACAGTTTTCTTCAGGGATACACAACCCATCTACTCTTAATCCGGAGCAGAAAATAAATCTTCAAAATATGCAATACAGAACCCAGATATTCAGCGAAAAGAAATGAAAAAATGACTTAAATGCACATATTTTTTTTCTTTTTTTTTTCCCGGTTTTTAGAGACAGGGTTTCTCTGTGTAGCTTTAGAGCCTATCCTGGCACTCACTCTGGAGACCAGGCTGGCCTCGAACTCACAGAGATCTGCCTGCCTCTGCCTCCCAAGTGCTGGGATTAAAGACGTGCGCCACCAACGCCTGTCTTTACTGCACATATTTTTCATAAAATAATTGTTGCTAAGAACTGATAGTTTGAAAATATTTTTAAGTAAAGAATAAAGATTCATTTTGTCATGACTATCTTTATGCTGCTTTATCGGGTCACAAATTTGAAAGAATAGCAATAATTTAGTTAGAAATAAATGCAATAATTTTATAGACAGGAAATGACTGTTTTGTCTTCTTTTGTAAGCATCATGAGAATTATATTAATTTATGCTTATTAGGGAAAGCTTTCTTGTGTAAACTAACATCATTTATGATGGCACATTGTGAAATCATGATCTGGGCTCTTACGATAGCAAGCCTGCTTCTCTCTTGTCTATATCACTGGATAAATCTCTATCTCTCTGTCTTTCTCTTTCTCTCTCCTGCTCTCTCTCGCCAAACAAAATCACAGTTCAGTTACATTATTCTCAATTCACAGACTTGCTCCCTAGCTGGCCCAAAGGCAGGCGGACACAATAGAGGACAAGAAGCCTGTCATGGAATGAGACATTGAGTTGGACTAAGGAAGGCTTGATTCAAAACGTAGCTGACTGCTGTCCTTACCAGTGCTTGTGACACGTGTTCATCCTCTCTCCTGTGCTTTTTACCCGACACACAATTTTGCATTTGACAATTTATTCCAAAATGAGCAGTGTGCACATGCCACATATATTAAGGTAAGTTTAAAGGAATGAGACATATCTTATTTCTCTGTTCAATTCCATGTATCTGAAAAGTAATTGTCTGTCAAGACAGATGGTTAGAGGAGTAACTGAGATACACATTAGCCCCTATTGGTCCTCAGCGCCTTTTTAGTAAAGTAGGCAGAAAAGTTACAGCAGGATCCCAGCTTGAGTGACACACAGAAACTGCTTTTCTCCCCATGACCTGCTACCAGTTTGGAGGGCATATGTTAGGAGGATACTCCTTCTACCAAACAGTAAGTTCCCTTTGCAGTATCACTGGGGATACACCAGACTAGAAAACAGGATTGTGAAGGAAAACCTACCAGCGGCCAGGACTGAATGTAGCTCACCACTCTCAGGAATGTAGAATTAAGAACACTTAGGAGACACTATAAATAATATCAATGGGATTGAAGGGTGCACCAGCTTGAGAGGATGAGCAAAGGGAGAAGACAGAAAGGAAGCAGGAGAGGGGGGGGAGGGAGGCAGGGAGGGAGGGGAGGGGAGGGGAGGAGAAGGAAGGGGAGGCGAGGAGAGGAAGAGGAGGTGGAGGACAGGGCAGGTACAGATGAAAGGCCAAAGAGAAGGGAAGAATTGGGTTTTCAGATTAGAGAGAACTGTATGCCAGATCTTTGCTGCAAAATACAGCAGGCCCATTGCCCAGCATAACTCAACACTTTGAAGCAATCATATTCTTGTAACACTTTCCATTCCTATGTGTTTAAGACAGAAAGCATTTCATCTGAATCTCTTACCTGAAGCAAATCTCTCCCTGAAATTGCACAGGATCTCAGATCTCTTCAGGACTCATGGAAGCAAACAACACAGGTCTGTCTCACATGTTCCTGACGCCTCTGCTGGTAACTATTATCCCTGTCTGACTGGTTTGGCCTGTTTAAAAATCTAGTTTTTATCACCCTAGAGGGTCATATGGAAAAGAAGGCTTTGTACTGACAAGACAGATAGAAGATTGAAGCCACAACCCTAACAATGAGTTAGCTTTTGTGTACTGTGAGAAGTCTGTGCCAAAAAATTCCAAAAACAGTATACAGAGACATGTTTTTGAAAATGAGTGTGCATAAGGTAGGCACTTTCTTGTTCAAATAATGTTGCTTGTGTTAGAATATAAACAGGACTCGGGGGCTCCAGTGTCAGGAGCTGAGGGAAGCCTCCAAGTCTGGTCCACCAAGAGATTACAACTCAATATGTTCCTTTTTGGTTTTAAGTCTAGAAGTGATAAACTTCAGAATGCATAGTAAATTTACAAGGAAACAACCTCCAACAAAAATATTTTCAAAGAGCACAATGAAAGAGACAAGGCATATCTGCTGTTGACTTTAAGCCATGTGCAGAAACTTTGTGGCAACTCTAGCCAATATGTACTTGGCTCCAAGTAAGGGAAGCTCAGCCAAAAGCAGGAATATGATGCTGTCGTCCCTTTCTCTTTCTGTCTGCTATTCAACTGTACTAGAGTTTCTCCTAAGATCGATTTCTTGAGTGCAAGTGTGAGGAATAGAACTTTCATAATTATGTTCACTTTCAAAACTGCATGTGAAAAGATATTTACTGTGTTTACATTTCAAAACTCTGCATTCCTTATGTGCACTTTCTCTTGTATATAGATCAGCATGCTAGCTTTCTGTTATTACAACAAAAATATGGAGGCAAATCTTGTTTTAAGAAGGCAACACTTATTTGCCTCAGTGTCTCAGGGGTTTTATTTAGTCAATGGGCTCTTGGACCCATTGTGTTAGACCTGAGTGCACAGCACATCATGATTGGGGTTTCATTCCTCTTAAGACAGCTGAGGAGTATCAGGAGCAGAGAGTCAGAGAGAGAGACAGAGAAAGGAGGGAGAGAAGAGAAGAGAGAGAGAGAGAGAGAGAGAGAGAGAGAGAGAGAGAGAGAGAGAGAGAGAGAGAGAGAGAGAGAGGAGAGAGGAGAGAGAGCCTCTACAGTGGTAGATAGCTCAACCTTGAAGAGAGTGTGGTGCCACAATGAGAAACACTGATACCCTTACATCATTTTGGTGATATTTTGGATTTCTATTCTTTATATTTGGGTTTGTTTTTTTTTTTTTTGGTGCTTTTTGCTTTTAGTGCTGGGATTGAATCCAGAGTCTTGCATATGCCAGGAAAGTGTTCCACTCTGAGCTCCATCCACAGAACTCTACAGAACCCAGGGGATTTATGGTAATTTTATTTGTAGCATTTGTTCTTCAACTAAGCTGAGAACATAAAGTATCTGCTGAGTTACTTTTTAAAACAAGGCATTATTAGAAGAAAGTACCCCCCAAACTGGAAATATTTGTTACCACAAACCTCTTATCATGCCTTAAGGTAATACTACATGGAGTTTATGGGGTGGGCCTAAGTGAGCTGGGCTGTGTAAATAGGAACAATCTAACCTCGGTAAAACTGGAAGATTATGGTTAGAACAGTCTGATAGTAATTATTCATCAACAGGAAAGGACATGAAATTAACCTTGTACTGTGTTTCCTTTGGAAGTGCGCCCTTCAACGCCATAAATAGACTTGCTTAACATGTGTTCACAACTATTTTAGTAGAAACTTTTATTAACAATAAAATCAAGTGGCAGTTATGCTATTTCTGTAATTTATCCTTTCATGGATTGTTTTATGCATTACTTAAATAATGACATTCTTTGCATCTATAATTACTATACTTTGTCTTCGGACAAAACATTTATGAGCAATGATAAAGCAATTGCACTGTGCCACTGAAATTGTATACAAAAGACAAGGAGCCATGTTGTGTGTGTATGTATGTATATATTTATGTGTGTGTGCTTGTGTGTGTATATATATTATATGTGTGTGTGCACATGTGTATATTTACATATGTGTGTGTTTCTCTCTCTCACTGTGTGTGTGTGTGTGTGTGTGTATGCATGCTTATTTCTGTGGGGATGTGCTGTGTCCCATAAGTGGATTTCAGAGGACAGCCTTCAGATATGAGTTCTCACCCTTCAACCATGTGTTGAGTTAGGGCCTCTTCATTACTGTGCAAGCCAGGCTATCTGCTCTATAAATTTCTGTATTCTCCTGTCTCTGCCTCCCATCTCCCCACAGGTGCATTCTGGGATTAGAGAGGCCTGCAATACTGCTGCTGGCTGTTTTTATGCTTGGTTCATAAGAATGTCAAGTGTTTCTGTTCATGATGGTGCATGCTTTCAACCCCAGCTCTTGGGAAGCAGAAGAAGTCCAATCTCTATAGGTTCGAGGCCAACTGGGTCTACAGAGCAAGTTCTAGGACAGCCCAGATTACACAGAGAAACCCTCTCTTGATAAAGAAAAACGGACAAAAAAGTCAAATTTCTTCCTAAAGAGTTCCCCTGATCTGACTTAAAGAATCGGTGACCAAGTCCACATTTTTTTTCCTGAGGTTAACACCCCCCCACTCTATAGCATTTGAGATTCTTTGTTTAAAATGCTTACATATCAGGCTACACTCTTGCTCTAAGTCTGACAAAGACTTCACCATTGGTCTTGGACAGAGGGTGTGTGGCACACACTCTCTGCCGTGTGTTATGAATAGTTTCTGCCTGGTGCTACAGCATGCATAGCAAAGTCATCTGAACCTCTCCATATTTTGATGAAAAGTACCCAGTGTTTTGTGAGTATTTTGCTGTGATTTGCACACCTCTATTTTAAATATAGGAAAGTAAAGGAAATAGGGATATTTCTTGATGAAGTCATAGGAAAATCAAGTGTGAGCCACACTGCTCTTCTAGTAAAAGAAAGTTGTCTGTCTTGTCTTTCACTTCAGTTAGAGATGAGTGGAAAGGGATCAATAGAATATGAAGTCTTTATAAACAAGAACTTTTAAGCCATCAAGTGTACTATGTGTTCAAAACCAGGATAAAGGAGCCATAATTGCTATTGATGTTTCCAAAGCTTGTACAAGCCAAGCCTGTGCTTGTTAGTGAGATTAATCCAATCACTTTACTCTGAAATCTTGTCTAGTTACTGAGGAATAAACAAGTATGATAGGTTCATTGAAGACCAGATGGGATCTATGCACAATGGATGATATCTCAACAAAGGCAGGAGTGACACTTCTATCCAGGCTTTTGATTTGGAGCTTAGTTTTAGAGTGGGATATTGCTACCCCATAGTTCCAGGAGGGTCGTCTGGGGCCCTGAAGACTTCTCTCTCCCAGCCTAGAACGCATGACTTCTACTTTCCATTGTTGTTTACAGCACTTGATTTCTTGGTTAGGTCCATCTTTCATGCTTTAAATGTTTAGATTTTTGTCAATAACACAGTAGCATGCCAGGCTGTAAGATGTCACCCATATATACTCTTCATTTCACTTCACGATAGTTTCAGCTGGTCCTATGAAACTCCCATGAGATGTGTGACAGTCTAAGTTATAGACAATGGAATTTAAACAATAGCTACTTCTCTGGCTGTTCTATGTGTGTGGGTATACCCAGCATCCTGGTACTTACCCCTCTTCTGACCACTGTACAAAGGTAATGGCTGAGCAACTTTTCTGAATACAGACGCTGGATGCTAGAATGGCCCTGAAAATGCTGAGCCACCTACCACTTGGCTGGCAATGGTTTGATGAGACATCCTTTTAAAAAACTCATTTAAAACCACGGGTCTTGGCTTCCTTCTGTCTTTTAATAGCACCCAAATCTTAAACAAAACCTAACCCTGGCGCCTGGAGAGATTGCTCTGTGGTTAAGAGTATTGGTTGTTATTCCTTATGACTCAGGTTCAATCCCCAGCAGCCACATGGCAACTCATTTACATCTGTAACTCTAGTCCCATGAGGTTCTCTGCCTTCTTTTGACCTCTGGAGGAGCTGCATGGTACTCAGACAATCATGCAGGCAAAATACCCACACGCATGAGACACACTTAAAAATCAACATGCACTGGCTATGAAAAACTTAGATATATTCCTTCCTAATAATTAAAGAGACATGGTTCCCATGGTTAAAGCATAGAGCCCTTGAGATCTACACTATGTTGTAAGAAAATAATAGATAAAAGTCTCCCTTGAATTTTTTCCTCAGGTTGACTCACAAGTTAAGGAAGGTTTATCCCTTGTCCACTGTTTAGGAAAATTTGGAACTCTGAGAAAATGCCGTGTGCTGGAGGATGGTGGTCATTTCTTAGTGTGCTGTGACAAGGTATACTCTGGCTATTTAAGGTTTTAGACAAGTAAATACTCCTCTGGCTTCTTCAAGTGGTCACATTAAAGCTGTCAGTCACTGAGTCCACTCTGGTTCCAAAGGTCAGATTAAAGCTGATGTTTTATTGGCAGACTGCATGTTTTCGGAGAGCTTCAAAGCAAATACCCTTAAGTTGAGGGAGAGGAGGAAAATTTTCTAAATGAAGAACCCAAAATCCAGAGGGAAGTCGCTCTGCAATCACAGCAACATTGCCTGGGAATTTGCTCTTTGGTTGTGGTTATTTGCCCAGGGGTCTGAGTGTCAGCAATTGGACCAGAAGAAGGCTGGGTTTTTGTGGGGATTGCACTGATCTGGAAAAACTCTTGTGTGTCTGGCCTTTAGAGCAACATTAGAGCTTCCAGCTGTCCACAGATGCTAGACACATGTGTACAGTTCCAAGGGAGGGAGGGACCTCTGTCATTTTCTCAGAAGAGGACGATTATAGGTTAAACCAGTAGTTTTCAGATTGTAATGGATAAATTAGAAGAATTCACTTACTGAATGAAGACATTTCTGGGGGTTGTGAGTGAAGGTCAGTAAATCTAGCCACAGGCAACTTATTTCCTCTGGTCCAATGGACAGAGGCTCTCTTGAGAAGAGGCAAGAGGAAGCATAAATAGAATCTCCCCCACCCTGACCTTGTATGTGCCACTCAATCAAAGAAATCATGTCACTGCCCAGGTAGGGAATATGTAAAGCATCTCTACAGTAGGATTTGTATTGTTCTGAAAAATGGCAGTGGTCAAATTGTCTGTTTGTCTACCTTCCCTGTTCTTCCTTTTCCTGTAAGGGACTCTTAAATATGGACCCTGAATATGAAGGATGGATGCATGTAGGGTTACCCATTCCTGGATCTCTGGTGAGTGGGTTGCAATTTGTCCCCAAAATTCCTCTATTTCCATAGTAACCAACAACTTGTCAAAGACTCTATTTCCCTTCCTGCCCTTCAACCACATTACCAGTTCTGCAAAATGCAAAAAAAAAAAAAAAAGGTGTCTAAGACCTTAAAATAATCACATACTCTCCCTCCTGTCTGCACCTGGGTCCCAACTCACACATCTGCTTCAATATGGGTGTTGTGGAGGCCCGGGGTTGAGAAGGGCAAAGTTCAGCTGCTGATTCTTATGAAAGAGCAAACACATACAAAAACAAAGAAGAAGAATTAGGTCTAATTTAGTATTCCACTTTTTGTATTTTTATTTCAGACCCACAGAGTAAAACTATATTAAATACATTAATTTGCATACAAAGGCTCAAATAACTATTTTTTATTACGATTTACTTGCACAAGTAAAATAGTGTCACCCATATACGCTCTTCATTTCACTTCACTATAGAGTTTCAGCTGGTCCTATGAAACTCCCATGAGAGGTGTGACAGTCTAAGTTATAGACAATGGAATTTAAACAATAGCTACTTCTCTGGCTGTTCTATGTGTGTGGGCAGGCTGCCCTTTGGAGGATAGCCTACACAGCATCCTGGCACTTACCCCTCTTCTGACCACTGTACAAAGGAAATGGCTGAGCAGCTTTTCTGAATACAGACGCTGGATGCTAGGATGGCCCTGAAGGTGCTGAGCCACCTACCACTTGGCTGGCAATGGTTTGATGAGACATCCTTTTAAAAACCTCGTTTTAAAAACCATGCAAGTTTTGAAGTTCTGAGTTTGATTCCCAACACTTAATATAAAGGCATGTGATAATGTATAATAATATTTGTTCTCTAAATTCTCTTGGAATTACAGTTATTTCTTAGAAAAAAAGTATACTTCGGAAAGGGAGCATCCAGGAAATGTTATTGTCTACTATTAATGTTTGGAGTTAGGTGGACCTAATTATTTTAGGGTTTGGACAAGAATAAACAAAGATTATTTCAAATCTTTGGACAAGTGAACAGACTATAAGGGCAGCTATAGAATTAATAGGGTATATATTAATGACTCCCTTTTGCCAAAGAACAGGAACAATCCACTCCAGTGTGCTGTGTGTGTCCTGTGAAGAAGCGTAAGAACACATTAGGACACCAGGATTTTCATTGCCTGTCAGAGTAAATGAAAGACTGTCTGGACAGGATAATCCCAGAGATCTATAAAAGTGGAAATAAAATTGGATGATCATGTAAGGGAGACAATGCAATTTCTTTATGTCATGGTTCCTGTCAAAGTTACCTAATAAAAGACAGATTAACAAGAGAGAAGGTGACAGATTTAGTTGATAAAAGTTTCATGTGACATAAGACTTTTCATAAATGAAGAAGCAAAGAAACAGGCACACTTGTGTATTGTTGTCATGCTTGGTTCAATGTGTTGAAATGATAGTTCTGTAAGAATGTGATTGGACAAAGCAGGGTATGAGCTTACAGCAATAAACAGCACATCTTGTTTGCTCAGATTCTACTGTGTCCCCTGTGTCTTTGAAGATAAGAACATTTCTTTCCTACTTGGAAGGAAATGGCCAGGGCTACTGTTTAATCTACTTTAGAAGTAGAGCGCAGGGAAAGATCAGAGGGTGACTTTCCCAATACTGCTGCTCATCAGATGTCATAATGGGGGTGGTGGCATGCTCCGAACCCCATTAATAGAATGTTAGACATCAACAGCCCCTGGAGACAGAAACAAGGCTTATATGGAAGATGTTTGCGAAAGGTCTCCGTGGGTGGTTGAAATGTTCTGCATCTGGGCAGGATAACACTCTTGTGCTATCTCACAGCTCACAAATGGTGAGCTGAAAATTAATGAACCTCACCATATACACACTGCCTTAGAAAACAACAACAATACTACTTTGCATGACAATCCCAGTTAGTCCTCCCATTCCCCCCCCACTGTCCCCCATCCCTCCCCATCCACTCCTCAGGGAAGGCGAGGCCTCCCATGGGGAATCATCAATGTCTGTCACATCATTTGGGGCAGGACCTAGGCCCTCCCCCTTGTATCTAGGCTGGGAGAGTATCTCTCCACAGGGAATGGGCTCCCAAAAGCTATTTGTGCACTAGGAATAAATACTCGTTCCACTGCCATGGGCCTGATAGAACACCCAAATAAAAAATAAAAATAAAAATAAATGAAATGCTTTAAAGGGTAAAAAAGAAGGAGAAGAATTAAATGCACAAACACAGTTGTACTGGTAAGAATGTGTCAGGCAGGGAAATTAAGCAAGCTTATGTGCAGGCGAAGAGGTAAAGACCTCTTACTATGTCTATAGACAACGTGGAACTGACTGCATGTGCTCCAAGTGTTGTATTTCTTTTCTCATTTAAATTCTGTATTACTTTTACCATATACCACATTTGCATAGTTCCTTCCCTGAAATATACTATTCTTGGAAATAACTGTAATTTTAATATAATTTGAAGGACAAATACAGTTACATGTTTTCATGCAGTTGAGTAGTTCACAGCACTCAGGGATGTGTTACTGGTACAAAGGTGTCTGTTATCCTAATATCACTTATAATTTGAATGCCCCCATTTTTTTTCATTCAAGAAAAATTACTAGTTCCATATAAGTAATTCTTCTCAATTCCTAAAAATTAGGTATGGTGTGAATACTTATATAGTCTGTGGTATATTGGGACTCAAATCCCCTGAAGATCAGGGGTTATGTTTGAAAAACACAAACCGTGTGTTTACATATTTTAAGAAAACTTGTTTGTTACACAATCCTGCACTGTGTAATCAGAAGGGGTGGTTATTAGGCAAAAGAGGGGACCCTTAGAAGGGTGGTAGGAGGTGCAGGTTTGGAGGGGTGGATAAGATCACTGCCATGAAGTTACAGAAGCGAAGATCCCCACTTCGTATGCTATCTCAAAATGTTAATTTAAAATAGGAAAAAGAAAAACATGAATTGCCACATCGTGTTCCTCCAGGTGTTTAAGTGAGAGTCTTCTGTCTTTATTTCAGTGCATGTTTTCAGCTGTAACACATCTTAAAGATCAGTACTGTGGAGGAAGGGGGAGCTAGCCTTGGACACATTTATGACGATGTGGCTGTGCGCACACCACTCACCGGACAAGCCTCTTGTGTTCGGAGCTATAGGTTAGCATCATTGTGCTCTCGGTTCACTCGGGACCCGCAGCTATACAGTGTGTCATGTAACCGACAACTCTCAAACTCACTCTTGGATTAGTGCAATTGACCACACCTAAATCCTCCAATTATTCCAGACACTGATTAGTTGACAATTAAAATGGACATTCCTCTTCTCAATACAGTGGCTTTCATTTCACTGAGGAATAAAATCCCGGCTATAGACTTAAACGGGAGTGTTGTAAGTTTCTGAAGTTCAAGGCTTCACAGACACCCTAGATCTTTGCACACAGAATGAACAACTTGTTCAAGTCAGTGTTTCATTTCTGCGATGCCACACATGAGACCGTGGATCGTCTGCTCTCCTCTCGGAACGCATGACCTTTCAGTCCTCTCCACCCATCTCCCCAATCCCAGCTTTCCCTTTGTTCCTACAACCGGTTTTGTTCCTACAGCTCAAGTCAAAAGTTTCTCACCTTTGACAGTTGGCACTAAATATTACAAATTCTATAGCCCTCTAATTTTGCATTTTAATCCTCTGACATCACATAGATCCATACCTACTGCAATTATACGACACAGAATGATATTTATATATGCAATAGCTTGGCAGTAAAGAAAAGAAAACAGAAGTTGGCATTCTCCTGGATCAAACTGATATATTTTCCCCATAATACACATACATCTAAACTGCGGTGTGCTGATGTTTCCCAGACAATAGGTTAGATCACAGGTGAAGGGCAGGAAGGCACCCATGGCTTTACATTGCTTGAAGAGATGGAAGCAGGGTGTGAGTCTGTGCTCCGTTTTCTAAATTTCACCTAAGGTGGATGTTAATGAACCTGCTTAGATCTCTTTTCTGCACTTAACAATCCTGCTTTTCACTATTGTAGAGCGCCACCTCGCGGACATAGAAAGCTTCTCCGACTATTCAGTACAGCTGCTTGTTTGTGGGTGGAAGCAGGCCTCGTGATGTCAGGGTAATGGCCATTCAGGTCAAGCTGTCCTCCAGCACTCTTGCAGTCACTACGTTCTCTATAATTACAGGACATTCATTTTGTTTCCTGTGACAGGAGACAGTTGACTTTTC
Source organism: Cricetulus griseus (assembly GCF_003668045.3). Taxonomy (NCBI): domain Eukaryota; kingdom Metazoa; phylum Chordata; class Mammalia; order Rodentia; family Cricetidae; genus Cricetulus; species Cricetulus griseus. The sequence goes on from NC_048601.1 coordinate 9,534,058, forward strand.
CTGATTCTCATTACCAGGATCAAATGAAGCATGCGATTTCTTAAGAGTTCGGGTTTGATTCAACGGTGCATCCATTTTATGCATTTAAGAAAAGACCTTGCTTTCTGATAGTACAAAACACTTTTGGCAAGGAACCGTTGATAATTACTGTGTTGGAAAGTTGAGTAAACAAAGTCTTTAAAATGAGCGTTCTATGTGTGATTTTGGGGAAAATATCAAAATAAAATAATCTTTTGTGCCAAGTACTTTGAATTAAGGATATCAGACAGATTCAAAAGTCACCTCAGAACAAAGATCTCTCTGAATTTGTTGAATACGAACTCTGTTTTACCCAGCTATTGTTTTCCTTTATCAGACCATTGTATTATTATATGGGAAATGCAGGGATAGACTATGTCCTATGTAGATATTGCTGATTATTGTTAGTTTGCATGGCAGTATGGCAAGCAAGCATTTGAGGACCAGAGTTTTCATGTGAGTCTTCCTATGAGAAGACAGCTTAGCCCGCAGGACTGTCACACTGCTAAAATAAACAACCAAAATGACCATCATCTGGAGTGCTGTTGATACCAGGCATTGTGGACGGTTCTGTGAGAAGGACTCAGTTGAACAGAACTCTTGGCTTCCGGGTCTGCAAGGGTGTGAGGTTGGATCCTTACTCTGTTATTTTCAGTTATGTCTCATCCTTAACTCACCCTAAGGGCAGTTAACCTCTGCTTGCTCAGGAAACACCCACCTGTCCGTCCTTGGGACATGCTTTGGCTTTGACTTTCCATTTGGCCAGTTCTGGTTTGTTTGTGTAAGCAGCAACTAGACAATAGTCTCATAAGCCCAATCTTCTAGAAGCCTCAAATTTAAAACTCTAACCGTAATATATAACTGTATATATAATATATTATATATACAGTTATATATTATTTTGTCATTAAAATTTCAACTAGCTAATTTTGAGTGCTTTGTGGCTCTCTGGAAATACCTTTTAACTTTTTAGAATTAAATATGTTAATTTTTCCAAAGATATTTGAAACTTTGAATTTTTTGTTCTTCCTGCTTCTCATCTGTCTTTTTCTATAGATGCACAGGCATGCACACAGATCGCCTATTTTATGAATTTTAACCTCATTTAATTGCCCATTAGAATTCTGTATTTTCTTCTTTTACTATATATGTAAGACACTAACTTTAATAAATTGTTTATTCTGTCTACAAAGATCTAGTGTCTGTGAAGCCTGGAGCTTTGCAAATTCACAGCACTTTCACTTATATCAGAACTTGGTCATAATTATCTATTGTAATATGAAGATCATAGATATCCTTGGGGTCTTTAATAAATTAAATGCCTATGAGTATCTTTAGATATTTTCTACAGTGTTTAGAGTTTTGTTTTTCGTCCTATAAACAGAATTTACATTGGTAAAATGAAAGCTTGTTTCAATGTTACATAGAAAGTTTCAAATTTGAAATTCTGTTTGGCATTGAAAGAGCTGGCAGCCAGTGGAGTATGCAGTTCATATGGGAGCCATTTCCATAGACTAACAGATGCGGAGTAATAACTGACAGCTCAGGGATAATGACTTTATTTTCTTGCCATTGGCATCTTAAGAACTCAACATTCACCCTTCATAATGACTACTCTTCAGCTCTGATTCCAGTGTTTGAGGCAGCTTTTATCAGGATCTTGAATTCTTTTACTATACACCATTATTTCCTTAAATTTTAGTTGTACTTTGGACTAGGTAAAAGTAAGGTTTTATCATGACAAATAATATGACCTTTCTGAGTCTTTAAAATTTATTTTTACTATGAATCTCAAAAATTAAATTATGACAGTAATAATTCCAGCTACATCCTGCTCCTTCAACTGCAATTACAGATGGCAATATTTGAAATTAATCTCTCCACAGACATAGACAGAGAAAGAGAGAAATGGAAAGTTTGTTTGTGGATTTCCAATTTCGTTGAAGTAGTAATGCTTTTAAATGAATCAATAATTTTTACAACAGTATAGAGCCAACGTCGCATTGAAAATTTCATTACAATATATCATAGCACACTGTACCTTTATGTTTTTCAGTCTGTCTTTTCTTCCTTTGCCATCAGGAATGCCGAGAGAGAGCAGCCGGCAGCTCAGGTTGTGTGTAATAATTTACTAATCACCAGTGGAGTTTGTTCACTCTTGTTTTAGCTTATCAGCTGCTGTGCAAATAGAAGCGAATTTGCCTGTGACGTGTTTGAGCAGCTTAGGTGACTGGTACGACAACTCTCAAAATGACTTGCTATCTTTTTTCCATTACACTTACATTCTCCACAGCTTAGCAACCCACTGGTAGTAACAGGAACCTGGATGTTTGAGCTTTCCTTCTACACCAGCTCCCAAGAAGTGGTCTGAGAGTTCCAACAGAACCAGAGGCTCGCTGGGCCTTCATTAACACAGTCTTTGAGAATCTTATGCACAGTGTTGCTGTCACTGTCGCTCCAGATGCCACAAGGTCTATGATTTCTCTATAAGAGTACTCACTTCAGGTTTTCAGGTTTCGGGTTCTAGTCTGCTCCCCTGAAAACTTTCTGATGTCAACATCTGTTTTGTTTTGTTTTGTATTTTTAAGTTCAACATCATTGAATAGATTTTGCATGGCTTATTGAGATATACTGTATTAGAAATTAAATGAGAAAAATATTTAAACCATGTATTCATAAATTTAATTTAAAAATTAGTGTACAATACCATATATTGAAATAACTAGACATGTTAAAGAAAAAAGTGCTATATACATACCATAAACATAGGAGCATATTGGCATTAATTTTTACTCTTCATGAAACTTATTAATAGATAAATTCCAATGGCTTTTTAAAACTCATTTTGTTGCAAAATGTAATCTACCTTTTTACTCAACCTTCTCCATTATCTGTTTAGAAAGGGATTACTGTTTTACCAGCTCTTTACAATGTCCTGTGGATGTTGCTACTTCATATCATACCAGAAGTCATCAAGTAGTAATTGCTTAAATATTAGTTGCAGCTTGAAAACTGCAATCCAATTAATAAATGGCTCATAATAGAATTACATTAAAATTCACTAACTAATTTTGCAACAATTATTTACTTCTGTGACTTGGGGACATGGAATTTTGTTTATTTGAAAAATTCAGATTTATGGAGTTACATCATATTCTAAATATCCATACATTTCACTTTACAACAGCCAAATCAGTTACTAGTCACATTTCTTAACTTCACTAGTGACCTACATTTTCAAGCACTCACAATACACAAAGTTCAGACTTGTAGATACAGAATTTATAAAACGTGATCTTTTAATCCAAAGGTTGGTTTTGGTTGAGGGCAGGGAGTTTACTCAGTTTTTTTTTTTCTTCCTTGAAATAGCAAGCCAACTTTTTTAGTTCTGAGTACCCTAAGCATCCAACACTAAGCCTGTCTGGCCAGTTCATAAGTGACAATGGTGGCTGATACATGGTGTCCTTGAGGCTAGAGAGATAGCTTGGCGGTCAAAGCACTTGTTGCTCTAGGAGAGGACCCAGACCTGCCTGCATCATGCATCTCCCAACAGCCTGTACCAAGGGGATCTGATGTCCTCTTCTGGACACAACAGCACCTAACTGCATGTGTGCAGTTTGCTGACTTATACTGAATCACACACATATAGACAGAAAGTAAACAATATATACATTTTCAAAGGAAAAGAAAAAAATGGTGTTCTTCTCACTTTAAAGACAGTATTCAGCTCTCTAACCAAAATATCTTGTGTTGGTACTCCCTAGAGACACACTTGCCGTTTCCTAGAAAATTGGGCTTTATGTGTGTATGTTAGATAGTAACACAGACAATTAAGATTAGCGTTCACTGGCTGGAGTGCTAATAGTAAAGGAGGGTATATGCAATGTGTGTGGTTCTGGGAATCAAATCTAGGGCTTCATGCACACTAGGGAAGCACTCTGCTAGTGTGTCTATAGGAGGTTTTGTGCATGCACTTGCAGCTGCCCATGATGCTCAGAAGCATCAGATCTTCCAGGAGCTAAAGACACAGGAGGACGGGAAACACCTGATGTGGATGCTGGGAGATGAACTTGAGTCCTCTGCGAGAGCAATGCATACCTGTAATGCCTGAGCCATCTCACTAGCCGTTCATCAGTTCTAGAAATACGTTTAACTTTTGTTAGGAGCATTGGCTTCCACACTGAGTCATACATCTCATGGAAACATGCTACTCTAGACCATTTCTGTAAATACTGCTTGTATTCTTTTTCACAATCACCGAACACCTTTCTGCACATGGTCTTTGTCCTCCACATGTGTCAACCTAACGTGAGTGCTGCTGTAATGTTTCCTAACGTTCATGTATTAAAGGCTTGTTGGGGAAGTGGTTAACATGCTGGGAGCTTATGCTGAGGTAGGGCTTAGTGGCAGGAAGTTAGCCCACTGGGAGCGTGATTTTGGCAGGGGTGTTTGATCCCCAGACACTTCCACTCAGGCTTCCCTTTCCAATCACCATGCAGTGGGAAAACACAGCATAGAGCCAACTGTCATGAATGGAAACCAGCAGCTAAAAAAACCTTCTTAGTTTTAAGTGGATCTATCTCAGGCATTAGCTTACAGCGACAGACAGTTGATGCATGCAAGGGCTTCACTCATTAAAATTGAGTGTATACATATTGCATATAAAAATGTATTCTTTGTTCCAAAAAAAATGAAATGAGTGCAGTGAGTCATATAGATCAATCACCAAATTTCTTATGAAAAGACAAGAAAACTCCCAGTGATGCAATGAGAGGACAAAGGTAGGGGTTAGACACAAAGCCTGAACTTGTGGTTACTTCAAAGATGATGACTTAAAACTAAAACTTGCAAGGGAGCCTACATCTCCAAAGGGCTGTCCAGGAAGGGAAGGCATTACCAAACATGCTGTGACCAGTTGCTGTGGAGGAGAAGCACATCTAAAATGATCTCCGTGTGAAGGTTGTGCATGCCAGGTGTGGCTGTGCTCATCTGTATGTGCACGCATGGAAGCCAAAGGTCAACACTGAGTGTCTTCCTCTAGTTCTGTACCCCCTCCCCTTCTTACATTTCAAGATAGAGTGGTAGTGCAGCATGATCCGGATCCACATTCATGCATTACCTTCCACTCTATCTGGAGCTCACTATTTCACCTACGTTGTGCAGTGAGCCCCCTGGAAGCCTCCTGTCTTTGTTCCTCTAGTGCTGGACTCACTACAGGTACAGGGTCCCATGCCTGGCTTCTAGGTGGCTTCTGGGATCACAACTTGTATCCTCATACTTGTAGGGCAAAGACTTAACCCACTGAATGTCCCAAGAAATTGTTATATGGAATACATACTACGCACAAAGTTTAAAGAATGTATTTTGACTATGCTAGCAAGCACATCATGAACAATAAAAGCCACACGGAAAATTTTCAACATATGGAAATATAAATATAAATGTGGGTGACAGTTGTGTAGCTTGGTCAGTTTGGCAGTGGGAACAGGATCTATCCCCTGGTGCATGAGTTGGCTTTTGGGAGACCATTCCTTATGGTGGGATGCTTTATGTGTGTGTGTGTGGGGGGGGGGCAGGGTTTGGTCCTGCCTCAACTTAATGTGCTAGGCTTTGTTGACTCTCCATGGGAGGCCTTACCCTTTCTGAGGAGTGGATGGGGAGGGGGAGTTGGGGGTGGTAGGGGGAGTGGGGAAAGGAGCCGGAAGGGGAACTGTGGTTGCTATGTAAAATGACTAAAAAAATTAAAACTATAAAAGGATTGCCAAGATATATGAACAAGAAACAGAGGATCCAGGATCCTGAAACTTCCACATTATAATACTGCTCACCTAAATTTATAATCGGTCAGTACTATCAAAATGGCATGCCATGCCACAATAGGGAAACCAGCAGCCACCCAATGCCTTGGTGTGCATTGTTGATCTGTGTATGTAAGCGGACACCCTTCTCCTGGCTGGAGTATAAATTGTCAGGGTTGTAACAGACCTGACTTCAGCAAGTTTTGCTTATTGCTCAAGATGTGGAAATGGTGTTGACTTTAGCAACTTGTCTCTAAGATGTTTGAATGGACATCTTGAAGGATCAATGGTCATTAATCATATTGATAAGTCATGTGATATTTAGTAATATTCTGTACTAATTACAAATAGCATCTAGGTGAGTAATGGCTAAAATACTGTAGTTTATTTGGAAGATGTGTACTAGACATCTGTTAAAGATATGGAAACTAGATTGTTACCCTTTATTTAGGAATTTACCCATTTGTTTTGTGCATGTGTGTGTGCATGTGAACATGCATCCATGTGTGTGTATTCACAGCAGTTACACATGGATGTATACAGGCATATATGAATTGTATCAGTTATTTTTCTCCTATATGGAAGACAATATCCAACAATAGGAATCTGAGGTAAGGAGGGTTATTTGGACTCCCAGTTTGAAGTTACAGTCCATCATGGTAGACGTGGGTGTGGAGGGACAAACATGGTCACTCTTCTCATTGCTGTTGCAGTAAAGATGTTTGGATGAGTGCCACGATCCCTTCACCAAACAGCTAGCTGAGATATTTTCCACACAGCTGCTCTCTGGGAGAAACTCTGGTGTTGCATTTTAACGTTGTAACAGCTCCTTATAATTATCCTTTACGTATCACTGAGAATAAGCTATCTTCTGATAATTTGATTTCTCTGTTAAGAGGTGAAATGCAGGAGATCATTTTGGCATATGATGCAAATCACTGGACATGAATTACCTCTCTCATGTATTGAGATCTCCTTGACATGACAAGAAATTATTCTGTGAAATAATCATCATGCATACTCTAGAATTAAGGATGTTTCAATGATAAGGAAGCACATGTTTTTATATATTTTTCTATTTGTAGCATGTTTAACAACCTGTTGTTTCATGATGTCAATTTTGTCTTGTCATTGTTAATCATGCTTTAGTTGCCCTTATTTCTATTTCTTTTCAATAATTCATGAGGACAACTTATGCTGACTTCAGTACTACTAATACTTAATTATACTAATCTTTAAGATGCTCCTGGAATATTGGAAGAAAAAGCAATGGAATGGTGATTTTTAACTTTATATTCGCATTCTCTTGCTCTTTCCTCGGTCATTTAATTTTAAGCACATATATAATACATCTACATTCACAAATTATCTGAAATATTTTAAAAAGTGTATATTTGTCATCATGGTTGTAATGCTGGCTTTCAGCACCAAATTTTAAGTAAGAGATACACTAGATCAAAATTAATTTAGTTCTGGAACCTTGTATTTCCAATCATCCCAACAGTTTTGATTTTCCATAATCCATTTTAGCTTTTCAAATTCCTGCAAAATTCCTCTGGAGGGCACTATTACCATAAGCAATACAATTAGCTCTAGAAGGTTGTAGCTGGAAAGGCATCAGATCTTTGGAAAGTTATTTACCTCATTTCAAATCTTCAAATCTTAGTGTTCATCCAAACTTCACCTTTTCCCTCTCTTTAGGGAAAAAAATGAAACAAAACAAGCAAAACGGCCCCTATGAGAGTGTTAGAAGCCATCCTCAGACAGGACACCTGGCCTGATAGCCAATTCCTTAAATGAATCATGTGATGTTGTAGCCCAAACAGGAGGGAATCAATTGAAATAATTACATAACAAAGAAAACTAGATCACCATTTATTTACAGAAGTGTGGTCTCTTGGGTTTCAATACTTTGGGCTTCAGATCCTTTTCAGTTACTGTTTACATGAGAAATAAGAGGGTTTTGCAGATTCCATACTTTTTTTTTCATTTTAATTATATGTAATATCATATAAACAGCAGAGACTGTAATTCTGATATTTATACACCATCTGTGGGGGCAAGAGAAGGAAGGAATAGACAAAGAAAAGAGCATACACAGTCAGTATCTTGATCTCTCTGAAAGCACACTTTCACTTGGCACGTGCCATATCAGCCCACACAGAGTTCTCTGCTAGTAGCAGATATGAGCATATTTATTTGGTCCTTGGCTCTTTTACCTAAAGCAAACTTCAAAGAGAAGAATGTTTTCCATTTTTCCCAGTAGTTCACTCAGCTACTTTAATAGCTACCTCACTGTGGGGGCTATCCAAGGAGGTCACAGGGAAGGGACCCAGAGTGGCTGACCTCTCCAAACCCTCTACTGATGTGAAGCTGTCAGTAAGCATTTAACTAAACAAAATCCAAGCTATTGCAACATGTTTATCCCTACCTTTTCCCACCCAAAGCCATGGTAGGGAAGGAAGCTGTCATTCATAATTAAAAACTGGGCATTTCCAGATCTAACTCACCTCTTAGCAGTGAGCATTTGACTGAACTTGTTACATTACTACTTAGGGAAGCTAAAAAAAAAAAAAAAAAAAAAAAGTGTCTCTGATGGTTTGGATAGTAAATTTTCCCCAAGACCAGTGTGTTGTAGATTTGCTTACCTTCTGGTGGCACAGTTGGCAAGTGCCGGAACCCCTAGGAGAGGCCTCAAAGAAAGAAGTTAGATCAGCCTGGGCCGCCCTTGAAGGGTACCCCGTCCCAGCCTGCCTGTCAACTTCATCTTTCTTCCCACCAAGGGAATGGCTTTGCAATACTGCATGCTTCTCTTCTGGAATATCCTTTTCAGTAATTCACAAAGACGGCTTATGTTGACTTCAGTACCACTAATACTTACTTTTTTAAGATGGTATTGGAATTCTGGAAGAAAAAAAAAACAATGCAATCAATTTTAATTTTATAATCACATTCTCCTATTCTTTCTGTGGACATTGTAATTTCATTTTCTCAAGTATTTTATTCTAGTTGAATAACCCAACAGAATACTGAAATCCTTCCCCATACATACTGAGTCATGGCCAGTGGGCAGGGCTAAAACTAAAGTGAGAGTAGGGCTAAGGGGGATGGGCATGGAGAAGGGAAAGGGGCTCCCACAGCTACAGGCAGCTGGGTCTGGAGCAGCCACTGGAGCAGCAGGGACCTCAGGGTCAGTGCCAAGACCGAGTCTGAACAAAGGCCCTTCATTCCTACCTTTTCATTTTATTACTGGGTAGCTGCCTGTTGGCTTTGAATTAAGGGACTCTGGGCAACTCTAGCATGGCCAGCATGACCCCGGCACACCTCCCTCTTCTCCCCATTCCCTTTGCCTTGCTAAAAACTGTTAGATTATATTCCTAAAGCTAGCCACCAAGGTCTATTCCTCTATTTGGCCACTACCGCCTCCTGATACTGCCTACCAAGGTCCAGCTTTCAAAGTATTGAAGTCTAGCAATCAAAAGCCCCCTTGGGCTCACCTAATTAACACGTTCAATTAAAATTAAACACCTCATCCTAACACAGGGTTTCCCCCTTTGCCTTTATAAACCACCATTTTCCTATGTGCCATGCATGCCTCCTCTTTATGCAGAAGAAATCTTTTGTCTCTGGGATAAATACCCCTGTTCCCTTTCGTTGGTTCCCTTCTTCCTCTAACTCTAGTTCCTGTGTTTGTCCCTTATCCCTGCCTTTTGTCCCTCTGAGGCATGTGAATCTCTTTTGTGCTGCTAACTTGTCCTTAGGGGTCTTGAGTCAATACTTTTCCTTTCAGATGCTGTGGTCACATAGCTTCTATAGTCAGTGTCTTGGGGTTTCTACAGCTGTGACTAAACACCATGACCAAAGAGAAAGATAAGGAGGAAAGTGTTTACTAGGTTCATACTTCAGCATTGCTGTTCATCACTGAAGGAAGTCTGGAAGTCAGGAAGTCAGGAAGTCAGGAAGTCAGGAAGTCAGGAAGTCAGGAAGTCAGGAAGTCAGGAAGTCAGGAAGAAGTCAGGAAGTCAGGAAGTCAGGACAGGAACTCAAAGCAGGGCAGGATCCTGGAAGCAGGAGCTGACTCAGAGGCCATAAAGGAGAGCTGCTTACTGACTTGCTTCCCCTGGCCCGCTTAGTTCAGTTTCTTATAGAACCCAGGACCAGCAGCCCAGGGATGGCACCACCCACCATGGGCTGGACCCTCCCCCATTAATCACTAATCAAGATAATGCTTTACAGCTGGGTCTCCAGTAGGCATTTCCTCAGCTGAGGCTCCTTCCTTTCTGATGACCCTAGCTTGTACACACACACACACACACACACACACACACACACACACACACACACACACACACACACAAAGCCAGTACAGTCAGGAAGCAGAGAGTGGGGCAGAAGTGAGGGCCACTTCTCTGTTATAACCTAGGGTACTTCTCTTGATGACCTACTTTCTCCAGAGAGATTCTACCTCTTAAGAGCTCACAGCACCACCAGCTGGGGACCAGGCACTTAAACACATGAGCCTGTGGGGGGACACATCTCAGTTATGTCACGTCAGAATCTGATAAATGTTTGACTAGATTGACTTATTATGTTACATAATGTTTAAATGCATTAAAATAAGTTATTCCAACCCCCAAATTGTATAATTTTTGCATACCTATTTAAAATATAGTTAATTTCAATGAAGCATAAACAGTCAACTTTTCTGCCTTCATTATGTATCCACACCCAGTAGTTAGCTATGGACCATGCTCCTCTTTTCCTTTTTTATTTGTGAAATGAAATTTTGAATATTTAATAATTAAAAGAATTCTTGATCGTTTGCTTCTCTGGATGGAAGGCATCTGAATACGAAGTCTTTCCTCTTTTCCTTAGATAATGCAAAAGTTTGTTTAGGATTAAAATGTTGTGACTCTAACACATTAAGGCTGATGTGATCTAAGTAAAGAAATACAGTAAGTGCAGCCTCTGTGTCTGAATTAACGTCCCTAAATCACCAGGCTTCCAGGTGAAGTATGTTCCTTCCACCTTCTTTTTTTTTAAATATAGTTTTATATTTTTTTGGAATCTTTCATCATTATATTGCATTTGAAGTTCTTTCTTTCTTTTCTGGGGAAAAGAGAACTCTTTGAACTTTACAAACAGATATAAATGGAAAATGAAAGAAGGAAGGTCAACTCTTGGGCTGCTCACCTTTGCGGTGTCCTTTGAAAGGGGTCCCCAGGTAGCCTTAACTTCTGCCAGCTCATGTGAGCCTGGGTTGCTCCTGGGCTTAGCCTACTTGGCAGAATGACAGAGGTCAAATTTTCACACAAATGAACAATTTGCCTGATAAAGTGGGGCTGGTGCTTAAGCCCAGGCTCTAATGAGCAGCCCCCTCTCAAGCTCCTACTCCGCTTAAGCCTCCCTGAGGTTTCCAGGACAATTTCATATGACCTTTAGCTGAGGCCGTATTTTACCAGATCACCAGTTTCTCATCTCCTTGGAGTGCTTGCTGATGTCAGCTCTTAGGAGAGACCCAGGGTGCACACAGCAGGTGTTCATTATCTATCTTGAAGAAGTACTGGGCTGCTCTCCCAGGCCACTCCCTCCCCTGGCAACCTTCTACCCCATCTCCTCTGGTGTAATGAAAACTTGGAGGATGCTCAGAGCCTCCAAAGAATATGCTTCAGACTCATGAAGTTTCTTCCAAGGACAAAGATTGTGCTCTATCATTTCATTGTTCCTCCATCAGTTAAAAGATGTTACTGTAACTTTAAACTTGTGAGCCGAGTGTTCCTCTTCTAGGGACCTCAAGTCAGGGATGTGCCATTCCTCTTCTATTTTATTTTTAAAGTGGGATTTGTGCCAGATAATGTAAAATATTTCTCACATTGCTGATATGTTTGGTTACTAACTGCCTTTAATTGCATAATATTGCTGCTGCTAAGACAAAACCCAACACAAGTTTTGAATCAGAAGATGTACAAACAATTGAAAGACCCCTGTCCCTTAGCCCTTTCTTTCTCAAGTTTGTCTCCTCTTCCTCCTGTCGGCGGCTTCCCCGATCCCCACCCCCGGTGGCCTTTCCCCGCCCGGCCCGAGAACAAGCACCGGGTGGGGCCGGCCCGAGAATGAGCACCAGGTGGGCCAGCCCGAGAACGAGCACCGGGTGGGGCCGGCCCGAGAATGAGCACCAGGTGGGCCAGCCTGAGAACGAGCACCGGGTGGGCTGGCACGAGGGCGAGCACCAGGTGGGTCAGCACGAGAACAAACACCGAGTGAGCCGGCCTGGAGCTCTGCCCCTGAGCCCCCGCCCCGCCCGAAGAGAAACACTCCGTCCCAAGGTCTCCGCCCCCAAGGTCAGCCATCAGGAAAGGGGGGGGAATTGAGTCTGCTGTACCAGACACCAGACCTTGAAAATATGCTGATCTGGAATGGCCCTGTGTCTCATTTGAACCATCCAATGGAAATGATTCTGTATTTCGCCTCATTTGAAAGACTCTGTGTTTCACCTCATTTGAATAACTCTGTACTTTGCCTCATTTGAATAACCCTGTATAGCGCCTCATATACATTGACCAATGGGAATAGCTCTGTATAATGCCTCATTAGAATTATCCAATAGAATCCTTGCTCCTAGCTTGCGCCTTTTTTCCTATATAAGGACCCCTTTTCCCTTGGCTCGGGGCGCTTAGCCACACAAAAGCTAAGTCGCCCCGGGTACCCGAGTCTCCAATAAAGCCTCTTGTTTTTTGCATCCAGTTCGTGGCCTCGCTGATTCCTGGGTGTGAGGGTCTCCCTCTACGAAAGTATCCCTTCGGGGTCTTTCATTTGGGGGCTCGGTCCGGGATTGAGACCCGCCCAGGGACCACCGACCCACGTCTGGGAGGTAAGTGTTGTGCGGATCCGCTGTTTTGTCTTGTCTGGTCTGAGTCTGTCTTGTGAATTGCGCTTGCGTTTGTAGTATACAGCTGTGTACATTTGTAGGCGGATCCGAGGAGGGACTGACGGGTCCGAACTCCCGACCGCGGCTCCAGGAGACGTCCTGGTAGCGTTTGAAGCCCTCAGGAAGAGGGATTTGTATTTTGAACTTGGGAAGCCCTCAGGAAGAGGGATTTGTATTTTGAACTTGGGAAGCCCTCAGGGTGAGAGATTTGTACTTTGAACTTAGATCTATGACTGGACATTTTCCCAGTCTCTTTGGAGAAGGCCCTCGGCTTGAGGGATTTGCAATCTTTACTGGGGACGAGGAAGGAGGGCCCCCTTCCTCGACTCTCTCTCAATTCCTTCTGTCGACTCTCTGTCGAAACCGCGCTGCGAAAGTCTGTTCTGTGTTATTCGGTCTTTGTCTTGTAGCTGTCATTTGTGCCCTCCTAAGCCTAGAAACTATGGGGCAAACTGTCACCACTCCTTTGTCCCTAACACTCTCCCACTGGAAAGATGTACAGGAATATGCTCATAACCAATCTGTTAATGTGCGTAAACGCAAATGGATTACTCTTTGTTCTTCAGAATGGCCGACCTTTGACGTAGGCTGGCCGCGAGATGGTACCTTTAACCCCCAGACTATATTCCAGATAAAAGAGAAGATTATGGATCCTGGACCACACGGGCATCCCGATCAAGTGGCTTATATCGTCACTTGGGAGGCTTTGGTTCAGGACCCCCCTCCCTGGGTACGTCCTTTCTTACATCCCAAGGGCCCCTCTCTCCTTCCCCCCTCTAACCGCTCCAACCGACCCATTCCTTCGGCCCCTACACCTCCCACTCCTTTGATTCCTCCCAACCCCCCTTCCCATTCCAACCTTTACCCTACCGTGGTGAAAGACACTAAGGCTAAAGAAAAGAAGACACCTAAGGTACTCCCTCCGGGAGAAGACCAGTTGGTTGATCTATTAACGGAGGAGCCCCCGCCATATCCGCCACTGCCGCCCCCACCAGAGGCAGAAGCGGACTCCGCCGCTGCCTTGGCGGAAGCGGCCCCTGACCCTTCACCAATGGCTTATCGACTAAGAGGTCGTAGGGAGCAGCCCGTTCCAGATTCAACCACTCTGCCCCTCCGAACTGGGCTGAACGGCCAACCTCAGTATTGGCCATTCTCAGCATCGGACCTCTATAACTGGAAAAATAATAATCCCTCTTTTTCTGCAGACCCCGTGAGGCTGACATCTCTCATAGAGTCGGTACTCACGACTCACCAACCCACCTGGGATGATTGTCAGCAGCTTTTGCAGGTCCTTTTAACCTCGGAAGAGAAACAGCGCGTGCTACTAGAAGCACGAAAAAACGTCCCAGGAGTAAACGGGCATCCCACCCAGCTACCCAATGAAATTGATGCGGCTTGCCCTCTTGAAAGACCTGAATGGGATTTTACCACCGAAGCAGGTAGGACCCACCTGCGTCTCTATCGCCAGTTGCTGGTAGCGGGACTCCGGGGGGCAGGACGCAGACCCACTAATTTGGCCCAGGTGAAGCAGATAATACAGGGTGCGGAGGAATCACCTGCCGCTTTTCTAGAGAGATTGAAAGAAGCGTACAGGATGTATACTCCCTATAATCCGGAAGATCCAGGTCAGGCCACCAACGTTTCTATGTCCTTTATTTGGCAATCAGCCCCGGACATAAGAAACAAGCTTCAAAGGCTAGAAAATCTACAGGGATATACACTCCAAGATTTGTTGAAGGAAGCAGAACGTATTTTTAATAAGAGGGAAACACAGACAGAAAGAGAAGAACGTTGGAGGAAGGAAACTCAGGAGAGAGAGGAAAGACTAAGACAGGAAGCTGAGGAAAAAGAGGTTGCGAGAGACCGTAAGCGGAATAAAGAAATGAGCAGGTTATTGGCCACAGTAGTGACAGGCCAGAGACAGAATAGACAGAGGGATGACAGAAGGGGGCCCCACCTGGACAGGGACCAATGTGCTTACTGTAAAGAAAAAGGACATTGGGCAAGAGAATGCCCTAAGAACCCCCGGGCCAAGCTTCCACCGCCAAGGGTTTCTGACCTCCTGAACCTAGAAGATTAGAGGAGTCGGGGCCAGGAGCCCCCCCCTGAGCCCAGGATAACACTGCAAGTCGGGGGGCATCCGGTCACCTTCCTAGTCGATACAGGGGCACAACATTCCGTTCTGAATCGGTCACCCGGACCCCTGAGTCACCGGACTGCATGGGTACAGGGAGCTACAGGCGGAAAGCAGTACCATTGGACTACAAATCGGCAGCTCCAGCTCGCGACCGGTAAGGTTATGCATTCTTTCCTCCATGTGCCAGATTGCCCCTACCCCTTACTAGGACGGGACCTATTGACCAAATTAAAAGCTCAAATACACTTTGAGAGGTCAGAAGTCAAAGTCACAGGGCCAGAGGGAATTCCCCTTACCATCTTGACAATGTCCATAGAAGATGAATATAGACTCCATGAAAAGAGGACTAATTCGAACAATCAGGAAACCCTTGATCACTGGCTTGCGGAATTTCCCCAAGCCTGGGCTGAAACAGGAGGAATGGGCCTTGCCATTAACCAGGCCCCAATTATAGTAACCTTAAAAGCTGCCATCCTTCCTGCATCCGTCAGACAGTATCCAATGCCTAAAGAAGCCCGCGAAGGAATTCGGCCACATATTAAAAGGTTACTTGAACAAGGGATTCTGGTGCCCTGTAAATCTCCTTGGAATACACCCTTGCTACCCGTTAGGAAGCCGGGAACTAATGACTACCGGCCAGTGCAGGACCTGAGAGAAGTCAATAAAAGGATAGAGGACATACACCCTACTGTCCCCAACCCTTACAATTTGCTGAGTGGATTGCCACCTAACTATACCTGGTACACAGTCTTAGATCTTAAAGACGCTTTCTTCTGCCTCCGCCTGCATCCCACCAGCCAGCCTATATTTGCCTTTGAATGGCAGGACGCGGCCCTTGGAATCTCTGGGCAGCTGACTTGGACTAGGCTACCTCAAGGGTTTAAGAACAGCCCTACCCTTTTTGATGAAGCTTTACATCAGGACCTGGCAGAATTCCGGGTTAGGTACCCCGCTCTAATCCTCTTACAATATGTAGATGACATTCTCCTGGCAGCCAAAACCAAAGGGGAATGCAAGGAAGGCACTCAAGCCCTCCTCCAGACTCTTGGGAGCCTAGGGTACCGGGCATCCGCCAAGAAGGCCCAGATATGTCAGAAACAGGTGACCTATTTAGGATACAAGATAAAGGATGGACGTCGATGGCTAACGGAAGCCCGTATGCGAGCCATCTTAGACATTCCCACCCCACAAAATCCCCGCCAACTGAGAGAATTCTTGGGAACGGCAGGCTTCTGCCGCCTATGGATCCCTGGGTTTGCCGAAATGGCGGCTCCCCTCTACCCCCTCACTCGGCCAGGGGTTGCTTTTAAATGGGAAGAGCCCCAAAAGAAAGCCTTCACCGACATCAAAAAGGCTCTCCTTGAATCACCAGCCCTGGGTCTACCGGACTTAGCTAAGCCATTTGAACTTTTTATAGATGAGAAGGAGGGCTATGCTAAGGGAGTCCTCACCCAAAAACTGGGGCCTTGGAGAAGGCCCACTGCATACCTCTCCAAGAAATTGGATCCTGTGGCATCGGGATGGCCACCCTGCCTTCGAATGATTGCTGCTATAGCCCTGCTGGTAAAAGATTCTCACAAGCTAACCTTGGGGCAGCCTTTGACCATACATGCCCCTCATGCAGTAGAGGCAGTCATCAGACAGCCTCCAGACAGATGGCTTACTAATGCCCGAATGACTCATTACCAGACTATGCTGTTAGACAAAGACCGGGTCCACTTCGGGCCTTTGGTGACTCTGAACCCAGCCACCCTGCTCCCCCTCCCTGGGGAGCCCGAGGCTCATGATTGCTTACAGGTATTGGCCGAGGCCCATGGAGCGAGATCCGACCTGACTGACCAGCCTCTACCTAGCCCGGACCACATCTGGTTCACGGATGGAAGCAGCTTTTTGCATCAAGGAGAACGAAAGGCGGGCGCGGCAGTCACCACAGAGAATCAGGTCGTCTGGGCCCAGGCACTCCCCCCTGGAACTTCCGCACAGAGGGCAGAACTCATAGCACTCACGCAGGCTCTAAAATTGGCAGAAGGTAAGAGGCTCACCGTGTATACAGACAGTCGTTATGCCTTCGCCACTGCCCATATACATGGAGAAATTTACAGACGGAGGGGGCTGCTTACCTCCGAAGGGAAAGACATTAAAAATAAGGAGGAAATCCTCGCTCTCTTAAGGGCTCTTCATCTGCCCGCTGCCTTAAGTATCATACATTGCCCTGGACACCAAAAAGGGGATTCTTTCGAAGCAAGGGGCAATCGAAGGGCAGACTTGGCTGCCCGAGAGGCGGCCCTGACCACAGACACCACTAACCTCCTGGCTCTAGAGCCCACCAACGACCATCCCTTCCCCTCATGGGACTATGAACAAAGAGACATCCAAACCCTAGAGAAATTGGGAGCCGCAAAGGAACCAAACGGGGATTGGACTTATGAAGGAAAGACTGTCATCCCCTACCGGGTAACCAAGTACCTAGTGACATTTTTACATAAGATGACACATCTGAGCTCCAAGAAGATGCGGGAGCTCCTCGAACGAGAAGAGGAATTCAATTTCCTTTTGGGGAAGAACGATATTCTAAAACAGGTAACTGAGCAATGTGATGCGTGCGCCCGAGTCAACGCATCCAGACTGAAGCTTCCTCCCGGGAACCGGGTCAGAGGCTACCGGCCCGGAACACATTGGGAGATAGATTTCACTGAGATTAAACCAGGAAAATATGGATACAAGTATCTATTAATTTTTGTAGACACCTTTTCAGGATGGGTTGAAGCCTTCCCTACTAAACATGAAACAGCCAAGATCGTTACTAAGAAATTGCTTGAAGAAATCTTTCCCCGTTATGGGATGCCTCAGGTACTGGGAACAGACAATGGGCCCGCCTTCGTCTCCCAGGTAAGTCAGTCAGTGGCCACCTTGTTGGGGATTGATTGGAAATTACATTGTGCTTATAGACCCCAAAGTTCAGGACAGGTAGAAAGGATGAATAGAACAATCAAGGAGACTTTAACAAAATTGTCGCTTGCAACTGGCACTAGAGACTGGGTCCTCCTACTCCCCCTAGCACTCTACCGCGCTCGTAATACCCCTGGACCACATGGGCTCACACCCTTTGAGATCCTGTATGGAGTACCTACTCCTATCATTAACTTTCTTGATCAAGATGTCTCAGATTTTGCTAACTCCCCTTCTCTCCAAGCTCATTTACAGGCCCTCCAACTAGTACAACGGGAGGTCTGGAAACCCCTTGCTCAAGCTTATAAAGACCAGAGGGACCATCCCACCATCCCCCATTCCTACCAGATCGGGGACACTGTTTGGGTCCGGCGTCACCAGGCCAAGAACCTTGAACCCCGCTGGAAGGGACCCTACATCGTTTTGCTTACCACTCCCACCGCACTCAAGGTAGACGGCATTGCAGCTTGGATACATGCTTCACATGTAAAGCCAGCCCGACCCACTGATTCAGCCACTGCATCAGAATGGACCGCACACCGCACTCAAAATCCTTTAAAGATAAGACTCTCTCGTACACCCTCCTGTTGATTGGTTGTCTGTTTACCCCCCATGTAGCAACTAACCCCCACAGGGTTTATAATATCACCTGGAAAATAGCCAATCTAGGGACCGGGGAAATAGCCAACCTCAGCACTTATATAGGGACTCTACATGATGGGTTCCCTCCTCTCTATGTCGACCTATGTGACTTAGTAGGGTCTGATTGGGATCCCTCTGACCAGGAACCATTCCCAGGGTACGGATGCCACCACCCTGGGGGAAGGATAGGAACAAGAAGCAAGGATTTTTATGTTTGCCCCGGCCATAAACCAACTCATGGCTGCGGGGGGCCGCAGGAAGGGTACTGTGCAAGATGGGGATGTGAAACCACAGGGGAGGCTTACTGGAAACCCTCTTCCTCTTGGGATTTCATCACTCTCAAACGGAGGGAGATCCCAGGGTACGCAGGGAAAGGACCATGGAGATGTGGGCAAAGAGCCTGCGGACCTTGTTATGATAGTGCCGGAGGGGGAGGTTTTCAAGGCGCCACCCCCGGAGGAAAATGCAACCCTCTCATCCTAAGGTTCACAGATGCTGGAAAAAGAACTACTTGGGATAGTCCTAAGGTCTGGGGACTCAGGCTGCACCGAGCAGGGAAAGATCCGGTGACTTTATTCTCCCTGTACAGACAAATTACTCCCCTAAGCCAACAATCAGTCGGGCCAAACATAGTAATAGCGGACCAGAGATCCCCAACCCATTTTCAAGTCCCTAAACCCCCTACCGTTCCTAAAGCTATCACTCCTACACCAGGTGCTGTCACCTTCTCCCCCACCCCAGATGCCCTAAACATCGAGATAACCAGAGACCCTCCAGGTACCAGAGATAGATTATTACAATTAATCCAAGGAGTTTACCAAGCCTTAAATTTTTCAGACCCCAACAAGACTCAGGAATGCTGGTTATGCCTAGTTTCCCGGCCCCCATATTATGAAGGCGTGGCAATACTGGGCAACTACTCCAACCAGACCTCAGCACCTACCAGTTGCGGAGCTGCTATGCAGCACAAGCTCACAATATCTGAGGTCTCAGGAAAGGGGCTATGCATAGGCAGGATTCCTTCCTCACATCAAGAATTATGTAACCAAGTAGAGCCATTATCTCAGGACAGCCGATACCTTGTTGCCCCTTATGGAACTTATTGGGCTTGCAGTACTGGGTTGACTCCCTGTGTCTCTACCACTGTTCTCAACACCACCATTGACTTTTGTATATTGATAGAACTTTGGCCCAAAGTCACATACCACCAACCTGAATATGTTTACAGCGTACTAGAGAAATCAACCCGATATAAGAGGGAGCCAATATCCTTTACCGTGGCCCTATTATTAGGAGGAATAACAGTGGGGGGTATAGCAGCCGGCATAGGGACCGGAACCGTTGCCCTACAGGGAATTAATCATTTTAAGCTTCTACAACAAGCCATGCACACGGATATCCAGGTCCTAGAAGAGTCAGTCAGTGCACTCGAGAAATCCTTAACATCACTCTCTGAGGTGGTCCTGCAAAACAGACGGGGATTAGATTTATTATTTTTACAGGAAGGGGGGCTATGTGCTGCCCTCAAGGAAGAATGCTGCTTTTATGCAGATCATACAGGAATAGTTAGGGATAGCATGGCCAAACTTAGGGAGAGGCTAAAACAGAGGCAACAGCTATTTGAGTCTCAACAAGGATGGTTCGAGGGATGGTTCGCTAAATCCCCCTGGTTGACTACCCTTATATCCACGCTCATGGGACCTCTGGTTATTCTATTTTTGATCCTCATATTTGGTCCCTGCATTCTGAACAAACTGACTCAATTCATCAGAGAACGACTATCTGTTGTACAGGCCTTAGTCTTAACTCAACAATATCATCAGCTAAAGCAAATAGATCCAGAGTATCTAGAGACCTCTGAATGAAAGATTCCATTCAGTTACAAGAGAAATGGGGGAATGAAAGACCCCTGTCCCTTAGCCCTTTCTTTCTCAAGTTTGTCTCCTCTTCCTCCTGTCGGCGGCTTCCCCGATCCCCACCCCCGGTGGCCTTTCCCCGCCCGGCCCGAGAACAAGCACCGGGTGGGGCCGGCCCGAGAATGAGCACCAGGTGGGCCAGCCCGAGAACGAGCACCGGGTGGGCTGGCACGAGGGCGAGCACCAGGTGGGTCAGCACGAGAACAAACACCGAGTGAGCCGGCCTGGAGCTCTGCCCCTGAGCCCCCGCCCCGCCCGAAGAGAAACACTCCGTCCCAAGGTCTCCGCCCCCAAGGTCAGCCATCAGGAAAGGGGGGGGAATTGAGTCTGCTGTACCAGACACCAGACCTTGAGAATATGCTGATCTGGAATGGCTCTGTGTCTCATTTGAACCATCCAATGGAAATGATTCTGTATTTCGCCTCATTTGAAAGACTCTGTGTTTCACCTCATTTGAATAACTCTGTACTTTGCCTCATTTGAATAACCCTGTATAGCGCCTCATATACATTGACCAATGGGAATAGCTCTGTATAATGCCTCATTAGAATTATCCAATAGAATCCTTGCTCCTAGCTTGCGCCTTTTTCCTATATAAGGACCCCTTTTCCCTTGGCTCGGGGCGCTTAGCCACACAAAAGCTAAGTCGCCCCGGGTACCCGAGTCTCCAATAAAGCCTCTTGTTTTTTGCATCCAGTTCGTGGCCTCGCTGATTCCTGGGTGTGAGGGTCTCCCTCTACGAAAGTATCCCTTCGGGGTCTTTCACAATATAAGGCGGATACAGACAGTTTTCTTCTACTAATTACATATGCACAAAGGCTAGAGACTTCCATTCTGTTACCAAGTGAGAAAACACTTGGATGGGATTTTGTCATCTCCTTTTCCCTTTGTCACTGTCTCCTACAAAGAGAGTGGTTGTGAGTTATTCTAGAAGCCCTGGGAAACGGAGCTGACAATGTGAGCTGCTACCCTCATCATGAAAGCATTGGTAGGATGAGCTTCACTCTGATGAGGGAGCAACTTAATTCTGAAATGGAAGTTACAGGAAACGCATTACGATCATACACAGAAAAGATAAGCAACAGTCTTCCCATCTTCATCAATGAAATCAGCAGACCCTGCCTTCCTCTGCATCACGCACATATGGCTTTCATTCAGTTGTAGATGCAGTGAGAAAGGAAAAACAGCATTTATTGAAGCCTAAAGGCATTCATTCATTCATTCATTCATTCATTCATTCATTCATTCATTCATTTTTATTTAGCTTTGTTTGTGTATCTGTAAGTACATGTGTGTATTCAGCTGCACGTGTAGGTCAGGGGTCTGCATGAGATGATACTCCTCCATAGATATCTGCCTTGCTTTTGAGACAGGATCTCTCACTGGCCTTGAGCTCACCAAGTAGGTGACATTGGCTGGCTAAAGAGCCCCAGGGCTGGGCGTTGGTGGCACATGCCTTTAATCCCAGCACTTGGGAGGCAGAGGCAGGCAAATTTCTGTGAGTTTGAGGCCAGCCTGGTCTCCAGAGCAAGTGTCGGGATAGGCTCCAAAGCTACACAGGGAAACCCTGTCTTGAAAAACCAAAATAAAATAAAATAAAATAAAATAAAATAAAAAAGAGCCCCAGGGATCTGCCTGTCTGTGCCTTCCCAGAATCAGTGTGCATCATCACTTCGGGCTTTGTATGGAAGTTCAAGGGATCAAACCCAGGTCCACATCCACCTGAGCGAGGACCTAATAGTTTTATTTTGTTTTGTTTTTCTATTTTAATCTTTTGGGGCCCACCAACCAGCCCCCAAATAAATGCACAGAGGCTTGTTGCTTCTATGAATGCACAGCCTTACCTTGGCTTATTTCTAGCCAGCTTTTCTTAACTTAAGTTGTCACTTCTGCCTTTGCCTCTGGGCTTTTATCTTTCTCTATTCTATATAACTTTCTTTTCTTCTTACTCCATGGCTTGCTATGTGGCTGGGGGTGTGTGTGGTCCCTGGTATTCTCTCTCTTTCTCCCATTTTTGCTCCTTCATCTCTTCTACCAAATTCCTCCTCCTATTTATTCTTCCTGCCTGCCAGCCCTCTCATACCCCTCATCTGCCTAGCTATTGGCTGTTCAGAATTATTATTACACTAATCACGTGTTTTAGGCAGGCAAAGTAACACAGCTTTACAGAGTTAAACAAATGCAACACATCTTTTCATCACTAGATGTTTCACGGCATAAATGGATGCAACACATCTCAAATTAATAGTCCACAAGAAGTTACAGGCTGAGTTGTCTTCCTAGCCCCAACCCACAACATTTACAAGCATTCCTTTGTGACGGTTAGTGTTAGCTGCCAACTTAACAGAATGTGGGCTCTCCTGGGAGACTGTCTGGGAAAGCTTGTGGGGAATTATCTTCATTGTAATCATGTGGGGGGGGGGCTACTCACCTATTGTGGCTCTCTTTCTGGGATCGATCCTCTGTGGCTGTACACACTGAGACAGGTTGCTGGACAGCAGCAAGCCCTCATGGTTCTCTTCCTGATTGTGGACATAAGTGACTAGCTCTCTTAGGCTCATGCCAACATGATTCAGCATCATGGTGATTGTACCTGGAGCTGTGACCAAACATACATCCCCCTTTAACTACTTTTATCTGGACAGTTTTATTACAGCAACAAAAAAGAACTAATACTTTTATAAAATTAAAAAGCGATCAAATGATCTCAGTTACTACCTTTTTCTACCATTATTCCATCCATTTTCATAAATAAAATTAGAAATATCTAACTTGCTTTGCCTGAAACAAATCCAGAAACAAAACCAGAGTGGCTTAACAGCCAGTAGGAATATTTTACCCCAGTGCTTTTAAAATCAACGGTCTCTAAATCCCTAATTCTATCAATTAAAATGAGAGCAATGACTAAAATATAACTTCAATGTGCTACTTATTTTAGATCTGGTGACACACGGGTAGCATTGAAATGATATGATATATAGGTCAATGACTATAGTACACATTTTGTAACCCTATTGATATACATATATACCTGTCAGTTTCTCTCCCTAAATTACTTATATCACTTTTGGAACTAGGAAATTCAAATTAAATGGTAAGAGGAATTATTACCAGAACCTCTCAAGAGGATGCTATATGCTATTTATGGTAGTAGATTAATTAGTGATATCATATTTAATTGCCTAAATGCATATAGGTACATGGTCCTATTTATATTTCACAGCTGAGGAGTCAGGGACAACAAAGATGGCAGATACATGTTTCAAGGTAGCGTAAGTGCCATACACTTGTAATTGTACCACTCAGTGGTCTTGAGAGTTCAGTTTGGAATAAATGGCAAGGTTCCGTTTCAAGGGATATGAGTTCATATTCATGTACCAATTGCCTATCTCCACATTACAAAGTGTCAGCCGCTATACTGCCTTGACTTTGAGAAATAATCTATTTCTCATGAAAACATTTGTCTAATAAGCTTGACTATAAAACATGACTGTTATATTTCTTTGCTTCAAAATGACTGCATTTCATTGATATTTCAAATTTTTACAATTTGAGAGTTTTATAGATTATTCTATTATAATACAAACTATACTGTCAACGCTTACACGTTATGAACACACATCTTTCCCTAATTTATCTTTAGCATCATGCAACTAATGAACATCTGTTGCTGGTCATGAAAAATCACCTGAGAATTTAGAAAGGTCTTTTGAAGTGTTCAGATCTGCCTTTTTTTTTTTTTCCATGGTGGGCATGATAGTAAATACAGGTGTTGCACAGAGGAAAGAGAGTTCATTCTATATGTGGCTTTATGTTTGCTCTATGACATTAAACTTAGAGGCTGTATTTGAGGAAACAAACACACGGGGCTCAGTTTCCTCACACACACACCAAGACCATCATACATTCCAACCATTTCTGCTCCCTACATCCCTACCAGCAAATTACTGACATAATCCCTATTAAATGTAAAAACCTATCAAGTGAGGCACTTACATTTTTCCATGGAGTTCACTTAGCTGTATATTTTCTTTAAAAATGCTTTTAAGAATTGGAGTTAAGCACACCCCAGGATGGCAGATAAATGATAAGGAATCTAACAGGCAAAGACGTGCTATCAAGAAGCAAATGCACTGTGCAGCAGGAGCTAGGCAGGACATGATGGGCTCTATCCACGAACAGTCTCCCTAGGGCCATACACTTTCCTGGATTTTCAGATTGAGTTTGGAAATGAAGACAGCATTTGGCAATGTAGGAAGACTCATCAACCTAAAAGGCGAAAGAAGACGCAGGTAGAAGCAATGTTTAGCAATGCTAAACCCAAGAGTGGCTGTGTCCTTGTTTCCTGCCAGGCATTGCTTTAAAGCAATTCTGTGGCCACCCTGTGAAATCAGGGCTGTCGTTCTTTCATTTGTCCTGTCAAAGGAACAGAACACATAGGCTTTCCTGGGAATAGACATGCACGAACCAGGGCATGGGGATTGTACAACAATTAAGCAATGTGTATTAAAATTATGCATAAAGAGGTTAAAATGAAATACTGCTACTGATCTTGAAAAGGCAGTCAGCATTTAAGAGCTGTTTCTAACCCAGAGTGAACGCAAAGGAGTGAAATGTGAAACACCTGTGTGCTAACAACTTCCCTTTCCCAGGATTACCGGTTCTTGTGAAAGAGAAGTCTCGTGGACTTTATTAGACCAGATTGTACAGTGTTTGCTTTTTAAAAATTCTGATAAGTGATTGTCAGAAAATTTGATGTGGGCATGATGCTATCATACCTATAATCACCCACGGTAACTGCAAGAGAAGAGCCCTGGGAAGTTAAAACGTTGTCTCCTGAGAATTCATAATGACTTGAAAGAAGCCGGGCATTGCGGGACTGAGGGACAGAGGCTCTGAGAGGTGAAACTGGGCATGCGTGACATAGGATTGCCTTCAACCAAGGGGAGAGGGAGTGTAAGAGTGATTAGAAGTATGCTCGCATGGATGAACGAAGAAAGTGTAATTCATTAAAAGTGATTTGGAAAGTTGGGCAGTGAAGCAAAACTGACCCCGAGAGAATCACAGAACACAGTCGCAAGTAGTTTAAACGTGATCATGGTTCTCTATGATGAAAAAAACTGACCCGCAATGCTGTTTTCATTATTCTCAATACGGCGACTTAAGTGCCTAAGGTGAGTGTATCAGCAGAAATGTTAAGAATTTGGTAATATGAGCCT
Source organism: Cricetulus griseus (assembly GCF_003668045.3). Lineage (NCBI taxonomy): Eukaryota > Metazoa > Chordata > Mammalia > Rodentia > Cricetidae > Cricetulus > Cricetulus griseus. The sequence goes on from NC_048601.1 coordinate 9,559,665, forward strand.
GGATTTAGAACACTTCCAAATCTCGAAGCAGCCCAAAGGCAAAGTGGAATTCTGCCAGCTAGGTTCACAGTCCCGAAAGCCTCGTTACCTCAATACCGTAAAAAATGGAGGTGGGATGAATGAACTAGCAGCCTTTACTTTCCTCCAGACATGTCACATTTCATAGCCTTCAGGGTTCTACTCAGGGAATATTTCACCAGATTGATCCTTAAACATTAATTATTACTTATCAAATGTTCACGATGCAACACAATTTATTATAGAATGTGCTAGACACGGACAATGTAACTCCTTTCCACTAATGATACCACTTAGTAAGATATCAATTAAAACAATACTGTCAATTTTTGTGATGTTTCAAAATGATACTTGATTAGGTCTTAGAATATTTATAGGTACTTCCACAACGTGTGTACATGCACCTGTGTCTGCAAACACACACTCATACACCTAGCAAACATGTACATAGATGGCCCATACATAAAACACCAGCTCATAAACATATATACACATATATGCACACACCCATGCACACATCCACACACATATATTCATATACACAGATGAGTACATACTTATATGTGCATACACACACACACACACACACACACACACACACACACACACACACACGACTCCTCAAGGAGGTAAAAATATCAGGAAAGTTATCACCAAGAAAGGATGTAAACCCAATTCAGTTTAAAAAAAAAAAACTGTTTATTGTAAAGCCAGTGCATGTAAAGCTTTTACCTCGTGCTCTGTCTAAACGAAGACAAATACAGGGCTTTCTCCTTTATTTTCACTGTTAATATTTTTGATGATATTTGCAAGGCAGTTCTTTATGTAGAGCCTTATTTGATTTTTACATATAACCTACAGAATAAGTAGACATATCCTATTATTCATAGATAACGCAAGTGTGTCTTTAGATGTGGTATCACTGTATATTTGGACACTGATATGTATATCTTGAGATATTTCTCTGCATTTTCTTCCTTCCATTATCTTGATTCTCAATTCAATGCCTTTGATCCATTTTGAGCTGGGTTACCCAGGGAGCAGAATTAATCCAGAGTATATAAGGTATTTAAAAACATTAAAACATAAATATACTAGTCAATAAATAGGCAGATAAACCAAGGAGACTTGTTACAGATGAGTAGAACAAATTGAAGACAAATACAAGAATGTTCCACATACTAAGTCAACATGAAAATGCAAACCAAAAGAGTATGGAGATTCCAACTCTTTTCAATTAGAATCATTATCATCATCATCATCAAAAAAAAAAAAAAAAAAACCAAAGCAGCAAATACCAATGATAATGGGTCATAAAAGGTGTCCTACAATAAGAATGTAAACTATGCCATCCATCCTGCAAATCTATATAAAGGTTCCTATGAAACTAAAAATAGAACTACTAAATGATATAGTTGCAGCACTCCTGACTCCTGAGTACATACCCAAACTGGCATACAAAGGTTTTTCTGGTCTGGGTGCCCATGAATGTGTGAATGGGTGTAGACAGTGTGTTGTTTACCAGGACTTGTCAGTTCCTTTAGTCATCGTGTGGACAAGGACTGGGTTTCACTATGACATTTCCATTCATGTAAACAATGTACATTGAGCAGTTCAGCCTTCCATGAACCTCCCTTACTTTTTCGTCACAATGTCTCCCCATATCCCTGACAATGTTACTTTAACTTTCATTTCCTTTTAATTTTTTCCTAGTTTCTTCATTATAAAAAAAAGCATGTAAGGTGTATTCTTGCTAAGTGTGTCTTATTTCATTTAGCATGATGACCTTCAGTTCAATGTGCCTTCCCCTAAATAATAGATTCATTCTTTAGTGTCATATACCACTCTATTTTATAAGAAAAAAATTCTACAATCTTTTAGGAAGAGTAATGGAAGGATCTCCTCCCCTCTCTCCCTCCTCCCAGTCACTGATTCTAAATTAAGCTGGCAACTATATATGATCCTCTCTTACACAACTCTATGCCCTTGGTTCATCAACTTTAAGCACACAGGTGATGTCCAAGAGGTAATTTGTGAGTGCCATTGCACTGATCATAGGTTTGGCAGCTTGGTCTCAGTTCCTGTTGTATTACATATATAAAAGCAGAATGGTTTCTAGCTCATACAGCAGTTTTATTTTTGACATGTCAGTCAACAAGTTTTTCAAACTCCTTTCCACAATGACCACATCAAGGTATGTTTTCACTAACAGCAAGCTGCTCCTTGTATACGGCTCCTATCTATTCAGTTTTGGATGATTGTTGACCTAAAAGGTGTCAGGTGATGGGTGTGCTTAAAATCCCAATTTTCCTAATAGTGATATTTCACATGTCTACAGGGTATTCCTATGAAGTGTTAAAAAATTCAGCCCCCCTTGCCTATTTATATTTTTGCAATGCAGTTGAATTTCTCTGTATTTGTGTGTAGTAGCTATAATTCAGAATGCTATCTCTGTTGAGCACTCATTGTATAACTGTTTTCTTCTGTTCCATATCTTGACTATTGTGGATGACTTTGCACTGAACCTAAGACATATAGTAAGATCTCAGTTTCAACTGTATTAGATAGTTCATCAGATTTTCTCTTTGTGGTGCATAATCCTTTACATTTGACAGAGTTCCACTTACATTTGCTTTGTTTGTATTTTGGATGGTCTATGAACACTGTTGCAATAACCAACATCAAAAGGTTTTCCCATAAGTTTTCTTCTAGAATTTCTTTTTATTCCTAGGTTTTAAGAAAGTTTGAGTTGAGTTTTGTTCATAGTGAAATAGAAGAGCCCATTTAAGCCTTTGTATGTGGTCATTCTGTTTACAGCCACTGTTTACTGATGATGCTATGTCCTGTTGTCTATTCTTGATATTCAGGTATATTAATTTACCATGTATGTGTGTGCCTATCCCTCTGTTCACCACCTGGTCCCATTAATTTATATATATGTTTTGTACAAGTTGTATGTTATTTTTAAGGTGTTGCTGTGTAGCATAATTTTAAATTAAAAACAGTGGAAGTCCAGCCTTGTTTTCTTGTGATTAATCTTTTCAACAATTTTATGTTTGTATTCAAATTTAGATTTTAAATTTTCTTTTAAAATGCATTTGGAATGTTGTTAGGAATAACTGAATGTGGAAATTTCTAGTAGAATATTTTTAAAATATTGATCCTTTCACCTACAAACATGGAATATTATTATTTATTTATTTATTTGTGTCTTCGTTTCCTTCTGTTAGTGTCTTATACTGCCATTATGCTGATTTAATGTATAAATCAGCTTTCCAATTTATTTATGCCCAAGTATTTTATATTATTTCCATGTATCTCATTTAACAGTTTCCGTCACTACACTGGGTGGGGTGAGGACAATGCAATTCTCTGGACAGCAATGAGCATGCTAGGCACTTTCTCATTATGCTGTCTCTTTGACCTATGAGATGAAATGTGGACAATGAGTTCTTCATTGGCAGTAAAATGGTGATACCATGGATAAGGTGAAATTCTTTTTCTTGCCTCTTCAGTGTGCCATTTGCAGATTCTTTGCTAAATTGTGTTGAGGTTTCCCACATTGAACTTCTGATTATTCACAATTAGATTCTAATCACTGAATTTGTCAAATCAGTGCATGGTGGGAGAATTCCACCATCTATCTTTAGAATTTATCTACAAGCTCCTGGCTTTAAAGAGTTCCTTACACTACAAAAAAAAATGAATTAAAAATAACTTTTCTAATTACTGAAATGGTAAATATGTAGAATACCAGGAACTAGAGTCAATAATATAAACATTTACAGGAGAAGAAAATTTTCTGTACAAAAGAGCAAGAACTCTACCAGGGAATTCCTACAGCTGATAAACCCCTTCAGCAAAGTAGCAGGATACAAAATTAACTCAAAAAACCAGTAACCCTACTATATACAGAAGATAAATGCAATGAGAAAGAAATCAGAGAAACATCACCCTTCACAATATCCACAAGCAACATAAAATATCTTGGGGTAACAGTAACCAAAAAAGTGAAAGACCTGTACAGTAAGAACTTTGAGTCTTTAAAGAAAGAAATTAAAGGAGATACCAGAAAATGGAAAGATCTCTCATGCTCTTGGATAGGTAGAATCAACATAGTAAAAATGGTAATCAACACAATCCCCACCAAAATCCCAACACAGTTTTTCACAGACCTTGACAGAACAATACTCAACTTTATATGGAAAAACAAAAAACCCAGGATAGCCAAAACAATCCTGTACAATAAAGGATCTTCTGGAGGCATCATCATCCCTGACTTCAAGCTCTATTATAGAGCCATAGTTCTGACAACAGCTTGGTATTGGCACAAAAATAGACAGATAGACTAATGGAATCGAATTGAAAACCCTTATATTAACCCACATGCCTATAAACACCTTATTTTTGACAAAGATGCTAAATTTATACAATGGAAAAAAGATTGCATCTTAAACAAATGGTGCTGGCACAACTGGATTCAGACATGCAGAAGACTGCATATAGATCCATATCTGTCACCATGCACAAAACTTAAGTGCAAATGCATCAAAGATCTCAACATAAATCCAGCCACACTGAATTTTCTAGAAGAGAAAGTGGGAGATACCCTTGAACAAATTGGCACAGGAGACCGCTCCTGAACGTTACACCAGTAGCACAGACACTGAGATAAAAAATTAATAAATGGGACCTCCTGAAACTGAGAAGCTTCTGTAAGGCAAAGGACACAGTAAGCAAGACAAAACGGCAGCCCACAGAATGGGAAAAGATATTCACCAACCCCATATCTGACAGAGGGCTGATCTCCAAAATTTACAAAGAACTCAAGAAGTTAGTTTCCAAAACATAAAATAATCCAATTAAACATGAGGTACAGAACTAAATAGAGAATTCTCAACAGAGGAATCTGAAATGGCTGAAAGACACTTAAGAAAGTGCTCAAAATCCTTAACCATCAGAGAAATGCAACTCAAAACAACTCTGAGATATCATCGTACACTGGCCAGAATGACTAAAATCAAAAAACACCAATGACAATCTATGCTGGATAAGATGTGGAGAAAAAGGAACACTCCTCCATTGCTGGAGGGAGTGCAAACCTGTAAGACCACTTTGGAAATCAGTATGGCGGTTGCTCAGAAAAATGGGAATCAGTCTACCTCAAGATCCAGCAATTCCTCTCTTGGGCATATACCCAAATAATGCACATTCATACAACAAAGACATATGTTAAAACATGTTCATAGCAGCATTGTTTGTAATAGCCAGAACCTGGAAGAAACCTGATGCTCCTCAACTGAAGAATGGATAGAGAAAATGTGGTACATTTACACATTGGAGAAAAAAAAAAAACAATGGAATCTTGAAATTCCCAGGCAAATGGATGGAACTAGAAGATACCATCCTGAGTGAGTTAACCCAGTCACAAAAAGACAAACATGGTATGTACTCACTCATATATGAATTTTAGTCATAGAGCAAAGGATTACCAGCCTACAGTCCTCTTCACCGAAGAAACTAGGAAACAAGTGGGACTCTAAAGGAAAAAATGCATGGACCCCAGGGAATGGGAAGGGGCAGGATCTCATGAGTTAATTGGGAGCATGAGGGTATAGGAGAGGGAGCTGCCAGAATGAGAGGAGAAGAAGAGGAGAGAAGAGGAGGAAATGGAGGAGCAGAAATATTGAGTTGGGAGAATAGAGGAGAGCAGGATGAGAGATACAATATCAGAGGGAGCCATTATAGGTCCGAGGAGAGACCTGGCACTAGGGAGATTTCCAGAGATCTACAAAGATGACAGGAACTGACAATCTAGGTGGAGAGGATAACCTAAATGCCCTTCCCCTATAATGAGACTGATGACTACTTTTCATGCCATCCTAGAGGCCTCATCCAGTGGCTGATGGAAGTAAAGGCAGACACCCACAGATATACACTGAACTGAACTCTAGAACCCAGTTGTAGAGAGGGAGCAATGAAGATCAAAGGGGTTGGTACTAGGCTGGTGAAACCCACAGAAACAGCTGGCCTGAACAAGGGGGAGCTCATGGAACCCAGACTGCTATCTGGGAGGTCAGCAAGGGACTGATCCAGACCCCTGAACATGGATGTCAACGAGGAGGCCTCTGCACTCCAGGGAGCCTCTGGTAGTGGATTAGTATTTTTCCCTGGTGTAAGAAGGGACTTTGAGAGCCCATCCCACGTGAAGGGATGCCCTCTCAGCCTGGACACATGGGGGAGGGCCTAGGCTGAGAGTGCATGATGTGGTGGACTTTGGGGAGCCCCCGTAGAGGGCCCTACCCTGCCTAGGGAGTGGAGGGTGTATGGAGTGGGTGACAGGTGGGGGGTCGGGGGGAGGATTGGGGGATAGGGGAGGGAGAGACAGAAGTGATTGACATGTGAAGCAAGCTTGTTCCTAATTTGAACTAATAAAAAAATTAGTTACAAAAAAAGAAAGAGCAAGAAAAATACTGTCAATAATATTTGAACACTGAAGATAATAGAACAGTTACCCAGCCTCTTAATAGACACAAGAATGGTGTATCCAGAAAGAAGAAGCTTAGATGGTGTGAGGCTGTAATAAAGGTGTAGGAAGTCAGGGACTTAGGTATGTATATGATCTTTATCTCCTTAGGTGACTGCGTGTGAAATCTCTGCCGGAATAAAGAACTCAATGGGGGAAAAATAAAGAGAAGAAACTAAGAAAGTAAGCATCAAGCAATCCAACCCACGAGTGCCATGAAAGGACATTTTGGGGGTTGTGAACAAGTAGCAGTTGTTGGGAATAATTCATCCAGTCTCTCATAAGAGCAAAGGAAAAATAATGATTACCTAATAAGTTTGGATATTCAGGGGAAAGGAATTTTATTGATTGTTGGATCTAATGAGACAGCTGGGTGATTTAAGGAAAGGCTTAAAGAGAATTGAGACAGTGAAAAGCAAGGTAGCTATTAACAGCACTAAATGACAACACACAGGGAAGGCAGCCACAGGCACTGTTGACTGTTCTGCAAGGGAAGCCATTCGCTAATTCCAAAGAATATGCAAAGGACATTTTCTGAACTTTAATTCAGGATTATTTTCCTACACTGAAGCTTGCACACATTTGATGGATGATTCCAATTCATGCTTAATGCATTTACTATAAAACACTTCTTTGACAATTGAGAAATAATTAAAAAGTGAATGCTTTGTTTTTAAGTATAGTAAGTCAGATTAAGGCTAGAATGCACTAGTATTGATTGGGTATGACCAAAGGGGTTTACAGAAGTGAGAATTTTTTTCCAGATTTCTTTTAGTACATAGTTATTTAACTATGTTTATTAACTATATGTATAAAAATATAAATTACTTCTATGATGTTTTGAATTAATTATAACAAACAGGATTTGATAATTCATTTATATTTTCAAAATCTTATCAGACAAAATCCCTAGTGAAATCAGTGACCTATTGATTTATACTACAGGAACTTCAGTGTCAGTCATGTCTGAAACCTAGCTTAGGTTATATTGTTACTGGGTAGCATATTGTTTTCCTGGAGATTGGGGAGTGAGTGACAGGGTGGCAAGAAATGAATTTTTTGGGGGATGGGAGTTCAAAGCAGGGTTTCTCTGTGTACCCTTGAATCTCTTGGAGCTCTCTGTGTAGACCAGGCTGGCCTGAAACATACAGAGATGCTTCTGCCTCTGCCTCCTGAATGCTGGGTTTTAAAGGCATGCACTACCTCTGCCAGGCACAAGAAATGAAAATTTGAAGGTCTCAAAATGAATGCCTATTTAATATCATTTTTATATTTTCTTTTTATTTATTCTTCTCTCATACAACACATTCTGACTGCAACTCCCTCTCCCCAAGATCCACTGCTCCTCATTTTCCCTTCAGAGAAAGGCAAGGCCTCCCATGGGTATTATTATGAACACAGCATCACAAGATACAATAAGACTAGGCACAAATCCTCATATCAAGATGGCTCATCAGCTACTCACATTTTTAGTTGTAGTGATTTATTCTCTATTGTGTTATAGGGAACCACAAAACCATTTAACTGTTAAATTTCAGAAGCATATTCATACATTAATTAAACTGGGATAATTATATCTGAAACAATGAAAACAAAATAAAAACAGCAAATAAATATTTAAGATAAGATGTTACTCCTGGAAGTTTCCCCCTGACAATTCCCAACAATGGGGGAGGGCCTAGGTCGAGAGTGCATGATGTGGTGGACTTTGGGGAGCCCCCGTATCTCAAGATGCGTATCTCAAGAAGCTACAGAGACCCTGGGGCAAAAATAAACTCTTAGTTATTTGCCCAGTATAAAATTGTCATCTATTCAATATGTGTCTATGTGTATTTGAGACAGACACCCATTACTGTTATGTGACTTTTGATGGTTACCACATATTCCCCTTAAGTTCATCATGGTAAGGTATGCTATAGTTGAACTTCCACGTCACTTGTCTTTGGGCATGTCACCTGTCCTCATGAAGTGGAAGAAAAACACCAAGGAACAACATTAGGCCACCGTAGTAAGAATGGCAAAGTATAAACCCCTAAGAAACTAACCTTACTAACTAACTAAACTAAACTAACACAAGGAAGCATGTGCAAACATGGATAGGGGGATTTAAAATTGTCTTATGACTGATTTATACAAAGACATCAACACCCTTATGATGAAAGGCTGACATTGGGAGATAGTTTTTAGGAGATGGGGAGTTGGGTTGGCAGTTAAGAAGAGTGGCTGATCACCAGAAGACCAGTGTTCAATACACAGGGCCCACATGACAGATGATAACTTCTGTAGCCCCAGATCCAGGGGATCCCGTGCCCTCTTTTGGCCTCACTGGGCACCCCATGCACCCAGACAAAATACTCACATACATAAAATAATTTTTTAAAAGACAGCAAGCTTTTAGAGAGAGTGATTTTTTAAGATACAGCATGAAAGGTGAATAAAGTTAGCCAGATGCATTTTGGTGAGCATGCAGAAAAGCATGCTACTGACTGAAGACGTGAGTGCACTCACAGGCGATTTGACAGACTATGAATTGTGCTGGGAATGGTGACAGTGATTATGGTGGCTTTGATGGGCTGTATTAGAGGCAGGGCTGAGAGATAGGCAGGAGCAGGAGCTAGCGTGCTACTTGAGTCTCTGCCTCGTAGAGATATGAGTGTGTTACAGCGTTAGGAAGATGTAGTGAGGAGAGGAACTCACGGTGAGGAATGACTGGGGCCAGAGGCCTGAGTGGACATGTTGTTATAACAGCCAAGTGAGAAAGCATACGGCTTGAGACTAAATAGCAACAGTATTCATGGACTGGATAGGTGTGTAGATTAAGAATCAAGAGGAAAAGAATAATCAGACAGAGAGAAAAAAAAAAGGAGTCAAGAATGGGCTCCAGAAATGAAAATGGTAGAAGTTGACACTGAACTTGAGTTTAAAAACTGGAGAAGACGGGTTGCACTTACAGAGTGAGCCAGGGCACACACATGAGATTTTGACTCCAGATTTCCCAGATTACTTTAAATCTAGAGGTGGAGATACAAGCAACCTGAAATGTGTTTGGAAGTTCTCTATTCCTTCGTCAAGTACTGCTTGCCGTCCTATCGGCAGCTGCACTAGAAATATTAGCCATGTGAAAAATGTGGAAACCATAGGGGTAATTCCCTGTGTTTGGTGCTCAGTCGTAGTCTCAGCACCTTCTTCACCATCTGTGTCAATTTTGGTAACAAATCTAAGTTTCTCATCTTAATATAGGTTCCCTGGATCTATAAATAGCATTATTGAAAATTTTGCTACCCTATAGTCAACCTCTGTACTGTGTAATGAATATTTTTACTCAATCTGGTAAGTCAATTTTAAGTGAGTTCAGGACACTAGATCATTAGTAAACATCAATAGGAAGGATAGATTCATGAGTTCTGAACAAATGGACAAAATTCACAGCTAGAGATGTACATTTGGCAATGACTTATGTTTTGTGTCATATGAATTTTCTAGAATTAGTTTCTTGAAGAGTAGGATAGAAATTCCACAGTTTGTAAAAGAGTGAAGGAATTATCTCTGGAAAAGACATGGAGACCACACCCTAAGACAGAAATTCCACACCACATCCAGTAGATTCTGTGTGACAAGTTCCACAGACTGAGTGGATAACTTCAAAAGAAGGAGGTCTCCTGGAAATGGTTGTGGGTCTCTCAGCTGGAGAAAAATATTGGGCTGTGATTCTCGTGGCAATTTCTGTTTGTTCTTCTATTCCTTTTTTTCACATTAACAAAATGTTCCTAAAAGCCTATGCTGACATTTTAAACAAAAGAAATAGATAAGAAACCATCCCCTGAGATGGGTCACCATGACCCCATCTCAGGAAAAACCAGTGCTTTCCAAATCATTCTTGTCATTCACATAAGCACAACTAGTAAAAACTTTCCCAACAATAAAATTTCATTCGGCTATACATGTGTCATCAAAAGTGGGCTTAAGTGTCTGGTATTGAAAGCTTTTAATAAGAAAGAATTAAAATAATTAAAATAGCTCAATACTTCAAAAACTCACCTAGAACTAGGTAATAGATGTTAAACAATAACTGATCATAAAAATATATTAATTTGATTTAAGAAATATGTGGTTAAAGTTCGATGATACTATGTTAATCAAGGATGGTCTTATGTTTTGACTAATCAAGGACAAATTTTATGTTTTGATTAACCCTGGATGATTCTATGTTTTAGATTTCTGTGCCAAGTAATAATAATGTCATATGTTTGGGTTTGTTTAACAAAAACATCCCCTGAGAAAATATCTCTATAAAAACCCTTGTTTGAGAACTGCAAAATACACTCAGATTCAAACTGCCTCTGTGTTGTTTCTGTTTGTCACTGCCGAATCCTTACCCACCTATTCTTCAAGGACCCTCATCCCAGGGACTCCCATACCCAACTGGGGTGGTCCATGGCAAGAAAAGGTTAAAAACAAAAGACAGACTAGAAACAGTGACCCATGCTCATGCCTGTGCATTTCATTTTATTTCCATAAATTTTTAAAGATTTGTGATGATGTCAACAAATTTCTCTTATGCATCCCAGGATTTCAGCACAAATCAGTCCCTTCTCAACCGGCAATTGAAACTTTCCTTCAAGTTGACTCTAAGGTTAAGTTCATAGTTTCCATGTCACTAGAGATGGGGTTTTCTCATGTTGTCATCAGTGTTATCTTCTCTATTCTACCCCTGACATTTGTGTCACAACATGGCCAGAAGTAGAGAAAATAGCAAAACATCTAACTTCAGACAAGTACAAGAATTAAGTTAGAATTGTCAAACAGAATTTTTAGCAGAAATTCCCATGAAGAGGTCGTGTTTGGCAAAAACCAGAAAGTTTTATGATGAGGAGACATGAAGTTATTCAGTGATCGATGGCAATAGTTACTTTCCAGGTTTTTATTTTCACACATAGTGTCTTCAGTCTTACTCCATGCCTAAAATAACAGATACTGATTTGTGTGTAATTAAGAGCTATGCATCTCAAGATAAGTACTGTTGTCTGAATAGCAATTCCTTGTATGAAAGAAAAGCAAGCTTACTTTCTTAATAAGGACAAACATATCCTTTTATATTAGTTATGTGGCTCCTAGCAGATATTTCCTATACCATTTTTGATGTTTGAGCCTTCATTATATACTATTATGTGTCTCTACATTTATATTTACTGCCCCTTAAATTAAATACCATGGAACATGCTTTAATAATCTTTATAAATCAAGAAGCCGACAAAGGACCCAAATCTAAGTAGATTCACAGTGCATATTTGTTTAAAGAGAAATTGAAGTAATTATAAACCAATCATAGAGAAATGGTGTTTCTAAGGTCATTAGGAGGAATTCACAGTGTGTGGGGGCCAGATGTGTATATATGTATTCATGTGTTTATATGGTTCTCATCTGGCTCATGGGAATGTTAGAAGCCAGTGCCTCATGTTTTCCTTTATGGTTTCTCAACCTGACATGGTCTTTCATATGCCGTTTTGTCAACTTTTCTTGAAAAGCACCAAGAGCTGGGGATGTAGATACATGATACTATGTTCTGCTTTTGCCTGGGTCCTGGGGTTCCAAATTGAGATCCACATGGTTGCGATATGAGTATTTAACTCACTGAGCTGTTTCCAACTCCCCAGTACTAATTGTTATTACATGTTTGTTGTGTAGCAATTATCTCTGAACCAAAACACTCCATCCTGTAGAAAGGTTCATTGAGACTCAGGAAATAAGCCATTCACAAGTCCCAGATGGTACCTGAAATTCAGAAGATTCATTAAAGGTCTGTCTCAATATTATATAAAGAGTAACAGCTGTGGAGAGAGGACCCGGACCCACCTGGGAGGTACCTGGAAGCCTCTGATCAGACTAACTGCCCACAAATCCTGTACAGAGCTCCAGCAAATATCTCCTATGAGGGAATAGCTCTACTTTGGAGTTTTCATTGGTGCAGTTGACTTTGAGTCATCTGTGCTCCTGCTAAAACCCTTGCCAATGAGTATTGTTTATGTGTTTATCTGTTTATCTCAGATAGACTTGAGTGGAATTTGTATTTGGTCTGAGTCAACTCTTCATCAATGTTTTCCCACCATCTTCCTAGAAAAAAAAGTCACACAACAAATCCAATCAAGTACTTTGAAGTATGCCAACAATTGGGAAGACAAAAAGTGACACTGGCTTCTTCTGTCCATCTCTTCTCTGTTTCTCTTACACACATACACACACACACACACACACACACACACACACACACACACACACACACGTCAAATGGGGCCTGGTTTGGAAGAGGATGGGGATCACTGTGAGCTATTGGGAACAAAAGAGAGCCGTTGAGGAGTAAACATAAAAACTACATTGTATATATGTATGAAAATGTCATAATTAAGCATATTATTATGGATAATTAATATATGATAATACAAATACAAAAGGCATCAGACATTTTTGGTAGGATGTATATCATAAGGAGAGACATGTTTGAAGACTGGTAAGGAAAATTCTATCACTACCCTAAAAGTATTCTTAAAAACTGAACACATTTTATAGCATAATAAAATTACTCTATTAGATGCTTTGAGAATAGAATGAGAAGAAAGAACTGTTTCCTATCAAGATTTCACAAAATGAGTGCTTTTGGGGCAATTTGGAAAATCCCCGTCAGAAGAAGCAAAGAACATAACATCTGTTTTGCAAAGCGTAGACCTTTGTAAATAAATACTCCATGATTCTCCTCATTCCTCTCTGACAAGCAAGGCTCATCATTCTCAGAACTTTCACTGATTCCATATGTTATTACAAGCCTCAATATGGAATTAGGGATGGAAATAAGCATGCTCTGAACATAAAATTTGTGTATAGGATCTATTTGAAAGAAGCAGGTGATGCAGGGATGATTAGAGGGCGATGCTAATCCTAGGCATGCTTGCATCTTGCCATTCAGTGAATGTTTTTTGACAATATTGTAATCATTTCTTGCCGTCTGTTTTGTTAGTTTCTAAAAGCCAGAGTATAATTTGTACAATTAAATAAAAATCTTGATGTTTTTCAATCAAGAAAATCAAAACACTCAAGACAATATGGATGAAAGCGTAAAAAGAGAGCGAACAGCTCATAACACAGCCACTTCATTCTTGATGGTAACACAGCTCAGAATTTCAATTAATGATGCCCTTCAAATGGCTCATGCTTTGATAATTAGTTTGGACCTGTGTCAAATTCACTTATGTGAGGAATCAGCTCTCAAAGATAAAAAGAAAACATGCATCAATTTAGAGTTACACTTTCAACTTCTGAAAAAAAAAATTGTCTTTCATTTTGAAAATTTTCAGATGCCGAGAGAGGCTGGAAGAACATCTGTCTCCTTATCACCCGATTATCATCTGGGAACATCCTACACACCTGCCTCTTCCCTTCCTCTAGGATGCTGCCTGCATCAAGATATCCCAAGCACTTTACTTCATGCATTTTCTAAGACCAGGGAATTTTCCTACTGAATCACAATGCACACACATAATGTAATCAGTGTTGATTAAAAGTCATGACACAACACAAAATGTTTCCTCATTGTAGCAGCAACATGTTTCATTTAAGGGTTTTTGTTGCCTCACTTGGGATCCAAAGTTTGATTTATCTCTGATTGTATCACATCAGTTTCCCACCAAGTTTAAAGCAAGGTTAGAACACAGGGTGTTTAACGTTCCTCTTACTTTATTAAAGGACAACGTCCGTAAAGAAGATGAAAAGAGGGGTGATAGCCCACATACCTGCCATGTTCTAGATCCGTCCGAAAGAAATACACATTTCCACCTTGGCTTCCCAAGTCAGGTGCAGGGACTTTATAGATTCAAATCAGATCTACGAAGAATTTTCTTTCTGTGAACTGATGGTTTTTATTCTGAATTAATCGCAAAATTTTAATCTAAAGCCTTTTCCATAGAGAGCAAAGCTTGTGGTTTCTCTCATCTTATTGCTATGGTAGATCAGAATATTTGGAATTCTAGAAAGTTCTAGAAGTTCTTCCAACATATGATGGCTTAAAGAAGCATTGTTTAATTGTACATTATTCAGGAAATAATTGTACATTATTCAGGAAAAAAATGTTGGTATTCTATTTAACTCCTCTCATTGTAAAATGAATTGCATTCTCTCCATAATAGCTTGTGAACAATTTGGAGAATTTAGGTACAGTATGGACATTAGGCCCTAATTATCACAGTGTACAGCTACCAGGTTCTTTTCTGACTATTTAGAGTTCTCTACTTCCTGACATTTAACTTTTATTTTAGTATTAATCCACAATTACTACCAAATATGTTAACTCAATCCACAATGTCACTTCACTCCTATAGAGTTCCAATATAGAATAAGACAATACAGTTGGCCATGATACCATGTCAACATTTGTTTATAAAAAGTATTTTTACTGTGTGTAGTGTGTTATGCATGACATAGCATGAGTGTGGGAGTCAGAAGACTGTTGTGGTAGATGGTTCTGCCCTTCCACCATGTAGGTTGCTGGTGAAACTCAAGTCATCAGATATAGCAGCTTGCACCTTTCTTTGCTGAGACATCTTGCCAGTACACATTTGGGAGATAGTTCTGGTGGAAGCTATGAGACTTCACTGGGGAATAAGGCCTAAGAATAGAGCAAATAGATCTCCTTGTTGCAAGACCCTGGAGATCCTGATCCACTTGGCAAAGACCTGTGGACTGTTCGCTGAATGATTCTGGGCATGACCCCGGGAGTGTATGTGCTACGTGCTCTCCTAGCTTCCCTATGCTAGCCATACTCTTGTCCTGAATGAGTCACAGTGGATAATTAAGTGTAATGATACATATTTGCATGACTGATCTGGAAAGGATAATTTTAACCACAAGAGTCTTTGAGAAATGTTATCAAATGTATGGTATCAGGAGCTAAAGGGAATGGTTTAGGAACAGGGAATATAAAGAATCGTAGAAACCCACAGTTCCCCTCATTTATAATAACTGTGACAATACCCCAAAAAGTTAAATGAGAAGTACACAAGACCAAGGGATAAACAGTGACAAATATTAAGAATAAGTTTCTAAGTCATGTTGCTTATAGGACAAAAGGAAAAACCTGGTGTATCCCCAGAGGAGATAGAGTAGTACAGAGTATAAAAGGAATTGATCCAGCTTTGGCTGGTGAGTTGTTTGCAAGAACTTAGACCCTACAAGTTATAAATATTAACCACAAGAGACAAAACTCTCTCACCTTGCATGATGCTATAACCACATAAACTGTCAACTGGGCATGCTGTTCCATCTGTAGGTGTGCCTGGTTAGAAAATTTCCTTTGTAGCTTGCAAGACTGTTTAAGCTTCTCACAAAAGAGATAGATCAAAAAGGCGATGGCTACCCATGGAAAAGTTGGGGGATGGAAGGGGAAAGAGGTAAGGAACAAACTGACAATTATTGTAACCATTTTTAGAAACTTGGAAGCAAGTAAAACTATTCAACCAAACCATTGAAACCCTACAAATAAAAACAGCCTAGACCTTTTGGGGCCATTTGAGAACGAGTTGATCACAGTTTCTTCATGGTGCAGACTTCACACATCCAGCCTGGGTCATGGAACCTGTCTGAAGCAAGGCTCCCAGCATAATTCAGTCAGGTAAACACCTTCCTTGCATAAATACCTGAGTTCTATCAACAGCATCTTCAAGCATAAAGCCAGATATGCGTAATCTGTGATCCAAGTGTGAGGAGTTGTGTGTGTGTGTGTGGGGGGGATCATAGACACTCTGTGTATATTCTGCTATTCTAAACTGTGGATTCTATAATATGAAGTCATGAAATTTGGTGTAGATTTGGACCCAAATGCTGGGAGGGTTCAAGAGAAGATTTAAAACCAATAGAGCAGACAGAGGGACACTTTTGTCTGTCATTTGAATGAGCCTTCCCACAGTTCTGGCAATGCCTATGTTCTGCTAAGGCTAGGCCTGTAAGCTGTAGAGAGCCCACTCCTTCCAGTGTTGGGATAATCTTTTGTAAGATGTGCCTGCGTCCTTCCTCAGTTGCCTATGACACCTTCTGATTGGTTTAATAAAAAGCTGAATGGCCAATAGGCAGGCAGGAGAGGATAGGTGGGACTTCTGGACAGAGACAGGAACTCTGGGAAAGAATCTTAGGTGGGAGAATTCACCAAGCAGACACTGAGGAAGTCAGATGTAAGGTAGTGAGGAGAGGCAATGAGCCACTTGGCAGAATGTAGATTAATACAAATGGGATGATTTAAGCATTAAGAGAGTATAGGGGATAAGCCTAAGATAAGGCCCAAGCTTTTACAAGTACTAAAACATCTCTGGATCATTATTCAGGAGCTGGCAGTTTTAAGAAAGACCTGCTATATTTCAGTGGTTTAGTAGCTATTTCTGGTTATCTGGTCCCTTCCCCAGGGTCTCTAGGCCTGGAGTGCTGAATCTACCTATGATTTCTTCTTGCTGTGTTCTCACTGTTCCTCAGTAGTTTTACTAAACATGCTGTACTCCGTATCAGTAACTGATCCATTACATATTATTCTTTTAAATACTTTAGAATAAACTAACACTTTTAAAAATAAACACCATTAGAACATTAAGCTGCTAGATATTGGAGAATATATCTAGAAGAAAATATGGTAGAGATGTATTCTTTGAAGAGAGTTAAACTATCTGGGTTCAGTAGTACATGCCAGTAATCTAAGCACTTAGGGGGCAGAGGTAGAAAGATTAGAATTCCAGGTCATTTGGGGGAGCATATCGAGTTCCAGAATAAATAGGAATGCATATATGGTCTCAAATGACAGACTAGGGGCTGGGGAAGGAGGGAAGCAGGGAAGAGAGGAAGATATATTTAGGGAAGGAGAGAATAAAACTACTATTTATTAGTAGTTGTAGTTCTTTACAGATAATTTTTGAATGACACACTTTCACTCAAAAATACTGATTAAAATATTGGTGATAAGAAGACGGATGTTCTTATTTCACTCCCAGACCATGTCCACTGAGGGTCTTTTTATTCCTTTTCTTTTGGAGCATTCCTAGCTGAATGTCAAACCTGGATCTGAGATATGATGACGGAAAAGTTGGAGTGATGGCAACATTCGTTGCCTGCTGTGGTGTCAGCATGACCTGTCCCACACAAGCTGGAGTACTGCATGCTTAGTCTACAGGTGTTATATGGTAGTCCATGAGCTTTTGTAAGTTGGAGAAACATGCAAACCTGGAGAAATTAGATTAACAGGGGCATAACTTTGAAAGTTGTATCTAGTTCCCACTCCCTTCTCTGGCCTCTGCTTTGTGTCTTCAGTGAAAGAAGAACCAGCTCTTCCACACAGTCCCACTCCATAATTTACACCATTAATTTGCCCTCCACCCCATGAGAAAAATAAATTCTAACTTCCTGATATTGGTCCTGTGGGGTATTTTGTCACAGGGAACAAAGAATCGACTAATACAATACTTGTGTGTATGTGGCTCTTGCCACACCCTTTGAAATGCCACTGAGCAAAGGAACTCAAGTATCCAAGTCTCATGTGACGTGAAGAGGGTTAGCAGTTCTTCTGTGGGAAGGAGCTAGAAATATTTTAGGCAATAGTACATCTGCCCTTAGGAGCTATCAGTACGATAAGTTGAAGAAAGGTAGGAGATAAAACAAGAAGAAAAATAAGGAAAAAATATCTCCTCAAATAAAATGCCCACTTTTTTTCTTTTTTTTAATATTTGAACTTTTTTTATTAATTCAAGTTAGGGAACAGGCTTGTTTCACATGTAAGTCCCTTCTCCCTCTCCCTCTCCCTCTCCCTCCCCTCACCCCCATCCCTCCTCACCCACCCCCAACCTACCCCCCCATCCACCCACCACTCCCCAGGCAGGGTAGGGCCCACAACAGGGACTCTGCAAAGTCCACCAAATCTTCCTGTGCTGGACCTGGGCCCTTCCCCATGTGTCCAGGGCCAAAGTGTATCCCTTCAAATGGGATAATGCCCACTTTCTTTGTTGAGATAAGTAAGCAAATGTAAAAATCATATTTGGAAAATTAGAGTGAAATTGTAGAAGAATAAAGATGAAATTAACGTTTTTAAACATACCAAACAGAAATATGTTGTTAACAAAAGTGTGATGGTTATAACAAAGGACTTCTTCTTTCTTATTATGGCCATGCAAGAGTACTTGAGGAAGGTACTTTGAGTTTTGGGAAACTTAGACACTTTTGTATTTTATCTTATCTAAAATATCATCCATGAACAGATATAGAAAGGAGTGAGTTATAAATATGAGTATAATAACACTAAAAGAAATTGAACACAAATGCGTGTAGAAGGAACTGGCATAGAAGACAATTCATGAGGAAAATGATACAGTCCAGAGAAGGACCAAGGTAAATCTTATGACATCTTCAAAAACTGCAGTCTTATGAGATGAACTGTCAACTACCACCATAGAGATTTACTTTGAATTAAAACACATCCACCTAAAATTCAGGTGGTTTTCTTTCTTATGTCTTTATTCACAGTTGCCGCCAAATAAAAGAAACGAAAAAATATGGTACCTTCATAATAAAAAGAAATAAGCTGCCATGCTATGCACAGATACGCAGACACATCCAGTGTGGCCATATTGCCAAACAGCAGAAGCTGATTTTTTACACACTACTCTAGTCTCCAGCCATGTGTAGAGTCTGTAAGAGAAAAATATTCAGATTCTAAGCCTGGGATGCAGCCTTGTTGGATACTTAAGTCTGTGCATACACAGTAACATACTTGCTGGTTACCAGAAATTCATAGCTGTGGGACAAGGAACAGGCCAAGCACAGAGGCTTTTTAAGATAGAAAAAAATGATTTTGTGCAATAATATAACAGTGGATACAGGATATGTATTTGTCAAAACTCATAGAACTTTGTAACATAGAGTAAATCACAATATAAATAAGATTTGGTTGGACATACCTTGTTAAGATGAGGTCACTAATTTTAAAATACTTACGATATGTATGGAAACTTTCAGAAGGTGAACACTGTCTTGCTAGATACCTGACTCCTGAATGATGATAGTTATTCAAGACAGTTAGCATTGTAAATTGTCCCTTTGCATTTATTAATGAGAACTCGATGTCTCTAGAATATGATTAATTTGGTGTGTTTTCTTCCCCAAAGAGAGAGTAATTTGGAAGGGCAAATGTTTGATACTTTGAAAATTCTAGGTCAGAGCCAAAGCCTCCCCTTGGCATTTCCATCACTCACACAGCTCCCTCCTTCCTATGTTGCTTTGTGCTGGCTCTGACAACATAATAGTGCTGCTGAGCCTTTTATTTCTGATCTTGAGTAGGAATCCTGGTGGGACTGTCAGGATCTTAACGTAGGGTACAAAGAAATTGGGCACTATGATGCCAGCATATGAGAGGCTGATGAATGATTTGAAGTGCTAGATATTAGGGGAACTAAAGGAATTATTCTTCTTAAGAAACTTTAGTAGGAGCACAGGAGAGAGAGAAAAAAGACCCTGGATTAATCCCTTTTCAACAGCTGGAACATAAACATGCATTATTGATCCTTACAAGTGTGCAGCAAATGCCACTGTATTTCCTTCACCTCCAGGCATCTTGGACACAAGTATGAACAGATGACTGTGGCGTTTGCTGCAGCAGACCTGTTTTGTCAATATTAACTGTATCATAGGGTATATTTCTCCAGGCTCTACAAAAAGAAAGTGCAAACTCTTTCAGGCAGCATTATGAATTTTATAAGTTCAAAGGAAATAGATTTAGGAAAATGCAAATTAAATATTGATGGGGTTAGATAGTATCTTAAATATCTTCCAAAGATCCATATGTCGAAGGCCCAGTCAGTCTCGGCCTGTAGAATT
Organism: Cricetulus griseus; assembly: GCF_003668045.3. NCBI lineage: Eukaryota > Metazoa > Chordata > Mammalia > Rodentia > Cricetidae > Cricetulus > Cricetulus griseus. The sequence continues at coordinate 9,580,096 of NC_048601.1, forward strand.
CCTGGGAAGTGACAGAAACAGTAGGTGAGAGTTGATAGACAGAAGTGATGTCCGTGGAGGTGTGGTCTCTGGAGAGAAAAAGGGGACATTACGAAACTGGATGAGAAGACTCTGTTCCTTTGCCATCTTAACATGAGCATGTTTCATGGTCATTTCCTCAGCATCATGAATGTCTTGGCTCAGGCCCAAAAGCAGTGTGCCAAGTCATGAGCACTGAACCCTCGGAAACCATGAGCCAAAATAAACATTTATTCTCTCTGTGGCATCATTCCAGGTACACTGTATAGCAATCCAAAAAGCCAAAAACAACAAAAAAACCCATATATAACATTTTATCTCCTCTTACGCTGACGCAGTTGTGTTTCAGTGTCTGTAAATCTAAAACAAGCAGCAATTTAATTATTTTCAAAAGAAAAGTTCCCTGCAATGTATCTATTGTCCATTTACTACTGTGATTCTATTTTCACACATATTTGATGCACAACATAGTATTGTTTCTTTAGCATTTTCATTCTCTAAGAAAATTTGTCATAGTGTACCTCTAAACTCAAAAGGCCAACCTCTTGCCTTGCTATCACAATCACATCTCACTGACAAGGTGTAGTTAGGCTCCAAGTTATGATGTTAAGGGTTTTTTCAGAGATTTTCATTTTAATTTGGCATCTGAAGAGTAAGTTCCAAAAAAATTCTCTTTATTGTTTTCTTTATTATGTCTTCATTTCAATTCTGAATGATGCTTATCTATTACCCCGACGATATGCAATCACATATTACAGGGGATTGCATACAGTGAACAGACATTTTTGTGCTGTTTGTGACACCAACACAAAATGAGGTCCCTCAGAGCTACCATTTCCATTTTCTTAAAAATGTCCAATTAGCACCCAACTTGTATATCAGGTGACAGTTAATTCTAGATTTCTTTCTTCCTTCCTTTTCTCTGTTGTTGTTTTTAATGGCAAAGGAAGAATAAATCAGATCTACCTGCTGTGGTAACCAAGTTGAGAAAAGGCTGTCCTGTGAGAAGGGAGGAGTTGAGGGAGGGATGGAAAGAGGGGGGGCAATTTTGAAAAGATTATTGTGTCTTCCTTCCATAGCTTCTTATAGATAGTTCACTGTAACCATCATGCTCTCACATTTTTAAATTTTATTTATTTTTCTGAAGTTTGAATATGATATGTCTAGTGTTTCACAATTTATCGTATTTTAAGTTTTTGAGTTTCCTAAATTCGTGCTTTGATGTTTCCTATGAATCTTAGAAGATGGGCCCGCATTTATTTACTACAAGTACTTTTTTTTTGCATCCTCTCTTCTTACTGTCTCTCTCTTCCCATTCAGCATTTTGCTGTTGTGAGATTCACACATGTTCAGTTCTACTCTTCTGTGTGTTCTGGCCTGCTTCTTTGTTTTCTTCTTTATGCCCTCCAATCAAGTCTTGGTTCTTTAGAGGTTTGCTCCATCTGGCCGTGGATGTTAGCAATGCTCTTCCAGTGGCAGACTTCTTTCCCCACTCCACTTCTCATAACCCCTGGGATTAGAGCCCTGCACAGCAAGTTTAGCTTTGCATTGCTTTTTTATGTGAGTTCTGGGGATTGAACTCAAGACTTCGTGCTTACCAGGCAAACCCTTTACTGACTGAACCTCTTTCTTTATGTGTATGTGGCAGCCATACTAAACTGAAAACTTCTCCCAGGTAAAGAGTATTTTTTTCCTTTCTCTTTCTCTTCTTTCTTTTCTTTCTTTCTTTCTTTCTTTCTTTCTTTCTTTCTTTCTTTCTTTCTTTCTTTCTTCTTTTTTTTTGTAAACTTTGAACCAAGTTCTAGAAACTTCTTCTAATTGTCTTTCATCGGGACACAGTTGACCTCACCTAATGAGAGCACAGGGAATGAAGTCATAAAGCTGAAGAAGCAGCATTGGACTGAACCAAGCCCTCTGAATGTGGGTGCCAGTCTACAGGAGGCCTAGCCAGTCTACAGGACCTCTAATGGTGGAACCAGTATTTATCCCTCGTACACAAATGGACTTTGGTAGTCCATTCCCTATGGTGGGATATTATTTCAACCCAGATACATGAAAGAGGGCCTAGGCCCTCCCCCAAATGATGTGACAGACTTTGATGATTCCTGTGGAAGGCCTCACCTTCCCTGGGGAGTGGGTGGGTTGCTGGTGGGGGGGATGGGAGGATGGGAAGGTGAGAGAATGGGGGTATTGATGTGTAAAATAAGATTGTTTCTTTAAAAACATACTTTCTTTTCTAACCCAATGTTCACACAATTCAAGAGATTCTGAGTTTAGAGCCCAGTGCTGTTTGTGGCCGTTTTCCACATGTGGAGTAAGTCAGAGGGAAAGAATTCGGTGGGATCTGGAGAGATGGAAGTTCTGTTACAGTTTCCTCCAAGGTTGAAGCATCCTACAGGAAGGCAGGAAGGTAGAACAGCTTGAAACAACTTCAGGATGTCCCTGAAACTGACTGTAATCCCTAGGCTATTCCCTGTCAGAGTAAACTGAATCAATTTCAGACAAGGGCAAGCTGCAAAGAAGACTCTGAGACCACACTAACATCCCAGAGGAAGCAGAAACCCTGAGCTACCTGGAAGAAGTCACAAGCTGAGGCCACTGGAAAGGACATTCTCTAACCTGATGAGTTGCCTGCAGGATGTGCAGGGTGCCTTAGGTTCCCAGCTCTGTGAAGGGTCATGTACGCTAGGGTGGGCTTTGGTGACACAGTTGTCCGTGAGCCATTTCTGCTCTGCAAGTAATGCTTTTGATGGGGAATGTCTTCTGTATATGTTTGTCTTATTGGTTGATGAATAAAGCACTGCTGGCCAGTAGGGAAGCAGGATAGGTGGGACTAGGAGGAGGAGGATTCTGGGAAAGTAGGCAGAGTCAGTCACCATGTAGGCTGCCGGAAGAGGAGTAACACCATGCTGGGCATTACTGGGTAAGCCACAGCCCGGTGACAATACATAGACTGATAGAAATGGGTTAATAATTAAGACAGAGCTAGCCAATGAGAAGTTCTAGTCAGAGACCCACAGTTTCATAATGAATATGGCATCCATGTGCTTCTTTGGGGGAAGGCGGCTGCTGAACTGGGAGGGAAATTCTGTAACACTCTTCACTACTGTAATCACACCTCCTGTATCCCCAGTAAAACTCATTGGATCACTAAGTTGAACTTTGGTGTTATCCTTGTGATCCTTATCTGCGGTGAGTAGATGTGTGTGATGCATCTCCCTTGGAAAAGTTTTGGATTGATGGTTAGGAACACTGGCTGTAGATTAGAAGAAAGGACATATGATAGGTAGGAATTTAGTTGGGGGGATGGTAGGGGAGGAAGGGAGGGAGAAGGGAACTGGGATTGTCATGTAATTCAATCTTGTTTGTAATTCAAATATATAAAAAATTAAATAAAAAAATACAAAAAAACCATAAAACAAAACAAGAACACTGGCTTCTCTTTCAGAGGACCTTGGTTCAGTTACAGCATGGTGGCTCACATCTATTGGTAACTCCAGTTCCAGGTTATCTGACAAGCCTGGCAAAGACATGGAGACATGCATGCAACAACCAGTTATGATTTAGTGATCTTCACCCTGGCCTTTGCTATGACTTACTATAGCAGCTCTCATGTAGGCATGCCACACATAAGCACATTTGTGTAATCCTAGATTCTTTTGCTATAGCACATGGGCTCTAAATATTCATAACTATAAACATTAAAGAATAAGCAAGTAAACATTTCTGGGTTGGTTTGGATGAGATGATTATTTTTAAATTTATTTTATGCAAAGAGGTCTTGACTCTAGAATTGGGGAATCAATCTTCTTGCATCAGTTCCAGGGGATACTCAGCTCACCACAAAATGGAGTACTCAGACAGAACTAGCTGATGTTATGAATGTGTCTTTTGGGCTCTTCTGGTACCCATCAAAAAGGAGATTGTGGGAAAGGAAAGGAACAGTGACCTCAGGCATTTGGGGGTTTATGAGCCTGAGTAAATCTGATTTGAAGTTTCATGACCCTTAGATATAGTTCAGTGATGTGGGATAATGCTCTTGTTCACTGTAAAGATTTGCCACTTGTCTTGGTTTAATAAAACACTGATTGGCCAGTAGCCAGGCAGGGAGAATAGGCAGAGCTACCAGACTAGGAGAATTCTGGGAAGAGGAAAGGCAGAGACACAGTTGCCAGCCAGACACAGAGGAAGCAAGATAAAAATGCCTTACTGAGAAACGGTAGCAACCATGTGGTTAAACATAGGTAAGAATTATGGATTGTAAGAGTTTGTTAATAATAAGCCTGAGCAATAGGCCAAACAATTTATAATTAATATAAGCCTCTGTTTATTTGGGACTGAATGGCTGCAGGACTGAGTGGGACAGAAACTTCTGTCTATTGCTCAGGACAGTAAGTTCTGGTTGAGTTCTCCAATTCAAAGAATGGAGGCTCTGAAAAATAGCAAAGACCACATTGGTAGTTTTGCAAGCACATAGAAATAATCTAAACTCACGTCCCTTCATCCCACAGACCCTTCGTCTCCCAGTCAGCCTTCCATATTTACACCAAAATGAACTATGAGGCTGAATAAGATGTCTGAGCTATCCTACACAGCAGAGCTGGCCACTGAGGCAGTGGCTCTAACATTTATGTTTTCCAGGCACCACTGATGTTCTGGAGATTCAGTGCACAGAATCCTGGAGTATTCCAGTTCTATGCAATCATTCTCATATTGATTTATTTACTTTGTGTGTGGGCAGATGGGGTCTGTGTGCCTTGTTGCCTATGTGGAGGTCAGAGTACAGCTTGAAGGAATCACTCCTTTGCTCTGTTGTCTGGTCTCTAGGATAAAATTCAAGAATCCTCTTTTGGCAACAAGCTATTGTTGGAGTTTCTCTTGTCTGTCTTATCTCTTTCTGTTGGCTGATGGCTAGGGCTTCTTACTGGCTAGTTCTTTCTTAATTACTCATTTCTATTAATCTAAATATTTCCATGTGGTCTTGGATTACTGGAGAATATCCGGACCTGTATCTCCTTTGGCGTCTATGTGGCGTCCCTTTTTTGGGGCCTCTCTGCCTACCTTTCCCAGAATTCTCCTTGTCTCCTAGCCCTGCCTATCTTCCTGCCTCTACTGGCCAAACAGTGATTTATTCATCAAACAGTAAGAGAAACATGTATACAGAAGGACATCCCCTATCAAGAAGCTCATCACTCTGTGGCTCGTCCCATCAGCCCAGGACTCCACTTCTAAAGAAGAAAACTACAGAATGAGAATTCTTTTCACGTTGAGAAAAACTTATGTAGGTTTGGCAACTCTATCAAAACAGCATACATTGTCCTGAAGCCAAGTTCAATCCTAGAACTGATGATAGAATCTTTCTAGTAGTGCATACGGGGTTGGATGCCTGTGCCCATCTACCACAAACTTCATCCCACTTATAAAAATAAGAATTTCCCAACAACCCACTTGAATAGCTTCTGGTGTCCTCCTGTATCAATGTGGGCATTCTTTTGAGGGGGCACAGAATACAGAGTCATGTTCTGGAAATACCATAACATAGTTTCAAGACCATGGATATCCTGGGCTCTGGGCATGGCTCTGATTTACAACTTAATAACTTCATTTTCTAGAAATAAAGTGGAAGTTCTCATTTAAAGGCCAGAAGACTCCCATTTTCTCTGAATACCGGTAGTAATTTAAATTCATGATTTCCATATTATTCAGGCAGCCCGGTTTAATAAGAGCAGTGTTTCTGAGGTTCGGTGTTTATGAAAGGTGTGTCTGGAGGGGATGCAAAGATTTATCATAACCAGATGCTAGCTGTAGCTACGTGGTGTGCTGCCCTTATGAAGCTGAGGCTGAAATGTATTACAGGTGGGGAAACCTCTGCAAAAATAAAACAAGAATTGTTTTTTTTCTGGAAGTAAACAAAACAGTTCCTTTCAATACTTTAAAAGCAAGTGGAGGAAAGGTTACTGCTCACTTCTCAAGCAGAGTTTCCGCCTGTAGTGTGAGTCGCACTTCGGAAGGCACGGTTAGTCACCAGTAACCTCAAGGCATACACCAACCTTGTTTGTTTGTTTTTGTTTTGTTGTTTTACAGGCAATGTTCTTTCATAAAATATTACTAGTTGAGCACTCACTTACAGTTGTGAATGATTTAGAGACACAGAACCATAACCATGTATATTGGGATTCATTACATTGTAAAATATGACAGGGGGTTGGATGGTACAGTGATCTTCTACTTGCTTGAGAGCTGTGTACTCAGCAGCCACTTTGTTCAAGAAGCCAGAAGCTTTAGCAAAAATGGGCTAAATAACATGGGCTAAGTCTGGGGCAAAATTCCAAGAGGTCCTTGGAGAGTTCCTAGCACAGGTCTTATTTGAAAGGCTGAGCACACTAATGCTACTGTCATAGGCCAAGGCACATTCATTTAAGAAAAATGAGGTTTTCACACAATAGCTGACTTTTCTTATCCCACATTCATCCATGTCCCTCTCGGTCCATTGGCTAGTGTTTCCCGTATTTAGAGAAATTTCCCTCCTTGTATTGTTCTCAGATATTTCAGTCCTCCCTGGAAATGTCCTTCCAGTCAAACCCACACGTGCCCTATGTTAACCAGCATAGAATCTATTGATATATTTAAGCTGTCAATCAAGATGGAACCTCACATAAAAAAGTGTATATATGAATCACTGTTTGCTGCATCATGGAAAAAGCTGATGGAGAAATCTTTACCCAGGCAACTGATGAGGGATGTACCCCTTTCATCAATATCCAGCTCATAGGACTCAAAGCGAAAAGAGAATGTGGATTTACAGAGATTGTGATAGAAAAATGGAGCTTTGAAAGAAAGCCTGGTGGTACTGAGAGCTGTGACTCCTTCTGAATCTAAGTAATTAACATTAAAAATTCCTCTCTACTTAAAACTCAGGAAACACTTAGGAGAGGTAAGGAGAATATTATAAGTTCTAGAGGATCAGGAAATTCGCTGTGAGACTGTGTCTCCTAGTAATATCAGAAGCTACACCCATAAAGTGTCACTGCCTTGACTGTCCAAATGTGAGCTATACAAGGACAACACCAGTAAACATGCAAAAGTGGATGGGAAAAAACCCATGAGGCCTCAACCCCACACAGAGAACTATAGGCAACTGAGGAAAGCTAGGGGTGGTGTAGACAGAAGTTTCTGTCCCACCAGGCTCTACAGTCCTTTAGTTTCAAATAAACACACAGAGGTTTATATTAATGATAAACTGTTGGGCCAAGGGCTTATGCTCCTCACTAGCTAACTCTGTCTTAATTATTAACACATAATTATTAATCTATGTATTTCCACATGGCCTTATTTACCAGAGAATGTCGAGGTGTCCTGCCTTCCCAGTATGTACATGGCATTTCTTTTGAGACTTACTCTCTGTGTTCCTCTTCCCAGAATTCTCCTAGTCTGGTAGTCCTATCTATACTTCCTGACTGGTTATACCCTGCCTATTTGTTGGCCAAAACAGCTTTATTCATCGAGGAATAAGATAACATCTATTCACAGCATACAGAAGAACATCCCTCATCAGAGTGGGGTAGATGTTCTTCGGGACAGAGCATGCCAGCTGGTTACCCAGTGCCAAATGGTCTATCCTGGAAGCATAATCAAGGAGCATTATATGGACAGACAAGGTTATTTAGAAATATATATTTATATAAATATATTCATGCAATATAAGTAGTGAAAAAAGACAGCATGAATTTGAAAAAGAGAGGTGAAGGGTATATGGGGGTGGGTTTGGAGGGAGAATGGGGAGAATGCTGTAATTATTTATAATCTCAAAAATTAAAAAATATTCTTCTCTTAGTAAAAAAAGTCTAATTAAAAGCCAAACTACAAGTGAAAGTCAATCCAATATGCATTCATAATGTGATTTACTAATGGGCCAAAGTGATCCCAAGAAATCTGTTTTCTAAAGATGGCACCTCAAAGCACAGTAAAGACTACTTAGTCTTCCCTAAGAAAACCCATAGCTTCAGGCAGAGTATTGTCTTGGGAGTAATTTGTGGAGGTTGCTATTGCACTGGTTGAGAATAAGACTGAGTCCACAATTTGAAGCCAGGTGTGAAGCAAGCTTTAATTAAATACTGACCAGGTGGATGGGCCCTAGACAATTCCATACCCAGGTTCCCAGGAAATGGCCCTGAGTCATGGTTTGCAGCAACTTATTTCCCATTGGGTCCAATCATGGGCAAGCAGACTGTTAGACCCCCGAAAACTCAAGTATCCGGGGTCCCAGGCCACGTTCGTGGTCACCCCAATCACCAGGCAGATTTGAGAGCTTGCTGCAAACTGCACGAGGCTTTATTGTAATTTAACGAGCTAACCCCATGTTAGCTCGGGTCTTTCACCCACCCGCTATGGCGGATGGCTAGAAAAGACGGCTCCTAAGGGCTCCCGAAAGATCTTATAGGGCAGCGTAAGTGGAGTGTCTAGAGGTACGCACAGGCTCAGGATTGATGTGTCTCCAGGCTTGGAGGGCTTGCCCTGTGTTGATTGGTCAACTGGTTGTTATGGCCCATAGGCCCTCCCAGGGTGGTTGCTATGCTCTCTACGTCATTGCTGTGTGCTTGTCCCGTAAAGCACACCCAGAGCCATAAAGCATAGCGCCACCAGCTAACTTCCGATTGGTTCCTTGTCACGAGACAGGAATCTGACTTTCTAGTGTCTAGGGCAAGGTCATAGAAGCACGTGTTCGGCCGTTATGGCTGCCGAAAGGGAAGCTGGTTCCTTCAGGACATTCTGATGTATTTCCTGCCTGTGAATGTCCCGCCCACATGTGATCAACTGCATCCGGTGTAGATGGGTCAAACACATTTGTTTCGGGAGTGAAAACATATGGCTTGTTATCTCCCATAAACAATGGCCTCTAGCCTTTCAGGAACTAACTGTCCTTGGGCAAGGGGCTCGAAAATCAGAGGCATTTTTGTTTCATGGATCTCTAAGACACAGTAATTAAAACTGAAAATGTAACTTTTCGGCTCTCACACTACCGTGACCAGGGCAACTCTTATGACGGAAAGCATTTAATTAAGGGTTGCTTGCAGTTTCAGAGATTTTTCTGAACTCTCAATGTCCACTCCTAAGCACACACTGCTTTCACCAAGGTCACACCTATTTCAATGAGGCCACACCCCTTAATCCTTCTAATGGTGCCACTCCCTGATGGGACCACCTACTGTAGAATTGATAATAAAGCCACATGCAGTAAAACATATCTTCCTTTCAGATATTGATCTCCAAAACCACTTTCAAAAACTAAAAAAACAAACAACAAAAATCAAAATAAAATAATTCATTAAGTTAATTTGAGGGAAAACTACTAGTTTAATGTGATCTGAATGGTTAAATATTCTTGAAGCACCATCATTGCTTTCAGACTAAAAAAAAGTAAAGCTTCAGCTTTTTAAAATAAATGTATTTATTTTACACCACAGCTGCCATTTCCTCTCCCTCCTTTCCTCCCAGTCCCTCCCCTCCATCACCCCTCTGTTTCCATCCCTCCACCCAGTCCACTTCTTCTCCATTTCTGTTTAGGAAAGGTCAGACCTCCCTTGAGTATCAACAAATCATGGCATATCAAGTTGCAATAAGACTAAACACCTCCCCATGTATTAAGGCTGGACAAGGTGACTCAGTATGAGGAATAGGGACTCAAAAGCCAGTAAAAGTGTTAGAGACAGCCCCTGTTCCCACTGTTAGGAGTCCTACAAGAGACCAAGGAACACAACTGTCACATAATGTGCAGAGGACCTAGGTCACTCCCATGCAGGCTCCCCAGTGTCTCTGGGAGCCTCTATGAGCCCAGGTGAGTTGGTTCCTTGAGTTTTCTTGTTGTGCCCTTGACCTCTCTGGCTCCTACAAGGCTTTCTCTCCCTCGTCTGCAGGATTCCCTGAATTCTGCCTAATGTTTGGCTGTGGGTCTGTATCTGTTTCCATCAATTGCTGGATGAAGCCTCTCTGATGACAATTGTCAGAGGATATGTCCAATTCAGGCTGTGTATCCACTATTGCCAGGAGTCTTAGCTGGGGTTATCCTGGTAGATTCCTGGGAGATTCCCTTGTGTTGGGTTTTTATCTGACCCCCAAATAGCAACCCCCTTTTCAGTAAGTAGTATGTTTCAGCACTAGATGCTTCAGTTTTGCTTTGGAAAATTGAAAACACTTAGAACAAAGTTTTGCTCATATGGAGTCCTAGCTCCATCTTGTGGCCTGGTGAGACATTGCTACTGAGACTATCAAAGTGTAAATTTGTGTCTCTGGAATAAGAACACACTGTTTTAGGTTCTTTCCTCACAGGTGGAATGTATCTAACCAATGAATCAATACTTTAGTTCAATCACATATACAAACAACTACTTTAAAATTATTTAAAGTGACTATCTGTTTTGTCTGCTGATTTTTTTGTGTGAAAATTTGTTGCTGTGATTGGTGTAATTTAAAAAAAAATGAATGGTTGATAGTTAGGTAGGAGAGATAGGTGGGGCTTCCGGTAAAGAGAGGAAGAGGAGATAATGGAGGCTTGCAGAAGATGCCATAGAGCTGTGGAGTGAGTCAGACACACAGAATGGGAGAAAGGAAAAGCCATATGGTAGAATGTAGATTAATAAAAGTATGGGTTAATTTGAGTTATAAGAGCTAGTGGGACAAGCCTAAGCTACAGGCTGAGCTTTTATAATTAATAAGTCTGTATGTCATTATTTGGTTGTGAAGGGAGCAGCTCCCCATTTCAGCAGCCATAACAGCCTAGCACGTGCTTGCCTGACCTTGCTTGGTCACTAGGAGGTCAGACGCCTGCCTCGTGGCAAGGAACCAATCAGAAGTTAGCTGATGGTGCTATGCTTTACGGCTCTGGGTGTGCTTTACTGACAAGTGCACAGCAATGACTGCAGAGCATAGCAACTACCCTGGGAGGGCCTATGGGCCATAACAACCAGTTGACCAATGAACACAGGGCAAGCCCTCCAAGCCTGGAGGCACACCAATCCTGAGCCTGTGCGTATCTCTAGACACTCCCCTTACACTGCCCTATAAGATCTCTCTGCTATGGCTTTGAGGCGTCTTTCCTAACCATCCGCCATGATGGATGGATCAAAGGCCTGAGCTAACATGGGGTTAGCTCGTTAAACAACTGCAATAAAACCTCTTGCTGTTTGCATCAAGCTTTCGACTCTGCCTGGTGATTGGGGTAGTCAGGGTCCTGGGCAGAGATCCTGGGGGCCTGAACCTCTGGGGGTTCTTTCAGTTGCTGGCTGGTGAGACAGAGAGAGATTCCTTATGACAGAAGGCTTTTTTTAGTATTTATTTCCAACTAATATTTTGCTTCTTTGCTCTAAAAAGACATTTATTTTTTTTTTAATTTCGTGAGTATCTGAATATGATATGTCTGTTTACCATACATGTGCCTGACACTTGAGGAGGCCAGAAGTTTCCCTGGAACTGTAGTTACAGACATTTGGTAGCCATGCTGTGGGAGTTGGGAATCTGACCAGGGCTCTCTGGAAGGGCAGTAAGGGCTTTTAACCTCTGGGCCATCTCTCCAGCCTGCTTGCTTGTTCTTTTGTGATTATCATTTGCCTTTTCATAAAGACGTCAGATGCAAATGGGCAGAGACCTAACCATGTCCTCCGTGAGTCCGGAAAGAAGAGCATGGGGCAGGCTGTGAACTGACAGATGCAGATATGAACGGGAGAGTAATTTCCACTGTTACCAATAACTTAAGAATTTTGTGAACCCATAGTTTTCCTACTAGTGAAATGAACTTAAAGGCTTTGTTTAGAAGAGCCAAATTTGTAAGATCTCAGACATATCAGAGTTTTGTTTTAGGTCTGAACGTGGCATTTATAAGGTCATCTTACTGGGTAGCATGCTAGAAGCTTGATTTGTTTCTGAATTAACCTGCTGTCTATGAGGAGAGAGAACTGGAAAGGCTGACTCTCTGTGGGTCACTTAGACAGATGTCCACTCCCACACAGCTGGAAATGTGGTGGGGAAGTGGCAGGTTGCGAGCCTTATATTATCTTTTGATATTGGATATTAATTCTTCCCCCATAGTACAGAGATAAACCAGAAACAAATTTTTATTAGCTTGAGTGTTCACTTGTTGAAAGTCAATGTGGCACCTCTGAAAATGATCCAATGATGAAACATTTCAGGGTGATATATATATCATTGGATGTCATAAAGGGGCTGTTATGGGGAGCAGAAATACTCCAAACCAAGTTTTCTGTCTCAAAATGTAATAATCATGAACCAATTTGTCAAAATATTTATAATGAGGAAATTAATATTATTTTATTTGGAGATCTAAGTTATATCCAAGCCCTCCTGCCCATTAAAATGAGTCTGGGCTACCAAGATGTTTCAGCAAGGCAAGGAACTTGCCACTAAGTCTGACATCTTGAGTACTATCTTTAGGAAACATACAGTGAAGGAGAGAGCCTACTCTTGCTGGTTGTCCTCTGACCTGCCACACATGTGCACATACATACATACATACATACATACATACAAAAACAAGTTCAATAATTTAGAGATCCCTCTAGAGTTGTTCTAGGGCTCTGCAGCTAGCTCCAATATCCCAACATATTCAGGTGAGAGAGAACTCAAGAGATAAGGTAACTGGATCTCTTTCTGGGTTCCTAAGTTGTCTAGTAGTCAAATCCAAATCTCTCAGACCTTGGAGAGTTGAGGTTGGCTAACTGTTTTTTCGCCTTTGAAGTACTCCAATAGTTCCTGACTGGTAGGTACCAGGAATCCTACCTTCAGTTGTCTCTGGATCCCGGGGTATATGGTACTCTCATCTATAGAAAATATTTATATAACTGGTGTGTTCAAATCCTCAGTCAAACCCATCACAGCAGTAGTTCCTATCTACCTATGCTTGTCTTCTGGATTTTTAAGGAGGAGCCCTAAACCATCCAAATGTTAGATGAAACCTCTCATTAAGGAATAATGTATTATTAAGGGTTTTTAGTATTGTTTTCTTAAACTCTGTGCAAGTTCGTTGATCTCATAGCTCCTTACCTGGGACCACACCCTAATAGTGGAATTTTATACCTGTCGCAACCTGGCCTCCTGTGTGACATTTTCATATTTCCCATTTGAACTATTCACACCATGCTTAGGAAAAATTGAGCTAATGTACCAGGAAACAAAGTCGTACCTTCCTACAAAGTCCAGATACAACTCAATCCAAGGGATAGAATCATTTTTTAGCATCCTCCGTTATAGTATTTAAACATCCATATACCTGCATCTGAGGCTTAAAATTAAATGATTTTTACAATGTATTAGATAGATATTAACAAAACTCATATCCTTTCTGTCCATTTGAGAAAAATAGGTCTATTACTAAGATTAGCAGAGGCAAGGGTGAAAAAAACACACTTGATGTTTATAAGACTATCATCTACATAAGTGGACACTTAATGGTGTGTGAATCAGGAAGCAGAAATGAGAAAATTCTGTGCGAAATATAATGATATAAATTAAATTACAGGATACGAACAGAAGGGCTTAATCAGGGACATTGATAAGAAGAAAGGGTCCTTAAAGTGCCAAGTGTGTGAGCGAGCTGCGGCTGCAGAGTCGTTGGTGCCCTTTTATAGAATTCTTCAGGGATTCATCTTATTGAGGAGATTTTAGAAGGAAAAAAAATCAATAGACTTTTAAACTTCCAAAGAGATAATTTGTCTAGATTAATATGGCTGTCTTTTTAAGAATTAAAGGCAAAAGATAAGGTGACTTAATTAAATGATCTGAAGTTTTCAAAATCATAAATAAGAACATGAACCAAAAACGTCTTTACTGTCACCATAAGGTTGTCTCTCTCGGTTCTCTTGTTTCCCTTCCATATTGATCTGAGCTAGTTCCCTCAGTGATGTGATAAGCCCACCCGAGGTTATGCTGGCCTGTGTCTCTTCTGTGTACACACACACATGAGTTCTAATTATCTTACAAACCAGAGGAGTCCATTCTATACCCTTTTGTTCTAAAAGGCCCTAAGATTCAAACATTCTTTTAAAAGATGATGTTTATTTTAAGCGTGTGTTGGTGTGAGTAAGTGTATGCATATGCACCATGAGTGTTCAAGTCCCAGGCAAACCGGAACAGGTCATTTGATCTCTTGGAGCTAAAGTTGCAGGCAATTGTGAAGTGCCCCATGTGGGTACTGGGAAACGTCCCCTGCAAGAGTAACAAGCACTCTTAACTGCTGAACTATCTCTCTAGTTCCTTAGATATGTTCTGTGGCTACTGAGGAAATTTAAATATAAAATCAAATTATAACAAGTCACATATTTGGTGATAGTAAAACTGAAGTTTATTCTTGCCCCTCCCTCTGAACTTTTACTTTGCATTTTATTATAGTTAAAAGCTTATGTTTATAAATGACTGATGTAAATCATGTTTTATGTTTAAGAGAAGATCTGGTGTTTATTTTGTAAACAAAAATCCTTCATCTCTCCCTTTGTCTCTCCCTTCATCTACTCCTGCCTTCTTTCCCTCAGTTTTCCCCACCCGGCCTTCAGTTCTAAGTACGAAAGACACATTTCCAGAGGGAGCGTCTGTTATCAGGGATGAAATGCTTCCTAGCAGTCCTAGCATCTCATTGACATCTGATAATGGGGATTCCTGCCAAATAGCTGGGACCTGGCTCAGATCCATGGCAGTGCCTCAGCTTGCATGATCACCTGGCTGTTCCACACCAGTTGAGTTCTGAAGCTCACGACTTCTTTCCATCACAGCCTCAAAGATTCAACAGCTTGTGGCCTACCGTTTAAGCCTGTCTTGAAGCCTTCCTATGGCAAAATCATAGGTTTAAGTCCAACGTCAGTGGATACGAAATATTTCCTAAGTAGTCTAAATTGCTCAGCTTTCTTCTTAAAATTATTGGTAGTATATAAGATATTACTGAGAAACCAGTCTTTACCATCAGTTTAATTTGGCTTATGCTTTGATAGGCCAGGCCTTTGGAAAAGGCTTGTCTGCACTGTACTTATTGGGAGTGACTCAGTGGTGGAGTAAGACGGTTAAGTGGGACTGTAGTTTACTTAAATATTCTTTTAGACAGCTGGCCAAGTTGATACTGGCATTGGCCAACAATTAAGTGGTTCTGTTAACTGGGAAGACTGCAAGCATCAGGGACATAGAACTGCTACACTTCTGACTTCAGCGGTCACTTTTGTAGAGACTTTAAAAGGCCTGGGGGGATGGCCCAGTCATTAAAATGTTCATATACAAGCATGAAGACAGGAGTTGGTCCCCAGCATCCTGTAAATGGCTGGTTATGGCAGTGTGTGCTTGTAATGACAAGCTGGCAATGTAGGCAGGAGGATGCTGGAGTTGTTTATCTAACCTGTGAGCTCCAAGTTCTGTGAGAGACCTTGTCCAAAGCGTAAGGTAGAGAACCATTAAGGATAACACCAGACTTCTCCTTTTGGTCTCTACAGGGATATGCACCAACAGACACACACCACACAGTGAATGGCAGGAAAAGCCTCCTTGGATGCTGTAGATTGGTGTTTTAAATAATTCTTTCTGCTTTGTTGTGTTTGAGACAGGGCCTCATTTTGGGGCTCTGGTTGACCTTGAACTCCCAAGACCTCTCAAGGGCTGGGGCTTTAGGTTCTGTGCTGCTGTGCTCAGTTCTGTCTAGTCTCAAGATTGTCTAAGGCGATATTTTTGCAGAGGCAGGGCTAGCTTTTCAGACTGTCCCTCTATAGCATCCTGCTTGCAGTCTCTCGAGTGATGGAAAGTCTTTGCAAGGCACTTCCATACCCTGTATCCATCAGCAGAGTTCCTGAGACTGAGACAAATTCCCTGGAAGAAAACACTTCTGTCCAACCTCTTAAATTCTCTAAATGAGGTCCAAAGAGGGCCCGAGGAAGCAACGCCTCTGATCAGATGTGTCTGCCTCTATCTTGACATTCTGGTTGAAGTGCATGTATGTACCCTGTTCTCACTGACTGCTAAGTACATATTAAATGCAACTAGTATTTTCCCCAGCACTAGTTACTTAGCTCTGATAACTACCATGGGAAGATGCACCTCATGGAAGGAAGGCTTTCTTTTGGTTTATGGTTCCAGACAGACAAGGTTCACAGTGTCAGGGGAGCTATGGCAGCAAGCAGCCAGAGCAAGCTCAGGTCATGTATTTGGCAGCAAACGGAAGCAGAGAGAACAAACTGCAAGAGTGGTAAGACCCTCAAAGCCTACTTCCAGTGAGTACCTCCTGCAGTGAGGCTCATCCTAAGGGCCCCATAGCATCTCCACACAGTGAACCAACCCGGGGATCAAGTGTTCAAATACTTGAGTCTATGGGGGGACATTTCTCATTGGAACCACCACACCCCTTACTTACAGTGGTATGTTGTTTCTTTGTTACTGCTTCATGATTTGTCTAAGTCTTCTACTACCAGTGAATTCCAACTCTTTGTCTCTCCTTAGACTGAGAGAACACCCCCTTCTTCATTCTTGCACTATAATAGAGGAGCAAACTGCAAAGTGGCTCCAAGGACAAAGTGACATAGTGTGAAGCCACTCCTGTGTGTCTGTTGTGTCACAAGTGTCTTCTTGTTTTCTGGCTCAGTTTCCCGATTGCTTGCCAAGCCACTCAAACACTTTCCATCTATTATTTGTCTTGATTTTTTATCTTTGGAAGTCAATTAGTGCCAAACTCTTTACATACCATGAAGCCAAATACTCAGACACTGGCCTTTGTGCACTGCCATTCCCTAGGCAGAGACCCAAGGTATTGGTGGTTACACAATTACACTTGGGACCTAAATTGACACTTGATTTTTATTTATTATTTTATCTCTAGGATTTCTTCCTTTGTAAAAATTCTCCTTTATTGTGGTATGTGTATGTTCACATGTGTGTTCAAGCATGTGTGCTGTTGTGTGTACTTGTGCATGTGTGTGCAAATTCATTTGGAACTCGGAGGTCAACTTCAGGTATCATTTATCAATTGCTGTCTTACTTTTTATTCTTTTGTGGCAGTCTCTAACATTGTCCAGGACCTCATCCCATGGCTAGACCAGCTAACTAGTAACATCCAGGTTCCACAGTGCTAGGTTTACAAACAAGCCACCACTCCTGGCTTTCATGTGGGATTGGACATCAAACTCATGGCCTTGCACTGGCATCTTCTCCCGCTCCATCTCTTCCCCGTTTCAAAGAACATTTGCATTCATTGGGCAATGTGTTTGAATAAAAGGGGGATTGGGGGGCTATGATTTTTAGTATATTTTATTTTTAATCATGGTTGTGTCAGCAGAGACAGTTGCTTGGGTTAATTCCCAGTCTACCAGATTTCTGGAAACAGAAGTGCTAAATCCATTTTCCACACTCATGCCGGAGTTGTGGCTTTACAAATTCAATATAAGCCTATAGCATTCATGCTTAAAATTCGCAAGCACCCCCCATCACCTTCTGAGTCCTAAGCTTCTAAATGGCATGCACTGCCATGCTTTAGAGTCTGCTCCTGCCAGTCTTCCAACCTCATTCTGAATGCCTCCTTTTCTTTTCTCCCTTCTCAATAGCACAAAATTGCTTGCAGCTGAGGTGAACCGGGCTGCTCCATAGCCCAGTGCCTTACTTTTGCTACTTCACTTACCCGGAGAGTTTGCAATTTTCACTGGCTTCTTCAGATGAATAAAGCTACTTATATTAAGTACCGATTCTGGGAAATCTTGCTTGAAAATTCTGTGAAACAGGCATATACACACTCTTTCTCATACACACGTTCTTACACACACACACACACACACACACACACACACACACACACACACACACACACGATAGAGAGAGAGACAGAGAGACAGAGAGAGAAATAGAGAGACAGAGAGAGACAGAGAAACAGCACACACACACAAGAGAGAGAGAGATACACACACACACACACACACACACACACTCAGAGAGACAGAGACAGAGAAAGAGAGAGAGAGAGAAAGAGGGAGAGAGAGAAAGAGGGAGAGAGAGAAAGAGGGAGAGAGAGAGAATCTTCTATTTTGGTTATTTTGCCTGTGCTTATTCTGGGTCTCACTGCATTTTCACATATTTAAAATTGAGGAGGGGCTGGTACTTGAACTTAAAGTGTGTTAGAGATTACAAGATTCTGGTAGGACCCAATGATTACAGGGAGACAATCTTCAGTGTATGTCTGATTTACTTACACTTGCACTGCACATGGGCCAAATATTACTTTTAGGATTTTGTAATCAGAGCTGGGGAAATACTGACTGACACTTACTGAGGTATTTGTCTTATGTTTTCAAACTTCTTTTCTTTCATTAACAAAAGGATCTACTTTTACCATAGAATTTTCTAAAGAATCATTTATTTACTATCTACGTGAACAAAGTGCTCCTGAATGAGTTATTGTGCACCCCATGCAAACAGGAGCCTGCCGATGCCAGAAGAGGATCTCAGACTCTTGGAACAGGTGGATCTGAGCTGCCTGCGCATGCTGGAAATCAAAACTGAATTACCTGGAGGATAAATGGCTGCTCTTAACCAGAGACATCTTGCCAGCCCCTTCATGGTTGTATTTTAAACAGTGAATTAATTTTTGCATTGAGTAGAAAGTTGAGAAACATAGCTTAACACATTTGGCATGAATTCTTCATAACGTCAGGGCTGGAATGTTACAGAGGGCAATTAAACTTTCATCTATATAATGAATGATACATTTATTTTGCAGAATATTCACGAAGCATGAATATAAATTTAAAATAATGTTACCCATCTAATGTCATATGGAGGATTATGCTAACTGATCCTTTGTTGTCCTAAAAGGGCTTCGACAGAGGGAGATTTACTTTTGTAAGTTATTGCCTTATTATGACAGAAAGCTTATCTTGGATAGCTCACATTTCTGATTTCACACATTTTCATTCAAAAGAAAACATGGCATTCAGGAATATTTAATCCATTTTACTAATCTAACTTTGTTATTTACATGGAAAGGACTATTTTTGGAACACTTCTCTTTCTCAAATGATATTTATGTAATCATTTCCCACTTGTCATTCTTGCACAGTTTTCTGTATTATTTTTGCTGCTCTTGGGAACATGCTTTAGCACAAAAGTAGATGGACCCGTTTCTATCATGAATAGCTAGCACGTTCATGCAGTGTTTATCAGTTCTGCTGGGATAAACTCCACCCAAAGTGTGCATGCCTAACGTAGCTCCCCCACATTCTCTTTCAGGGTTATTGTCCTCTTACTGTTCCTCTTTCTTATCTAATTTCTAACTGTGATGCTTCTCAGTCAACGTGTTGATTCATCAATTTTAGTTCCAGTGCCCACTTCTCCTTAATATCTTCTAATATTATACTTTCAAAGCGACAATAAAAATTAAGTAACTTATAAAAGCACCGTTTATAAATTATAGATAGGCATGTCATATACTTCAATGTAAAGGTTAAAGAACAAGACAAATTCAGTCATTTTAAGTTTAAGGAAGTGATGCTACGTTTTTCTTTTCACCTCTCCTCGCCTTCCCTTTCCTGTTTTTTTTTTTTTTTGTTCCTTTCTCCCCCTTCCTCTCCACGTCCCTCTCTGCTCCATTCAGTGTACCCAGTCCTCTCCTCCCCTTTCCTGTTAGGTGTGTATGACACAGTGGCCTTAGACTTGCTGAACTTCTGACCCTCCTAAGTTCTGTGATTTGTAAGGGTGGACTCGAGAGTGCAATGGCATGCCTGCTTGGCATCAGTTTTATTCAGAAAGATGAAAAAAAATGTACAAGTATGCTTTTATTCCCTGTTAATGCTAGGATATCAATTTTAAATAATTCAGAACTACATTTTCACACCCTCATTTCATTTTATTCACAAACTGTCTCTCTGTTCCTAATTCTTATCCAATTTGTGTTTCTGCTTGATAGTAGACAGTGGTAATGCAATGCAATAAACACAATTATTTTCTACCCAAAACTCAATTTCCAAAATGAAATATGAAGGAAATTACGTTGAACTTTTAGTGGAGTCATTACTTAATTTTATTACTATTCTTTGTAAGTGCTTCAATTCAAAAAAATAAGTTATAATACGAAGCTGAAAAATTCATCTTATGTGTAAGTATGCAGACATTTAATAAAAAACCACATTAAATGTGAACATTTAAATTTAGAAGTGAAAGTAAACATGACCTAACGACGGAAGATAGCATTTCCTGTCTTGGACGTATGTAAGGCTGAGAGATTAATACCTAGCAGCTCATTTGCACAATGTGTTCTCCGGGCCTTTAAGTGATGTGTCATATGTTTATAACAATAAAATATCCAGGGAAACCAAACCAAGGGTTCAACTCAGTTATTTTCTGTGGCAATACATTTTGATTAGTACATCAGACTTGACAAACAAAATGAACTTCTAAAACAAAGGCATACAGTGTCATGTGAACATTAAAATGTCCATATTCATAAACCAAATTAAGGTTTAGAGATATGTGATAAAAAGCCAAAGTAAGTCAGGAATTTGAGATACACAGAGGAAAATATCTAGTTACTGCATGCACATTTCCAGTTGGATTTGATGTTAGACATCTCACTAAGTGAGCTGAAACTCTTTCCAGTTACATGTTATAAAACAAGTTCATGTACGAGTAATTTAATTTACATGTGTGGGGAAATCTCAGCAGTGCTCTGCGTGGCGTTATGTGTCCTCGCCATATCACAAAAGCAATTAGATTACACTGGAAGCCAGCTGTGCAGCAGGGAGATTGCTTTTATCTAAGTGATAAAATCCTTGTAGAGTGTGAACAATGCTGGGTATAAAACGTAACATTTTAATGAACAACATAAAAGATGAATAGAATGAGCACCAAGAAAGGGCACAGGGAAGAGGGAAGAACGAGAGTAAGGGATGTTTGCAATTGGTTGTAACAAACTATTCACCTGTAGTGCCTCTTAATCAGAAAATGGTTTCTACATCATTTAATTAATTTAGTATGTGACCTCCATTTATCATTTATCCACTCTAGGAAAATTCGGAGGTTACAGATCTTACTGAGAACAAAGGCAGACCTGGTGTTGTAGACATAAGCACTCAGTGAATTGGATGGAAGACTAAAGCGGTCTGGGTGAGAAAGCTAAGCAAGGTGCGGAAGGCATTCTAAGAGTCCTACTTTTTGACACACTCTGCTGACCAAGCCAAGGTCACATCATCAGCGTGTGCCATTCCAACAGTCTGCTCACATGAGAGTCATGGGAATTATTAGTGAAATTTCCATCCCCATAGAAACCAGGCCACGGTCAACTTCAGTAACTTCTTTGGCAGTGAATTTTGACAGGTACATGGGACTTGAAAACCAAATAAGAACCTCCCTTTTGTGGCTGGGTGATTTTACCTGAGTAAGACAATCTAAACCTAAATAATAACATTACATTTTTTGTTCATATCTTTAGAATTTGATATATTTTACTTACCAAGTTTTGTTACTTTTAACATCTACTGATTATGCAATGATTTAACACTTAATCCCAAACTGTTAAAATAGACAACACACTGTAAGCTTTACAGAGCAGATGGAAAGGTTGGAAAGGTGTCTTGGCAGCTGGGAGCCAAGGAATACCACAAAGTCACACCACACAACAAGCCTCACACAAGACATTTATTGGGAGGGAAAAAAGAAACAAACACAGGAGGATGGCTGCTGCTGATCAGGCAAGAAACAGTAGCAAACTGAAGAGGATTCAGGGCTTATATAGTTTCTTGGGAAGAGGGTGGAACTTTGCCGGGTGGAGCTTTCCAGGGTAGAGATTGGTGGCATTTCATGTTCAGAGATTGGGCTTTTTACTCTGTAGGGTGGGGGCAGGGTTGAGAGTTAGGACAGTTAGAGTGTTCTGTGGGTAGAACCTGACAGTAGAGGTCCTTGGTAGAGGGTCTTGCACACACCTGAAAACTCTGACTATCAACTACTGTTTATGAGTGTAAGGAAAATGGAATATTAGTTCCTAGCTAGATTATTTGTAATTTCCACTAATAGTAAAGCATTTCCCATGCTTCCAGCCTCTGCTAATCATATTGTTATTATTGCGATTTTGTTAATGATTTCAACCCTTTTTTGTATTTAAACCGAATATTGATGGAAATATTTAAGACTAATATATTGTTGTCATATGATTCCATTGATTGTACATCACAAAATTATATATATATATATATATATATATATATATATATATATATATTTGGGAAGGATAATTATTATCCCAATGTCTAGGAAGCTAGGGGTGGTTATAAAAGACAAGATTGTTGATGGATTTTCTTGTCCCACCAGGTCCTGATGTCCTGCTTTAGCCCCAAATAAACACATGGATGATATATTAATTATAAAACTATTTATTGGCCCATGGCTAGGGCTTCTTATTGGCTAGCTCTGTCTTAATTATTAACCCATTTCTATACATCTATATATTTCCATATGGTCTTTCCTTACCAGAGAATGCCCAGACCTGATACTCCTTTTGTGGCTACATGACATCTCCTTTTTCTGCCTCCTCTCCCCAGAATTCTCTTCATCTCCTAGCTCCACCTATCTTCCTGACTCTATTGGCCAAACAATGCTTTATTCATCAATGAATAAGAGAAACATATATACAAAAGGACATCCCCCATCACAAGATGGAAGATAATATATTTTCTTGGTTATCAACACCATATTAACTTATTTTGTCAGTAGCTGTAATATAATTTTCTGAGAATATAAATGTATGCTTGCAGAACCTCATGGCAGGAGCCAAAGTGTGGTCTAACTGGCCAGGGAACCTCCTAAAAAGGAATAGAGATGAGGAAATATATGAAATCAAGTATAGTAGTGTTTATCCATATGAAAATACAATAGTTTGGAATAATGTAAGCATGCTGTCCTTTTTTTTTCTTTTTCTTTTTCCTGTTTGTGTGTGTGTGTGTGTGTGTGTGTGTGTGTGTGTGTGTGTGTGTGTAGCCCTTGCTGTCTTAAAACTCACCTTGTCTACTAAACTCACCTTGAACTCACAGAGATCTGCCTGTCTCTGCCTCCATGCTGGGATTAAAGGCATGTGCCTCTACCACCAGGTGTGAGCATCCTGCTTTAGCTAATAGAAACTGTAACTAGTGATCATTCTGTGTTAGGGTTTCTGTTGCTGTGAAGAGACACCATGAGCGCAGCAAATGTTGTAAAGGAAAATGTTTAGTCAGGGCTGGCTAACAGTAAAGAGGTCTAGTTTGTTACTGCCATGGCAGGATGCATGGCTGCACACAGGCAGACATGGTGCTGGAGAGGTATCTTAGAGTTCTACATCCAGACAGGCAGACAGCAGGAAGACAGAGTAGCACTAGGCCTGGCTTGGGCATTTGATGCCCAAAGACCAACCCACACCCCCAGTGATATAATTCCTCCAACAAGGCCACACCTCCTAATGCCACTCCCTAAGCATTCAAATATGAGTCTATGGGGGCATTCTTACTCAAACCACCACACATACATTCCATTTCCCAGCCAGTAGAATGAAAAGTAGTTTCATTCTACAATGACAAGGGCATCTATAAAAATGTTCCACACTCTGTAGTGACCACGGAAGTGGCTCAGCTGCAGGAGTCATGTGAATGTGTTTCTACTGATAGTGATCTCAAGGCAGTATTGATTATGTTTTTTTCTAGTGTTTAGTTTTCCTTATTTCTAGACATTTTGAGTTGTTATTAAAATATACTAAGCTGACTGATACCTTTCATTTTCTTCTCTTTAAATTTTGTTTGAATTTTTTTTCTTTTCTTCTCTGATGCTGAGGCAGTCTTACGGAAAATGGACTAGAGCACAGAACTGTGGTTTAGAAATGACCTTGGTTAAATATGCAAAACTTCCTAGATTCTATTTGCCCACTCTGGGTCACTGTGATGTAATACATGATATCAAGCAATGCTTTTAGGGATGGAGCTCAGGAATGCCATCAACTGCACATGGTGACATTTGTGAGAGACATGGTGCAGACGTTATAACTCCAAAAGAGGAAACTTGGGTCATCTTGAAACTTTACTGAGTAAGGAAACAATATCCTCAGAGAGTGGTAAACAATCAGAAGCTGTAAAACTGCAAAAGAGTTAGTGAATAAAAGTTTAAAAGTGAGGCTGGGGAGATAGCTGAGCTCATAAGAGCATTTGCTGCTCTTGCAGAGAACCTGGCTTTGGCTCCCAGAATGTACATGGCTGCTCACATCCACGGTGACTCCAATTCCAGGGAATCCGGCTCCCACTGAAGGGACCAGCTTCCCTTTTGGCAGCCATAACAGCCAAACACGTGCTTCTATGACCTTGTCCTAGACACTAGAAAGTCAGATGCCTGCCTCGTGACAAGGAACCAATCAGAAGTTAGCTGGTGGCGCTATGGTTTACGACCCTGGGTGTGCTTTATGGACAAGTGCACAGCAATGACGCACAAAGCATAGCAACCACCCTGGGAGGGCCTATGGGCCATAACAACCAGTTGACCAATCAACACAGGGCAAGCCCTCCAAGCCTGGAGGCACACCAATTGTGAGCCTGTTCGTACCCCTAGACACTCCCCTTTCGCTGCCCTATAAGATCTCTTGGGAGGCCCTAGGAGCTGTCTTTTCTAGCCATCCTCCATGGCGGGTGGGTGAAAGACCCAAGCTAACATGGGGTTAGCTCGTTAAATTACAATAAAGCCTCATGCAGTTTGCAGCAAGCTCTCGAATCTGCCTGGTGATTGGGGTGACCATGAACATGGCCTGGGACCCCGGATACCTGAGTTTTCCGGGGGTCTAACACCACTTCTGGCCTCCATGGACACAGTGCACACATGCTGCACTTAGAAACATGCGGGCATCATTCATACATATAAAATAGGAATAAATCTTTCAAAAGGCTAAAAGGATTTACATTTGTCATGGCTTATTCTCTGACTTTTATAGCATTAGTTAAAGCTAAATTTCCTTGTGCTCTTAACTAATGCATTTCTAGATTTAAAATTTTCTTTAGAATATTAAAAGGATGAAGTTATAATAACAAAATGTGGCAATTGATACAGAAAATGTATACATTTGTGAAAGCTAAACAGTGTCATGGTTTCCTGAGCTATAAGTGCAGAGGAAGCTAACGAAATAACTTTCAGATTGTGTTTTATACTTTGATAAAACATATTGCATTTTGAGAGGCTTAAGGGCAAAATGAGAAAAAAGAAATCCCTTAAACGTTTTCAGGACATTGTCATAAATATATAAGCCAGATAGAATACTTGAAGGTCTGGTGTTCATTGAGTGCTGGCTTAGCAAGCAGGAAGCCCCATGGCGGGTCCCCAGCACTGCACAGACCAGGCATCCTGACGCTGCATGACTGTAGAGCCAGTACTGGGTAACAGAAACCCAAATATGAGAAGTTCAAGATCATTCTTGGCTACATAGTAAGTTCAAGGCAAGCCTGGGATACAGGAGACGCTGCCTGAAGGGGAAAAATAGCTGAAAGTTAAAATGTGTTTCAGAAAGTAGCAGCACATTGGGAACCTTGTAGGAACTCACTTTAAATGTGTAAGATGCAGTCAGTGTTAGTGTGGGCGGAACACTTCTCAAAGACTAAATGGGTGAAGTGACTTATACATTTCCTGTAAAGCATGACTAAGACTTAACTATACTGAGTCTGTTTAAAGACAGACATATGTACACACACACACACACACACACCAAACAGAGTTTCATCTTTATATTGTGTCTGTATGCATTCATTTCATTAACTGGTTTATATAAGTAATATTGATCTCTAGCGATACAGTTCAAATTCAGTTATCATTTGCTAGTTATGAATAACTGAAAACAATATACACCCTGTTAGTCTTTCTGTGCACACACTAGGTTAAAGAATCAGACATAGAGTTTTTGTGTTTAGTTTCCTTAGAGGAGGGGTCATTGCCAGTGTTACTCACTTCAGACCCAGCAAAGTCTGTGGTCGTGTTGTCTCCTTCTTTCTTTGAGGTAAGTTCTGTGGGGGACCAAATAATTCTGTTATGAAATATTTTGAGATCCAGCCTCAGGTTTCACTAAACAGGAGCACTGGAAAGCTCCAGCCCACTATTGTATTGCTAATTCCATCAAGTCTACTATTGTTTACCATAGCTTCAGTATAGGTTGCCTCCGAGTTTGCATCTCTATGGGCCTAAGCATCTGAATAGGCCTGCACCTGGGCCAGGCAGGAGGGGGTTCGAGGTGTGTAAGGAACAAGGAGGACAGAGAGTTAGGGCGATGGAGAAGAGAGGAGGACAGAAATGTTTTGTTTGTGGTCATGGATGGACGGTTAAAAAACAGCCGAAAAGATGGCAAATAAAGAAAAGACTCTAGTTTTACAACATGGAACTGAGAACTCTTTAAAGATGACAAGATGCCTATGTTTGGTCTTTATCGCCTCTGGGTTGCTAGGAGTTTCCAGGTCCACACACCCCCACTCAGGCCGAACCTCATGGGTTAAGGCTGAGACATGCTGAGTCACAACAAAGCTCACAAAGGATATTAGCCACCAAAGGCAGAAGTTCAGCAGACACATTAAACATGGAGGAAATACACCACAGTAAGAACAGCACATCTCTGAACTGACCAGCGAATCGGTTCCTATGCAGAGCAAACGTGGTTCACTCTCTGATGCCATGACCACTGCTGCCAGGATGTGGTGCCAGACTAGGGATTCCATTTGTTGTTTCAGTTGTTCATTGACCCTTTTATGTAAACGAATAATCAATGTTGGTGACACAAATTCTGTGTTTTGAGATTATGCCTGCCCTTTCTCTTTGTGGTCATTGTCTCTGTCAGTACATGAGATACATGGTGCTGAAGGGACCAGTTGCCCCTTTCGGCAGCCATGACAGTAACACGTGCTTGTCTGACCTTGTCTTGGTCACTAGAAGTCAGATGCCTCTCTCTTGGCAAGGAACCAATCAGAAGTTAGCTGGTGGAGCTATGCTTTATGGCTCTGGGTGTGCTTTACAGACAACTGCACAGCAATGACGCGCAGAGCATAGCAACTACCCTGGGAGGGCCTATGGGCCATAACAACCAATTGGCCAATCAACACAGGGCAAGTCCTCCAAGCCTGGAGGCATACCAATTGTGAGCCTGTTCGTACCCCTAGACACTCCCCTTACGCTGCCCTATAAGATGTCTCGGCAGCCGGTTGGAGCTGTCTTTGCTGGCTGTCCGCCATGGTGGGTGGGTGAAAGACCTGAGCTAACATGGGGTTAGCTCGTTAAACAACAATAAAGCCTCATGCAGTTTTCAGCAAGTTTTCGAATCTGCCTGGTGATTGGGGTGACTTCGGTCCTGGGCTTGGACCCTGGAGGCCTGAGTTTCCAGGGGTCTAACAGTGCCTGGCTGGGTGTGACAGGATTACTCTCTTCCCCCGAAGTACTTCTGTTCAGGGAACTGTCAACTCAGTGTTTTCTGGAACAAATTTTCCATTAGTATTGGCCTAATTCCTAGAGATAGGCACCCGCCTCTCCCAAACATCACTTCCTTCCTGTCTTTACTTATAATGTGCAAATTTACAATTTTATTTATTTTTATATTCCATGCATGCATGGGTGTATCTATATATAATGTGTGCTGTTTCATGAAATGTCTTGTGGTAGATATATGGCGTCTTTCTGGATTCTTCTCCATGTCATTTATTGAGGTAGGGTCTCTTGTAGAAGACAGAGGTTCCTAAGATTCACACTCCAGCTAGCAGAGATTCCCTGTCATACCCACACAGCTCTTATTGGCCTTGTGAGCCTCCTTCTACAGAAACAAGTACATACATCCATGTACACCCCAATGCATGTGTACCTACACATATGCAAGGAGGTCAAAGGAAAAACAGCTGGAACAGGTCTCTTTTTTTCCCCATATAGAATTTTATGCCTGCCAGCAGGCTCATGTCCCAAGGGTAGATGTGCTATAGAGATCTGGTTACCAATAGCCATTGGCATGACTTAGCACAATGCATCCTACAAAAGACCCAGAGCAGCCTGCAACAGACATATTTTTTTCACTAGTTTCCCTACCTCTGCTGCAACAAAGACCAGTGGGCCTGACAGTTAAGTTCTGCACCTTTTGGTGCACCCAGAGTCTCCCTCACCCAACCACCACCACTACAAATTGAAAAGCTGTTCCCTGTTTGGTCCTAATTTTTCACCTTCCTGCATTTAGCCATTCAGTACCAGTTGTGGCAACCTGGCAAGTCTAGAGATGTGGGTACTCTAGGACTTCAAAGCTGCTAGTGAAGACCACTGATGAGGAAAGGAAGGGAGCTGATGGGTTAGCATCACAGCTCAGCAAACTGTCAGTAGGTTCAATAGAGAAGGAAGACTTACCATGAGTTCTCACCAGTGTCAGACTCAATTTAAGCTTTCAGAACCCAAGGCCTCTGCCCCAGGGAAGGAGCTTGCTTGATCCCACCTACAGGACTCACACGGCATTGCAGACTTCCAGTCTGAATCCATCCGAGGACACTTGCTGTTCCAGAGTCTTATAGCACCAGCAGCCTACAGACATGCTGAAGATGAGAGGTGGCTCCTCCTGTTATTCCTGGCCCACAGGTCAGGATGGTCCTCAGCTGGCCTCCCAAGGCTCTCTGAGAGCTTTTGAGTTATATCATTTTCCATAGCTACAATGGCTAGTACCCCACTGCTACCGACAGTTTGCACCTGTTTTACTTAAATTCACATGCCAATCTGTTTTTTTTTTTAATCACTTTTAGGATTATCAATTCTGAAGTCTATTAAAGTTTCACCCTTTTGTTCTATGTAATGATGGACCCCCCATTCTTGGAGGAGGATGGGATGAGAAACCCAGTAAGAAACAGAAGACAATATGCAAGAACTGCTTCACTTCTACCGAATATGTTGTCAAAGAGAGGGAGTTCAGATGCTCAGGCTTGACAACAGCTGTCTTTCCTGTTTGAGCCATCTCTCTGGCCCCAGAGTTTAGCACTGTTTTAAGAAAAGACAATTTTTAGACAGTTTAATCAAAATGTATGTCTATTAGTCATGTAAACCCAAAGGGGAAAGAGTGAAATATTTTAAGCCTCCCAAAACGATGTGAATGTTTCCCTTAGAACCTGCCCATGAGAAAGGCCAGCGTGGTTCTAAAAGTAGAAGCTGGCTAGCAGCAAGCAGGTCAGAAGGCTCACCCTCTGCTCTCCCCCATGGTGCAAGAGCTCATGTTTTAGTGTCAGCTTCTGCTAGGAGAGTTGGGTGTTCTCCAGGACAGAGGACAAGCATCAATGTGAGAAAGCCATGTCTCAGAAGGTATTTTTTTTTAAAATTACTGTGAAACTTGATCAATTTTCGGACATGTTCCTGCTTTGGGATGGTTTTATTTTAGTATAAATGTCAGAGGGATAAATACGAAATTCACTGGAAGAACTTACAGAAGATGGAAATTAAAACAATCAGAGATTAATTAAATGTTTTAAAAATCAGGAACAACCTTTCATCCTTTCCATGATTGTTTTCTGAAGCATCTGGAAACCACGAACTTTCCATGCTATAGTTGAGAAAAGTCAGTTTGGGTTAAAGTCATTTCATTTCTCTAATGACCCACTTAGTGTGTTTGGACAGTGTATAGCTGAGACAGTAGAACACAAAACATGAAGAAAGGTGGGAACTCCTGTTTACACATTAGCAATTGCAAATGAGAACCTATTTTCACAAAACTAGAATTGGGAACACAATTTGAGTATACTGAACTTGGCTAGAAATACTTTTTCAAATATGGGACATGACGCTCTCAAGCACTATAGGCCTTGTCACAGCTTCCTTCCTAGGCTAGAGGTTAACCTCATCTTTTGTCAACTACTTTTTATCCTCACCAATCTGTAAACTAACATGGTGATAGTTTACAAATTACTGCATATATCAGTTACCAGGGATTTTAACGTGTGTGTGTGTGTGTGTGTGTGTGTGTGTGTGTGTGTGTGTGTGTATGTGTTGTGTAGCCATAAATCTGAATGAAGGTACAGTATGTGAGCTTGCATTTGTGCACTTATTTTTGGAATTTTAATTACCATCCTAAGAAACATTATTCATTCTTTCAAGATAGTCTCTTCCTAGTCTGGAGTTTATCTGTTAGGCTAGGTTGACTGTCTGGTGAAGCCGAGGGATCTGCTTGTCTCTCTATATCAGGGCTGGGATCCTTAGTGTGTGCCACCACACCCAACATTTTCACATTTGTTCTGGGGATGAAACTCAGTTCCTCATGATTTCAAGGCAAGCACTTTGCCAACTGATCTATCACTTCAGGTTCTCTGGGAATGGTTTTAATGTGCTAGACCGGTTCTCTGTTAATAGCGAGTGCCACATGTCTGTATTTCCACCAGACTAGCAAGTGTTGTCAAGCCTGCTGGTTTAATGGCAGAATCCTTTTGAAGGAAAACACTTGAATAAAATTTTGTAAGAAACCTAAGGGTGGATACTAGGTAAAAAGCAGTAATTCCTTTCCAGACACTTTGAAGCAGTATGGATCTGTACATAGTTTCTTTTGGGTTGATTTCCTCCTGTTTACAATAATAGTTCAAAGATATATGCCTGTCCAGGCATCTTCTCCCGAAGTTGATTCATATACGTAACATTTTGAACTGAAACATTTTCAATATACAGCTGTTATTATTCTAGTTCCTCTAAATTAATCCCAGTCCTACCTTTGGCTTTTAAATCTCAGTACACGTTGCTGTCAATGTTGTTTTCCTAACACACACACACACACACACACACACACACACACATATATATATATATATATATATATATATATATATTCTTTATTTTTAAAAATTACTTTCAGTCTATTGTCAGTTATTGCTTATTCTGTAGCCACACAATTGCTATCCAAAATTGTTTATCCATCTTCTCTGCTTCATATTAATTCAAGATGCTTTCTTCTGCCTAGCCTCCGTTAAGTCAACATTCTGTCTCCAACATGCTTCTGCTCTCATTTCTGTAATGGCCAGAGGGATCCTTTCAATAAGGATGTCCCATAGCTTTCAGAATAAATTTTAAGTTCATTGCCTGAGCTTAGAGTTTATTTGACATGCTTTCTGATTGTATTTTGCAATATAACCTAATTTCATGTCTATTTGCTTTGCTGAATTAAATAGTGTAATTTTGCAGAACATGGTCTTGCCTAACCATCTGTAGTAAACAGCTTACAGTTCCATCTCTGGAATGATGCCCATATAAGGCACATCATACTCCATTAATTATCTGAAATACCATCCAGGTCAATGGTCATAGAATATACTTAAGCTAGATTAGTCTAGAAACTTTCAATATATCAATGATGGGCTACTTGGGTATAAAATTCCCTTACATGGTCAAGGCTTTTTGGCTCTAGATTCAAATACTATGGAGAGGTGATTGGATCATGGGTCAAAACACTGATAAGTTTAAAAGTGAATGAGATTATAGTATGAATAATTGCAAGAACTTGGTCACTTGGTGTGATGCTGAAAGGTATGGCAGGGCCCTGCTGCCTGTGGGCTTCCCAGTCGAAATCGGACCATATGCTTTAACGCCATATGGCTTTCCTCACTTTTAGCCTGAATCCCCAAGGTCAGAATATGTTGGAACCTTGATCCAGAACCATGCTTTCTTCATCTTTGTTGCGTTCCCTGGTATTTTGTCACAGTGTTAGAAACCTGAGTGGCACATGGGCCAACTTCTGCTCTTTTGCACTCATCAGAATGGTCTCATCGGGTTCTACCACACATCCCACTGAGACCTCCATTGCAGCGTTGGGACACTTCCAGTTTCACTGCATCCACCCACCATCTGCTTCCAGATTACCTTGAAGCCTTCTGCAGTTCATTTTCCTGAAGTAGATATTCTCATAAATTCTTACATATTTATTTTAGGTGAGGTCCTGAGAGCTGAGTGCCAATAGTTCTTCAAGATTTTAGATCCTGATAGAATATACAAGAAGACTACATCCTTCCAGGCAGAATGTTGGCTTCAGATTATAATGTCTTCTCATGGGACTTGAGTGGGTCATTATTTCAACAGCATTGACAAGATACATGTTCATTGTATCTTGCATCA
Source organism: Cricetulus griseus (assembly GCF_003668045.3). Lineage (NCBI taxonomy): Eukaryota > Metazoa > Chordata > Mammalia > Rodentia > Cricetidae > Cricetulus > Cricetulus griseus. The sequence continues at coordinate 9,612,205 of NC_048601.1, forward strand.
TCTAACATTTCTAGAGGTTACAGTAGACACTGTTGAAATTTCTACTATATTAAACAACATAGAGTGAGTATGGTTGCTTGTAATTGTATTTATAAATCCGTGCTGATATTTTGTTTGTGCTTTAACAAATAAAGCTTGCCTAGAGATCAGAATGTAGAGCTAGCCACTAATTAGTCATAGAGGCTGGGCAGTATTGGCACACACTTTTAATCCCAGCACCATGGAGGCAGAGGCAGATGAATCTCTGTGAGTTAAAGGCCACCCTGGGCTACATGATATTGATCCAGTCTAAAAGAGAAACAGATGAGTCAGTGGTGGTCTCTCACACCTTTAATCCCAGCCAAGGGAGGTGGAGATAAGAATGATATGGCTGAGCAGAGAGGTGCATATAAGGCAGGAGGAGACAGGAGCTCATGGCATCCAGTCTAAGGATTCCTAGGGACAGGATTGCTGCTTTGGTCTGAGGATTCAGTAGAGGTGAGAACTAGTGACTGGCTGCTCTGCTTCTCTGACCTTTCAACATTAAACTCTGTATCTGACTCCAGGTTTTTATTATTAAAACCAATTATAATTCATGCTACACACACACACACACACACACACACACACACACACACACACACACACACTAAATATGGTGTGTGTGTGTTCCCTATGTCTATTTGCTGGTTTGTATGTGAAATTAAGCCATACTATTGTGAAGGTCATTTCAAGGACACATTTTACCATAGTTGTGAATTACAAAGATTTGAATAGTAAGATACAGAGACTAATTTTCTGGGCTCTAATCTTTTACAAACACAGTCAGTTAAATCCAAATAGGTATGAACATATATGTTCAGGTGTGGGGAGCCATAGATGCCAGGGAGACGAGCTTAGCAAGCCTTATTTCCTTATTTGGAAGCGCTTAGTGGATCTGGTGTGCCTCCTCCAGCTGTGACCTATCGGGGAGCGGGGGGGGGGGGGGCTGGGAGGGAGTAGAAGCTGATGTACAAGGTTCCTGAATAAACTGCTTGAAGAAGAGTCGTGGTCGTTTCTCTTGCTGGTCGAGATAGACGAGACATTCAGGAACATGTGAATCTATGTACACTGTGTGTGGTGACCAAACATCAATGTCTGTTTTTTTTTCCCATACATCCCCAACTTCTTTTAGTTTGGTTGATTTTTCAAGCAGGGTCTCCTCTCATTAGTCTGGAACTTACCACGGAGTATGGTAGGCTAGCTGCCTAGTAAGTTTCCAGTGTTACCTCTCACCATTGAGGTCCTAGACATTCACAACCACCAAACCTGGCTTTTTATTTATTTGCTAATATATTTTCTCTGTTTTTAAATTTTTGAGATTATATTACAATTACATTACTTCCCCCTTCCTTTTCCACCCTCCAAACCCTCCCGTGTACCCTTCTTGCTCTTATTCACATTAATGGCCTCTTCTGTAATTGTTACACACACACACACACACACACACACACACACACACACACACACACACACACGGGAAGTCATGTTGGTGAGATTTTTAGGGGTATAGCTTCTGACATTAGTAAGACACACAATGCCACAGTCAATCCCCTAATCCTCTGGCTCTTAGAATGTTTCTATGCTTTTCCACAATGTACCTTGAATCTTAGGTACAGGAATTTATTTACTTATTTATTCATTATTAATTATTATGTGAGTTCTGGGGCTCAAATAACATCTTCAGACTTGCTTGGCAACCACTTTACTGACCGACCAGTCTCCTTGGTACTTCTAATTACTAATTTTAACATAACATAGCACATTATTCTTTTTATTAGAAACTAAGAGAACAAGAACAATCTTCCATTCTGTCCTAGGAAACCAGATAGGTGGGGTGACAAAAATCCCTAACATAAATGAACCATGAAACAATGCAGAGTCATTGAAAGGGGCTTACTTCATTCATGAACCAGTTTCAAATAGAAGTCACCATTACTCAATCGTTTAACACAAAACTAAAATGGAAACACACACAGGGGATAAGAATGTTTTCTAACTTTGTGCGGTTGGTGGATGCTGAGAATTGAGAGCCTCACATGTTACCACTGGGTCTTGAGTATCTCAAGGCCATTTCCTTCAATGCAGCATGTTATTGAGAAGGAATGTCCTGACGGGTTGTCCTTCATGTTACCAGCATATCCTGTTATCTCTTTACACAGGATATGTTCCTCTGATGGAGCTGATACCTCCTCTAGTACAAATAAATTGCTGGCTTGAAGTGATACTCATATTTTAAACATTTGTTTTTCTGGTTGCATTGATCTAGAAGCAGGGGTCTTAAAAATAGCATTAAAATTCTGAATTGTTACAGTTAAAGCTGGGAGATGTGTTAGTCTTAACCACAGTGACCTATGCACACAAGAATCACACACAGAGGTCTTTCTACTTACAAAGGCCAAGCCTGACAGATAAATTACACCAGAATCAATTTCAAACATCAACAAACTGAACAAAGACAGTCTATGAGTTGGGAGCTTAAGTCAGTGTGAGAACTTGCACACACATAGAGGCCTGACAGGAGTCAGAAAAGTGGCCTGCCCTGGAGGTAGAGCTACCTAAGGAATAGGTGGAGCAAAGGTAAAGAATGGGTAGGATAAGCTTTGCTTCTGAGGACATTTTGAAACATTTCATTTTAGCGTTTGTTCTTAGTTTGTGTCTAGCCCATGGAAGTCATAACGTAAATGAAAGAGACCACCTCTAGTAAACAACTGCTGTCTTGTCTGTACAGATAATGTTTCAATATCCAAGTTAATGCCAATCAGATGGAATCTTAAAACACACATAGGATATTTCTTGTTTTATACCATGATTTCCTTCCAATAGGTACAGAGATCTTTGAAATTAAGCCATACTATTGTGAAGGTCATTTCAAGGACAAATTTTAGTATGGTTGTGAATTACAGAGATTTGAATAGTAAGATACAGAGACTAATTGTCTGGGCTCTAATCTTTTATGAACACAGTCAAGCAAATCCAAATGGTTCAATTACCCTTCCGTGGGTTTCTTGAGTCCTCAGCTGAGACTTTTTGCGTCTGCTCTGAGACTAGAAGATTGGAATTTCATAGGAACACAAACTAGGACTTAAACCACCACACGTAAAACTTCTTACCCTACATTTTTATCTAGGGTTACTCTGTGTTATTCTACACAGTAAACTATCAAACTGCTTTGCTTAGTCCACCAACTTTAAATTTTGGAAGCAAGGTCTCTGACTAAGCACAGTCAAAACCAGAGATGAACCTGGAGAGTTTGGAACTTTTTATCATTTTTGCACCAGAGAATTCTGCCATATTCACTCCAAAACTCAATCCTTCCGTGAATAAAAGTAACTCTACTTTGTCTGTAACTTGGTTATGAACCTCTTGGCTTCAGTGGTTAATGAAACTAGGGACATTATCAAATCTCTGTGCTGATAGACTGAAATATTTCTTTAAAAATGCCTGGAATATGATACTGTTGAAGTCAATTTTTTACCTTCTTCTCCTTTGGGTCATAGTTCCCTTGAAAAGAAGAGTTTAAACAACACTCCCACAGGCAGCCTTAGCCCACAACCCTCTGCAGGCTGAAACAGTTGTAGCATATCCCGCTCTGTGTATTGGTTGTGATTTTTCTCTTCTTCCCTTTGGTTTCTCTTTGTACAATCTGTGACTTGGGATATTGTCTAGGTTATTTGATCTCTGGTTGGATTATTTCAAATGGCGTCTCTACAGAAAATTAGAAAGTGGCAGGAGAATGGGCTTCCAGTACTTTCTGCAGAATTCCTGTCTTGGACAGTCAGTCTGTTATGTACCAAGTTCCCTACAGTAGAGCAGATATATGGTTAGCTGGTATTCTCTAGCTAGGTAGCTTCTATTCAACCCCTTAAACTCTTCCTCCTTCAGGGCTCTTTGGTCAGGTACAGTTACTCTTCCCAAGCCCAGAATTCCTCCCTGTTCTTACTAAGCTGCATGAATAGAATCTTTATTAATACCTCATTAATCATCAAACCATGGTGCTGTATTTGTTTCAATGCAATGGATAAATATTGGCTGGAAAGAAAAGTGAATAGTAGCATAGATATGAAGAAAGTATATGGAACTCCACATGTTTCGAAAAGGAAAAAAGTGACTATATAAAAGAGAAGTTAAGAACTGTGGTGTATCTTAAGAAAACATAGTATTAAAGCAAGTAGACCTAAATACACATATTGGTGTGTTACTGTAAAACTGAGCACAGATAAAATGCAAATGGAAAGATGTTTATCTTTGCAGATTCACATTTCAAAAATAGGAGTCTGGTATTTGAATGCAGATGGAAAGGTAATTATCTGAGAGAGTACATTTTTAACAATCAAGACTGGCAGAAAACAACGGATTGAGCAAAGAGCAGTGATTGCTGTTCCAGAGGGCAAAGATGGTGCTGCGTCAACCAATGCACACCTAAAAGGACTATCTCTGAGGAACAAGGGGTGAGCACAGATGAGTTTAGGCAAAGTAACCATATCAACTTGATACAGTCAATGACTCACTTCAGGGAATTATTGCAGTGATGTGTTATTTATGACTTATTAAAGCTTGCCTGTGGATTCAGAAAGCAAAGTCAGACTCAAGCTATAGAAGCCAGGCAGTGGTGGTACACACTGTTAATTCCAGCACTCAGGATTAAGAAAGAGGTAGACAGGTCTCAAGGCCACACTGACTACACAAAATTGATCCAGTCCTAAAAGAAGCAGCTCACACAAAGGTGATCATCAGCATTTGGGAACACACACCTTTAATCCCAGCACTAGGGAGGTAGAGACAGGAGGACATGGCTGGGTGGAGAAAGGCATATAAGGAGTAGGAGACAGGAATTAAAAGCCTTTTGCCTCTGAAGATTTGTGGAGATAGGATTGTCATTTCAGCCGGGTAGAGGTAACATCTACTGTCTTGGCTGCTTTGCTTTACTGATCTTCAGATTGAAGCTTGAACCCCAATATCTGTCTCTGTGTCATTTATTTATTTATTTATTTGTTATAAATTATAAAGCATCAACTCTCAAAGGAAACGTCTCTTCATGGAAGACTTGAAAATGCAAGAAACCTTCAGGCTATGAGACTGAACTTGACTCAAGTCCCTTGGGCTAGAAAAACTGATAACAACAATCTCCAATTTTGAGGATTTTGGAAAGATACTGTCATTGATATATAACTGATACAGGTTTCACACAAGAAATACAAACATGTCCACTAATCTCACTAAGTGTGTGAAGGACTGTTGCTCTGTAGTCAGGTTCTCTTCAAGAAGAGTATGTTTTTTTTTTTTTTTTTCCCAGAAGTTGATGTTTAGTTTTTCTTGTAATTTATTTTCAACATTATTTTTAGTAATTTGTTCCCCTTTTCCCCTATGAGCTATTTCAGTGCTGGATTTGAACCAACAAGTATTTTCATGGCATGTATCTTGGATTTTAAAAATGTCTGGGTACATTCAACACCACTTAAAATTATAACTAATTTACATCCTAAATCATGTTGAAATTCTGAAATTCACAAAACTAAATATCACAGTAATCACATCTCAGATAGATTTAATAATTACTGACTTTGGGGAATAGATCCAGAGAACTTTAATTTATTATCATATTTATTTATTTACTTAATTTTTGTATGCATGTTAACATGCCACAGCATATGTTTGGTGACCAGATGACAAGATGTAAGAACTTTTTCTTTCTTCTACCATCTGGAGGCCAGGGTTTGAACTCGGGTCATCAGACACAGTGATAGGTGCTTTTAGTCACTGAACCATCTTGCCAGGCTGATCCAGAGAATTTTAGCTCTCACTTCAGGGCAATAGGCATTGGCTCTTCAGGAAATTATATTCACAATCCCTTTTGGTTTATAAACTTAGAGAACCCTGAGTAATTCTCTAAAAGACACTGTAAGTTCAACATCAGTTAGAGGATGCACTAACTAAAAATAAATAGACAAATGAAATAATTACATAAATAACTGAACTTTGTTACTAATGCAGGACATATATGATATGAGCCATAATAACAATGATTTGGGAATATACAGAACATGAGAGCCCAGGAATTGATCACGGGTTGATTTTGTGCATGAAGATAATTGAGCAACAATTAAAAAGTAACAACAGAGCTATACTAACTATAGGGTTAGCACTCTACCACACATTGTAACAGTGTAATGATTTGCTTTAAATTTGGTTTCTGTAGCATTTTCAATTTGGTTACACAGATTGCAGACATCTTATTCTTTTTTTTTTTAAATCAGCTTTAGCAAATGCTTAGTGCAGGAATCAGTTGCCGAACAGTGGCATCATAATGCCTAAAGATGCTGCAGAGTAGGAAACAACTCTGGGACACCATTCTGCCTTAGTTGCCTTTTTATTGCTGAGACACGGTGACCAAGGAAACTTGTAGAAGAAAGAGTTTATTGGACTTACAGTTTCAGGGGGTTAGAACCCATGACCATCATGGTAGGAAGCATGGCAGGAGGCAGGCAGGCAGGCATGGTGCTGGAACAGTAGCTAAGACAACAACCACCCTGAGGCAGAGAGGCCCAACTGGGAATGGTGTGGGCTTTTGAAACTTGAAAGTTTGCCCCAGGGACACACACCTCCATCAGCAATGCCACACCCTTAGTTCTTCCCAAACAGTTCCAATAACTGGGAACCAGACATTCAAATGTATGAGCCCATGGGGCTCATTCAAGCCACCACACAGTAAAAGGAAACTCTAGCTGGAATTCTTTTTATTGTAAACTTTATAATCTATTTTTAATTAGGTATATGAGTGTGTGGTTATGTGCACAAGAGTGCAGATGCCCATGGAGGTCAATGGGGTGGGACAAGTTGGAGTTATATGGACTTACTGGTGAGTGTGAGCCACCCAGTTGTAGTGCTCAGAACTCAACCCAGGTCCCCAGCCTTGTATATCTGTGGATGGAATTCTGACTTTTCTTTTCAGAGTGTTCTGGCTTACTTACCTAAAAGGGCCTGTTTACCACAAAACTTATTCTTCCATGACTCACTTCTCATCCTCCGTCTCTGTCTCTGTGTCTCTGTCTCTGTCTCTGTGTCTGTCTCTCTGTCTCTCTCCCCCCCTCTATCTCAATGCTGATATCCATGGTTGGCTGAAAAAGGAAGCAGCCACCCATTGAGAACTGGGACGTGCTCCATATTCCTGTCTCTACAGTAGGACTGGCAGTGGCACTTTTTTGCCATTTGATCTGTGATGAGACCACAGTTGTATCCAAACTTACAGGAATAGTGTATTACACTTAAAAGCATACATGATCAGAATTTTGCATCTAATAAAAATTAGTGAAGATGGGAAAATACATTGTGTGTGAAAGCAAGAAGGTTTGTGGCAGCTCAGGCCTAAACTCCCAGGACACAAGACACCTGTGCTAAGGCTTCTCTTACTAGAATAGAATAGCCCAGCTTCCAGGTTTTTAGTCAATGTGGTTTCAACATTTACTCAGTGTAACCTTGAGAAAAATCACATTTTCAAGTAGTCTATCAGAAGAAAAGAAGTAACTCTTTGAAATCACGCATTTCAGGGTTCTCCAGAAAACCCAAGGAATCTCCATGTGTTCCTCTATCATCAATGTCTCTATCCTTGCATCTTCGTACATAACCCTTTATATTAAATCTGTGCATATATAAAATATGTATGTACATATAGAGAAGGGAGAAGAGAAAGAGAGAAACAAAGGAAGAGAGAAAGAAAGAAAGAAAGAAAGAAAGGAGGGAAGGAGGGAGGGAGGGAGGGAGGGAGGAAGGAAGGAAGGAAGGAAGGGAGAGAGAAACACAGGCAGGCACAGGGACAAACACAGTTGTTTATAAAATCCCAGGTGTGCAGCTAGCCAGAGCTCAGAAATGCTCCCTCCATGCCTGTGTTCCCTGCCTGTGGGCTTCAGGGAGAGTTTCACAAAGGCATCTGTGTTAAAACCTCAGTCCCCAGACTGAAACCTGTAGCACACTTTGGAGGCTATGGATCAAACCTTTAACACAGGGGCCATGTGGAAGGACATCCAGCATCAAAGCTTCTCATTTAAGTTGGTGTAGTGGCTAAGGCTTCTATTCCCAGCACTTAGGAAGTGGAGGCAAGAGAATCAGAGGTCCAAAACATTCTTTGGATACATTGTGTGATCCAGGGCAGTGTGGGATACATGAAACCATGTCTTCAAAGTGCTCAAATAAAAACAAATAAAAAGGAAATATATGAAAATTTAATTTTCATATATTTCTGAAAGGCATTGAAATGATCTAGAAAGAAAAGACTGTCTTATCACTTTTGTATTGGCCATCCTTTATTTTCTAAGGATTTAGTTATTTTTATTTTATATGTATGGGCACTTTGCCTGTGTACCAAAGAACAGAATCAGGTATTGGATTCCATGGGACTGGAGTTACACCTTGTTGTGAGCTGCCGTGTGGGCGCTGGAATAGAACCCAGGTCTTCTGGAAGAGCAGCCAGTGCTCTTAACTGCTAAGCTAGGTCTCCAGAAATTTCCCCGCCTTTGAAAGCTTCATTTAGGTAGAATTTCTGTAGATTAGTTCTCAGTGGCATCACCCATGTGTTGTTTCCTCAGTCTCTTGTTAGTGAAGCTGGAGTAGAGAAATAGGCCATCTTTAAACACCATTGCCTGTTCTACCCACTCTACTAGTGACTAACTAGAATTGATAAAGAAGCCAGGGCTGATGACATGTCTCAGTGGATAAAATACTTGCTGGGAAGCTTGAGGACCTGAATTTGGATTCCAAGAAGTCATATGTATTTGCTATCCCCACGATCCTCTGATGAGAAGTGAAACAGAGACATAAGCATCCCCAGAAACCTGTGGGCCACGCTGCCTGATGTGTGCAGCAGAAAACAAGAGAGCCTTCCTCAAACTATATGGAATTGAAATCCACACACAGAAAGTTTTCCTCCAATGTCCACACTCATGCCATTGTATGGACACACACACACACACACTCTCTCTCTCTCTCTCTCTCTCTCTCTCTCTCTCTCTCTCTCTCACACACACACACACACACACACACACACACACACACACACACACAGGTGCAATACAAAATTCTGTGTCCTGGGCATAACTTGCTTATGGTAACCATGAACTCACAATACCAGTGGTCATCTGCACAAGACCTGCACAAAACCAAGCCAGCCAAAGGCATGGCATAGATGGGTGGTTGATCCCAGGCCTCACTTTTTACTGAGGAGCTATGGGCAGTTGATGGTCTCTGAGGGAGGGAGAAACTTTTTCTTCTGGAGATGTGTTTAAGTTCCCATGCTCCCTTGGATGGACCTTGCACCCATGCACATGGCAGTACTAACTTCATTAAGTGGATCTTGAAAAACAGACATCAAATATTGAGTGAGGCCTATAGGAGGCGTCTGAGGGAAGCTGGGTTGGGATAGGCTTCGTATGATTATATTTCATTATCTTCATGTATGAAATTCTCAAAATAAAGAAAAAATTTAGAAAAAAGCTATTAGGGCTGGAATGTGATTCAGTGGTAGCGTGTAAACATGCATGAGACCATGAGTTCAGTCCCTAGTAACATGGATAAAATGAACGAATGAATTGATGAATGACTGAATGAATAAATAAGCTAATGAAAATTTTATTTTCCCTTGAGGAAAAGCTAAATTAGCTTCAAAGAAAACCACCAAGTGTTCACAGAAAGCCTGGCATAATTTTCTTGAGAAGGCAAAAGGGTGACCAGCTGGGTTATAATTACTGTTAGCTATCATGTTTCAGTTTTTATAAGGTAGTAGAAAACTAAGACCTATGACAATAAACATCTCAGGAATAATTTAAAAGTAAAATAAATACAGGATCATTACCTTGAAAAGATAATTGCAATTATAAGAATACATGCTGAGAAAAATTAGCAAAGCCATTCAATTATTTAGTCTCACCATGCTTTGAAATCTTTTGAAAATTGGTGAGGTATTCATCATTTTTTCTTTTGCAAAAAATGAAAAATAGGTCCATATAATTGAGTTAATTACTAGCATTATATACTGAATAAAACAGTCCTTTGGAATAGCATATGCAAATGAACGACTTCTGTGAAATGCATTCACAGAGTAGTTAGGATGGTGAAGGCGGAACTTTCACAGGTCAAGTTTAGTTGCCATGTCAACTGGGTTTCTATAACACTCTGAAATGATATTAATACACCTCCATCTTGGTGACTCTTGGTGCAGGATGTGTGATTCTGCGTAACTGGAAGCTATACGGTATATGGTGAAAACACACGCAGCACGGTTTATTGGAATGTAATACAGTTTTATATGAGCCCGTAAAGGGGAAGTCAGTTATGATGGGGATTCTGTACAGCTAGTTGTAAATCTGCAGAGGGTACCACAAAGGACAGTTTCTCTAAACTGAAACCAGTGTATACTCTATGCTATTACAAGAGCAATAAATGAGCAAACATTCTTTAAAATGTAATATGTAATATATATATGTAAATTTGTTATTATTATTATTATTACAACAACAGTATGGATTTGAGATTGAATCGAGAGCCTTAGTCATGCTGAGTGAGTGCTGTACCACATAGCTTACTTCCCAATACCTCTTTTGTTATTCTATGTTTTTCTAATATCTCCTTGACTTGTCTTGGTTGGCCTTGAACTCAACCTTCATTGCAGGCTGGCCTTGAATTTGTGATTGTCCTGTCTCAGCATCTCAAGTATCTGGAATTACAAGTCTATACCACCAGAAAAAATATGTTTTAATCATATCTCTTCCATAATTGTGAATTTAGTAGGAGATCAAAATGAAAAAGAGCCTTTAGGAACCTGCCTTACAGGTGCTAAATCTGAAATTTGAAATTTAGACATAAACAGAGCATATTTGACTGAAGTTCTAAATGGATAATATAATCAAAATTACTAGAACTAAAATTACAAGTATAAAAAAACCATGTCTAGCAGACTAAGTGAAGACAACCACAATGACAGAAGAAACACTAAGAGGAGGAGGAAGAACTGTATATTATTGCTGATAAAGAGGAGCCACCATGAGTCAAAGGGAAGAAAGGAGATGGAGGAAAAAAGGAAGGAGTGGGAGTTAAGTGAAGTAAAGGAAGGAGAGAGAGAGAGAGAGAGAGAGAGAGAGAGAGAGAGAGAGAGTCCAAGCACTGTGAAAAGTGGGTTTCTTTCCAGGATTCAGAAGTGATTTATGTAATTTAAAGCAGATCTTCATAAGGCTGTAATACTATGAATAGATTCAGACTCCCACAATAGTCTTCCTATACCAAACACTGTGGGAAATCATTTTATTATGTAACAGGCCCTTTCCCATACTTGTTCAGATGAAAATAGTCACATGCACAAAACAGAAGTATTTATGCCACACTGATGTGGTATGTAACAAGGGAACTGTTAGGTAAGATGGAAGAGAAGCAGTAATTAGCAAGAAAATGATATTTTGCCAAATAATTACTGCCTTGTGTGTTAATAGAAGTCTTGTATTTTAGCAGCCATGGTTGTGATCCGTGTGGATAAGCATCTGGCTTTAATATGCTTGGCAAAGATTTTTCAGGATTTGTGATTGTGTAGCAGTTGCCCCTTGCATCTAGCCTAGAATGTTTACTGTGCTATTTATGCTCTAAAACATTCCAGTAAGAGCCCTGGGGCAGAAGAAAGGCAGAGCTTAGAGATCAAAGATTCTTGCCTGCCCACCTCTAAATTTCCTCCTCAGACTCTACCAAATTCACACACAACATGCAAATTCCTGACCATCCACATGTTGTCTAAGTCTGTCAGCTGCTTGAGGACTTATGTTTTATAAAATGGAATGGCCATTTATTCTTAAAAAGATTACTCTTCAATGATAATTATCATATTATATATGTAAAATCATCCAGAAGTAATTTTATTTCAAAATATATCTTCATATATCTTCTTTTATTTAAAACATATTTATTTTCTTTTTTATCTCACTGTGTGTGTGTGTGTGTGTGTGTGTGTGTGTGTGTGTGTGCAGGTACCTGCAGAGGCCAGAAGAGGGCATCAGATTCCCTGAAACTAGAGTTGCAAGTGTCTGTGAGCTACTGGATGTGTGTCCTGGGAATGAAATTTGTATTTAAATATCTAACAATGAAAGATAATAGGCAGGCACCTTACTGACGTGACAAAATACCTGACAAAAGTTAAATAAGAAAGGGAGTTTTCATTCTGTCTCCCAGTTTTAGGGTACGCCCCACATTGACACAGAGGTGTAATGTAGCTGGGCACATCACATCCTCAACGAGGAAGAAGAGAGAGAGGAATGCTGGTTCTCTTCTCCCTTTCTTCCTTTTGTTCAGTCTTGGATGTCGGCCCATGACACGGTGTCCCACACATTCATGGTGGGGCTTCTCTACTCAGGTAATCTTTATGGAGACACCCTTGCACAGGTGTATTTTCACAGTGATTGTGAGTGCAGTCAAATTGACAATGAAGACTAGACGTCACACTGGGGGAACTGTTAAAGGGGAGGAATGGGCATTCAGTTTTCATCTTACAGTTCCCGCACACTGCATACCCGCCACTGACTGTTGCCCTTTTGAAGTGTTTTCCTGTTTGTAAAGCGGTACGGGAAGAGATAAGAGAGGTTATGTTTATCGCTGTTCCAACAAGAAGTAGCTTTGCTATCCACCGGCAATTCATATTTCTAAAATGAAAAAGTATTCATTAAAGGTGGCACCAGGAAGTTGCAAGGAGGCACATGTGTTTTTGTCAGCTTGAGGATCACATATGATTAGAGTAAATATGATCTAGACAAGCATTGCCATTAACCTAGGCTCATATATCCTAGCTTTGCTTTCTCCTCTTTCTATTTTTAATGGCTGAGATTATTACTGCCACTCACAAAAGGAAAACAAAATATGGTTCAAGTATTCATAAAATAGTTTTCTCTACACTGATGGATGAGTACAGCCCTCCACTGTCAACACAGAGGCTTCATTTTTCCAATAGATTCTGCTTTAATAAAGAGAATTACAGCTCGTCAAGCTTCAGAGAGTAAGAGACTGTGTAGGGCTCAGCCTTTAAGGGGGACATCTACATCTCATGCCTCCTCTCATGGCTCATAGAAGAAACGGTATAAATATTATAGGAGCTAGAGGCTGGAGAAGAACATGGGAAGTAGTGTTTTCCGGACCTGACAGACCCACTGTACACATAACCTCACAGTAGTTTTGGCTGAATACACAAGACCTATACAAAACCAACTCATTCAAAATCATGTCATGGTTGAGGGAGGGGGTTACGGAACCCCGCCCCTAGCAGAGGAGCTATTAGCAACTTTTGACCCCTGGGGAAGGATTCTAGACAAGTTGTGTATGCTCCAATTGACGTTCCTATACCCATGCACATACTGGCAATACAAATGGACCTGTTTTAATTTTTTAAAGTACATGAAGCAAGAAAGGCAATCTGGTGGTGATAATCTGGGAAAATTTGGAGGGGAGGACTGGGGGAGACTTTGATCGAAACATCAAGGATAACATATATGAAATCCTCAACTAATGACCCCATCAGAGTAAATTTATAGGGCTATTTATCCATCCTCTAGAATTTTTCTAAATAAAAATAGGACATTTTTTTCTTGATTCTCTAGAGGATTTTGAACAACACTACCGTTAAAAATATATTACCGTTGGCTTCATAAATCTCAGTGTCTAAATATTAGCCCAATATTTGAGATTACCAGTTGAAATGTACCAAAGGCAAACATTTTTCAAGTTATTATTAGATGGTAGAAATATATGGTGAAGTTGCCCTTAGAAAAACAAGGACACCCTTAAAAGGGAAATTCAAAAAATTCAACAACTTATGCTTAGCTCTAGCCAGCAGGGTTCCAAAACTGAGCCAGTTACTCAAGATGAGTGATGTCAAGCTTGCAGTCTTGGGTAGCAAAAGTACCGGGAAATCAGGTGAGTTTTTCTGTTTGTCTAACATGGTTAGAGAGGCAAACTGGGGTGTTAATAATAACCATATATTATACAACAGGTAATAATAAATTCATGCTGTGAAATTTGTGTCCTTTTTTGTGTGTGAGTTTTTGATCTTTCAGGCAAGTTATTGTTTAATTGTGAACTGTATAAGGAGGTGAGGCAATGGGATTGTCTGAAATATGAATCTATCTTTTTCTACTGGTGTTTAAAATTATAAAGAACAACAAGAAACCTTTTCACCACTTTCCCATTTTTTTTTCTCATACCAGTGCTCTTCCCTGCAAACCCACCAGTGGTTAATTGTTTTGAAAGTACTTTCTGATGTAAGAGTAGGGTGGACAGAGGTGAAGGAATGGAGTATGTAGCATTTTGTTGTTGTTGGCAATGCTACTAAACAGCCATGACTTTGTAGAGACATTGCCTTGTGGACATCCTGGAACCTAGCACAAATTCTGTTTTGATTTATTTTATTCTGCTGCACACTCTACTGGCAGCAAGATTTTCACCAATGAACAACAGTCTAACAACAACAGTGGAATAACTAGCAGACTTGGGTGTTTTAGTAAGACAATGAGCTACGGGATTCTTCCACTGTCCCCTGAACACTAACTCTCTGCATTCCTTACCAACTACACATGCTGAACACAGCCTCCACCTCTCCTACACATAGACCCTTGGAACAAGATTTAATTAATAGGGAAAATAAGTGTTGGAAGATCTTTGGATTTCAAAGATAATGAGGTTTATAGTTGTACTTTAGCAGGTATGATGTTGTGCATGTTTGCTTTTGTTAGTGAATTTTATAGCAATTTATATGTGTAGCTTGTAAGCTCACATATTTCTCTCTACAGAATCATGGTTTTTCACAGAATTCAGTGAAGTCTTAAGCTCTTATCTAAGGCTTGCTGATTATTGAGTGAAAACCAAGATTAGGTACCTAACTGAATTATCAGTATTCTAAAATAAAACAAACTTAAATCCCATCTGTTCATTTAACAGCTCTCACTGTAAGGTTTCTTACCAAGAGGTTCATTGGAGAATATGCTTCTAATTTTGGTAAGTTGCTGCTATGTACTTCTACTTGCCTTAACATTTCAGCATCACACTTTAAACCTAATTAACAACAGAGAGGCATTTTAGCAGAATCTGCTATTTTTATATTAATTAAAATGTTTTAATCCAAAGATTTAGTTTTAAATACCAAAGTAGGTATTTGAATGGGATTTTTTGTCATTAAAATTACCCAATATGATGATGAATTGGAAAGTCAGGGCTTTCTAAAGTCTAAAACTAGGAAATAGTAAAGTTGTGGTTATCTTTCTCAAATGCTGCAAAGCATGGGCACGTATTTCTTGAAAAGTGCACAGAAGGTTTTGATAATTAACATCATCCATTAAAAGACACAGACATTTAATTAATGTATCATTCTTCTATTTTTACACATTTTACAAGCTTCATTTTATGATTGTTTTTGCTGTGATACTAATGTGTCTTTATATTTTAACGGATGTTAAATTCCACCTGTTTTTTATAAATTTGAGAGAAATTCCACAAAAGATGACAAGTCACCTTAGTATAAACCTAAGGTCATTTTTACTAAGTCTAACACAGTTTTGCTTCATTTTTATCTTAGAATATAGGAGATACCACATCGTAAAAGTGAGGAATATTGCTATACCTCTATGTATAACTTTTGTTAAGAGATTGATCAAAATAATGGAATTTATATCTTATCTGATCAAAGACCTGAGGATAATTTTTTTTCATTTCTTAAATCAACAATAGCAGAATTCTAGAAAATGCAAGGGACTCATTTTTGTTCAATATTGCCTATTTGGAGTCAGAGAGTTAATAATTATTTTTCCATGACAATCAAAGCAAACGTTTGTTCATAAGAGGGCATTATCAGCATATAGCTTAAAATGACTTTAAAGATTTGTGTCATGTGGCTTTCTCTGTTTGTACAGCATAGTATTTCCATTCATTTGACACTGTGAATATTTTAAGACAAGTATCTGAAAACTGCCAACAGACAGAAAACTACAGAAAAGAGAAATTTCTAGTGTTTCATTTCGAGGAGCAAACATCTCAGGCACAGGGGTCAACATAACATATACTCCACGATGCCTGGTTGAGAAAGTTTTCTCTGAGGAGAAAGGAGACTAAACACAAATAAGATAATGCAGTCTCTAAAGAGGGACAGACAACAATGCGACCTTCACCTTAATCCTTCTTACAATGAATTTATAGAAACCAATGAAATGTTTACACATTCCCAGCTGTGACATCTCCATGTATAACATAAGACCTGATGACACTTTGAAAATTGAAGCATGTGATCCCAAAGGTCACCAACTCTATGGAAACAAGCTAGCAAAAGCAACTCCATCTTGTCAAAGAAGGATAGAAGGGGAGATTAAAATACTCTAAAACAGAGATGACAGCCTTTGCCAATGCTGTGAGGTTTGAGAGAAAGTGTTTAAACATATGTGGGAGAGTTAATACTCAGGGCAAATAGCAAATGTGGAAGTTTAGGAAACAAAATGAAACAACAACAAAACACCTCTTTAAACCAAATCTGATATTTGATGAAACTATGACAAATGTTATACATGAAAAGATTTTTAAAAGTCCGTCTTCATCTCCTGGGGAAATATTTGTTCATCAAATGTCTGTTTCTGTTGTAAGTCAGAGGATTTTTTATTTCATTTTATGTGAATATGTATGGCCCTCGTGCACATAGAGCATGCACTTGCAGGCAGGTACTCTGGGAGGTGAGACGATGGGTTCAGATTCCCAAGAACTGGAGTTACAGAAAGTATCTATCTATGGCTGCTAAGAACTGAGCCCCAGTCGTCTGCAAGAGCAGCAAGCACGAACCACTGAGCCATCTCTCTGGCCCCTTCCATTACTTCTTCTTATGGGTTACAGAATAATTTTCAGAGTTAGTCTGTGTTTGTGTTAGTTTGTTAATCTGAGGAGAAATAGCGGTGGATGAAGAGTTGCAGAAACAATTCATCCGTTCAAGGAATGCTCATTGAATAACTGCTGCTTTTCACATATTTTTGTACATCGATAGGTTGTGTCAGAGCACAAAAGAATACACACATAGAATTTGTAATGTGAAAGAGGGGTTTGTCAGTGCAAGCCGAAATTATGTAATTTCATGATAAATGCTATAAAAATAAGTAAAGCAAACCAGAGAAAAGCATTAATATAGTAATATTATTTTTAAAAGAGTCAAGTGGTGGAGATGGATATTTTCAGTCCCATGACTTGGGGAGCAGAGCCACAGGGGCACATTCAATCCCCAGGCCAGCCTAGACTATGTCGTGCAACAAAAGTAAATCAGGAGAGGGTAAATCTCCCTCAGAAAGTGTCAGTCCAACAGGGATATGCTGAAGAAGACATCTGAGGAATTATGTTCCAGGTGGAAGAAAGAATAAACTTCAAAGTCTGGATGTGGGAAGTTACTGACGAAGTGGAATAGTCCTGAAGCTATTAGAGGACAGAATGAGGGGAATAATAATAGCTTGGGAATTGTACTGAGGTTGTACAAGTGATGAGGACTGAAAAAGAGGAGCATTCTCAGGTATGTTAAAGGATTTTTAGTCCAAGAGGAACAAGGATTGGTTGACTGATTTGTCTCAATAAGTATCTTATATAAATACACAGCTCACATTACCCTGCACCTTTGATTATTCTATAGATGGAAAATGAGTTGGTGTAGGCAGATGAATTATGAGGTTTTATGAACATCCAGGCAAAAAGAATAGCATCTAGGAAAGTGTATTTGTAATAAAGTCACTGGCATACATACTAATTAAATTGTATTTTGAATGTAGAGCAAAGTGATGTTTTTTTTGTGAATTATATGGTCAGGAGAGAAATCAAGTATTAAGAGTAATCTTCATGTTACATCTGAAAGTAGCACCTATCATTGAGCAGATTGGAATCTATGAGGTGGACTTTTGCGGGGAGTGTGAAAGTTCAGTTTTTCACATACTCAGGTTAACATGTCTGTCAGAGACTTAAGGGAATATGCCCAATAGTAAATAAGAGCCGTGAGCTTGTGAAAGAGGTCTGCATTGCAAATACATGTTGAGCTGATCAAGCACCATTGGTAGATTATACACAGGACTCTGATACCTGTAAAGTTGTGTAAGACAGTGAACTGAATCCAAATGCAGAGCATGGGAAAATGATGAAGTATGAGTTTTAAAAACCCTCATAGAACATGACATTGAATAAAGGAAATTAAAACAGAGAGAGACCATGCTACATGAATGCCATATGAAGAAAATATTTGAGATTTTTGTTAATGACTGAATATAGCAGTTCAACTAACGAGCCATACATGATCAAGGGATAGTATGAAGTTATTGAACTTTGAACCATTTTCACATGTTTATAAGATGTTGATAATGAGTACATAGTACACATACAGACAGACAGACAGGCATGCGTGCTCGCACACACACACACACACACACACACACACACACACAGAGAGAGAGAGAGAGAGAGAGAGAGAGAGAGAGAGAGAGAGAGAGAGAGAGAGAATCATAAATCATGAGTAAAACTAGCTTGAAATATGACTTGTTGAATTTGGCAGACCAAGAACAACTGCAAATGAGTGTTTATTCTGGACTTTTCATATACTGACAATAAGTACATGTTTTTTTTTTTTTTTAAGAGTCTATCTATAATAAGCAGTTGTGTTTGGAAGGGAAACCATTGAATCTGGAAATATATGACCCATGTTCTCAAGTAAGTCAAACAAAACCCTGTGTGTTATTTTATTTTCAAGCATAATTTAAAGAAACTTGGCTATGAATATGCAAAATAATGCCAACATGATAATAAAATTTCTCCTCAATTTTAATTTTTAAAATGTTGACATTTCCTTTAGTGTAAATTGTGTTATTAGAATTCTCTATAAATTCTGATTAAAAGTTAGCATAGAAAAATACCTCTAATGAACAATAAAAGTGAGTCCTGAAAATAGTCTTAACAAAAAATCTTTTAGATTTTATTTTATGTGCATGACTGTTTTGCTTGTGTGTGCTTTATCTGATTATGTACCGTGGGCATGAAGTTCCCAGGAAGATGAAAAAAAAAGACCTAGATAACCTGAAAGTGGAATTACAGACAGCTGTGAGTGGGCTTGAGTTTAGGAACTCAACTGGGATGGATTCTCTGCATGAGCAGAAAGTGCTCTTAGCTTTTGAGCCATCTCTCCAGCCCATTAAAACAAATCTTTAAAATAGCAGTGGTCAAATATATTCCTGTGAGCTCATAGTGTAGCTCTCAGAAATTAAGGCAGAATGGTTTGTCAGTTCAGTTTTTATATTTTCACTAAACCACCTACATTTGTAACCAGTTTTCAATAGAGCATAAGACAAATTTTGAATATAAATTTCTTTATCTAGTTCATATGCCAAAATATCAAAATAATCTTCTCATCATTATCTCTCAAAATATCTTCTCATCTTAAAAATTTTCTAAGATTTCAAAACAAGTTACTGATTTATTAAGTATTTTACCCTAAATTATCCTATAAACATAAACTTTATAAATTTTTCACTTCCGTAGGTTTGAATCTACTGTTGCAAATAAACAGATACTCTAGGTAGGCGAGATGACTCACTGCATAATGTACTTGCCATGCAATCATTAGGACCTGAGTTTGGATTTTTAGAATCCATGTAGAGCTAGGCACTGTAGCAGACATGCATAATCCCAGCACTCCTTTGTTGTGATGTAAAGAGACAGGAAGTTTGTGTGTAGGCCAGCCTGTTGTCCCTAAATAAGCCCTGTCCCAAACAAGGTGAACAAGAAGGACCACCCCCTGAAGTTGTTGTCTGACCTCTGCACGTTTGCATCTCTAAGGATGTGATGACTGACACTCACATTTGAACATGCTTGCACACATCCAAGTACACACAGGCACACAAAAATAAAAAAATCGGTAGCCCATTAATTAACACAGATGCCATGATTTTTCAAGACAAATGTCTGGATATTAATTTAACAGGCATCATATCAAATTTTTAGAAAACAATAAATACTTTTTAAAAAAGGTGTAAAGTGAGATTAAAATAACCATTAAAGGTTTTTGTTTGTTTAAGAAAGACAAGAATGAGAAAGAAACAGAACAATGAAAGCGCACTGTAGAAATTATTGTTATTTGGCCTTACTGAAGGCTTGCCCAGGGAGAAATAGGTAACTACTAGTTAACTGAAGCATAGGACGCAGCTGAGAGTTAACTACACTTGAATGTGCTTGGTTTATTTTCAGCCACAGAAAGCAAAATGCCCGCTCACAAGTGAGCTGCACTGGGCAGATGGGTTTGTGATTGTGTATGACATCAGTGACAGGCCTTCCTTCGCTTTTGCCAAAGCCCTTATCTACAGAATTCGGGAGCCACCGACTTCTCATTGTAAAAGGTAAGAAGACATTTCATTCCCATCTCCTTTCCATTTTAGTAAATCATCATCTTGCCCTGAGCATCATTAGGAAGAATTTAATACAGACTTCCAATTACAAAATTTAACAGCCCTGAACAATTCACCTTCCTATTCCACAGGAGTTACACACGTAGTAAAAGGAGTCAGATGAGAATGCTTTATATCCTGGCTGACATAAACAGTCCCTTGCCCCGAGTAAATGGCCATTTTACAAGACAGCTTCTATTGTTAACATGACACTCACTAGCATAGTAATGGTCCTCTCTATGGCAGATACGTCACGCTTCCACCTTTCCTTTTCCTCCTCACGAAGGTGTTAAGGATCCTAAATAAATCCAGATTTATTAGTTTGGTATCCTGTGAAATCCAGTTCCTTATTACTGGTTTCTCAGAATGTCACTGCAAGACACAGACTAAATAGTCAACCACCCAGACGTGGTAAGGATGGAGATATATTTTTCTTCACTCTACCTCCTGAGATAAAAATGTTGTCAACAATCCACTGTTAAGTGTCTTGGCAAAGAACAATGCAGGAAGATGACTGTATTTAGAGACTTTTTCTCTATTAATGAAACACTTAGGTATTTGAGATTCTTAGTTTAATTTCCTCTACTTTTGTTGTTTCAGTATTTCTCATTCAAAGTGTTCATTTTGGTACAAATGCTGATGTGAGGAGTTACATAGATTCTTCTCAGTGTTGCCTGATAAAGTCTAGGATGATGGTATAATTGAGTCAGGCTTAAAGCTGCCAATCTTATTACTGTACATTGCTGCCTGGGTTTAACACAGCATCTTCAAATGACAGTTAAATTAGTTACTTTTGCTTGGGTGTGACACTGTACCAAGCAGAAAAATTTTAAGCATGGCAGATGTATGTTGGCTCACAGTTTCAATTGTCCAGTCTGTGTCACATGTCTTCATGTTTCTGGACTTTGGGTTGGGTAGAACCTTATGGTTCTGTGGTGGGGACTATTTCCCTATTTTGCTTAGCACATAAAGAGACAAATTGGGGGAAGATGATAGCCATCTCTGATTACTATACCTATCCAGACATGAATATGTATATTCTGCTGCAAACTAAACTTTGAGAACCTTGTTTGTGTTATTATTTCATGGAAATAATTATTATTACGTGGAAAGTGATTTGTAGCCGTGGGAATATGTGTTTCTATACATACACATGGCCATGGTCATAGATATAATATCTACCAGGACTTACTTTTGACTTTTTGTCCATTGGATATAAACTTAGGTTACTTTTTAGAATTGTTGGAACAATCTTGAAAAAGTTACTCATTGTGTTTCAGGATGGTGGAACCAGCTGTGGTTTTAGTTGGAAACAAGCAAGACCTCTGCCACATGCGAGAAGTTGGCTGGGATGAAGGGCAAAAACTGGCCATAGATTTCCGCTGCCAATTCTGTGAGCTGTCTGCAGCAGAGCAGTCCCTGGAGGTTGAGGTGATGTTTCTCAGACTCATCAAGGACATTCTGATGATCTTCAAACACAAGGAGAAGAGAAGACCCAGTGGGTCCAAATCAATGGCCAAACTGATCAATAATGTGTTTGGAAAGAGAAGGAAATCTGTTTAGTGGACATGTAATAAATCCAGGGGACTTGGTCCATCAGAGAGTCTCAAACACTTAGATGACTAATATAACTCATAAAATTAAAAGATAGATTTGGGGGTAATGTATAAAATAAGTGAAATGAATCACAGCTGAATTTTAGAATATGTAACTTGTCTTTTGGTTATGTCTGGTTCACATTGTTTCCCATATAAACTTTCACTTCTTGTACAAGCAAACACTCTGGTGTATCAGTGGAGAGCTGTCCCCTATGCCTTCCTGAGAAAACTCTGCACATGTTGTTTTATTAAAAGTGTGTGGCTCACTTTTATATTTTTTCATCTTTCTGAGTAAAACAAACAGATATTCATACAACTAATACACTGTGGGGCATAACTTATTAATTTTAAAGTGACTTCATGATAAACAGACTTTTACTTAAAAACATGATTTAGATTTAGTGTTGTATGTGTAAAATTGCCTGTCCATGCATAAATATTTTACAGCTGATGCAATAATGAAAAAGTTGTGTTGTATGAATTAGTTATTATCTTATAGCTATAAAATATAAGAAAACATGTATAGCAAATTCAAGCTAGTGGAAGGATTTTTTTTTTTTGCTGGCTTTCAGTTTTAAGGGATATAGTCCATCATCCAGGGAAGGCATGATGACAGGAGTGTGAAGCACCTGATCACACTGCATCACTGTGTCACCAATCAAGAAACTGGGAGAGAGAAGATCACTTGCGCTCACCTGACTTTCTCCTTTATTTTCTTTTTATTGATCCTGGGACACCAGAAGTCTAGGGTGGGTCTTCCCTATTTGGTGAGGCATCCAGAGAAACACCCTCACAGACTTGCACAGTTTTGTGTTTCCTAGGTGATTCCAAATTCAGACAGGTGGACAGTGAAGATCATCCTCTCTGTAGTCCCAGAGACATTGCTCACAAAGGACTTCATGAATAGGACTAAGATCCTTTATAATCAAGTTATCTATTTCAGTTTATTTGGGGGAATAAAGCATATGCAGTATGGTTTCTATTATTGTTATAAAAAACACGATCATAAGCAACTTCAGGAAGAAAGAGTTTATTTTATCTTATAAGTTTTATGCTATCTTGGAAAAAAGCCAGTGCAGGAGCTTGAAGCAGAAACCACAGATGAATGCTGCTCACCGGCTTGCTCACTGTGACTTGCTCAGTCACCTTCCTTATACACCTAAGCTCATCTGCTTGCACTTTTATCCAGCTCATTGTACTTTTGACAGTGATTTGAGCTCTCCCACACCCATTAGTAATCAGTCCAATGTGATGGTGGTGATTCTTGTAATAGAAGTTTTCTCTTCCCAGATTGTGTCAGCTTGACAATAACTAACCAGTATGATTGATTTACAACTTTCAAGGCCTTGCTCCTGTGAAGGATAATTTGTTTTTGTATAAGATACAAACCTATTAAAATCTCATGGGCTACCATTTCCTTCTGAGACAATGGTAGACCTTCTGTATGACAGTACTGGCTGCCCTTACTGTACTTTTCCATCCATTATCATCCACTCTGAAGCTATTCGACAAAATGTTGATTATTATGGTTGGGTCTTAGAGAAATAATGCTCAGATATAGGCAATGACATACTCCCATTTGGTTACTGTGTGGGAACAGGAGCTTGGGAACCATGGCAGCAGAAGCTTGTAAGTAGAGGATGGTAAGCTAGAATGGAGTGAGACAGCCCAAAGAAGGGAATTCACAGACATGAGCTCACTCAGCATAAGCTACAATTTAACATATTAGGAAGCGTACTGTGAGATATTATTGCTTCTTAAAAATCTGACATCACATCATTCACTATAATTGCTCCGGTTCAATGTATTCACCTACAAAAGTCACAGGTTCATTTTTCTTTCCAGTTGTATAATATTCCATTGTGTGTGTGTGTGTGTGTGTGTGTGTGTGTGTGTGTGTGTGTGTGTGTGTGTGTGTGTATGTGTGTGTAACACATTTTCATTATGCATCCATCAGTTAAAGGAAATTAGGTTGTTTCAATTTCCTAGACACTATGAATAGAGGGGTAATGAGCATGTTTGAGCAAGTATCTTTTAAGTTGGAAATCAAGTTCCTTGGGCCATATGCCAAGGAGTGGTACAAATGGCTTATGTGGCATATTTAATTTTAGCTTTTGGAGAGATCTCCACACTGATTTCCCAGACTGGCTGCACCAGGTTGCAATTCTGCCAACAGTGAATAGGAGTTCCTCTTTCCACATATCTTCTCCAGCATGTGTTTTAGGTTGTTTTGTTTTGTAGGTCCTCGTCATTCTGACCTGTGTGAGATGAAATCTCAAAGTAGTTGTGATTTTTATTGCCCTAATTGCTTCCAAAGATGAAAGTTTTATGAGATGTTTTTTGGGCATTTTAATTTATTTTGGGAATTCTCTATTCAGATACATGACCTGTTTTTTAATTGGGTCTTTTATTTGCTTCATTATTTGTCTTAATATTCTGGATATTATTCCCCTATCAGATGGATATGTGGGAAAGATTCTCCCCTACTCTATGAATCTCTTCTTTGCTGGCTTAATTCTTTAGCTGTGCAGAAGCTTTTCAGTTATATTATGTTCCACTGCCCAGTTGATGGCCTTAATTCCTGGGCAAGTGGAGTCCTGTTCAGAAAGTCTTTTCCTGCAACTATATCTTGGAGGATACTACCTGTATTTTCTTCTATAAGTTCAGTGTTTCAGGTTTCAAATTGAGGTCTTTGGGCCATTTGTCCTTAAATTTTGTGCAAGGTGATAGCGATGGCTCTAATTTCACTCTTCTGCATAAGGCCATCTTATCGTGTGTGACTGATCTTTGGTAATTGCACTCTGGTGGGTTTGAATGTGAGCTGCAAAAATCTCTGACAGATCTAGCCAAATAACTTTTCCTCAGACATTCTTACAGTGTTTTCCTTTTGTTTGTTTGCTTGTATTTTATCTTCTTGCCTTAACTCTTAACTGATCTCTTACCTACTGGTCAAATGACTACTGTCTAGAAATCAGTGTGTTCCACATTAACTTTCTAGTTTATAAGGTGGACAATGATGTTTGCTGTACTAAATTCTTGCTGATGGCACAATTTATTTCTACTGGTAAATGCCATATTCTATCTGTGTAGGAAGACATGACACACAGGTTCTGTGATTGATATGTGTGTTAATTTAAAGTGAAAACTTCCTATTGTCAACAAGAGTGGGAAGCAAATTTCACTTGGGGATTTCTAGAAAATTCAAAGTTGGACTTTGTGTTTACTTATTTTTAGGAATTTTATTGATCTTTTATATAGCACTATTGATGTTATATATTTGATATTGGCTGTGTATATTACACATGAACTATATGTTAACACTATACAGTTTGTGTGTGTGTGTGTGTGTGTGTGTGTGTACATGTGTGTGTATTTATGAGTATATGTGAATGCTGGTACTTATGGAAGCTGGAAGAGAGAATAGGATCCCTGGAGATCGAGTCCCATGTGGCTCTGGGTTAAGGAATATAGGTGCTAGGATTTGAACTCTGTTCCTCTGTAATAGAAACAGCCATGCTTTACTGTTGATCCATCTATCCAGCCTTAATAGTCTTATTTTCAGAGATTTTCTTCTCATTCTTCAAAATCATTTTTATAGCTAAATGAAATTTTTTGGAGATGATTTTACCTTACAATAATAACAATTGTTTTTGAAATATATGACAATGTTTATGTTTAAATAGTTTCCAAATTACTTAATGTGTCATCAATGTACTTTTTATTTATGATCATTCAAAGTGAGGTTTCTCCAATTAAGGGTATGACTTTTGGGTCTTCAGAGGTAACTCAAGAGTTAAGAGCACTGGTTGCTCTTTTGGAGGAACTGGGTTCAATTCACAGCACCCATTTGGAGGATCACAACTGTTTCTGCCTCTGTTTCCTTGGGAATATGACACTCTCATCTGACCTCTGAAGAAGCTGCACAAACATATATTCAGGAAGACACTTATATATATATATTTCATATATATATGAAATAAAAGTACATGAAATGTCAAAAATATTATATAAAATCATATTTGTAATGCATATTTTGAAAAATCAAAGCAAAAGGATATTTAATTAAATATTTACAAAATGTTTAACATTTCCTGGTTAGATTCTGATCTCTTAGTAAATAATTTATAATGACATATTTTATTATGAACAATATCTGAAATGTCATGATAAGAACAAGGTCTTATATTTTCAAAGTTTTTTAAGTGATATTCCTTTAGAAATAATGATTGGTTATTTCTTAGAATGTTATTTAAGGTGTTATTTTGATACATTTTTGGACAATGAGACAGCTTTAAAACATTGAAACTACCCGTCTCATTTTATTTATTTATTTTTTTTTTTGTTATCAAACTAAAATGTTCCCATTTCCCCCCCGAACCCTGGGCATTGTTAATGGGTCTGTGTTAGAACTCTCAAAAAATAGGATGATTGAAAATATAACATGCAAATCCTTGTTAGATAGACAGACCTCCATATTTTTTCTATCTTTTGGGGATTCTGCGTTAGGGTCTTCTGGTCAACACACACTTTGCTGCCCAGTAGTACCACACTAGGATGTCCTGTGGAATCTGTGACCATACACCCAGTAGCTTTATGAGTAAACTTGGTGATTGCAAGTTCCAACATTTGGAATCTCTGCTAATTCCAGGTAGAGTTGAAATTACTTGCCCCCATTGGATTTGTTCCTAATTCCAGACTTTATTTTGTGATACACATTGATATTATATGGAATTTGTTCTTGGTGGTAAATTAACAAGAAATGGTAATTCATTAAAATCTCCAACAAACCACTCAACATGAGACATACAGCTTTCTTACTGAAGAAAAACAGGGTCAATAAGACAGCCTCCAGGCAGAGTCAATATCTATCTCTACAACTTGAAGATGCTCCAGTAACATTTTCTTGGGACTATAGTTCACCAGTGAAACAACTTGAAACACTTTAAAATTAAGTTTCAAATTTTCAATGTGAAAAAAAGCTTCTATCTATAGGAAAAACAAATACATCAACATTAGCCATGAAGTGTTATAAGTTGTGGGTAGAAAATATGTCTATAAATCTCAAAGGATGATAAGCTCTGTCACTGGGCCTGGAATAGCCTTCACTGCTTCTAGTGAAAAGGGGGTGCTGTCATTCATTGTGGATGAGCCTCAGTGACATAATGCATAATGAGAGCCAACAGCTGAGGAAGGCATCACCAAAGGGGAGGGGTCCTTAAAATGGTTTTGATTTAATACAAGGCATGCACTATTAATAAAGAGGTTGAATGATACCTGTATGTTTTATAGGTTTATAAATTGGCTGTAGTAAAATATTTTACATCTTAGATCACTAGGTTTTGTTTCAGCTGATTATGGGAGATATCTATCTAGAGTTGACTGAATTGTATTAATCTGAACCTAGTTTAATGATGCCTTAACATTTTTATGGGGGAATTTAATGTTTGCAATATCCTTGTTCCTTATTTGAAAGCGTGACTTATAGGTTTCTCATCTTCCTTAAATTATAAAATCCTTCAGCTAATAAAGGAAAATGATTATAGTTTGCAAAAAAGGCAAAGTCATTTAACAATCCATATAACTGTCTATTGTAGGGCTTTGCATAATAATTGTAATTTAGCTATTAGAGATTCTAAAGGCAGTTATCAGTCATACTCTACAATTCTGGAGGAATCAGGCAAAGCCCAAATTATTTAAAGTATTTTAAATTCTCAAAGAAAAAAGGCACACCATAAATTTGAAATATAATGTATCATGACAAGATATTATTTCATAGGAAAAGGAAAAATCCCTCATAATTTTCAAATGCACGAGCCACCAAATAGATTTGTTTTCATCATTTTGAATATAACATTCATTTTATTAATAAACACAAGCTTCATATTAAACATATGTTCCTTCATGGAGGAATAAATAACTAGATGTCATCATGGTGACATGGAAATGTCAGTGATTCTGGGACAGTGAAGACAAAGGTCAAGGCTACCAAGAAAGGAATTGAAGATTCAGAGAGTGATGAGGCTTCTTATCACTGCATGTCAATACAATTATGACTTTTCAGATAGTTCTTAGGCTCACTAAGAATAATCCATAACTAGACAAATAATATCTTTTAAACATATAAAATCATCTTTAAGTCTCTTTGAGTATAGGCTTATGTTCAAGTTCATAAATTATTTACATTTGAAAATATGGGCCATCTGCACATTTAATAAAATGTTAATTAGTCCAGAGATGTGAAAATAACTATGGGGATGTTTAAAAATCAAAATACTACAATATGAAACATGGATCCCGTGTAAGTACAAATATAGGTGTAGACCCAAAGGAAAATAAAAGAGTAATTTGCAGTGATATCTGCTCTTCCATTTTCATTGTAACAATTTTTACAATGGCCAGAATATGGAATAGACTCACATGGTGATTACTTTCATATTCCATAAACTTATTTTATTAAGTATATAATTTATATTTGATGCTGGCTTCTGCTAGAAATTCTATTATTTTATTTTTCCCCATTTTTTCTTTCATTGAAATAGATTCTTCCTAATGATATTCTGATATGCTTATAGACTGGTACCTATCCCAATCTTCATCAGAGAGGCTTCCTCCTGCAGCCGATGGGAACAGATACAGACACCCACAGCCAAACATTAGGTAGAGAGAACCAAAATTAGAAATATTCATCAGGTCCCTTGCCTTGGAGCTCAGGAAACCCCACAGAAGAGGGGAAGGAAGAGGTAAGCGTCAGAGGAGTTAAGAACACCACAGAATCAACTAAGCAAGGCTCACAGTGGCTCACAGAGACTAAAATATCAATCACTGAGCCTGCATGGGTCTAAGCTAGGTCCTCAGCATATGTGTCATGGTTGTGTAACTTGGGTGTTCTTGTGGGACTCCCAGCAGTTGCATGACTATCTCTGAATCTTTTGCCTGCTCTTGGGACCATTTTCCTCCTCCTAGGTTGCCTTGTCCAGTCTTAATATAAGTGAATGTGCCTAGCCTTGTTGAAATTTGTTATTCTGTGTTTGGTTGCTATCCTTTGGAGACCTGCTTTTTTTTCTGAAGAGAAAAGAGGAGGAGCAGATCTGGAGTGTATCTGGTAAGTAGGGGAGGGAGGGAGAAGAAACTGTTGTCTGTTGTTTATATATATCGTATGAGAACAATAAATAAAAAGAATAGGAAATAGGTTGTTTTATCCTACAGTGTTTCCTGACATAGGCTCCAGTTAGAAATACTAAAACACTGAAATAAATGAGAAGTAAATATTATGATTAAACCAATGTATCAAAATTATCCATACTTCCTAGTTACTGAGATGGTGAGGCAGAAGAAAGTCTTCATTATAACAGAGATGTCCAGATGGCTCAGTGGGAGAAGGTGCTGGCAACCAAGCTTGGTGACCTGGATTCTAACCAGGGAACCACATAATAGAAGAAGAGAATCAACTCTCACAAGTCATCCTCTGACCTTCACAAGTGCTATATGACCGACAGATGTCTATTAAATAAAGAAATGTTCAAATATTAGAATACAAACAAAACAAAATATGAGGGATATTTCTTTACTCAAATGCATTAAAAGGCTAAAATTATAGGTACAAGTTGGTGTCCGGATCCTTAATTCAGTTAAACAGTAATTCTAAACAACAAAAAGCTGACCAAACTCAACCTGGAGATGCATGCTAACATTCCCCAAAAAGATGACACATGAATCTGCTTTAAAAAGAGTTGCTATGGCTTTCATATCATAAACTACAAGTTTTTCTCAAGAAATTACTTCTTAAAATTAAAAACACTGTATCCCTATGGCAGCTAGCCCATTCCAGTCTGAGAGACCTGCCCTACTTCCCCAGGGCCATTGTGACAACTGGGACCAACTCTTGCTGATGGCCATGTCTGGGTCCATGGTTGTAACAATAAGGCTTTATGCCAAAGCCACCTGTGCCCTGCCTCCACGTGGGCTCTTTCTGCCAGGCTGCCTGAGTCCTCCTTGCCGAGTTAGGGCCCCAAATAACACACAAAGACTTATATTAGGTACAAATGCTGCTTGGTCAAAGACTAGGATTTCTCATGTGCTAGCTTAGTCTTAATTATCATAAATCTATATATTTTATAAGACTTATCTTATAGGAGGCCAGTGGAAATGTCCTGTCTTCCCAGGCTCACATGGTGACTCAGGAGGAAGAGAGAAAAGGGCACGACTTCCCTCTTGCCCTTATTTATATATGAGTCTTTCTGCTATGTCACTTCCTTCCTGGATCACCACTTCTTTACTACATTTCCCAGAATCCTCCTTGACTCCTAGTCCTGCCTAACTTGCTGCCTCATTGGCCAAACAGTACTTTATTTATTGTCCAATAAGACAATCATATACACAGAAGGACCTCCCCCATCACATGGTCATGATTCATTTTGGGTCTGTGTTAATGTCTGTTGCCTCTGTTACCACAGGGGCCCATGTGAACCATGGGTTAAAAACCATCCATGACCTGCTGGACCATGTGAAGGGACTGGCCTTATGGAACCATAGCTGCAGGATCTCTATTACTCAGGGCATCAGCAGGATATCCAAGAGGAGAATCAGTGAGGGTCCAGCATTGATGGTGGACCAGATAGATGCCAGAGGCCTTGGAGCAGACCAACAACTCACTACACAATGAACCTCTGCAAGTGAACTACATGATACACCGCAGCTCCCAATGCCATGAAGACTAATGAAGAGGTGAGGGAAAGGATGGAAAGAGAGCAGAGAAGCAGGGCTTTGTTGGTTTCTTTGCTGTTTGATTGTTTGCTTGGTTTTGTTTTGCTTGTTTGGTTTTTGTTTGTTTTTAAAATAATATTCTTTTAAAAATTTATTATTATTTTATGTGATTGATGTTTTGTCATGGGTGTCAGATCTCCTGGAACTGGAGTTACAGACAGTTGTGAGCTGCCATGTGGGTTCTGGGAATTGAACTCTGGTCCTCTGTAAGAGCAGTCAGTATTCTTAACATCTAAACCATCTCCCCAGCCCCTAAATTAATATTCTTATTTTATTTCTACCTTCTTTTTTTAAAGTCATCCTTGGCAGAGCCACTGTAAAGGTGAACTGTAGTGGGCATTTTGCCTTGCCAGTGAACTTGTAGTAGTAGCTACACCCTTTCGGTGTGGTTTCAGGTGCAGATGTGACGCTTTGCTAAGGTAGAGGCTGCTGGCTTGAGCTCTCTTGGGTTTTGGAGAGTATTGGGAGAGCAGAGACAGCATCTTCTGGATCAGGAAGACCCAGGTGAAGGGCAGATATGAGGGACTGGTACATGAGTGGGAACTGGGGTCCATGATGTGAAATTGCCAAAGACTCAATAATATTATGTTTAAAATAAAAGGATTAAAATCATATGTTTGCAGAGTAAAACCAACATAAATGTGCAAGTATATGCATAAGATATGTGCATATAAACATGTGATTTCATATATTTTAAAACTAAATATTGGCAATTCATCAATGATTCCAACTCTTATAAAATGTAGAAGGTCTTAGGGCAGACAAATAATGGCATAACCAAGAAAGAGAACAAATGGGGTTAGCATATTTGAGAAAAATATCTTTCAAAATGATAAAATCGGAAAAAATGTTATTGTTTTTCAAGACAGGGTTTCTCTGTGTAGCTTTGGAACCTGTCCTGGAACTCGCTCTGTAGACCCGGCTAGCCTTGAACTTACAGAGATCCACCTGTCTCGGCCTCCCTGTGCTGGAATTAAAGGTATGGGCCACCAACGCCCATTCTTTGATGGGATAATGTGAGGAAAAAAAGAAAAAGGAAGAAAGTAGTGAAGTAATGAAAGTAAATACAAACATCATGTCTTCATTAAAGGGTATTGAATTGGATCATCTTTAAAAGTATGAATTCTACATTAGAGCTTGGACAATAAACCAAAATTAGCAGCAGGCCCTCATGTCTATGTCTTCAGACTTTCTAACCCTTTCATGCGTTTTCATTTTGATTTTGCTCTAAGTATATTAAATTGGCTCATACTTCTATTTCTGGACAACTGAAACATTATTCCACATTCCCCAGTTAAAACATAATTATAAATGCATCCCCTGTATTATTGTTCAATTTGTTACATTTCACTGCCAATAGCTCTTTATGCTATATGTAGTTAATGGGCCTCCTGATCTGTGTCTGGAATACACGATATATTGGTGGCACATCCCAACCTCTAAATGCCTTTCATGTCACTATTGGAGATAGCATCAGGCATTTGAAAGCTGGGGCCTATTTATAAAGATATCATCAAAACCTGCCTGATGTAGCAGACTTATGAATCAATTATCTGAACTACACTGGGTGATGTATCTATTTTAGATTTTAGAGTCATATATTTGAAGCCAAACTACAAACAGATAACCATTCAACAGCGTATCATGATTTTTATCTTCATCCTTGTATCTATCAAATGTCGAACTGACAACAAATCTTACTGATTTTTACTTTCAGGAATTTAAAAACAATCCCACACTTACAGATTCTCTCTTCTGATCCTCTTCCTCCTTCACACACACACACACACACACACACACACACACACACACACACACACACACACACCAACTTACCCATTACTTGACAGAAACTACCCGCTCAGACAAAACAAATGAAAATAAAATTCAGAACACAAAGGATCTTTACTCTATATAACACAGGCAGTGGCTAGATTGAGAAGATTGGTATGTGACCATATGGCAAAGATAGGTGAAGTGAAGAAATGATGCTCACAACTGGGAAAATGAGGCTTTTCACTATTATAGATGAATACAACAGGAAGCATTGGTTAGGAAGAGAAAAGAGCAGACTCAGTATTATATATTGTATGCAAACAGTCTTTAGGGAGCATCCACACAGGCAAGTCATGTTGATAGACAGTAGATAAAATTACAACATCCACGACGCAAGTCTGATTAAGATTAAAATTTAAAGAGACAGACAGCACAGAAGAAAGACTCAGGAATGAGTTGACTTTAGCAAGTTGCCAGAACAAGAAGTCTTAGTCTGTAATTCCTTCTTCAACCAGACTGTTCAATTATTCATCTGCAGAAGAGCTGATACGAAACGTAAAAAGCAGCCTGCACCATCCTTCAGGATCACATAACCAAATAACCTTTTTAGATGGGTAAGTTAGTATTATCTGTTGTGTTCCCTACTTAGGACAGAACCTCACAGAGAGTGTTCCTTAGGGCCCATTGCCAGTCTAGCAAGAAAAGGGAAGTGGAGACAGGTATCAATGTTCCCTAGACTCCCAAGATTCCTCCCAGAAAAGTTTCTGGTCTCATATCCTGAGGTCCTCTGAGGACCAGAACAAGGATGGACCATGTAGGATGAAAACATAGGACCTCATCATCTTGATGTAGCTCTATTTTTGTTGTTGGTGTCTAGTAGACGACCATGTCTGTTATGATTTAAATATGGAATGCCCCCAACAGACTGCTGTGTGGGTACACATTGAACCAAAGTAGTAGCTGTTTTATAAGATGATGGAAACTTTAATGGGCCCTGATAGCAGATGTTGGCCAATAGAGACCACTGTAAACTCCTCTGCTCACCTTCTGTGTCCTGTTGGCTGACTCTGTGTGACCAGACACCCAATCCAACTGGAATGGAATATTTTCTTTCCACTACTATGCCTTAGATTCCATGATGGTCATTCAACCTCCTGAAATATGGAGCCAAGATAAATTCTTCCCATAATCTTCTTCTGTGAGGTATTTTGTCATAGAATTGAGAACAGTGGTTCCCAGTCAGTGACATTGCAAGGCTGCACTCGAAAAGCTGATCTGGCTGCTGACATAAATATGGAGGAAAGGTCAATGTGGTGGGTGCTTCCGAAATTTCCAGGCTGAGCTTCATTTCAAAAGTAGTGCCTGCAGAGGGAGAATCCATCACATGGGATTCTGGACACATGATCACAACATGACAGCATACTCCTGTGGGCGCTCTGGCAGTTTATCAGGGTTAACAACTTGACTGGATATGAAATCAACTGAGAGATATTCCTCTGGGTCTTTGCTGGTACTTCTAGAAAAGATTAACCAAGGAAAGCCCTTCCTCTAGAGTGGGCAGCATCATCTTGGGGGTGATCCAGATGTAAGGGATTTCAGGAAGAAAACTGATGCCTACTCCTCTGCCTTGGTTCTGGTGACTGTAGTCTTCTGTGTCTGCCACAGACATCCTTTTCTGTCTTCAGGACCAGTTTCCTTGGTCTAGATCATGGTTCTCCAGGAATCCTCTTGGCCTTTAGTACTAGCTTCTGCCTCTTTAGATAGCTTCTGTGTGTCTGCAGTGCACACAGACATTGTTGGACAACTAGATCCTATTATGGAAACCAAGCTAGTAAAACCTCCTCTATAACACATATCCCCTAGGTCAGCTCCATTCCCCTAGAGAATCCTGACCAGTGCAGTTATTTTTCTTGTTACAGTGACTTGACAAAAAGTGGGTGAATTGAGAAGGGCTTTATATTTTGGTCATAGTTTAGGGCTCAGTCTATCTAAGCAGGACAGTCATGGTGGCAGAAAAAGCTTGTAGAAATGAGACAGATGTGAGCTTTTTGCTAGTATCATTGAGGCCAGAAGCTGGGAACTAAGACTGCTTTAACTCAGCTGGCTCTCTCTTCTTCCCTCTTTCATTCAGTCAAGATCTCTAGTCAAAGGTACTCTGCCATCCATGTTCAGGATGGGTCCTCTTTATTTTTCCTTTTTTTCAGATCATCCTACTTTGAAATATATTCAAATGATCAGAACTGTGTTACCTAAGAGGTTTCTATTAACCCAAGTTGACAATGAAATTAACACCAACTGTCAGTGTGTCATTACTAAAATTGTGTGTATTATTCAAGATATGGGAAAGAAATACTGTTCAAGGGGCTGGAGTGATGGCACCACAGTTAAGAGCTGATACTGCTCTTGCAGAGAAATCAAGTTGGGAAGCTTGTAACTACCTGTAACATCAGATGCTATATTCTGGCCTCCACATGCATTTATACTCATACCAACACATATATACACTGTTAAAAATAAAACGTCTTCACTCCTCCCTCTCTGCAACTGGGTTCCAGGAGTTCAGTTCAGTGTTTAGCTGTGGGTGTCTGCCTCTGCTTCCATCAGCCACTGGATGAAGGCTCTAGGATGGCATATACGGTAGTCATCAATCTCATTATTGAGAAAGGGTATTTAAGGCAGCCTCTCCACTATTGCTTAGATTCCCAGTTGGTGTCATCCTTGTAGATCTCTGGAAATCTCCCTAGTGCCAATTTCTCTTTAAACCTACAATGGCTCCCTCCATTATGGTATCTCCCATCTTGTCAAGACTTGGCTGGTGAAACCCACAGAAACAGCTGACCTGAACAAGGGAGAGCTCAGGGACTCCAGACTGATGGCTGAGAGGCCAGCATGAGACTGATCTAGACGCCCTAAGCGTGGGTGTCAGTGAGGAGACCTCAGCAATCTATGGGGCCTTGGGTGGTAGACCAATATTTATCCCTGCACACAAATGGAGTTTGGGAACCCATTCAACATGGAGGGATGCTCCCTCAGTCTAGACACATAGGGGAGGGCCTAGGCCCTGCCTAGGATGATATGGCAGACTTTGGAGTTTCCCAGTGGAGGGCCTCACCCTCCCTGAAGAGCAGAGGGGGATGGTGTAGGTATTTAGGAGGGTTGGTGGGAGGGTGGGGGAGGAGGGAAGGGAGAGGGAGCTGGGATTGACAATTAAAGCATGCTTGTTACTAATTTAAATAATAATAATAATATTAATAATAAACTTTTCATTAAAAAATAAAATGTCTTCAGAAATAAATGTTGTTGATGATTTGGAGAGTACTGAAATGTCTATATTTTATTTGTTATATGAATTAAAATTTGTGAAGCTTCAAATATTTCTTTTAACATTGGATGGCAATATGTAATGTTTTCAATACTTCATGTTGCCGCTTGAATGAAAGAAAACTGACAAATTAACGACAGCATCAATTCAATTAAAATGAGTGTAGAAGTGGGTGAAAATTCTGCTTCCCATTGGAACAAATGCAGGCTGCCGATTAGGGCACACTGGTGGCTTTGTCAGCTTGCTAACTTTATTTTTCCTTCCTAAATACCCCTGCATTTTTTTAAGAGTTGAAATCGAAAGAAAGTCCAGACACTTCTATACTAAAACTAAAGTTATAATGCTCTTAGGTCAAGTTGAGTGTTTTTCTAAAACTACTCATAGACTAGAACTATACAAAGGAAAACGACAACAAAACACGGGTAAGTAGCACAGTTGTCAGAGAAAAAATTCTGTCAGTCAATAACAGCTGCCATGAAATGATAGTGATTCCGTTATGCATGGGATAGACATTTCTGTATCATCAACCTAGGACTTGAAATTAAAGAGTAGAATGGATGCCCCAAACTCATTTAATTTATTCATTCAGTGAGGTTTAGTTAAAGCCTCATGCATGACTTGCAAAAAGCATGTATGTGGTGGCTATTGTGTGCGTGTGTTTTAATTTGTGGTTTCATTTAACAGTTTTGCTAAATCCCTAGAATAGTGCGTTGGCAGAAAGGTCATTTGATGTCGAAAGAGGAGGACTCAATGAGTAAGAGAAAATTCTAGATAAAGCAAGATTGGATGCTTGCATGAAGCTCTGTCACATAGGAAAAAGGAATTATAGTTGTCCATTTTCTCTGGACTGAGGTCACAGTGGGAATTGTGGGTATGATACTGGGAAGTTTACTGACGGCACACTGTGAGAGTTAGTGTCACAGCGTCACTCATCTACTCTCAAGAAGCTCCATATTTGTGGAAACCTGAACAACTCACCATTAACTTATCATTTACACTGTTGTTGTGATAGCCAGGGGTGCTTGAGGACCACTCCTATAGAAAGATGTTTCTGGGCAGACATGAGCCAACGTCTACTCACTGTAGGTAGGGAACCAACAGCAAACAAGTTCTGATGCCAGAAAAATCTAACTCGGTGAACCAATGAGCTTTATTTTTATTTATTTTTTTGGCAGGGGGTTACTTGCATGATCATGGGTAAGCAGTTACTTATAGAACCATGTGAAACTCCGATGCAACACCCACATCGGCATGGGCAATAACTCAGGAAACTGGGAACGTTAGAGTGCTCTGTGTGACTGGTAGCCAGTTTGACACGAAGGAGAGGTTCACCTCTTCAATATTTCTTCCATCACCTTGAGAAGGGAGATGCCGTATGCACATGTAAGTTTCATGGACGTTGGAGAGGATGCTGTAGCCATTCCTGCTAAGGGGCTGGCTACAGGTTTGCCTGACCACGCCTGTGAGGGCGTGGTCAGGGTGACGTAGGGAAGGTTTAAGAGTGAGGGACTCTCAAGCTCACATGGTGGCCCTGCTTTTGCTTTCATCTTCGGCTTGCTGTACTTACTGCTGACCTGATGGCTGGTCCACTCTGTAAGTAAGGCTTTTCCCTATTAAATTCCCTTGTGTTTTTACCTGGCTCCGCATTGGTAATTTCCCACATTAAGACTTCCTGAGTCTTTTGAATGAACTTCCCGCCAAAGCAGAATGTTTCAACATTGCATACAACAAAAGTTACATTATAGACACTGTCAGTTTGAAGTCTACAGGGCACTGAAAATCTAGTTGTAGCTTAAGTGAAATTTCTCAAATAAACCTCAAAGCAAATTATATCATACCTCACATACACAAGCAGCCTGAAATCTACTTTCTTTGCTAGACTTCCAAGTATCCCATAATTCCTCAGTCTGTGAATCTTTTCTCTGAATTTCAGCAAACATTTTTTCTCTCTTCTGAAAACATAACTAACTCTAATCTGTTTACATCATCTCTCTCCTTTGTGTAACTTTTAGATCAACTTAATTTCTCTCTGACTAGGTAGTCTCTTTACCCATTATCACAAGGGAGTCAGTGTCCATGGCAAGCCGCCCTAAGGAGAATATGGGAACACATTCACAAAGCTCTTCACAGCCCAGCATGATAAAAGTACCAAATTTTGGGAATATAAAGAAATCCTGTAGTTTTGCTTCATTTTTTTCCCTATAGCTTTGTTTCCTCTTTTGTTCTTTTCTTAAGAAAAAAGAAAAACCCTGCCCCTTCCCTCTGTTTTCTCTTGTGTCAGTTGTGACAGCATTGAAACAGTTAACACTATTGGCCATCCCCTAGAAGTTTCTTTATTTTTACATGGGAAAGAGTTAACACTATTGGCCATCCCCTAGTAGTTTCTTTATTTTTACATGGCCTGAAGTACGCTGTGTGTTATCTGGTGTGTGTTAAGCACTTGGAGTTATCTCATCTTAGAAAGCCAACAAACCTTGGACTAAACTTAACTTTTCCTGTTAAGTATGGTGAATGCACATATTATTGGCATTAAGTTCAACTAGTAGAGGCAAACACACACACACACACACACACACACACACGCATACATACACATACACACACAGACACACACAAACATACACACACACCTTTCTCCTTCTGTTTCTTTTTTCCTTTTCTTCTCTTTTTTCCTCTTTCTTATGATTCATTCCTATAAAGCTGAACCAAGGGGCTGGAGAGTTGGCACCTGTTGCTCTTCTAGAGGACCCAGGTTCAGTCACCTACACGGTCGCTTAGAATGGTCGTACTTCCACAGACACCAAAAACTCATTCACATAAAATAATAAAACAAATCTAAAAAGTTCACAAATGTTCCAAGGCATAAAACAGATCTATATAAAGCAGAAGGAAGAAAGTGACATGGTAAAATGAACAAATTCCACTTGGATTTCTAGGATCTATAAAGAGTCATACAGGTCCTTGTGAGGACAAGGAGGGGTCTCTTTAGAGACTCAGTATCTTTAAGCTTCCCAAACTTCTACTCTTCTGCTGATGCCTACTTAGTAGTATAATGGAGACATATCTGCTTCTCAGTAAAGTTTTAGAGAGACTGGTAGCGAGTTTTATTTGTTGCAACTATTAAAATTTGGTAATGAAAACTATTTCTTCAAATTGGAGATAATAACTAAGGTAGAAAATATAAAGCAGTGTTGTAATGTCAAACAAACAAAAACTAGACAGCAAACAGCTTTTTTTAACCTTCATTGATTCTTTGTAAATTTCATATTGTGCATTCTGATCCCACTTATCTCCCTGTCCCTTCGAATCTGCTCTCAGCTGTTGCAGTGTCTCCCCCAAAACAAAACCAAATTTAAAAGGAAAAGCAAAAGCCAAACAAAACAAAGAAACAAAACAAAAAGGAAGAATCTTGTCATGGAAGCTGTATTGTGACACAGTTTGTTTGCCCTTTGGTCTGTTCATCTTTACTTGCAAAATGTTCATTATCAAGAGTCCTTTGTCTGGTCAGGAGGCCACTGGTTTCTGCCATATCACTGATAATGGGCTTTCACTGGGGGTCCTCTT
This sequence comes from Cricetulus griseus, assembly GCF_003668045.3. NCBI lineage: Eukaryota > Metazoa > Chordata > Mammalia > Rodentia > Cricetidae > Cricetulus > Cricetulus griseus. Next base: position 9,651,696 of record NC_048601.1, read on the forward strand.
GGATACCCTGTTATCATCCTGTGTCATGGAGATCCTGTTGTTTTCTATCTATAGGTGCAGTTTGTCCACTTCATATGCTCCAAAGGGTTCATAGATTCAGTGGATTTTGGAGCAGGCCAAATCATAGCCCTGTTTCTGGCCCTGGGTGGTAGCTGGGTTGGTCAGATTGCTAGTTTTCCTTCATCCTTAGCTTTCTATCACTGCCAGTAAGCACTTGAAAGCTCTAGAACAAAAAGATGCAAACACACCCAAGAGTAGACAACAGGAAATAATAAAACTGAGGGATGAAATTAGTAAAATAGAAACTAAGAGAACAAGACAAAGAATCAACGAAAAAAATAGTTGGTGTTTTTGAGAAAAATCAATAAGATAAACAAACCCTTATCCAAAGTAACTGAAAGGCAGAGCTAGAATATCTAAATTAACAAAATCAGAATTGAAAAGGGGGACAGAACAACAGACACCCAGGAAATACAGAGAATCATAAGGTCATACTTCAAAAATTTGTACTCCACAAAATTTAAAAGAAATAGACAGATTTCTTGATAGGTACCACACACAAAATTAAATCAAGATAAATAATATGATTCATATAGAACTATGTTGAGGGAGATTTTCTCCAATTTCATTCCCACTGGACAGGTTTTCTCTCTACCCCCAGGGCCCACAGCTACTTAATGAAATGACCACTCTGAGACTTAGTATAAGTTACAATTATTTAGCCAATGGCTTAGGATTCTTTCTGGCTAGCTTTCTCTTAATTATTAGCCCATTTGTATTAATATGTGTATCTCCAGGTGGCCATGGCTTACTGGTGATGACTGGGTCTCTTGACTCCAAGGCTGGTGCATGGTGTCTCTCCTTTGTCTTTCTTTTCCTGCCTCTTTGTTCACAGTTCCAACCTAGCTAAATTCTGCCTTTCCATTGGCCAAAATGTCTTTATTCATTAACCAATAAGAGAAACATTTATTTACAGCATATAGAAGGACATCCCATGATTTAGATAGTATAGTTACAGTTTTCATTGTTTACCAGACTCAGAAAAGAAACTCACTGAAGATGTGTAAAGTGTAAAAGGTTGAGAAACAATAAAAGATAATTTGATAATGCAAATTAGAATAAAAAGGAAATTAGTTAGAATAATTTGAACTCACTCACCAAGATAGGATAGTTAATGGAGTATTTTTTCTGAATTTGTCAAATGCTGATGGACTAGACATTGTTGGCAGTTATTGCCTGTGTATATTGTACATAGTTATTGTACTTATTGTACATAGATTTTCTTATATTAGTTATAACTTTTTATTTTTAGATAAAAAGGGATATGGGATGATATCTTGTTTGTACAAATAAGCTTGTCTGAAGATCTGAGGTTGGAGCTTGCCGCTAGCTAACCATAGAAGCCAGGCAATGGTGGTACACGCCTTTAATCCCAGCACTAGGGAGGTGGAGACAGGAAGTGAGATGGCTGGGCGGAAAAGGAATATAGGCGAGAGGAAACAGAAACTCACTCTCTTCTTAGCTAGGAAGTTGGTGAGGGAAGGTGTAGCATGGCTGTGTCTTGTTCCTTCCTCTCTATGACCTTTCAGATTTTACCCCTATATCTGATCCTGGCTTTTGTTATTAAGACCTATCAGAACTCGAGTTACAGACCTATAACCCACAAGGAAATAGAAGCAGTCATTAAAAGTCTCCTAACCAAAAAAAAAAAAAAAAAAAAAAAAAAGTAAATAAAATAAAGCCCTGGGCTATATGGTTTTGGTGAAGACTTAAAGTCTGGAAGAATGCTACCAGACTTTAAAAGAAGAGTTAATATAGATACTCCTCAAAATTTTCCCCACAATAAAAACAGAAGGAACATTGCCAAATTCTTTTTATGAGACCCTGGTCACCCTGGTACCCAACTCACACACAAACTCAACAAAGAAAGAGAATCATAGACCTATCTCCCTCATGAACATTAGGGAAAAAATATTCAACAATCTACTGGTAAACTGAACCCAAGAACACATCAAATGATCACCCACCATGTTCAAGTGGCTTCATTCCAGAGATCCAAGTATGTTCAGCATATGAAACTCTATCAATGTAATCCACCATATTGACAAACTGAAAGAAAGAAAAAGCACACACCATCATCTCATTAGATGCTGAAAAGGCCTTTGACAAAATTCAACACACTCCTCCATGGTAAACTTTTCTGATTCCCCACGGCTTGTCTTTAATGGATTGTATTTTTCTGATGGTGCTAGTAAAACCTTAACACTAGGGGGCAATGTTTTGTCAGTGAACTTTTTGGCTGAAGTCATTCAAAAGGAATGAGTAATGGAATAACAAATTCTACCATTAACTCCATACTAAGCCAGGATGAAGACATCCAAGCTAGTGGAACAGGGTCCTAATTTTTTCACCAGTCTTGTGTGTGGACAAGAAGATGTTTAGTTCTTCTGGTCCAATTCTCCAAGAAGCTGCTCTATCCCTATCCAAAATACTTCAAATCCCTATTCAAAAATATAAAATACAGAGGGAAAAGTGAGCTGCATCTGGAGCTCCCAGCTCCCCTGATTGTAAGTTCTGAGCATGGATAGAATTCTCCCACAGGCAAGAGATGCTTATGCCCTGCTCAAGGTACCAGGGGAGCACTCAACTCGCTTTTTAATAAAACTCCATAATGGGCAAAATTCAGTTGTTAAATAATTTCTTTTTTATGGAAAAAGCTTTACAATTAACAAGCCGGGTACCGATTCAAATCAGTATCAATTTCTGTGTGGTTATTACAGCTTCCATAAAAGTCTGCACTCTATTAACACAGATTAGGCTGCACTTTAAGGGACAGCATCATTAGGTCTGGCCTCACAGAAGCGAGAAGCTGGGCTGCACAACCTCCATGCTGCTAATGAATAGCAAAGCTCTCAGATAAAGGGCACAAGCAAACAGTGCTGTGCGTGAGTCTGAGCTAGAGATTTTCCTGGCTTAGGAGAAACAGTTGGTACTTGATATCCACTTTTTTTTTTTTTTTTAACAGTTGCTTATTTTTCATCTCGATTTCCACTTGGAAAATGATTAGCACCTAGGATCACAGTTGACTTCCCAACAGGAGACATAGTCGCTTAACTGTGTTTAAAAGTCACTGCTCTGAAGAAGACCGTGGATATGTGTAGACTTACAAGTGTGCTATGTATACCCTCATATGTACCACCATGAAAATCCTCATGTGTGTTCTCTTTGTTTTCATGTATCTTCTGTGTATACCTTCCCAGGTGCTATGCATATTTTCATATTGTGTTATTTATATTTTCATGTGATTCCCATATATGTCTTCATGTATGTTATGCACATTTTCATGAGTTATGAATGTTTTTATATAAGAACTTTATTTTTCTGTTTGTTACACGTTTTCAGTTTTCATATGTATCCAGTATACTTTTCACTTGAATGTCCTGCATGTCTTCAGACGTGTTATGTACATTTTTACATGCATTATACACATTTCAATAGGTGTTTTGCATATTTTTATATGTATTTTGCATATTTCACATGGTCATTGTACTCGTTTTCATATCACATATGTCTTCATATGTAATATGTATATTTTCCCATGTTTTATACACATTTTCATATATGTGCTAGGCGTATTCCGTATGTGCCATGTGTATTTTCATATGATTGTCAAGCATATCTTTATATGTGCAATGTATATTTTCATTTACTTGTCATGCATATATTTATACATCATCATACATATCTTCACATGTGTTATGCATATCTTCATACTTGTTATGTATATTTTTATATTTATACTGGTTGTATTATTTTCATATACACATACACACACATATATGAAATGAAGTTAATCCCAGGAGGAAGTACAAAATTATAATAATAAAGTTTGTGAAACATTGTGACTATGGTTAAATTTAGACAAATATTGACTATATAAAATACTGTTTTAACTAGGAAAGAATATGATTTCCTTGTGTATGGTTAATTTATATATCTGTTCGTAGCTTTTAAGTTAGTGACTTTTACTTTTGATTGGGGAAACAGCAGTTAGCAGCCAGTCAGCATTTCTCTCTACCATAAAATATAAATAAAATACATAAAATATAGATGAAATACAGATGAAAAAATCTGTTGACGGAAGTGAAGATCTGCTGAGGTAAAAATCACCAGGGAAAATTCTGGAGGGAGAAAAAGTCTTAGATCAAAGATGGCTTCTGCCCCTCTTAGGAGCTGAGGGCATTCCTGAACCTGAGTGTAGAAGCTAGACGGAAATCCACTGGGAAGCTCAGGAGAGAGCTAATGAGAAGCCCGGAGATAACTCAAGATTTTTAGCTTTAGAGACTTAAGCACACAGTTTCTCTCAATTTAGCATAATTTCTGTATTAAAATCATCAACCATACTCTCTGAGAAATGAAATGAAGGACTTAGTTTCCTCAGATACAGAAAATAGCATAAACATGTCATATGAAATGAGTCTTCAATTCAGTATGAATTTTAAAAACAAGGCAAGGACCCAGTGAAAGGACAAAATCCAAAAGGGGAATGGAAAATATAAAACTGTTTTTCCACAATGTCTTATTGGTATTAGGTGACAATAGAATTTAAGTAACCATGGAGAGTACCTGTGAAAGGACGTTTCACTGGGTAATTGTGTTTTCCCAAGATTCAAATGGAAATTTCAGAACTTATGCTAATGTTTTCTACAGCATAACAATTTGTGAACTAAACTTACACCAAAGTAAATTGTTTCAAGCCAAACATGGGGAAATATTTGTAAAGGATGAAAAAGTACAAACTGTTTGAGAAGATTTTAAACAAGGAATAGACTTTGTTGTTTATGATGAAAGGAGTTGAAGACATGGAAAGCATGGAGGGTTGTCGGTGTTCAAATAGAACTGGGATGAGACAATTCTGCGAGAATTTCTTTTTCAAGATTTGTGGCAATTTGAAAAAAAGATAGCTAGGAAATATTTAAAAACTTAGGAAAACATCTAGTGATATATATATATATATATATATATATATATATATATATATATATATGTAGTAGTTTATTTTCTCTTTTATTTCCATAAAGATTTACTAGCTTAATATACAACTTTCCATCAAGAGCAATATAAACATACATTAAGATACAGTATTAAATTATAGCTATATAAAATTATAGCCAGTGTTTAATTTTGCATCCGTTCTCTATTGCTGTCTCAGTGTCAGAAGTATTTCCTTCAGATTTCATGTCATCACAATTTTCATGTGAGGAATTACACCAGTAACTTGCCTGATGCACTAAAAAGTGATTTCTGGTGGTTCTTTGTATCACACACACACAATGTATATTTGAGCTTGAATGCACATGAATATTATTATATATGTGTATGTACATACAAATGAGCATATGCCTATATTTCCGTACATGAATATATATATATATATATATATATATATATATATATATATATATGTATATATATGTCCTTTTTCGTCTAGTTTAGAAAATTTGTAAGCAATTACTAACATTGATGTTCCTAACATTCAAATGTAGCTCAGACTGGCTTTGAACTCATGATCCTCTTGCCTCAGAACCCAATAGCTGAGACTAAAGGCATGAGCTTCTGCTATTCCTGGCTTCCTTTTTGTCCATATAGTCTCTAGCTATATCTTCTTAAAAAACACCTTTCATCTTGAGAAGGCCATGGATACACACACTGAGTGTGGCGACACTGACCCCTCATGCTCATCCCTCAGATTCCCTTACATCCCCTTACCAACTTCATAACCTTTTCAAAACCTTACCTCTCAGTTTTCCTGTCAGGAGCTCCCCAGTATAGCTCAGAGCCTGGAGAGCAAGTTCTTAGTTTATGTCAGAATTTTGGCTGGTTCCACCTTGTATGGATATGGCACAGTAGCCACAGCTGTGTGAGTCCATGGTGTGCAGCGATGTCATGTCCAGAAGACATCATTTCACAGTTCTCCTCACCATCCTCAGCATACATGGTTTCTGCCTCCTCTTCATATTCCCTGAGCTTGGTGTGGGGACAACATAGGTAGTGATTCCCAATTTAGGGTTGAGACCTCAGTCACTCCCTCTCGGCACTTTGAACAGAGAAATGCCATTCTTTTATCAGATCTTCATATTTCATGTATTCTTCCATCTGAATGTGTAGTTACTGACTACAGGACCACCAATAATTTTGACATTTTCTAAGTACTATTTTTAGATTTTGTTGTTCTCAACTGATGATTTTCTATTTTATTTTCACAGATTCTAGTCATTTATTGTTTCTACTGCTTATTTTAGATTTATTTTTCTTTCTCTTCTAAATTTCAGAGCTGAAAACATAGATTTTTTTTTACCTTACCTCTTTTTTTCTTTTCAATTATATGCATTGGATATGTGTTCAATTTAATGTTACAGATGCTATTTGATGGTATAAATTTCCCTTTAAAGACTGCTTCCCAACTCACGGTTGGCATAGTGATGATCTCTGCCACACTTCAAACAGGATTTCTCTCTTTGGACTGGTAATCAGTGCTCTTTCTTTATAGTGATGGAATCTACAGCTTTTCATTTAGTTCTTATTTCTCCTTCATTTATGGACAGCATCACTGTGGACTATCTTGGTCTTGGCTGGGTTCAGTCTTAGATGTGATTTGGCAAACATAGACCCCAGGGTTGTTTTAAAGGACTCAGGCAAGTTAGCTTCTGAAGCTCAGAGCAGTTTGGTACCTAATATTAGCATCAAGCTATCCTTCTCATCCATTCCATTACACTGACTCAGTTTTACTTGTTCATGCAGTCAGATTGCCTGAGAAGAAGCTAGGCAAGACTCCAGGATTAAGGCCAGGCCCTGTGGATCTTTTTAGACTTTTCCTGTAGACCCAAGCTCTAGGCTTACACATACATGAGGTCTAGCCTGTCCATAGAATTCAAAAGGAATCTTTTCCATGCTTTTCACATGATGACCCATGCTGAAGTTCTGGATGTACATCTGTACATGGCAAGTAAACAGACAGAAGCAAACGAGCACAAAGATGTTGAATAGTTAGGGAAACATGATACCATGGAAAGAAAACGAAAATATCACAAACTGATCTACCCTAATAGATATTCATATATTGTAGTATAAAGAAAATGAAATACAAGTACACAACTAATTGAAAGTAGGAAACCCTACATTAAAAAAGAAAGAACTCAGAAGAAGATGGAAATTCTGGAGCTGAAGAATACAAAGACCCAGTGATATTCATCAACACTTTTCAGTCAGAAGAAAGCATCCTGAGCTCAAAGACAATCCTCTTAAGCTACCAAGTTAAAGACAGCCAATCAACACCATCAATCCCAGAGGGGAGAGTTTCAGCTCAATGATAGCTACTCCAGCATCCCATTTCTGGAGATCGAGGCTGAGCATCAAATATGAAAAATCCTGATGGAAGACACATGAGAATCAAGGCATAGCCAAACCTTCTACTTCCTGATGTTTTATATACTGAAAAGTCACCTCTAAGGTCTTCAAAGATGGCTCAGCAGTCAAGAGCACTTTCTGCTGTTACAGATGATCTGGGTTTTATTCCCAGCACTCTCATGGAAGTTTATGTCCATTCATAATTCCTGTTCCAAGGGATCTGTCATCCTCTTCTGGCCTTCATGGGTATCAGGCACACACGTGGCACACTTACATATTCAGTCATACAAAAGACTCCTGCACATAAGTGTTTTCTCAAAGGTCACTTGTAGAGTATATTTTCATTAGAATGAATAAAAATAAAGTGTTCTATATCTGAGAACTGATCAAAGGAGTCAGTGACGGTGGATATAGAACCCCCCAATCTACACATATTATTTTCCATTGATGGGGTCTGACCTCAGCTAGAGGGGCAGAAGCTCCCTTTTCACATTCTGTTCCAGGTTTCTAGCCTCTGTGTCAGCAATTTTATGTCTCGTTCACAAAATGAAACTTACTCTAATTACTCAGAGAGCAGAATTTAAGGGCAAGGATATCAGTCATTGTTATTGTCTAGCATGTAGAAAGCCCCTGGTCTACATTCAGTGCACATAACTAGAAAAAAAGTATTTTTTAAAGATTTATATTTAATGGTGGAGAATGTTAGTAAGATGTTCTATTTTAATCCAAACAAAACAAAATGCCATAGTTTATTTTTTACATCTGTATGCCATTAAGTCATCCATACATTTCAAGCATCTTTTCTACTTTTATTCTTTATATTTGTATTACATATGTTTATTTATTTTGGACTTCAACTCAGGTACTTAGTCTTGACAGCAAGCACTTTGAACCATCTCACCAGCCCTCAGCTTTGCTAGTTTTAAAATCAAAGAGTTAATAAAGATTTCACATAAAAAGTCATAAAATTAATAAACGAAGACTGTGTTGTCTATGTGTTAGATCACCTGTATGTTTAGGGAAACTGTCTTTAATTTTCAGGGCAGTTAGCAGGGCATTGGTGGAACACGCCTTTAATCCCAGCACTCAGGAGGCAGAGGTAGGGTGTGAGGCCAGGCCAGCGCCTAGGCTAGGCTCCAAAGCTCTCCCAAAAAAAAAAAAAAAAAAAAAGAAAAGAAAGAAAGGAAAAAAGAAAGAAAGAAAGAAAGAAAGAAAGAAAGAAAGTTTTCAGGGCAGTTGGCTGAACAGACCAGGTAATGTGGAATGATGGACATTTGTGAATGATTTTTTTCTCTTGGTTTATATATGTAATTAACTACAACAAAGAGGTAAAAAAAAGCATAGCCTACACTCCACTGTAGTCTCTATAAGCCTAGGTAGCCCCATCTACCTAGAGGTGCCCAAGAGGAGTGCTGCATCTCCTGGAGGCTCAGTCCAGAGATGCTATTCAATTGACCGTGGGTTTCCCCTTAATGGGCTCTAGCGCTGTGCTAATAATATTAGAATTTAGAACCCTATCTGGGATCACATTCAGTTCTAGTTAAACAACCTTCCGTAACATAAGGAGGCTCAATCACGTGTGTGGAGGGAATGCTCATTTGACTTTTACAGCTGCTAGTTGTAGGAGATATTTGTGCATCACTGTGTGACTTGGCAGTCTGTGGGATCAGCTTTTGGGTTTCTTCCTTGGCAAAGCTAAGTGATGTGCAGATAGGTATTTGATTGGTAGTGGGCAAGCTATGGTTGACTATGGTACTACTATCAATTTTTTCTTTTTGGGACTGTATTTCCAGGCTATATTTCCAGTCTTCTTTACCCACACAATTGTGACCATGGCTTTTGTGTTTGAACTGGGTTATAGTGGACAATTGAATATTTGTTCATTCTATGAAGGGCTGCACAGTTTCTGATTCTGCATTCTCTCTTTTCTGAGTGGTACCCGGGATCCTTGGAAGTTTTGAACATAGAAAGTAAACGACATACATAAGCATGTTAAATAGATCACAGCACCAAAGTATTGTCCAAGAAATGAAAGGAGCTCTTAGTTTTTAAATCACTTGTATATTTGTCATCCAACTCAATGTAACACATGAACAGTAACTCTCCACTCACGGTGTCAAAATCAGAAGCCTTGTTTTTCTAATGCAGCACCATAGCTTAGGGTTAAGATCCAGTGTCAAGTGTGATCAGATCTGAAAAAAATTATGTTTTTTGATGAATAACAAAAAATGCTAAAATCCCACATATTCTCTGGTCCCATTAAAATGTGAAAAATGATTCGATTTTTTAAATGGTGGCTGTTGACTCTAAGAATGTGGATAACAAGGTATTTTCCATCCACAGTCTTTGGCTTAGCAGGGCTATAGCACGTTTCAATATTTCTAATTAAACTGACAGGGCAGGTCATGATAACATCTGGGTTTTTTGTAATAAAACCTATCGATGTTGCTGACCTGAGCATCCCTTATCTGCAGCAGACGACAAACTGAGATAAGCCCAGTTAAAAAAGAGGAGTGGGGGGAAATGTCACCACCAGGGTGCTCGCTCTGGGTTGCCAATGTTAACTGTTTGCTAGAAATGTTTTCTAAGAAACCATTTTTTATATATATAAATATTAGCGGGATCAATACTGTTCTTACAGAATGTTCAAAATAATTTAATGCAGGCATAAATTGGGGTAAAAGATGTCTTCTATCTCTTAAACATGATTATTGGTTAAAAAAATTTAGTCTCCTTTATTGAACCCAAATTTCTGTCACCATAAAGGAAATTTATAACCCATTTCCACCCTGAGGACATTTGAATTTTATTTTTTTGAATTTGCTACCCAGGTAAAGGAAAAATATTTTAAAAAGTAGAGGAGGGTTGGTGGTTCTCAAATATCCTACTTAGCTTTCAAACTGTGTAACGCAGTTTAGAGTCACAAGAGAAAGGTGTTTCAATTGAGTGATTGTCTAGATGAGGCTGGCCTGTGAGCACACTTGTAAGGAATTGTCTTGATTGTAATTGATGCCGGAAAGTCCAGTCCTCTGTGGGCAGTACCAGTGTTTGGTATGCTGTTCTGGCCTGTGTAAAAAAAGCTATATTATGAGCCTGAAGGGGTGGTTTGGGGAATAAGAGCACTTGCTGCTTTTGTAGAAAACCCAAGTTCTGCTCCCAGCACCTGAATGACAGCCTAGAAACATTGTTAACTCTAGCTCCAGGGTGTCTGGTGCCCTCATTTGGCTTTTGCAAGCACTGCATTCATATGGTATACAAACAAGCAGGCAAATACCCATTAAAAAATAATCAAATCTTAAAAAAACCACCCTTGCTTCGAGCCGGTGATTGAGTCAACAAGCAGCTATCCTCTATGTAGTTTGCTTTAATTTGCTTGAGATTCTGTCCCGACATCCTTCAGTGATGACCTGTGACCTACAAATTGACATAAACCCATTACTCCCCCCAGATGGTTTTGGTCAAAGTGTTTTCTCACAGCAACAGAAGGAAAGTGGAACACAAACCACACTTTCAATGAGAACAAGGGGTCCACCTTGTGGCCAGTCCTTGGTAATCTAATGTGAAAATGATACCCCCTAAGAAACAAATCTGGCTGTAAATCAAATAAAATTACAGGAGAGATTTTAGAGACACAGAAACAAATGTTTCACAGATATAAAAATCCTAGCTGCAAGCAGAGGACCACATCTGTAACCACCAATGTCTGCAGTTTGTGAGACAGCAACAGAATCAACAGATGTGTCCGCACAAAGCAAACTCATTGGGAGCTGATCCTCACAATCAGCTCGGATGCAAATTAAGCGTGAACAGCATAACACTGCCTAACTTGTAGTTGTGACAATCACAGCCCCAAATTAGATCTAGGATGGGCCAGTGGTGCGTGTTCTTTCTTCTGTGTAATTATGATGCTGATTTTTCTCATTTCTGTGTTCAATTTTGGCTGAAGGGAATTTTCTGTACAACACTTGGGTTCTTTTTTATTACTTGTATTTTTGTTTCCCACGGCATTTGTCACAATATTGTCTTATCTTTTGCCCTTTTGGGTGGATTGCTGCAAGGAGAACCAGTGTTTGATATAGGGGTATTTTGTAAGTAATGATGGATGTGGGAGGTGAGCCACTGGGCTTGGGGCCAGGAACCAAATCCAGAAGGAATGGATCTGGGGCAGAGGGGAGGTAATAAGGGGAACTGGGAGGAGGGGAGGGAGGGGAAACTGTAGTCAGGATGTATTGTACAGAGAAGAATAAACAAATGTTCTCTATTTTGTACAAGGATAAGCCACCTTGTAGTTATTCAGGAAAGTATGTGACTTTTTCAGACACATTAAGAAAATAGTAAAGCTTAAATTCTAATTCTGGATTACATTTGGTTCTTTAGTAAGAATTGTTGGTAGAAAAAGAAAGAGGATGTATTTGAAATGTTATATTGGCATGTAAGTGATCCCTCTGGGAGCTAACATAAAGCTATCCATTATAATAATTCATTCAATTGTATATCTTTTAGTAAGAGTACAAGTTATATTAATTTTTATTGTTAAAATTATAAGAGAGACACTGATTCCAATTTATTTCCTTTGGAGTCCAAAACAGCCCAACATTCAGATTACCTACCTAGAAGTTCAAAAAAAGACTAAATCCATATAGATGAATCATTTTATGTATTAACAGCCAATATCCTTTTAAAGAAAATTAATATGGTACTCATATTACAAGTGATACAAGCCCAGAGTGAATGCGTATTATTTATTGACAAGAAATGGCCAACTCTTCTCTGGGCCAGACTTGGAACTGGCAGGGCCTTCCTCTGGTTCATGTGCATTTGTTGGCACTGTGTAAAAACAGTGTTTGCTGCTTCTTTGTCCAGCATGACTGGAATCAGACACTGCTTGCCTAAGAGACTTCTTATGATGCTAGCTAGCCTGGCTGGACATAACAAATATGTTGAAGCTTTATGTTGTTGTGTAGCTGGTGTTGCTCCATCAGAGTGAGCACAGTCCAGCCATCCTAGCCTTTCTGTACATGTGTCTGTGTATGTCACTTCATTCCCTTGTCACTCCAGTCAAGTTCCCAGGACAAAGCTGTGGTGTACTCTGGACATGGTGTATTCTAATTCAGGCTCATGTAGATAGAAAGTGAAAAAAATTAAAGCTTTTAAACTGAGTCTATTAAGTTGTCCTTCCTTCCTTCTTTCCTTCCACCCTTCCTTTCTTCCTTCCGTTCTCCATTCCTTCCTTCCTTTCTTCCTTCCTTCTTTCCCCTTCCCTTTCTTCTCCTGTCCTCCCTTCTATTTGGTTAGGAGACAGCTTTGCTATAAAACCCATTCTGTATGTAAATGGTCATCATCTCCAGATCATGGATTGTCATGGATTGGAAAGTTTCAACAGATGGTTTGTGGCATTTGAAGTTCAATAAAAATGCCAATATCTATGTTAAAAATTGTGATTGGTGATACCCTCTTGAAAATGATCTCTATCTAGACTTTCAAATGTCCCCATGTCCCATGAAGAGCAGTAACTAAAGGAGATATCATGGACCATGCACAAAAACATGTTTGTAAACATTCTTTCCTTGTATTTGTGAACATTTATATGTTTATGTAATCTTGCACTTAATTATTTCTATCTTTCTTGGGAGCATATACACGCATACATGCAAACCACTTGTGAGGCATAGTTACAGACATGTGGGAAGCTAAGTGTTGGTGGGTAACTCTGGTCCTCATGATTAAGCCACAAGCATTCTTAACAGCTGCAATCTCTTCCAAGTCAGATACTTAACTTGTAACTTAAATTTTGGTGAATCATTATCAATGCTTCATTTGCTTTTGTTAACAATGTAGTTTCAATTATCTTTTTCCTATTCTGTACCCATTTTAATATAAAAGGTGTAAGATATACATTTAATTCCTATATGTCATTTGAATATTTGAAACAACCAGTGAATTACTCATGTCAAAACCACCTAGAATTCTGGGAAACTTATGCATTATTTTATATAATTTGTGATAATGGCCTTTAATTACCTAAAATAGATTCAAATCCATACCCTTTGTCATTGTATTATAGGTCTGAATTTCAGAATGTTGGGGTAAAAGTCATGTATATCACAGCTGATTTCATTTATGTAAAATTCTAGTGAGGGAAAACAAACCTATCCCATTTCTTTTGGAATGGAGAAGGGTGATGGTACTTCACAGGGACTCTGAAGGCATCTCTGACATTGGCAATATTCTATACTTTTACCTATTTGATTTTAGGTTTAAGTCTATAATTTATCATGATATATATATATATATATATATATATATATATATATATATTACTGATTTATGTTCTTTTTAATTACCTATGTTATGGCTCAACAAATATCTCATAAATTTCTCTATATAAAAGTTATGTCTATGTGCCTCTAAAAGGTTCATCAAACACTGTAGTATTAGCTTGATAGAGGCATAGGGACTTACCTTCAGTTACTGTATTTTCTTTATTGTATCCTTCTATTCTATAAGGCAGCCCTGTTTATCTTTAAGTATTTATTTTCGAGATCATACCTGCTAGTTTAAGGGAAGAAGTCTCCTAAGATGTTTGTTCTCAGCACTAGTTTATAGAAGCCTACGGGCTTCCTTGTGGGCCAAATAGGAAGTAGGACTAACATGTTCTCAGCTACCTTCCAGTTATTGATCTTTTATTTATTTGTCATTTGATCTTTCATTTATTTGGTATCACCCTCATCGTTTCTAAGACTAAAAAAATGGTAGGAAGTATTTTATTACCTATCTTTGTGATATTTGCCTCATACCCCAGATACATGATAAGCAAATCTAGAAAGTTTAATATTGACAGATTTCTACCACTTTGTAGACTGATCATAAATGGACAGAATTTCAGAGGCTGTTTTTCTTGTGTCAATGCCTAAGTTTGAGGAAAAACTAGAGCTTGATAAGTTAGTAGGTTTCCTTTAAAATGCTTCAGCTCTTAAAAGCAAGATTTGTCAATTACTGAAAAATAAACCTATAATAATATATAATTGTTTCAAATTTGAAAATTGTTTTCAGACATCTTAAAGTTAATATAATGCATTAACTTTAAGCAAAATTAAAAGAAAGCCATGTTTAGATACAGTTAAGACAATTACAAAGAACAATTCCATAAAGATCAGTGAAATACTCAGCTACAGCTCCACTTCTCTTTTCTCTTGGTTGACACCAGCTCATGTGACCTATGCTTAAATATAGATGATCTTATTTCTATCACAGCTCATTTCAAAATTCTGCTTGAAAAGTGTCTCCACTGATTTCTTTTTAAATCAAAATCACATTGGTTACTCATTTTACATCAATAGGTGGCTGACACAAAATAATTTGACTTCTGAATCATTACTAATCAGGTTGATTAGTAATCTCAAGTAAACTTCAAGGCACATCATTTTTAATGAGATCGGAAATGTACTTTGAGAAGGCTATTTTATGTGTGCATGAGTGTTTTGCCTGCATCTCTGTACCCATTGCCTGCAAAGGCGAGAAGAAGATATTTGATCTTCAAGAATTGGAATTACAGAAGGTTGTTAGCTACCATACAGTCACTGAGTGCTGAATCTGGATCTTTTCGAGAACATTAAGTGTTCTTAACAGCTGAGTCATTTCTTCAGACCCCAAATGTGATTTTTAACTAAAGTTAGATTGAAACATACTAAGGCTTCTCTCAAATATTTAAGCATTCTTAACAGCTGCACTCTCTCCTCTCAAATATTTATATCTGACATTGTCATGATAAAGTTTGTCCAAGTTTTCAAACATGATTGGATACTACAAATGTGAAATGTGTATTTTTGTATACCTTTAGTAAATTTTGTTTTTATGATCAGAAAAATACTACAAAGAATATGTGTTAATACCAGAAAATGCAGAAATATAAAAGAAAAACAAGTAATTTGTTAGAAATGTTCTCCCTAAATAGTATTCTCATTGCCCAACTTAAATAATCTCATTCACATCATATTTTTCTGATCCTGTAACAGTAATACAGACATAACTCTTTGGATTTCTACAATATGCTAGATCTTAGTGAAAATAGTCAATGTCTTTGGAATAAGAGAGGGAGACCAACTTTTATAGAGTTGAAGTGTTTCAGTCCTTGTGCTCACTTTTTGGCATTGGGCATCATTAGTTGTTGGAAACCTTTCATAAGTGTTTCAATATTCTAATCTAAACATGACACTGGCAATGATGCAATATCATGCTAATAAATGTAATTGGATATAACAAATATTTTGTTAGCAAAATGTCTACCATTGCAATTATTATTAAAACTAGTCTATGAGGTAACTTGACACATTAATTCCAAAATGTTTCTGCCTGCTTTGAAAGTGCCTGGAGTTTGGAAATGCCATCTCTGTTATGATATTGGGCTCTCTGATCTCAGAATGCTCAATTTTAAGAAGGAGGTAAAACATACAAGTGTCTGAGTCTGCTCACAGAATTAAGACTCAACAGGTACAAAGTCCACCACATGAGAACAAGATACAATAGGAATTATAAATAAAGGTTGATGTTAGAATGAGAATATAGAGAGAAAGTGTATGTGAGAGTGTTTGTGGTGATATCTTGCTTGTACAAAGTAAGCCTGTCTGGAGGTCAGAGAACAGAGTTTGCCCACTAGCTGACCATAGAGGACTGAAGAGTGGCAGGACCTGGAAGCAGAGACCTCTGTCTACATGTGGCATCCACACATGGGGCAAGAATTTCCATGTAAAACCTGACAAAAGCTTCAAAAGGTATTCTAAACGCAAAAGAACAGAGGCAAGCATGCCTACTTGGTAGCAGCATTTTCTCAGGGTGGCTCTGTTTGCTAGAGGCAAGCAGAGGCATTACACCTTTAAGAGAGGTTTCCTGACTCAACATTAGCAGCAAAACCCACCTGACTCTTTTAGGAGGCCCATGCAGCTGGCTGCATGCTTTTCGGTGGTGACATGGACCTAGAAACGCCACAGAGTTGTGGCAATAGCCATGAAGCTAGAAATGAAGCTAGACTCTCAGAAAACCAAGGAATAGGGTGGGGCCAGCCATATTATTTATGTTAGCCATATAATGTTAGCCATATTGTTTTCCAGATTAAAGACTCATGGTCAGAAAAAGATAGAGACATACAGTGAAGACTGATTCAGATAAAAAAAAAAAACTCTAAAGGGTTTACAATGTGTTAAAAAATATACATAGGCTTGGAAGATGAAAATAAAAGGATAGAGAAAGTCCTAAAAAAGAAATATTAGTAGCTGGGTGTGGTGGCTCATGCTTTAATTCCAGCCTCTGGAGGTAGAGGCAGGCAGATCTCTATGATTTCAAGGCCAGGCTGGTCTACAGAGTGACTTCCAGGACAGCAAAAAAACACACAGAGAAACCCTGCCTCAAAAAACAAACAAACAAACAAACAAAAAACAAAAACCCCTAAAAACTAAAAAAATAAGACAAATGAAGTAATAGAAGGAAGCCATGTAAAGAATCCAGATACTGTATGTTATTATGTTGTCTTTGAAGTATTTGAATGCTGAGGCAGGAGCAACAGCTGCTAAAAGAAATTTGATTCTAAATACTGCTGAATTAATACAACCTATATATTTTGAAAATGCCTTGACTTCAAAATTTAAGTCTAAGAAATGTTACTTTGGAAAAGAGGTTCTGTTTTTGTTTCCACAGAAAATGAAAAGCTGTGGATTCCTTCCAGGCTAATATGGTTTGATCAAGCAAGACCCCCTAAAACAGTGGCCCAAGTGATCTAACATCCAAAACAGCTGAGATGTTGCAGCCTCACAGACTATGACAGCTAGGATTTGGGCAGGATTCTGGGTTTTCTCAGGATCCCCTTGAGATTGATAGTGCTCCCAAATAGCAGGAAGTAGTTTGGAGAAAACTATGCCCACATTCCCAAATACTGTTTATAAATGTTTGTTTTCATTTAAACAAGGTTAGTTATAAATAGTTAATGATCACAGTCAATTTATTTCTAAGAACAAAGGAAATATATTACAGAAATGTACTGTTTACATTGGTATGGATTTTGGTTTATTGATGCAAACTTAAGGTAAATTTTGTTACATGTTTATACATTGTGTTTCTACAGATCTTTTAAAGTTGTACAATTAAAATTAAAGATTATAGTCACCTATAATTGTCAAAAACTTATAGTTATGCTATTTGGTTTTCTAGATATACAGAGATACATTTCAATTGGATAGATGTTCTTCAAAAACTTTTAAAGACCTACAGAATATGGCATTTAAAATGGTTTATTAAGGTTTTTCATCACATTGAGACATAACTGCTTCTGGCAACACCAATTATGTCAGGTAGGAAGATGGGCATCAAAGAAACTCACTATGGAGTTTGCCTTCAAAATTGCAGAAATAGCCATTTGGGCAAGAAACTGCCCTTGCCTGGAATGTTTGACTGTGTGCTGTATAAACTGGACATGCACAACCCACAGTAAAGCGACTGTTGAACTTGCCAAAGCAATATGGGACACTCCTTCAGGGTTCCTGCTTCATGAAATAGACTGCCAGATATTCTGAAGGACAAAGAGAAAAATGACTAACAAATTGCCAATACAGGTAGGACAGTTTCAAATTTCTTGCTTCTCTGAGAAGTCTGCCAGACTCTATGGCCTATAGGCTAAAGATAGATGGTCTAACTTTATAGAGGACCTTTGGGTGACTGTCCAGGCAGCGAGATGTCTCTGTCAGTTTCAGAGTTTATATATTATCCTTCTGAGGTCTTCGATGAAGTTGAAGACAGGTAGTTATGGTTATAGTTTGTCTTAGTTATGATAAAAGATAAGTTATGCATAAAACTTTAGACTCACAAAGATAGGATACAGTATTTTCTTTAAATTTTGCCAAATGTTAATGGACTAAACATTGTTAACTATAGTTCTTGCTGGATAACTGTTTTGTTATATATAATTTTACTGTGTTAAAGTTAAAACCTTCCTTTTTATTTAGACAGAAAAGGGGAAATGATGGGGGATGTCCTTCTGTATGCTGTGAATATATGTTTCTCTTATTGGTTGGTGATAAATGCTGATTGGCCAGTAGCCAGGGAGAAAGCATAGGAGGGGCTACCAGACTAGGACAATGCTGGGAGAGGAAGACAGAGAGGAGCTGAGGGAGGAGATGCCATGTAGCTTCTGAGGGAGCAGGAGGTCTGGTCATTCTCCAGGAGGCCAAGACTACATGGAGATTAATACATAGATTAATATAAATGGGTTAATAATTAACAGAGATCTGGCCAATAAAAAGTCTGAGCCATTAACCAAGTAGTTTATAGTTAATATAAGCCTCAGTGTGTTTATTTGGGACTAAATGGCTGCGGGACTGGGCAGGACAGAAACTCCATCAACAAGAGTTCAATCATTTATCAATTGGAAACAGCAAACGGACAGAACAATAAGTTGTATTTGAGCACTCAGAAGAAAGTTGGTGTGGCTGGACATGAGAGGGTTTAATGAACTAAAAATCAAATGATCAGTGACTACATCACACTTGATTATCCCTTGATGAATGCCATGAGTAGTCTAAATTTTAATGTCTTGATTTTAGAGATGTTCATTTATTTGAGAGAATTTTAAATGAAATTAGTGTGGGGAGACCACAGTGTATTTATTAAAGAAATTGAACTCCAGCATGGGATGGGAAAATTAATCCAGTTGTTTATGACAGTTTCTTGAAATGCGTTCTCTTTTGTTTGTAAGGTAGAAGAGCACAGTTGCTCTATTTCCTCAGACTACAAGTTGGATCACATCTGTTGACAGACATTTCCACAATAGAAAGGGAAGATCATTAGAGGACATTACTAAGGCAGTGTTTCTTTTTTTTTTTTTTTCTGTTAGCAGGTTACTTCTGCACCTCCTTCCGGCATATTCACATGCTCACAGGTATCCTTAGTGTTCTTCAGAACACTAAATACTACCTTTAGTAGTCTGTATCAACCATGCACCAATTTACCTGTTTCCATAAAACTTGCCCACTCATGACTTTCTGTGCAACCGAATGAAGTTTGGCTTCTGGTGTACACTTCCCTGCTTTTATCTCCTGCATTTCAAACAGCATAGATACCAAACGAGCTGTCAATATGTAGTTGTTACATGCATGAACCAATTCGGAGAATGGTTTATCGTAGAGATCACCATGAACTTCCTTTTACTGTGAGAACTGTGTTTCCTTTTGCTTTGATAATTACTGTGTCTTAAAACAGAAGAGGAAGACAGCACGATACTCAAGGTCAGAAGCAAACTTGGCAGAAAGGAATGATGCCTGGCCCAAGAGACAAGGCCTTTACACTTGATTATCTTTGTACTTCAAAACCCTTCTCCAAATTATAGATCTATCTGAAAACTGTGCATAATTATGCTTGCTTATTGTAGTTCACAGATTGGTTAAGGGGATACCATTGGGAAAGGAGCTGCAAGCCCCTGTTGTCCATCCTATGTAACTACAAAGCATGTTGTTATAGATAATGATAACTTAGGAAGAATTAAAGTACATTTCTAGTTGTGCGGTATTCTGTTTGAAACACAACTCATATTTAACATGTGTGTTTAAAGTAAGTTAACTTCAGTACCATTTAACCTAATATTTAACTTAAGAAAAATGCAAAATGACAACAACACAACTCATAAGGACTTCCTAATTGAAACTCTGTTGTTAGCTTCAAAGTTAGTCAGTATAGACTGCTTTTCATCCTAATGATTGGATTTTACCCCTTTAATCAAGATGGTATATTAAATGCATGAATAATATGTTTCTTATGCCAAGAAAATTATACTTGTAACTAGTTTGTAATTTGTGATTTTTCATGATTCTGATATTGAAGAATGCCATTACAGGTAGGTGGAAGCTACAGACTGCACGAACACTCACATGTCCGCATGCAGGTAAATAAATAGCAAGCACATTGATAAGAGAGGGCATTATAATTTGAATAAGATTATATTCTCTGCAGGAGAGATAAAGGGTAATGAAACACTATCCAGAGCTGCTTTGTTATTACTTCATCAAACACCTCCTAAGCCTCCAGCTGATAAAATGGGCTTCTATGGCTCCTCTGGGACATTAACTACCAGGATGCTGCAAACCATTGCCAGTGATTTCTAAAATCATTAATATCATTGTTTAAACGAGTTTGTCACACACACACACACACACACACACACACACACACACACACACACACACACACACTCACAGAAGAGCCAGAGGTAAAACAACTCCCAACGCTTTCTCAGAAACGTACATAAGTTATGAGGGACAGATAAATGAATTGGATTCAGCCTGAACAGATGCTGTGTGAAGATAATTTCCATGAAAAGGAACAACAGACCTTAATGATATATTAATTAGGTTACCTATAAAAAAACTCAGAATTACACAGTAACTTTACATGCTATTTCGTGAATGCTAATTGGATAACACCTTTACAGAATATACTCATATTTACTTTCCTTTTGTTTCTATCACATATCTACTTTATTATAGAAGTCTTTCCTGGATGAAGCTCTGTTTGCAGATTGCTGTGTCTGAAAAAGATGGACTCCATATTGTCAAGACACAAGGAGTATGGAGGGAAATTGTATTTAATTTTATTTCAATGACTCTTCTAAGAGAATAATACTGTTTTGTTAGGAGTCACTTGGACATGACATAACATATATAACACCTGTTATTACATACACAAATCAGAAACATCCTAATTTGAGGAACTTAGAGTCAATATATTGGCTCCATATTCCAAATGGATGTAGCTCTGTCTTGAACAGCAGTGTTCCGTGCCTTAACTCACTTTCCTATTGATTGTAAACTGTCCCTCTAATTCAACAGAATAATCACATCAAAAATAAAAATAAAAGAAGACTACATCACAGTCATTTTGGAAAGTATGAGAGTCATTGATGACAGAGATTGGTAAGCTTATTGAGGGTCAATATTCCTGTGTATAACTCCCTTGTGCTAACCAATCCTGGCACTGAAGCCCAATTTAATAGTCTTTCAGAAGAGATTTTTTTTGTTGGCAAAATTTATTTTACTAAAAGAAGATATGTCATGCGCTGTAAGAGCTACAACTTTCTAGGCACTATGCATGCATCTCTAAAACAAAACAGCCAAGAGATGACTTAGACAGCCCCAGAGTACTGAATCACAGCACTTGACAGAATTATTCATCAACCAACATTCAACTTATTATCATCTCATTTTAGTTATCATATATTCAATTGTCTTCATTTGTGTGAAATAAATTACTATAGTCTGAAAAGAAGCACTCTCACCTTAGCTATACTGATCTTTGATGTAGTTATTTAAATCATTTTCTCCTGAATAAGATCTTTAGAGTGTTGCAACTTAACCTCAGTAAGTAGACACAGTTTTTAAAGGTTTTTACTCTATATATCCATTGTACATGGCATTACACTATATAAGGACATTTTCTACAAGTATTTAATCATGTTGAGCAAATTCCTTTCCACACCACTAATCAATTCCCTTGTACACTAGAGCATTCTGCTTTCTTGCTGTATACATACATACAACTTCACATATCTATATTAAAACAGGTGTCACAAGTAAGAGAAAACACATATTTATCTTTTAAATTTTCCTCATGTTGCTCCCTGTCCTCAGAATAAATCACTGAGTTTTTATTTTTTAAATTTTAATAATTTAATTTATTAATTTGATATTAAAATTAATCAATAATTTTCTTTATAAACGTATAAAATCATATAAATTTAAAAAACCTGGCTCTTTTGTGGCACTGAATGCCTCTCTGTGCCTGTTTGGTATGCTAACATTTTTTTATACCGGAAGTGTTTCAAATTTTCTAATATATGTTTTCATGATAGCCAATGAGGTTGAGTATGTTTTTTTATGATCAATTAATCTTTAAAATTACTGTTCATTTCTGTACCCATTTCGTTGTTTGTCAGCTGCCTCTTTCTAGTCAGTTTTCAGAAGTTTTAAAATATATTCATGATACTAATACTTTTGAGACATAGTAAATATCTTTCTCTATTCTGTATGTAGAATGGTCTCTTTTTTCATTATTGAAAATAGATTCAGTTGCATTGTATTAAATTCCCACATAATCAATGAGATATTTTGGAAAAAACAAAGAAAATAGATTATTTTTGTACAATTATTTCCTGATTACAGGTTCCCCTCCCTCTATTTTCCCTCCTCTCTGAGTCCAATCTCTTTCTGTCTCTCATTAGAAAAAAAACCAGACTTCTAAGAGATAACAACCAAGTAAGACAAAATATATATGATATAAAATAAAAAGGTGTCACATTGAAACTGGACAAGGCAATCCAACAGAAGGAAAAGAGCCTAGAGTGAAGGCACATGAGCAAGAGACCCACTAGGTAACATACTCAGAAATCCCATAAAAATACTAAGCTGAAAGCTATAATATATATGCAGACAACTTGGTGCAGACCTGTGTAGGCCCTTTACTTGCTGCTCCAGTCTCTGCGAGCTCATATAAGCCATGCTTAGTTGCTTGAAAGGGCTTTGTTATCTTGATGTCATCCTTGACGTCTGGATCTTTTTTTTAAAATGATTTTTGAAATTTAAATTAGAAACAAGGTTGTTTTACATGTCAATCCCATTTCCCTCCTCCCCTGTCCCCCACTGACCTCCTATCCCATCCCCTTTCTGCTCCCCAGGGAGGGTGAGGCCTTCCATGGGGATCTTTAAAATCTGTCACATCATTTGGAGCAGGGCCTAGGCCATCCCCTGTGTGTCTAGGCTGAGAGAGTATCCCTCTATGTGGAATGGGCTCCCAAAGTCCATTTGTATCCTAGGGATAAATACTGATCCAGTGCCAGAAGCCCCATGGACTGCCCAGTCCTCCCAACTGACACCTATGTTCTGGAGGTCTGGGTTGGTCCTATTCTGGTTTCCCAGCTATCAGTCTGAAGTCCATGAGCTCCCCCTTGTTCAGGTCATCTATTTCTGTGGGTTTCTCCAGACTGGTCTTGACCCCTTTGCTCATCACTTTTCCATCTCTGCAACTGGATTCCAGGAGTTTGGCTCAGTGTTTAGCTGTGGGTGTCTGCTTCTGCTTCCATCCTTCTGCCCCTTCTTCTGTGGGGTGCTCTGATTTCTGAGGGAGCAATTTGACAGAGATATCCCATTTAGAGCTGTGTGTTCCAAGGGTTCTCAGTCTTATACTGAACTGCAGCTTTGGTACGTGAATTTTCTTTCAGAGATTTGAACAAATGTCAATTCATCCCAGGTAATGCTTGTAGGACCCACAAAAATGATTCTCCACATACCTGTTTCTGTAAACTAATGAGTTTATTGGAGTTACTTACAGGCACATGAGTTTCTTGGATATATGCACCAGGGACCTTCTCAACCCTGCATAGAAGCTGCAACACTGGCTTTCCTGCACAACTTGTGGTCAATTCTACTGAAGAGTCTCCTGTCTCCCAGCAACTGTATACTGCTTGTATAGTCTTGGTGAAGAGCCATTAGTGTCTTATAACTGTCTTGTGAGTTATTGTAAGGTTTTTTAAATATGAATTTTATGACATTCCCCATTTTTCCATGGGAGAACATTTTACACCACCTATTTATTTACTGTGAACTAATTATTAATGTTGTTCTCAGGCTTCAGCCCCAATGACAACTTGCTCACTAAACTCTGGTTTTGAACCCTTATTCACTGGCCAGCTCAGGCTCAGTCTGATGATCCAGACAGCCTCCCTCCAGCCACCTATCCCAGTATCCTTTCCAGACAGATAACATGATGACTCTGTATCTGTCTTCAGCTCCCTGGGTTCCCACTCCACAATACAGGCATTAAAGCCATCTGCCACTTGTATCTAAAAGGGACAGCCACTATGTACACATTCTAGGCTTTATATTATCTAGGGAGGAGCATTCTATATGGATTTATTCTCCATTTCTCTGCCTTCACTTACTCATGTTTATTTTTCTGCTTCAAATATGCTTTGAAGTGGGGTTGTTTCCACCTTTTTTTCCCTTCCACCACTATCAGTAGATATCTCTTAAGCTTCCTGCATGCATTTTGTCATTGTCTTTCTCTGTATCAGTTTGATCCTTTCCCCTCTTCATGGCCTTATCATTTCTCATTTGGGTTTTTTTATGGACTCTCATTATTAATTTTCTTAGTAGCGATCTTGGTTCTTTGAAAACTCATCTTCTATCTAGTTGTCATTTTAGTCTTTTCATATAAGTATTCAAACTTACCAACATCTCCCTTAATATTTTTCTAAGTCTTTGTGATATTTGCCAGAATTTTCTGAATATGATCACATATCTCAGGGGATTTATCATTTATTGTCCAATTAGGACACATATATGAGTGTAAAACAATTCTATTTACGGTGGAATCAAGAGAGAACAATGATGACCTTGCCAAGGGGAAATATGACGCTCCATTGCATAAGACACTTTCTATGGCCTGGTATCTGTTTTCTGTTCCACACTCTACTTTGCCGAAACTAGTCTCAGAATGTGGCTGTGTTCTATCCTGCTAGAAATCTACACCTGCAAGAGTAGTGTAAATCAACTGTGATGACTGTGCCTGTCAGCTGTCCCCCTTATTAATGTGTGGTTCCTCTTTATCACTCAGAGTTGGGTTTTCTTTTCTAGGAGGATCTCTTGAATTCCTCATAATATTATTTCAATTAAGAAGTTGTTTACAGGATCACAGAGAGCTTTCTGTATAGCTACTGAGTTATTTTCTTCTCCCTATCTTCAGCTCTTTTTTTGTTTTATTTTGCTTTGTTTTTCAAGATAGGGTTTCTCTGTGTAGCTTTGGAGCCTATCCCCGCACTTGCTCTGTAGACCAGGCTGGGCTCGAACTCACAGAGATCTGGCTGCCTCTGCCTCCCGAGTGCTGGGATTAAAGGTGCATGCCACCAACACTCGACAATCTAAAGCTCTTTTTTTTTTTTAAAAGAACCAGTTATTTATTCATCGATTTCCAGAATTTACTTTTTCTTATCCTGTATCACAGACAGAATCATAAAGTAATTCACAGAATCACAAGGGTCAATGAGTGAACTAATTGACAACTCAAATTAGTATATTGCGTTAGTATATTATAAATGTCCACAGTCCTCCCCAAGACAGGGTACAAAGAGGGAGGCGGTGCTGTGGGAAGAGGGGAGAGTTGAATTCACCATCTTTCCACTTTTTTCTCCTGAACAAATTGCCTAGAGGCCCCTCTGCATCTGGTGGCAAAAGGGCCAACCAAGTACACAGGGGTCTCTGCTCCTTCTAATGGGCTCTTGGGTGTTTTGGTCCTGCCATGTCTGTTCTCACCCACCCTCGGCTTCAGGCATTGAGGAGGATCTTGTCCCCTCTCCTCTGCTGGCTGAGTTTCCGGGCATGGATTCTAGACAGGACTGTCACCCCAATCTTGGTTACCTCATATGCACTATTAGGCCAGCCTTCCTTCTCATGCATTCCTTTCTTTGTGTCTTCCACAAACTTGTCCATGAGCCCCACCAGCTCCTCCTGTGTGGTGGTCTCATTTTGAAACTTCTGCTGCAGCTCTGGGCTGCAGTTTTTCAGGGCCCTGAGACTCTCCATGCGTGATACATTCACCACTCTGCCTTTGGGTTTTATCAGAGGGAGAAGCTCAATGCTGACATCTTGGGTACCAAAGAAGTTTGTTTTCATTGTCACTTCTGCTTGAATGTAGAAGGGAGTTGGGTCATCATTCTTGAAGGCGATGCCCGCATTGCTGATCAGCACATCCAACCCCCCATACTCCTTGAGCAGAAAGTCGCGCAGGGCACGGATGCTCTGCAGGTGGTCGATGTCCAGCTGGTGGAAGCGGGGACTCAGGCCCTCTGCCTGTAGCTGCTGACCAGCCGCCTGCCCCGTGCTTCATCCTGCACGGTGAGCACCATGTTCCCCGAGAACTTCCCATATAGGTCACTCGTAATAGCAAAGCCCATGCCCTTGTTAGCCCTGGTCACCAGCACCACACAGCTGCAGGATGACATGGCTTGGTGAATGTAGGGAGGCGGTTAGAGAACACCGATCCTGAGGTACCCCATTCAGCAGGAGAGCCACTCCTAAAAGTCTTCAGTTCTTTATAAACAAAAATAAGCTATATTCCATGTATAGAAGTATACACAATCATTAGAATCACCATGGAAGCAACCATCAGTAAGCTGTGGGATATCTTATCCATTATGTTATAATTGATAAAGGAAGATCCACTTTAAATATTGGCAGCCCAATACCATGAGGCAGTGTCACAGATGAAACAAAAAGAAGAAAGCAAACTGAACAGCAACACTCATTTCTCTCCTCTCTGTTTTCTGTCTTCAAAGCAATGTGACTAGTTTCTACGTGTTTCTACAACCATTCCCCCCACTCTGACCTTCAGATGTATTTCCTCCTCACAGAAGAAGTCAAGAAGAACAAAACTACAGAGAGTGGATAAGAATGCTTTCCCCACATGTCCTACCCATTTGTGTCTTCATAGTGTGTGCATGCAGAAGAGCAAACATGGACTCAAACTTGAGAATGTTAAAACCAAATTAAATAGTTGGCAAGTTCACTCAGTTGGGAAAAGGTGTTTGCCCCCAACAATTCAAACACCAAGACCAAAGTTTCATTCCAGAACATACATAAAGGTGAAAGAGAAGAGCTGACCCTGTAAGATTTCCATTGACTTCAACACACATGCTGTGACGTACATGACCACTGTTTACAAATACATACTCATACAATAATAAACACATATAAAATTTAACAACAACAAACAAAAATGAATTTAGCTTGACAAAGAAACACTGGCTTGTATATAATTATTCATATATAAAACATCTTAAGTTTATGTTGTACACCTAACATATAGCATACATGTTAGCTTTATGATGTACAAAACATTTCTCGACTTCTGTTTTGAAACACTTTGTGTCAGTATTCATCACACAAAACTAGCAATCTCAAACACAGTCTTTAATTTCTGTGAAGGTTTTTATATTTCTATTCAAATTATGAAATTTAAATTAAATAAATACAGGCTAATAGCTTTATCAACTTAATAGAAAGTTGAAGAAAGAATCAAGCCACAGGAAAGCTGTACTGGATTTAAAATGTGTTCAGATAAAAAAGGAACACTTAACGTTTATAAAACACTTGACATTTGTGACATTCAGAGTTCCAGAAACACAAAAATTCATGCCCAAAGTGTCTAACCGAAAATAATATGCTGAGATTCTGACAGGAGTTGGCACCAACATGACATTTTATAAACATTAAGAAAAAGTTAGTAGAACTACCTTTGATAACATACATGTTTTGGAAATGTGGTTTTGCTGAGAATGGTTGGCTCCAAGATAATATGTACTAATTTCTGTATTTTATCACTTGAAAAGCATTAGTTGGCGAAATGCACATATTCACATATACAAATTTAAATTTTTATGTCTTATTATTTACACAACATAAGCTATGGGTTATTATATTTTAGCTTTCTCACTAGCTGCTAACAGGAAATATAGAGAGAGCTGTTCAATATTTATGTATGAAGGAACAAATAGTAGATATTTCAATACATTTCTCTAGAAGAATAAATTAAGTGATGTCTAGACTGCTAAAATATATAGTCATTATTTATTCATATTTTCAAAAAGAACTTGGTATTTTGCTTATTTTAGGCAGATTAGAAGGCATTCAACTTGACACAAGCTAAAGTCATAGCAAGAGGGATCCTCAGCTGAAAAAAATGCATCCAGAAATTGACTTGTGGGCAAGTAGGTGGACAGACCCGTGGTGCATTTTCTTGATTGGTGACAAGTGTGGGAAGAGCCAGCTCACTGTGGGCAGTGTCACTTCTAGGTTGTTTGTCCTGGGTGCTATAAGAAAGCAGACTGAGCAAGACATGAGGAAAAAGACAGTAAACAGCAGTCCTTCTTGTCTTTGGCTTCAGTTCCTGCCTCCAGGTTGCTACCCATGACTTCCTTACATGATGGGCTGTTATACAGAATTGTACACCAAATAAACCCTGTCTCCCTAAGCTTTTTTTTTTTTTTTGGTCCTGATGTTTTCTCACAGCAATATAAATCCTAACTGAGAAAGACACTTTAAGTACCACAGAAACACTCCACATTTCAGATACCTGATTCACACTCTTAGCCAGATTCTAGTTGTGGATTATTTCAGATTGGTTTAGTACAGAGTTTTACTTAAGCAAACAAAAATGCACCAAGTGTTGAATGAGGTAACAAAAGATCTTTGGTTGGCCACCAAAATATTAACACATATTGGATCCTTTTTAGTGTCTTTCATAGTAGAAATTTTAACTACCGGGAACCGTCACTTTACAATTATTTCAGTGCTAAAAAAGAAATTTAATACCCTAAGTTGACAAAGAAGAAAACTGGGAAGTGCTCTGTATGTTTGATGGAATTCACAGTTGTATAACCACTTTGGAATACAGCTTATAATTTCTTAGATCATCAAACATGGTGATGAGAAGATATTTTAACCCCACTACTGGGTAGTTACTTGAAATAAAAGTGCACCAAAACAGTTAGTCATATTGAGATATTAATAGAAGCTTTATTTTTGATATTTAGAAACTTAAAATAGACAACATTTTCACAAGGTCAATGCCATTTTAATTATGTGCTTTTGTTTAGGGAACAGAGTACTATTAATGAATACATTGAACTCTTTGTGTGTGTGTATTTATGTAGAAGTATACAGGTGTGTGTGTGTGTGTGTGTGTGTGTGTGTGTGTGTGTGTGTGTGTGTATGGGTGTGGGTGGGTGGGTGCATGTATGTGGAATGAAAAGGTCAGTATCAGGTTTCATTTTTTCTTTTCCTTTTTTTCTGGTTTTTCGAGACAGGGTTTCTCTGTGTAGCTTTGGAGCCTATCCTGGTACTCGCCCTTTAGACCAGGCTGGCCTCGAACTCACAGAGACCCTCCTGCCTCTGCCTCCCGAGTGCTGGGATTAAAGGCACGCACCACCAATGCCTGCCAACTCAGGTTTCATTTTTTTTTCAAGAAAAATCTGATTTATTTGATACAATCTCCTACATTGAGTGTGCTTCTCCAGTCAGCTAGTGAATTCAGGTATCTACCCGTCTCTTCATCCCCAGCATTAAGAATCCCAGGATTTGTCACAGAACATGAAGAATTTAAGTTTATATTGACCGATAAGCTTCCTCCCTGGTGGAAAGTTTCCATGATACTAGAAGGGTGCTGTGCTTGTTACTTGGGGGGAAAGTCATCAATGGTCTTACCCAGATGTAAATACTGTAAAATGTCATTAAGTCTGGTCTGGTAAGATATGCCTATGGATTCAATTGTGGACAAACTCTCTGGGGGTAACCAACCTCTTTCTGATTGGATTTGATGTTCATTCAAGTAACAAATTCTTGGTACTAAAAATCTGTCCAAAGCCCATAACTCGGGAGTTCACTGACCCCAGGATTAACCTACTACTCTTATTTGTCAAATGTACACAGTGTCAAACTGACTTCAAAATTGGTTCATTTACCTCTGAAGATGGTTGCTGCTCTCCGACCTCATCAGAGAACTTTTTTTGTGTGTAGTGGATGATGGGTGGTTAGTGCATAAAACCATGCCTAGTTAAATAACAGATACTAAGTTACTGTAGAGTGTCCAGTCACAAATGGCTCCAGGCCATGGCTCAGGGACCAGCATGGAAGAGTGGGCAGAAAAATCATAAGCACCGGAGGTCATGGCAGACAGGAGCAAAAAAACAACGTCTTATAGGCATGGCAGGACCACTGTACTCATGAATTCATACTAGCTTAGGTGTGTTTGTCTGTACAAAACTGCACAAGCTCAAGCTAGACAATACTCTAGCGTGAAGTGGAAGGGGTTTATGGACTCACACCCATAACTGAGGTACTAAGGAGGAGTTCTGGTTTCCGGAGAAGGGAGAGTCAATTTTTTTATGGGTGTGGCTCCATAGCTTGACTGTACTTTAATGAATGGGCTTTCCCTCAGAAGTATGTGGCTATTAGAAGATGGAGTCTATGAGTTATTAAATTAAAAGAAATGAGAATGTGAAATTGGGGAGGTAAGGAGATGGGGATGGATCTTGGAGGATTTAATGAGAGAGGTAGGATTGCATTTAAAAAACATTGTATGAAGCTCTAAAAGAGTTAAAATTTAAAACATATGCAACACATTATATATACATATATATGTATATATATAATTTTGTGAGTAGTGAGTAGTGTCTGTAGATGGATATGTGTTTGAGGAACTAAATTAAAATGCCCAGACAGAGACAGTGCTTTCATGAGATACAGTACAAATGTCCTTTCTCATTCTCAAGGTTCCTTCATATTCACGTTGAGTACAAATAGACAAGAATGTTTGTATATTAACGAGCAAATAAATTTGCGGCTATAGAAGGATTCTTCTGCAGTTATCATGGGGCTCATAAACATCTTCAATCTGGAAAAATGAAAAATTTTTCACAGTGATGATGCCTATGGGATTTCATTCTCATTTCCTGTACTACAGGCTTGTCTTCCAAAGACAGAGGCACCCTGTTTAAGCTAAACCACTCCTATGAGACACACTCATTTGCTCAATGAATAGGTATTGTAGAGGTCGGTGATGTAGCCCATCTGGTAGGGTGCACTGGTAGAATGTATGGACTCCAGGCTTCTGTTTTCCATCCCCTGTTCAAACCAGGCTTTTCTGGTCACATCTTGAATCCCATTACACAAGAGGTGCAGTTGGAAGAGATCAGTTCAGTGTCATCCTTTGCAATACAAGCTTTAAGCCAGCCTGACCTATATGAGACCTTGTCTGAAATAAATGCCTATTATTGGTATAGATTATGGGTATAGATTATGATTATTTGGGGGAATTCTGGGTGAAGATGATCCGTTTGCCTGACTTACCATATTGAAAATCATTTTGTTTATTCCTTCAACATAGGAATCTCTTGTCTTACATACAGGTCACACAGAAAAGTAACTTAACCTCTATAATATGATAAGATTGATTGTTAAAACACAGAGTAAAGAATTTATTGTCACGGATAAAGGTTTTCTGTTTGTTTTTACTTAATAAAACGTGGCTTTTGGTGTTTAAGTTTTTGTAGGTTAAATGAATAGATTTCAAATAATATTATTATCTTGGACATTTAGTATTTTCTCAAAGCTTACCCATACATTCCTTATACACAAGATGATTGACATGTAAGGTAATATTCTTCCCACTGTTGTCTAATTACCGAGTATGGTCAACATTCTTTTCAGTGTGATTAGGTTTCAAGTTTTGTGTTTAGTGCTTTTATCCATTTTGATCAATGTGATGTCAAATATCCAAGTGTTTGTTTTTTATCTATATGGTCATTGTATACCATTTTCTCTGTTTTTCATCTGGGTGTCTGAGTGACAGCTACACAGAGCCCACGCATAGTTAAAGCATACATCTGAGAATCATAAATCTAACTTCCATCCTTTTCCTTGTCACCACTGACAGTAACCTTGAGGAAATCACTTAATCTCTTTGTGCCTCCATCACTTTGCTATAGAACTAGGATAATGATACTTATCTCACTGGATAAGAGGGAGGTGTTAGTGTTTGTTAAGCCTTAGAGATATTCAGATAAAGTAAACTACTGCAGAATTGTTAATATAAAGAAATCACTGTTATACTCTGTTCCGCTTATTTCAAGGTATCTGTGTGTGGCTTATTACAAATCCTTTAAAATGACATTTTAAATTAATCACTTGAAATGTTAATAAAATAGAAGTACTTTGTCATAACATATGTTATTATATTAAAATAATGAACTTACTTTTATCTCTAATTTTTGAAAGATTCTCATGCAGAATAAGCATGTTTAAGACATTTATCTTGCATAATATATACAGAGATATAGAAAATAAAATCACCATGGAATAGACATTTACAACTCTATTTGCTTTAATTTCTCCATCTCCAGTAATTACTTAAAAATATCAGAGCTATATAAACATATATAGTATTGATATCATGAATTTGCATAAGATGTTACCCCCCCAAAAGGAGGAACATGTTACAGAAAAGAGCTTTGAAGACAGTGATGAATTGACCAAAGCTTCTTCACTAAACATCCTGTATTATGCTGAAAATACAACCCCTAAAACGTAGATCCTGAGATGATATTGATGGCAGGAAAATAAAATGAAGACTAATCCTGGTGGATGAAACTAGGAATGAAGTGAAATACTAAGAGTTTCAAGGATAACTGACTTCACTGAGTGATTGTAATGGCTGAAAACACAGCATTGATCATCTAAGGCCCTTTTGACCAGACATAGGAGACTATAGAGGCAGTAATGAGGGTAGGGTTCCATACTACAGAGACCAAAACTGGAACACATGACTGTTGTCAGCTGTGTGGTGGATATATTGATAAGTTATAAACACTGAGTAGACTGCAGGGGGTATTGGCACACAAGAGGTTTTTCACCCCTGTCTATGTTTTATGGTATTTATCATATCCTACCCTCCTGTTTGCCCATCTTTAACTTTTAGTTAGTCCTTTTCATGAACTTTCCTTTAAAGCTGTAAATAAGAATCCATCCCCCAGATAAACCTCAAATACTTTACTGGGCTCCCTACATAGACCCTGTGGTGGTTTGAGTGGGAATGGTCCCATAGCTCATTTATGTGAATCTTGGGAATATCACTGTCTGAAAGGATTAGGTGGTGCCGCCTTCTTGGAGAAAGTGTATCACTTGGGGTGGGCCTTGAGGTTTCAAAAGTCCAAGCAAGGCTCTGTGGTTTCCTCTTCCTGCTGCCTTCAGATCCAGATGTAGAACTCTTATGTACCATGTCTGCCTGCATACTACCATACTCCTGGCCAGGAAGTCAATGGACTAAACCTCTGAAGCTGTATGCAAACACCAATTAAACACTTGTCTTTTTATGAGTTGCCATTGTCATAATTTAATGACAGTGATTTTCCTGATTAGTATGGTGCACAAAGATAGAATAGCTTTCTCTGCCCTCTTTTCCTGAGAAACATTGGGTCCCTTGAGAGTTGCAAATGCAATTATGAAAATATGGTCTGTCTTAGTGTTCTATTGCTGTGAAGAGACATTATGACCACACTGCTATAAGAGTAGATCTAGAAATTAGATTTCAGTCATTTCCCCCCTTTCAATGCTTAGGGTTTTTTGTTTTTGGTTGTTTGCTTGTTTGTTTTGTTGTTTTTTTCAAGACAGTGTTTCTATGTGTAGCCCTGACTGTCCTGGAACTGACTCTGTAGATCAGGCTGTACTGGAACTCAGAGATCTGTCTGCCTCTATCTTCTGAGTGCTGGGATTAAAGTCATGTGCTACCACCGCTTGGTTCAATTTCCAGTTTTAGTGGGTGACCACAGGAACAATGTTTGAAATGGCCCTAATAACGGATGCTCATGTTCAAGTGAAATTAAGATCTTGCTACTCCACTAGGCAGTAAAAATACAACTTCAAAGTTATGTCCAAATTTGAGGCATATTTTGAGTTAGTGGTAAGTGAATTGTGAGAACTTTTTCCCTTGAGCCACAAGGATGGCTGAATATTGTTTACCTACAGCATTTAAGGCATCATGAGAATAGTATATATTAGATTGCCTTACAACTGGCTAACTGCTCTATGATTAGCCCTCACTCTGATAAAATGCTTATGAGAAAAAGTGTTGGGAGTTTATATCCAACTCACGAGAACCCACAAGTAATGACCAAGGTAACATATATATTCCAGGTGTCTCAGAAGTTAAGATATTTGCTGCTCTTGCAGAAGATCCAGATTTTGCTCACAACCACCTATACTTCCAATTCCAGGGGAACCAGCTTCCTCTTCCATCTTCTGAATGCACTTGGTAAGCACATGAGTGACAAACACATTGAGGTAATGGTCACATACGTAAAATAAAGCAAAAATAAATCTGTTTTAAAAGTTCTGTATATATAAAAAGTTCTGAATATAGTTGCACATATGTAATACAAGCAATGGTTGTGTGAACAGATAAACAGATAAACTTTTACTACATGGTCACACATGTCAGGTTAGAGTCCCTTAAGAAGTAACAGTACCACTGAAGTCAGAATGATGAGAATATATATATATTACATAAAAAAGATACAGGTGTAAATTCTTTGGCTAAATGGAATTTAAAAAATATGTGAGGAAGTACATGACAATGAATGTGCATGGAGGAAAATATTAAGACCCCTTAAGATACTAGGTACCAAAATGTTTTTTTTTATGATGATTAACCAAGAATGCTATTTGGAATTGCCTGATCAAGTACATAATTATTTTCATACTAATTTATATTTTTCTTATGAATATTTAACATAAATGAATTTAAAGTTAAATTTAAAACATTTTCATATGTAATCTCAAGTTATTTGGTTGTGCTAATTTGTGTCATTTCTCCCAAATTTATAGGAGAGTTTTTATCTTAAGACTTGATTTGTAGGTCTTTATGCATTATCAACACAAACATTTCTGTCAATTATTTTTATCATAGATATTTCCTTCCTTCTGTGTCATACCTTAAATAATTCCAGTCAGCCCATCTTAAAATGTCTCAATTTTATCAAAATTATTCATCTAACATTTGCCATATCTCTTCATTCTTTCTCTTCCATGCTGACATTTACAATGGCTGATTTTATTATTATTTTTCTCTATATATTTCTGATAAATGGTGTTAATTTTTGATCTGATTTTGAGAGTACAATTCTATTGGATGTAAGCTTATGACCCTTTATCCAATGAAATCACAATGATGTAATTGTTCAGTTGCTCTGTCTGATGGGTGTGTGCCTCATGCTTCTGAAACAAGACAGGGCAGGGCTTATGGGACCTTAAGTAGCAAGGATGGGAAGAGACAGAACCAGTGAGGCCACACCTGCCTCTCAATGCAGATGCCCTTTGGTCTCTGGGGATGTGGTAAGAGATCTTTTTTTTTCTTCACAGTGAAGTTAAAACTTGAAAGATATTTGGCAACTAAAATACAAAAAATGAAAAGAAAATATATTCATGGACCTCTTTTACATCCAAGACTTCTCAATAGAAGTAGTTATAATACTGAAATCAATATCTGAGGCACTAAAACTTGCTGCCATGTTGAATGCCTTTATCTCCACACTGGTCTAACAAAATTCCTGCTTGCTTACTTATTTATGTAACTTCTTCATTTACTAGGGAAAATATGTCTTTAGAAGCATTCTGGTATCTTGACTTTTAAAATTGTATTTCTGTTTTTTTTTTATTTTACTACTATGTGTGAGTCATAAAATATGTGTGTCAACCATAGAGGTTTGGTGTTGTTTTATTAAGTAGAAGAATGACTATTGATCACCATCAAACATGACCAAGTCTAAATTCAAGGAGCCTCTGAATATACTATCTTAAATGTCAAAAGCAAAAACAAAACATGACTGTACAAATATGTTCACATGAAGAGACAACTGTTTGGGGAGCTTGTCTTGCATTTTGCCTTCATACAAAACCTAAGCACACAAGCTTTAAAAGCAGAGCATTCTGGCAGTGGTTAGGAAGAGAAAGACAGGGGATAGGAACCTATGGATGTTTGGAAAGCTGAGGATGGGTGCTGCAAGCCTTAAACAAACAAGAATGGAAGAAAGGAAGAAAGGAGGAAAGGAAGGAAGAAAGGAAGGAAGGAAAGAAGGAAGGAAGAAAGAAAGAAAGAAAGGAAGAAAGAAAGAAAGAAAGAAAGAAAGAAAGAAAGAAAGAAAGAAAGAAAGAAAACGACAACAGCAAAAACTTAAGCAAGGTTGTGTTTATTGTGCTTTACAATTTTGAGGATACAGGCTGTCATTATGGGGAAGCCATGCAGCTGGAGCTTGGCTGGGCATTGGCAGCAGAATTTTTCTATGGATAGTCATTTCTCAGTTGCATAGAAGAACCAGAGATGCAAGCCATCCAGCCATATGGAATGGGCTTCAACAAGCCAGTTCGTGTGCTAGGGATAGATCTTGGTCCCACTGCCGGGGCTTCCACAGAGGCAAGGCTACAAAACTGTGAGGTGGGCAGGGGGACTTGGTTCTGCCTAAATTGGAAGTTCCAGGTTTGTTGACTCCCCACAAGAGGCCTTACCCTTTCTGAGCAGTGGATGGTGGTACATTGGAGGTAGATGGGGGAGGGGGACTGTGAATGGTTTGCAAAATGAATTAAAAAATTAAAATATAGAAAAAAAGGAAGAAGCAGAGATGCACCAGAGCTAGCAGGCTTTATAACCACCAAGCTCAGCTCCAGTGTTTTATGCACATCAGCGAGCTACTATCAAAAGTTCCACATGCTCTGCAAGCAGCTCACTGCCCGGAGACAGCGTGCTCAAACACAAGAGTCTGTGGGGATGTCACATTTAAACCCTTTGTGAGAAGTCTAAGTGGAGTAACAGGGTGAACAGATCTATGAGATGGACAACAGAATACAACAAGGTGCACATTCAAATGGCCTTCGGCTGTTTCATTTACACCATACTGCAGCTCTCTTGGCAGTAGGAGGAGGCTTTGTTCAATATGTTATTTTAGCACCTGGAGTCGGACTGTGCACACAGTTGGATTTTAATATGTGTGCTTTAAAACCTTTGTTTTTTAAATTGTCATTTAACGTCATTTAAACAGGTATTTTTAAGACATTTAACATTACACACACACACACACACACAGAAAGAGAGAGAGAAAGAGAGATTCACATTTTTTGGGAGGTTTCTGGGAAGTCCACACACACACACACACACACACACACACACACACACACACACACACACACAAAACAATCTGCTGATATACCATGTATGAAATAAGGCTTGAGAAATCTGGAAATATATTCAAGTAGATACAGGATTGTGAAATGTTTCTGCCTATTATTGCCTTAGTGTCTGAAGGCTTTATTTCATTCTTCCTGAATTCCAGCTTCATCATTAAAAAGACTGTACTGGGTGATAAAAGGAGACTTTATGTCAATTTCTTTTAAGAATGTAGCATCTACATTAAGTTCAATATGCCGTTATATTCCAAAGCATCTGATTTGAGGAGATTGAAATGTGAAAATACAGACTTCAGCCACTCCAGTTTTATTATAACTAGGAGCAGATGTTCAGCAATATAAATTAATTAACTCCACTTTTTATTACTCTGATTAGAGTATTTAAAACATTTTAATAGATAATTAAATTTTTAAATATTCTTTATTTTTAGTTTATTGTAAAATAAGTGATTTTCATTCTTTTGGACAGTTTATTTTAAAAGATTTTTTTCCTAAGATTTTTCATTTGGTTAAAACAAAACAAATCAATCATCATTTTCAGTGTAAAAGAATTTGTTTTAATTCATAAGACTTTACTGATTTTATTAACATCTGCAAACACTTATTTCAGAAAAAAGAACTAATCTTTTTTCAAAAGTCAATTTTTCTAAAATTTTCTTTTGAGTCCAAGAGTGAAGTGAACAAGGGATGTGATTTGGTAAAATCTGCAGTAGTAAAGTGATCAAATGCCCGATCTCATGAACTCGTACTCAGTTTATACAGCAGATCCCTGTAAGGGCACATGGACCCCCCACCTAAGCTTCCTGTCTTGAACTTCCTGTCGGTTAATGCAGAAGTTACACTTTTATAAAATAGGTTTTATGGAAAAACAGGAGAAAAGCTCATTTAGTTGTCTGACAAGGGGGCAGATGCTTATTTAATTCCCAATGAGTTTTGAAAAGAAACATAAAACTAAAGATAAATATGAGGATTGTGTACTCTTAGAAAAATCACAACACTCTTCTTTCTTTGTAGAAGTAGAGCTCTGAATGCAAGGTGGCCATAAAGTAGATTTCTCTCTGTCTCTCACTGTGTTTGTTTGTGTGTGTGTGTGTGTGTGTGTGTGTCTGGAGGTCAGAGCTCGACTTCAGTTCCTGTTCATCAAATACCACCCACATTCTTTTTTAATGTTTTTTTTTTTTTTTTTGACCAGTGATCCCCAACAATGCACTTGTCTCTCTAGAACTGGGATTCCAGGTGTTCTCTTCCATGTCCAATCTTATTTTTCAATGAGAGTTCTGAGCTTTGAGTGTACATCCTCTGCAAGGCAAACACTTTATGGATGAATCTCTCTAAGCATCTCTTCTTCCATTTTAAGTCATAAGCAGTCCGCAATCCGGACGACTCAGACTGAAAATCTGATTGGAATATGACATTGATAAATAGTTTGATTCACAAATTGATACTGCTATAAAGAAAAGTTAGAATAATGTTCTAAATAATATCCAATTTATTATGACTACTCAATTTGTTCTTAAATTTTATTCATTTTATTTGTATGCGTGTTTGGTTGCATGAATGCATAGCGTTTGCATACAATTTCAGTGACTCCAGGAAATGTAATTAGTCCCCTGCAACTGGAGTCACAGAGTAGTCAGATGCTATTTAGATGCTGGCAATTGAACCTTGGCCCTTAATGGCAGCGGTAAGGTCTCTTAATAGTAAAGCTATGTTTATAGTCTCTCCTGAATGGATTCCTTTAAAATATTATCTAAATGTTGTTGAAAATTCCTGTAAATTAACGTGTCAGGAACCCCAAAGAAAGATTTAAGCAAGTGTTGAATTTAAATACATAAAATGGAGCTTTGTCACAAGATGGCCTTGCTCTGTAGTGAATTGTGAATTAGCAAAAACTGTAATGTCATCAAAAATGTATAAGTGTAACTAATCTGACACCCTTGTAGTTAAACTCTTTCAATAACCAACCATGGTAGCTGAGCATCCAGCCAATCAGCAGATGGAAGCTCAAAAAATGTGGCCATTTGAGGCAAATACAGCCTATCCGATTTGTTTCTGTGTGCCACTCCCTGCTTCTTATGTGAGTTATGGAGAGGAACACTTGGGGCCATTTGTTTGGAATTAGGAAAATTTATTAAATTGAACTAATTTAAATTTTTTATTTTATACAGTTCAAGACAATAGCAATTTCCTTTAGACAGCTGAGAGTATCCCTCTATGTGGACAGCTTGCAGCTGACACTGAGGAGAACTGGGCTTATGCTATGCCTGTTGACTGACATAGGAATGTCTTACTTCTTTTGTTGAAAAATGTCTACTGAAGATCTGGATGCTACCTATGTGTTTTATATGAAAAAATTCAGGACTTAGAGAGAGAGAAGGGGGCTGGTGAGAGACAGGGGAACAGGCAGAGAGAGAGAGAGAGAGAGAGAGAGAGAGAGAGAGAGAGAGAGAGAGAGAGAAAACCATAATTGTCCAGCATCAAATAAGCAATTGTATGTAGATAAGAATATTAAGATGATAAAAAATGTATAAACAAAGCAAGAAAAAGCTTTATCATCTAAATGTCAATAAGAGTACACATAGAAGGAAAATAACTAGTTTGGGGATATGTGGATGGGGGTGTTTGAAGAAAAGATAGACTATAGGTGGTATGAAGGGTAATCAAAAATATGTTGCATTGGGATACTACATAGGATGTCAGGATAGAGAAATGAGAAGGGGTAACTACTACTAAATTCCTTTGAAAAAGCCACATGGAAACCTACAAATGTAGAAATTTCCTAAAATATAAACATGTACATATACATTAACACATAAAAGTGCTTATAAAAGAGCTTCTATATGGAGTTATACTGTAATAGGGAGATGATACATTTCCCAGACACCACAGAGTATCAAATAAAAAGCCTAATGCAATGTATGGATGTCTTCTATTCAAGTGGTTGATCAAAAGGGATCCCAAAGAACCATCCAGACATTACAAACTCTTGGTTACTTTCCAGAACTTGACAGTACACTGTATTGATGAAGACATCATATATTTGAGTCTAGGTCTTGGAGAAACCTGGTTGGTATAGAACTGGGAGCTTCATATCTACTGACTGGCTTTTGTAGTGTTGGAAAGAGCTAAGCATGTTGTCATGGGAGAAAAAACAATTAACAATCTTGCTCAGCTCCGTCAGTAAAAACTGTCTTGGAATGATATGCCCACTGTTGAAATAGTGGCACAGATGTTATCAAAGTAACCAATGCTTTCTGATCGAATTTGAGGCTGACTCCACAAAACCGAACTCTTGCTTAGTAACTGAGACAAAAACCAGTCACTGGCTAGGTCATAGGCCCCAGGGGAAAGTTACTATTATTATCTTACTAAAAGAATATAGTAAAAAGCTACCCTTTGAGTTATCTTTATTCCCAGCGAGTAGTACATCTCTCTGTTTTCATCAGGGATGCTTCCTCTTGCATTAGATGGTAATTAATGCAGAGACATACAATTGTTTTATATATAAAGGAAGAGATTATGAAGTCAGCGAAGCACTGAGCCTAAATGGAATCCAGTTGTAGGGAGGGAGGAGTGATGAGCAAAGGGGTCAAGACCATGCTGGGGAAACCAATGGAATCAGTTGACCTGAGCAGAGCTCATGGACTTCAGTATGGCATTTGGGGAACAAGCATAAGATAGAACCAGGCTCCCTGAACATGGGTGTCAGTTATGAGGCCTGGGAAGTCTATGAAGCCTCTGGCAGTAGAGCCAGTATTTATCCCTAGTGCACAAATGGAATTTGGGAGCCCATTCCACATAGAGGGATTCTCTCCCAGCTAGATGCACAGGGGAGGGCCTAGGTCCTTACCCAAATGATGTGGCAGACTTTGATATCCCCCATGGAAGGCCTCACCCTCCCTGGGGAGTGGATGGGGGCTTGGTGTTGGGTACGGGAGGATGAGAGGTAGAGGGAAGTGGGATTGATATGTAAAATAAGATTGTTTCTAATTTAAATAAAAATTTATAAAAAATCAATTGGCTATAAAAAAAAGAGAGACTGTGAGATGTTCTGCTCTGAGCAACACAGCTACATCACATTGGTCTTTTACCCCAAAGGTGAGAGACCTCTTCCATCCATGGTGATGGAAGAGGGAGCAGAATAAATTATCTAAGTCAGAGGTAATTAACCTCTGCAGAAAAGTACAACTTATTTGGTAGGCATGGCAGTAGGTTATACATATGAACTCCCAGCTGATGTAAATGTTTGCACAACATCGAGCCAGGCAGAAACTCAAGTTTTGAAGTCCCACCCACTGAGGAGCTATTGGCAGCTGTTGACTATTGAAGGTCAGAGATTCAGTGCTCTCTGGGGATGAGGTATATGAGGGGCTCCTCGTGCTCCAGTGTATCCCAAAGTCATTTACATATAGGCAGAACTAAGCAGACTTATTTGGTTTTAAAAGAACAAAAAGCACATTAAGTTGGGAGGGGAAAGTTTTTGGAAGGATAGGTTGGGAACCAAAGGGGAAGAAAAGGGAGGATGGATATTTGATCAAAACACGTTATATTCACTCAGGAAATTGTCAAGCGTTAAAAAGTAGATGGACATTTGGTAAAAGCATTTATTTAAATTTGTTAAAAGATGCATACAAAGGATTAGACATCATAGAGGAGAGAGAAACAGAGAGAGAGAGAGAGAGAGAGAGAGAGAGAGAGAGAGAGAGAGAGAGATTTCTTTATTAGTCCCCAGATGTGTTAAACACAATTTGAAGAATTACAGAACTTACTGATTTATCATAAAGGACATTGAGGACATTATATAATTTACTCTTCTTGATGATAGTACAAAATACCTGACAAAACAACTTAAAGAGGACTCACTGTTAGAATAGAGCCCTTCAGAGCTAGGAGCATGATGACAGGAACTTGAGGTGCTGCCCATGCTGTCTCTGTGTACAACCAGGAAGCATGGAGATGAAAGTGAGTTATCGGATCTCCCTCCCTCCCCCCCCCTCTCTCTCTGTTGAGGACCCCAAGCCATATCTTGGTGGAATTCACACTCAGGATAGTTCTTTACACCCAAATTTAAACTTTCTAGCAAACATTCCTAGACATACACATAAGTATATTTTTCTCCAATATTCTAAATCCAATGAGGCCTATGAGGAAGATTGCCCATCACACACATGAAGGATCATTTTAAACCAATAAGACAAATGAGTGTATCCACCTAGGATATATTTTGTTGAGAGAATATAAAAACATTGATTGGTTCGATTTATATCCATTATGAATCACCATTAAATTTGATCTAATTCATTAAATATTTAGTCTGTTAAAAATAAAGCAACAGAAAGCAAAAGATAAATATTTTGGGAATAAATATGCTAAAAAGTAAGGCAGTATGAGGAATATTCAGCTTGAAAATGAAGATTTAATTTTATTTTTAAAATTTTGTAAGTTTGAATTTATTTCCATAAGTTATGATACATAAGCAAAATTGTGAAGAAATTCTTTGGATTTTCCTAATCAAATTTTAGACACATTCAATGAAAAAAATCATATTAAGTATACTTATTAAAGTCTCCAAAACTTCAAATGAATAAACAAGAAGACTTCTTTAATCAAGGTTTATGGTACAATGCTGTAATTCCACCACCAAATACATATATGTATGCATATATATGTATATATATATATATATATATATATATATATATATATACAAATATATAAAACATTAGCTTCCTTCTCTTCATGCTTTTCATTAAAATATTGTTTTCACAAAATACTGTTGGTTTTGTTTAGGGTCACCTCATTTTCGTGAATAATTGTATTAATTTTCAATAATTAAAACTAATTATTTAGGGCGTTGGTGAGAGTTTAGAAGTGCTGCCTGCTCTTCTAGAGGGCCTGAGTCTCTCTCTGGCACCTCATTTTCCTGAGTAATTGTATTAATTTCCAATAACTAAAACTAATTATTGCAAGGGCTGGAGAGAGCATAGGAGTGCGGCCTGCTCTTCTAGAGGGGCTGAGTCCATCCCTAGCCCCTGCATAGTGGCTCACTACCATCTGCAGCTCTTGCAGAGGACCTGAGTTCATCCCCAGAACCCCCATGAGGGCTCACAGTCATCTGTAGCTCCAGTTCCAGCACCTACAGTGTGGGTCACAACCACACCGAACTCTAGTCCCAGGAGAACTAATGGCTTCTTCTGGTCTCTGTGTGCCCAGGCACATACATGCCAGCAGAACACCCACACACATAAAAATATCAATAAAAATTATTTAGTTACTTACTTTTGTTTCATATTTTCATGATTGAATTAAAATAATTGATAAACCTTACTTTTCCAAAAATTGTGATTATTTTCATATTTTTAATTAAAATTACATATATTTCTTTGTTGTGTGAGAGTGTCATCCTACCACGCATGCAGATGGTCAATGACATCTTTTGGGAGTCAGTCATTTCCTTCTAAACTGTAGATCCAAAGTTCAATCTAGCTCACGATGTTGGTCTTGGCAGCCAGTGCATTGACTCTCTGAGGCATCTTTCTGGCACTCATGTTTGGTGTTTTTGATACTAAGTAATGTCACATACTTCTGAGGCAGAGTATCTTACAAGTTAGTGAGGGTAAATGCTAATTTCACCTATTTGAATCAAGTGTTTTTACTTTATCATTCCTGCGGCCATATCTTTACACATATACTTGCATTTGTT
The DNA here is from genome assembly GCF_003668045.3 of Cricetulus griseus. Taxonomy (NCBI): domain Eukaryota; kingdom Metazoa; phylum Chordata; class Mammalia; order Rodentia; family Cricetidae; genus Cricetulus; species Cricetulus griseus. The sequence continues at coordinate 9,695,619 of NC_048601.1, forward strand.
CACTGGGGTAGGTAGTTGCTTGGAAACTTTAATTTCCTCTGTTACATGACTTTAGGATTTGTAAATGAGGGTAACAGAGCAGGCACTTTGGTGTCATAGGACAAGTCAGATCAAGGAGCAATGTTGCTCAGGGTTTAATACACTTTTCAGGCAACACAAAGGATTTTGTGTAATATATTCCAGGAAGAGCTCTTAGCAAAAGGGAGATTTTCATTTGAAGTTACTGATGCAAATATATGATAATTTCTTATTTTTGTCTCTTTTGAAATTGCATGTGTGTCTATGCTCGTGTGTGCATGTCTGTGCTCAAGTGTGCATTGTGTTCATCTGTGCGTGCTTATGATCATATGTGTAGTATATGTATGTGCATGTGCGTGAGAAGGCAGAAGTTGTTCAGTATTTTCCATCACTTTCCATCTCAGAGTTTTTCACTGCTGGGATTCCTCTACCTCTGCCTCTCCAGTATTGGGATTGCAGGGCCAATGCCACCATTTCCAGCTTTTAATGTGGGTCCTGAAGATCTGAAAGTGGATCTTCATAATTGTGCAACAAGCTATGGATTGAGTTATCTTTCCAGCCCCCAAATTAATAGCAAGATTCCTTTAGTCGCTGTTAAGCTCTGAAAGTCAAATCACAAGTACTTAGTGTCTGTTACTCAATATGAATGAATGAAAATAATAAATCAATGAATCTTTATCTGTGGGTTGGAGAGAAGAAGAAAGGACTTGTTAATTATACATTGGGTAAAATAGTTGAGTACTTTATCTGCAAGTTCTAAGAACTACTCACTTGCATTAGAATTCAGCTAGGCCATTAAGCATTATTTCTTGAAAAGACAGAGACTTCAATACATGGCACAATGGTGTCACTGCTGAAATACAATTTATTTTCATTAATAAAAGAATATCTAAGATCTTCATGTACAAAAACGGTAATGAGTGGACCAAAGAAAGGCAGGTTAGACTTGAACTCCCCTTTGTTTGCCAGTGAACGTGTGTCCTTCTGGTAGGTCTCCCCCTCCCCCCCCAAGACATTAGCTATTTAATTCTGATTTTTAAAGAGCAAAATAATTTACTATATTGAAACAGCTCATTCATCACCTAAAACGTCTGATTCTGTCACCTCAAGTGCTTGTTAAATCACTTCCAGCTGCTACAATCAAGGGCCAGGTACTTCTAAGGCCTGACACTTTGTGAGCTGCATTACACCTGTAAGTATGATGCTTCAATCCAATTCTAGTCTTCGTAGTAATCAAGTGCCCACTCCACTTAACTTCAAGGCAACTGGGAACTTAGAATTCTCCATATGTGTCTGTATCTGATTTTCAATCAGACCTCTTCATCCCAAACCTGAAAGGTTCTGAATAGCTATGGAGTAGCGGGAGGTTAGTAACACTTTCAAGTAAAGCAGCACGGAGTACAGACACACTGAGATAAAACTTTGTCAAGGAAACAGAGCTCCCAAAAGGATGCTTTACCCCGAAATGAGGAAGTTAGTAGTGAGCAATGGAACAGGGAGAAAGGGGCATTTTCTGTGAGTGTCCTGTGAATGTACAGCCATGCATCCATTGACTAAACAACAGTATTGCGGTAAAACCGAATGCCGTTAGACTAGAAGTGTGTAAGAATCTATGATGAATCACAGTTAGTCACAGACTTGGTCTAGGGACAATATTTTATTGGTTCAACAGATATTTTTGAACATATTTTGTGAGCACTGATGGTGCACCCAAGGGTAAATAAAATATAAAAAATTTTTAAAAAATATTTATAACATAAATGAGTAGACACTATGAATGTACTATAGCATAGAATTCAGAAACTTTAAAAGCCTACTTCACATGGTTCATATTTCTAAATTGTGATTGTAGTAATATTTTTATAGATTCCACACAAACTCCAAAGACAAGTGTCATGCTGTGCATCCTACAACGTGACTATCAATGGGGACACTTACACAGCACAATTCTTTGAAACGTGTGTCTATGTAAAGCACAGTTTATTTAAATGTTATGTGAATTTAATCTCCTGAGGTGAGGAAGATGGACAGAATGTTGGTTGGGATTATTCCAGTGATGGTCAAAATTTCTATTGATATTTCTAAGGTGCTGAGTTCAGTGAACCCAAAAGATTCAGTACAATTAGGATTTAGAGTGTGAAGGACATAGTGAAAAATGGTAAGCTATATAGAGAGATCACAAAATGACTCAGACCTCATCTGAAAAGAAGTGTCTTCTCTAAGGTCTCAGTAAGATCGTAACTGAAGGGTTCATTTTACTCATTCTCAAAGACCATTAGGTAATCAACTGCTTTATTGTTTTTCTCTGTAATCCAGCAAATATTTCTCAGATTCATCTTATATGTGGTAAAGGATGGTAGTCAGAAAGTTCTAAGGCCCAATAGGACTATTGTTTTCCCTCTGTAGGGTGTGGGGAGCTTTGGAAGGAATTTCCTATAAGTAAAAACCTTCCATCTTGGAGGGGAGCTCCTTAAGATATAGGGTAGTCTAAAAGAAATCAGACATTTTATTCTCCAGGGAAGTTCATTAACTCAGGGTCTAAACAACTCAAAGATCTTAAGAAAGTCCTGAAACTGACAATATTCATTACATCCATTCATCACCACGTGTGTATGGGCAGTAAACATTGAGAGAAATGCTCAAAACAGCTGAGCATCCAGAAGAGGACAAGATGAACTCACCTGTTCAGAAAAGACACTTACCAACTTGCTGATCCCCCTACAAGCTGTGCATTGAGCTCCGGGTTTCCAGCTGTTGTGCTGGTATGATATGATGATGAAAATTACTTTGAGTCATTGCTGCTTGTGTAAGTTACTTCTTACTTTATTTGAGCAACACAAATAAAACTCATTCACCAAGTTACAATTTGGTACTATCTGAAATTTTGTCTGTTGTTGATTTCCTATCTGGGATGAGTAGACATTTATTCATGTCTCCCCTAGAATTGTGTCATACAATGGTACCACTTGAAAATGGGGGCAGAAACATTTGATGTTGCCTCTGTTACTATGTTGCAAAGAGAATGAGGGATGAAGGAAGCAACAGAGAAATCTACTGGAGAAAGATCTGCATAAAACAAAATATTTTCCTTCAACCTTGTTAGTGTCCCCCATTATAGACTTTATATGGAATTATTATTTCTTTGCCCATATTATCATATCTTCAGATTGTTAATTGGTCAAATCACCAAGTGTCTAAAGGACTTTGTGAGAATATCAATTAAATCTCTCCCTGCAAGTATGTTTATGTTGGAGTACCACCTATATGCAAGTGAGAAAAACCAATCCTTCAGTACTCTTTAGTAAAGATGCCACCAAAAAGTTGTACATTGGCCTCAGAAAACTTTTGTCACTGCAGAATCTCAGGAGAGGAAATGCTTCTGGCCAAAATATTTGTGTCAGAAACTTGGTTAATATTCAAAAATTGCAGACACAACTTGTGTGTAGGAGGAGGTGTGACTGAAGTCCCAGCTGCCATCTATAACAGTGAGATTATTCTATTTTTACAGTGATTGCTTCTACATATTAATAAGATGGATTTCAGAATAGCACAGCATTAATTAGGGCAGGCTGTTGAAGACAAAAGGAAAACATTGTTTTTGTTTACTTGACAACCTTATATATTACTTTCTCAAGAATTATTTATATATGTCAGAGAACTATCTCCTTCTTCAATTTCTATTTCCAGTTTCCACTCTGGGATTTTCTATATTACTTTTGTTTTTAACATGAAAAGTATCTCATTAAAGATATGACAATTATATTATTTGTCTCAAATGTGTTTTCTTCAATCTCTCCAACAAGGTAAACTTTAACATGTTTTAAAACAATGAGTTTCTTTCATTAACTAGTTAATGTATTTTGGGACCAAGTCTCAAAGTGTAACCCAGGCTGTCCCAAAACTATATAGCTCAGGATGGCTTCAAACTTGCAGGCTTTGCCGGATTTACCATCTGATTACTAGGAGTATAGGCATAATAATCATTCCCAGCAAAACAATGCCTTCATCTTCACATTATACATTACATTGACTGATACAGCCTATGGACTACCCACCAAATAAATGCTCAGTCTTTTTTTTGCAAGTTTGTCTCGCTTAGATATGATTTCTTTATTGTTTTATAGAGTGACTCTCTTCATCTTCTTCTTTAGAAACTAGAGATTATGCACTCATATATGCAAAGGGTACATGTGATGCTAATTGGAGAAAGGGACTGAGCATGCCCAGGAAAAGATGGAGACAGAAACACTGAAGTGTTTAAGTTTATATACTAGGGCCAGGTGGTGGTGGCACACGCCTTTAATCCCAGCACTTGGGAGGCAGAGGCAGGCGGATCTATGTGAGTTGGAGACCTGCCTGGTCTACAAGAGCTAGTTCCAGGATCGCCTCCAAAGCCACAGAGAAACCCTGTCTTGAAAAACAACAACAAAAAAAGTTTATATACTAGACTAACCTTTGGTGCCCATCTATTCTAGAATAGCAACAGCAGCAGTAAATCCAGGGAAAGGAGATAAACAGTTATCACACCATTAGATCCAAATGTACAGTTTTTAACAACAGCAAAATCACAAGTAACACAGAGAGAATGAATATGGTACTTTAAAGGCAAAGTGTAAATCTTCAAATTCCATCCCTGAGCTGAGCCAATTAATTTAAGTAACAAATATGCCTTAGAGAAGTTGAAAAAAACTACAGGAAGCTGTGGAGAGAGCTAGAAAAAAATGTAGAGACAAAATGGAAATATTAATATAGAGAAAGCCTACAAGGAGGTCAAATCATAGATTAGACAGTGAACATTATGTAATAATTAAAATGCAAACTTCATTAAATACATTTTAAAAGATACATATTGAGTAGAATTTAATAATTTGAAAATACTTCAGTGGATATGACCAAGTCCTAAAAGTTTAAATTCAAATTTAAAAAAAGTAGAAAAGTGATCTTAATTCAAGCCAACTGTGAAGAATGATTAGATGGAGCAATATACACGTTTTAGGTACTCCAGAAAGAGTAGATGGGAAGAAATGACAAGGGAAAGGGTTGGTAAAACAACAACTGGAAGCACCCCAGATATAATGAAAGATAAGAACATAAATACCCAAGTAACTCAAGAACTCCATCTGAGAAGGACTCAAAGAGATCTACACTGGGATACTTGCTATGAAGTTTTAAATCTGTTGACAGAGCATCTTGAAACAATGAGAGTGTTGCATTCACTATGCACAGACATCAGTGGAAGTACCTCAAGATTTTCCATTTTCCATCGGATACTAGGCAGACTTCAATGAGCCCATAGAATCACATTGCTTATAGACTCTATATGCCAAGGATCTGGCAGTCAATCATCTTTGTTTCTTGGTTCCGTTCCCCACTGTTATGACAAAATACTCATAAGAAAGCAACGTCAGGAAGAAATGAACGATTTTAGCTCACACTTCAAGGGGGGAGGTCAAAGCAACAGAGGTTTGACGTTTTGGTCATACCCCATGCAATGTCAGAGAACAGAGAGATTGAATACAATCTAGTGCTTAGTTTGCTTTCTTCACTTTCTGTTATCTAGGAACCAGAGAATAATTTTACCCATAATTAAGATATGTCTTCACATATCAATTAAAATAATCAAGGCAACCCCCCACAGGAATGCCTGGAGATTCCACATCCAAAGTGCTTCTACGTTTAATTTCATTTAAACATTCATGTGAGATTAGTTGCTATTGGACCAATCTTGATCTGAGTCTACATAACTCATTAATCATGAAGAAATCATCCTGTATTTGTTCTTCTGAAGGTTATCTGACTCACATTAGATGTCAAGTATGCTCAAGACCTTCACAAGATGAAGGCAGTCAAAATCCCAGCATCAATGGGAGGTGGGCATGAAGTCCCACACTTGGTTGTGAATTCTTTGGCAGCTTATGGCTTCTGGGAGAAGAGTCAGTTTTCATTATGGGTGTGACCCCTAAGAGGCTATTGCTCCAGCTGATAGTTTTTTACCCATGCATACACAGGAAGCACTAGGTGGACTCTGTGGCTACAAAAAGAAGCATCCATGAAATTGAGCAGGGAAAGTGGGTAAGTGTGGGCATGGATAAATTAAAAAAGAGAAGAATACGATCAAAATACAAGATATACTATGTAAAATTCTGGAGTATTATTTAAAATTAGCACGTTGCACTTAGAGGGGAGAGAATAACAATAAATACTTTAATTATATACTATAAGATTTATTTAACATGAAATATCCCTTTCATTGTAATGTGGAAAGAATCATTTTCATATATATATATATATATATATATATATATATATATATATATATCAGAACAGCATGATAAAAAATCATGAGAAAAATGTAATGGCACAAAACTAAAATACCACAGCATTGATTTAAATATAAGTTGAATATAAGAAAAATTTAGAATCATAAAATCTTATACCAGAGTTGGAGATGGATCCTAGGAGAGTGGAATCATCATGTGCAGAATAGATGCACGTCTTAGTAAGTTTGTGTGAAATCAGGATACACAGCACTGAGAGAACTTTAATAAAATCCCTGTAGGAGGTAAACGCCATAGGTGTGGTTTAGCTCATCAGCTGTGATGAACTTTTTCTTAAAGGGACTATAGGTATTGGAGGAGGCTTAGAGAGCCTGTGGTCAGGAGCCCTTGGGAAGCCTCTGAATGTGCAGCTCAGTCTTTCTGAGGACTTTAATTTTTTCTGAAAGAAACTATATTAAGATGGAAACTTATATGAAAATATCTGTGATTTTGTTAAGATTATTTTTGGCATAAAATTTCCTATTAAGTTTGAAGTTGGCATTTAATTAGTTCTAGAATATAAGTTTATTGGAGCCACATATATATATATATATATATATATATGTGTGTGTGTGTGTGTGTGTGTGTGTGTGTGTGTGTGTATGTGTAATATATATTAAATGTATATTATATGTGCCCCGATGTAATATTGTAGTATTCTTTTTATTTACTATGCTTATTATATTGATGAAAGAACTAAAATTAAATAATTGTCTATTCTTATATTTTATTTCTATTCTTTATTTCATCTCATTCTATATATCTTATTCTTTTCACCAGCTTAAAAATCTAGTTTTCATACAATTTTCACTTCCTGGAAAGTTTCTCTGGACACAGTTGAAGATAGCATGAGCTAGAGTCTTCATAAATAAATGTACTATTAATCCCTTAAAGACAAGTTGAAAAAAATAGAATCTTGGAACCTGTGGTTCAAAACAAACAAACAAACAAACAAAAAAAAAAAAACCAAGCAAATTACTGAGCATTTTTCACAATCCAGAGCTGTGTAGCATTGCTACAGCATGGTATTAGGGTGCAATGAAAAACAAACGCCTTCTGATCCATGATGCTTTCCGAAGAAATTAACAAGTATAGAAGTAACTTGTTTCTAACGTTCTATTTCAATGTTTGCGGAGTAAACAAAGTCCAGATATTTTTCCCTCAGATGTATCCTTCCCGGTCTCAGGAGTGCCATTTGTCTTAAAAACCTCTTCCCTACTCTGACTGCTCTGCAAAAGCACATGACAAAGTGAACCTGCCTGACAAGATTGAAGCTCCTCGCAAGCTTGGGTCGTTTCCAAGGCGACCAAAAGATGGCGCTGCCGTGCAGCTAAGCGCACCGTCCTCAGCCATCAATGCTTCCCATTGAACTCCAGGGCTAAAATGGTGGAAATGCACCTGCCACTAGATAGAAGGAATGCAGACGAGGAGGAACTGTTTCAAATCCATAACACTTAAATTATATCAGGTGCTCAGTGGTAATTAGACCCGGAGAGCTTACAGTTGCACAGTGACAAAGAGATCTGCAGTCTCTTTTTGGTGTTGTGTGTAGAGATTTCTGACAGTTCATGTTAAACATTCATGTTACAGGTTAAGGAAGATATGGCAAGAAAAAGAAACATTTGGAGAAATCAGTTCCCTTATGAAATGATTGGAGAAATCAGTAGTTGATGCTAAACTCTTTTTTGTTCTGCTCTTCCCCCCTTACTTTTTATTTAAATTAAAAACAAGCTTGTTTTACTTGTCAATCCCAGTTCCCTCCCGCCCTCCCCTGACCCCCCCCAACCCCCTATCGATGCAAAATTCTTAATGTTGTAGTAATTTCATCTCAGAACAAAGCCAGAATGTATCAAATTATCTCTGTCACTCTCATGAGAACGCAGTGGTTTTTGTTAATGTTACAATATTATGGAAACTACACTCTTCCACTTTAATTTATTAATCATGATTGAGTTTAGTTATACATTTTGTCACAAGATATATGACCACCACACAATTAAAAGTTAAATGGTTTCTTTTTTGGTGTCTGGTGTGAATGTGTCTGTGCAACTGTGCAATGTACCTGTGGGTGTGTGCTCTTGTGGGCCCACAGAAGCCAGCTGTTGGGCTCATTCTTCATTGTTCTCTCTTTATTGAGATGGTCTCTTACAGAACCTCACGCTAATGGGTTCTAGGATGGCTCCAGGACACACTCTGGAGAGGTATCTACCTCCTCAGATTAAGGTTCCAGACGCCACCACACCCAGCTTGGACATATGTGCTGTGGGAGTGGATTCAGGTACTCATGCTTGCACAGCAAAGGCTTTGTCTATGCTGCCATCTTCCTGACCCTTCAGTGAAACAATGCAAAGAAAACCTTCCTTTTGGAAGTAGAAGCAGAGATTCACAGCTAAGCGCTGAGCTGAACTCCTGGAATCCAGTTGTAGAGAGGGATGAGAATTGAGTAAAGGGGTCAAGACCATGCTGGGGAAACCCACAGAAACAGCTGATCTGAGCAAGTGGGAGCTCAGGAACCCCAGTGTGATAGCTGGGGAATCTTCATAAGTCAGAACCAAATCCCCTGAATGTGGGTGTCATTTGGGGGGGGGGACTGGGCAGTCTATGGGTCTCTGGCAGTAGAAACAGTATTTATCCCTAGTACCCAAATGAACTTTGGGTGTCCATTCCCTATGGAGGGATACTCTCTCATCATAGATACACAGGGGAGGGCCTAGGTCCTGCCCCAAATGAAGTGATATAGTTTGATGACTCCCCATGGGAGGTCTCACCATGTCTGAGGATTGGATGGGAGTGGAATGGGGGCTTGGTGAGGGGATGGGAGGAAGGTAGAGAGAGGGAACTGGGATTGGTATATAAAATAAGATTGTTTTTAATTTGGATAAAAACCTTCCTTTTGGTTTCCATGTTGTATCTCTGAAGAGCATGACTATTCTATTATTGATGTTTATGATGAGAGAGCAATTTACTCTTTGCCTCAGAAGGCTGGTATGCTTAGCAGTATCCACATTTGTGGACATTTCTATCTTTCCAATTGAGTCATGTCACAGCTTCTGGTGAAATTATCAGCTGGCATTTATATTGTGTTCTCTGGAATTCAAGTTACAAACAGTGTGAGCAGCCATGTGGGTGCAGGAAGCAGAATTTGGATGCTTTACAAGAGCAGTAGGTGCTCTTAACTACTGAGCTGCCTCTACAGCCTTTAAATCTCTTCTAGTGTTTAAATACTCATTAGATAACATTTTATTCCATGGGATTTTTAAATTGCTATTTTGTTTTCTTCAGTAGAATGTGAAATAAAATAATTAAAATTTATGTCTTCTTTTATTAATATTTTTTGTCTCTGCGAATTTTTTCAAGCTATAAATTCAGTTTCTATTCCCAATTTCAAATCTACCTGGAGTTTGTGAGTTCAGATTTTCTAAACTCAGATTCTCTCTAATTCACCACTTGGCTTTTCCTTTGTAGTGAGACAACAGCTGCTCTGCACAGTTGGGTGTGTGGGCCTGTATCAGAGGGTCACACTGTTACATGTGTGTATCCTACGTTGAAATATTTGTTTAGTTCTGATCGCATATTATTGACATCCAATAACTTTCCAATAGTGTAAGGAAGTAAGGTAAGGACATATGCATCACCCCTAAAGACCATCCTTAACTTTCAGCATTTCTACGTCCTGGACCCTTCCATGTTCCTTCGAAGGCCATCAATCTACCCTTGAAACTAAGATTATATTGAATTTTATACAACTTTATATCAATGGCATCATACAGCATGTACTCTTTTGACATGCTGGCCCCAATTTTTTTTTTTTTTTTTTTTTTTTTGGTTTTTTCGAGACAGGGTTTCTCTGTGTAGCTTTGGAGCCTATCCTGGCATGGCCCAATACATCTTTAAATATGGTATAGAATTAAACAACTTTCCATTTTCTTCTCAATTAAGCCACTTAATAAAATAGCTGAAAATCAGACACATTACATTTTTTCATAAATAGCTGAAAAACATCAGACTTGACTGCAATCTTCTTGTCTTGCATTATATAATACTATGAAGTCAATAGTTCTGATAGACCATTCATTTTAACATCGTGCTGAACACCATTGAATGTCAGACAAGAATTTTAAATATAAAACAGACTAGAGGACTTACCAGGTTTATTGAGCTAAAATGGTGAGACTAGGTTTTCATCATAACTGATTATTGGTGGATTTACCTCCTATAGATATTGATGCTTCATTTATTATAGGCAGATAAGAATAAGGAATGTGAGACAAATTTCCAGTATCAATACTCAAATGAATAACACAGAACAAATAACTGTGAATGATGCCAAAAAAATTGGAGCTAAAATAGAGATAAATAAATAAACAAATGAATAATTTATCTTTAATTATTAGGGGACTCTACCACCTTATGTTAAAACTTTAGAAATTCCCTGAATAAAAAAAAATCAACTCCATCATCCTGAGAAATGATGGCCTGATATTTTATGAGCTTACAATGTTAGGTCAATAAAAATTATATCAGAACAATGCTGTGTTCCATTATCTTACAGGCTCTAGAGACCTTGATTAGTTTAGCTCTTTTCCCAAATTGTCAATATCAGTGTTTTTAAATGTTTAACCGACAAATGCTAATTGTGTGTATTGACGGGGGAAATGTAAACTTGTGATATATGTATACATTGACAGATGATGAAATGGGGCTAATTAGCACAAGCCATGCCCTGTGTATCACTTGTTTCTTTGTCTTTGGAGTATGTCCCTGTCTTTTTGCTGTTTTAATACAGAGCATCATTAGCTAAGACTCCAGGCTGAAAACTACCCGTTCATTTCTCCATTTTCCATGCTCAGACCCCCTGCCACATATCTCACCTAGGTGATTACAGTCTCTTGTAATCACTATTTTATTTCCTATAAACTTTCTTTTAGATTCTGCACATTAGTGGGTTCGTAGTGTTTGTCTCCATGTGTCAGTTTTAGTTCACTTAAAATAATGTCTTCTATGTTCATTAACACTGAAAATGTTGGATTTCATTTCAAAAGGCTTCCAGTACTTTTGATGAATAAACAGCATGTTATTGTTATATGTATGAATCTACAAAATAGATATGTATGTATGCACACAAATATATGTATGTATGTATGTATGTACATCACCTATGGTTTTAAAAGAACTTGTTTTAAGGCTATGATTTTCTCTACATCATGAGAGCATTGATATTCTAAAAATAACAACACTGAGAGCCATATTTTTTTGTTTAGTCATCAACTCATTTTATCCAATGAGTAGATGAGATGCCACATGTCAATTGGTCACTGCATGGGGTTTCTCTTTCTTTCTGTAAAATGATGCATAATTTAGTCACCACTGAGTCTGACATTCCAAGATCATGGGACTCCTCCAATATCACCAATAAGCAAGATCACCAATAATCCAAGTACGGTGGTGCTTGGTTCATGTTACCTTCCAGCAAAGCTATGTCATACTTATTGGCACTTGGTTACTTGTTACTTCTAGTTCATAACATGTCATCGATGTAAAGTTCAAACACAGTCCTCAGTGAGACAGAAACTTTCCTATTGGCCATGGAAAAGAAGATGTAGTCAATTTCTCTTGTACTCCTGGCTTCAGAAAATGATGGTACATAGCAAATATGTTTTGTTGTTGTTATCTGCTTAGAATTGAAAGTTGGAGTGCTTGATACAGTGGGAGGAGCTCCTAACATGTCTAATTCTTATGATGTAAACAATGTACTTGGGAAACATCCTTCAATGGTGCTTATGTTCTTGTGTGTATGTGTGTGTGTGTGTGTGTGTGTGTGTGTGTGTGTGTGTGTGTGTGTGTGTGTGTTCCCGTGCGGGCGTGCGCGCATGTGTGTGATATGGCTATGGTAATTTGATGTCAACTTTTAGGGAATATTTTGTGTCTTAACTCCTCCTACCAGTATAACCACCAAACATAAGTCAAGGCAACACTTGGTGGTTGTTGGATAGTTTTTTACTTTATATTCAGGACACAGGGGAAATGACCATTATATTCCTCTGATTTGGAATATTTTTAATTAGTTATTTGAACTTCGTGAGAATCACATTTATATTAGATGGTGATGATGTCTCGTTACTGAAAAGTAAATTCTACTTCAGAGTACTAGTACTGAGAAGATTCTAGTCATTTCAACTTCATAGCATGTAAACAATATTCTTGTCTGTGGCTCAACTTTCCCTTGATATGCCCTGACAGAAGATTCAAACTACACAGTTAGGAGTTTGAGGAACCTAAGGGTCTGAGTTGAGTCCCTGGCACCCCTGTAAAACTTGAGCATTAGTTGTGTGTCCTATATACCCAGCACTGGTCAAGTGGATTTCTTGGGTTCCAGTCCAGACAATCTATGCTAATCAGTAAGCTCCAGGTTCAGTGAGAAACTGTATCTAAAACTGAGGTGGGTAATGATGGAGAAAGGCATCCATTGACTTCTGGGCTGCATATCCATGTGTGATCAAACATACATCCTCACACACATATGCACACACTCACATACATACATGCACACACATGAGTACAAACACACAGACACACACACACACACACACACACACACACACACGTGCAAGAACATAAGCACCTTTGAAGAATGTTTCCCAAGTACATTATTTGCATCATAAGAATTAGACATGTTAGGAGCTCCTCCACTGTATCAAGCCATTTTCTGAATGGAGATGGAGGAGGAGTGGATTGGGATGAGGGAGATGGGAGGTAGGCAGAGGGAACGGGAGGGGAAACTCCAGTCTGTATATAGAATAAATGAAAAAAAGTTAATTATATGAAATAATAAAATAACCTTACAGGAAAAAAGAATTAGATATGAAAGCAAGCTTGGGCCTGGAATTTGGTGAAAATGTTAGTTAAAAACTTTGGAAGATTAATATGAATAATAATTACTGGACAGCCTTTACTCAAACAAATTTCACAATCAATTCAGTCCTGCCATGTATTCAATTGCTATGATGATTTGAATGCTACTCAGGTGTGTCAACCCACTCAATCTGAGACTATCTTCTATCTATAGGGAACCAGCAAAGTCTAGTGTCTAGAACTTTAATATGCTATTTGCTATGAAACCAGGGAGTCAAATTAAATGGATGGAGCCATCTTCACCTTCCTCTGGAAATTTAAAAGACCTTTGTAGGAAGTAGCAAGAAGTTTACTTTTTATTCCATTGTGTTCATTTTGTTGTTTTCATAAATATTCAAGGTGAGAAATTTGGACTCTTTTCCTGAGTAAGAACCTAAGGATGTTTTATGGTTTTTAAGGTAGAACGCTAAAGAGTTTATTTAAGAAAGATGTTTCCAACTAACTTGTAAGGAATGGGTACAAGAATAAATGTGAGGGGACGAATTGGGGAAGACATGTTTCTGGGATAGAATTTGTTGTAAAGGTAATTATTGGATTGTAAATGACATATGGAACAAGATGTCGAAGGGCTTAATGTTGGTACACATATACAGAGGACTAAGAAAATGTAGGAGGGAAGGCATTTATCTTTCATATGCAATGAACAAGACATCCCTGGAAATCTCTTTATTACAATAATTATTGTCACTTTACTTTATAAACTATGGTAATCTATAATGTATGGCTACTAATAATTTCTAGATTACACTTCCATGAAAACAGCTCTTATTATCCAAGCTCACATTGGAGATCACATAGTATTTCTAGCTAGAATTCCACTGATGTGAGACTCTGCCTGTCATGAGCTCATTAGTCTCATTCTATTTCTCTCTATTCATTTCTCTTGATTTCCTATATAATTTCAATTATGCCTTCATTCTCCAAATTTCTCATCCTTGAATCTTAGGAATTGCCTTTGAGTTTTTCATCCTTAATCATTGATCACTTCCAATGAGGTGATTCTTGTTAGATTCAAAGTTTTGAAATGCTTACATCTCTTTCTAGCTTTCTCTGAAGTTTGACTTAACCTCTGTGATAATTAAGGTGCCAGTTCTACCAAATTTAATAAGTGTTTTTATATATTCTTGGGTATTCTGATTTAGTTTTTCTTTCCATTATATGTAGTCATATTAGTGTTTCTAGTAAAATTACTCCTTAGGTTATCCAGTGTTCCGGGCTGATCAAAGTATCTCCTTTCAAGCCAGAGTAAGCCCATACTTTCTATATTTATATTCACCACAACAACTATAATCCAAAGTAGTATATTTTAGTATTTTTAAATAGCAACTTTTGATACCAACATGTAATTCCATCTGAAATAAAAGCCATTTATAATAACCTATTGAGACTGTATTTAAATTCCTGAAACAATTTTAGTAGCTTGTTTTGGTACCACATTTGTTTTCCCACAGAATTTTCTTAGTGTTTAATAGTGTTTTCATTTTTAATACTTTAAAACTATGCTTGGTATTACTGCACATGTGTTTGGATGTGTGTATGTTTAACTGTGTGACAAGAGCTTCTGGTGGAGTGCAAACGACCACTTCGCTAGCTACTCCTCTCATTTCATGTTGTATTGGTTCCTGGTGTAAACTTTTATCTGCTCAGTCCCAAGTAATAGTTTGTCCAATGCAATTACTATTGATATGAAGAATTAAATATTGCTGTTTGATGAGTACACTCTTAGGTTCTAAGAAATGAAGCTTTTACAGTTATAAGTGAGGATAACAACAATTGCCCTGCATTCTCAACAGAAATTTTCTGATACCAAGTACATTTAATTTAGAATAAAAAGAGACCCGTAACACAAATACATTGTATATAAATATCGTGTCATAAATTTAAAAATGCTAGATCCATAAAAGAAACTACCAAAAGAAAAGCTGGATATAGTAATGCCCTTTAAAAAAGTCACTAGGATGTTAGTCCCACTAATATGGTTTTGGGCTCATAACCAATAAAGATTGACCACAGCAGATGGAGGATATTTGAATAGCAAGGCAGTAAGTTCAGTAGCAAGTGATGTGTTGGAAACCATTTTCAACAATGTCACAGTGCTCTCATCCCCACTGTGTACTTCAAAGCTCTGGACCCTGTGCAGGCACACACTAGGGCTGTCACAGGAAAAGGGGGAAGCCACCCAGAACTCTGTTGTCTATAGCCAGCTTCAATATAAGTAGTTGGTTCTATTTTATTTAACAGATAGAAACATATCCCAAGTTTTTTTTTATTGAACAGAGGTTTCATTATTTTTCTGTTTATCCTAATGTTTCTAACATAATGGCAGCTTTAAGATCCTGGTTGTAGAAGACCTTTCATTTCTCTTGCAATGGACAGAACCGTATTACACCATGCTGAAGTAGATGAACCAGGAAATGGTGATGGTATGTTACTAAGACACTGACATATGGAGAGTTCATGTAATTATCGGAGAGCAGCAGAGTATTCATGGTGGAGTGAATAAACTCCCACACATCTCCCTACGTCCTAATTCCTGGAACCTAAGAATATTAAGTGGCCAGAGAACATGATTGGATCTAGAAAACATGATTAAGTTAAAGGCCTTGAAGTGGGGTGTGGCTAGGATTATCCAGGTATACCCAATGTGATTACAATGATTTTGTTTTTGAGGTTATACTATAATTACAACATTTATCCCGGACCTTTCCCCCCTTCAAACCCTCACATATCGTCCTCTTGACTCTCCTTCAAATTAGTGGCCTCTTTTTTCACTATTGTTGCACACACACACACACACACACACACACACACACACACACACACACACATATATATATATAATATATATATATATATATATATATATATATGCATCCCCTTTCATGTCATTGGTGTCATTCCTGTTCAGCTCACATTGGGGTGCTCCTGTTGGTGTGTTGGTGAGATGTTATGGGTGTACCTTCTTAGTGGATAGATACAGGAGGCATGATATGATAATATGACAATGTTAGGGAAGAGTCCAGAGAAGGATGTGAAGCCCAGAATTAAGCACCATTGACGGAGGAATACCACTGAAAATTAGAAGCTGGCAAGGACAAGTACCAGGATTTCCCCTTCTGTTGTCAAAACGATAGAGGTTCATCAGCTCTGTCCTGGTGAAAATGATTATAGAGTTATGACTTTCAGAACTCTAAGGGAATAAATTTTCATTAAGTGAGTGGCAATTTGAAATGGTTGCTCCAGAAAACAACTATAGTATGAAAAACAAGGGACTGTCCCTGGTTGCAGTGACAATATGCATACCAATCTTGTCGCTTCCTGTGCTGACATTATCTAAGAAAAAGCCAATGGAGATTTGCTAAGTCATTCATTTATAAGCCAAATATTGAGCATATATTAGTTGCTAGTGTACAGAAATATAGTTCATAACTATGCAAATTTTAATCACATACTGGAACTTAAGTTGGTAGGAGTCTGCTATAGGGGACAGATATTCTAGAAGTTATTATAGAAATAGGTTGTATCCTACAAAGATTGGTGTTTATAAAAGAACAGAGTGAGACCAGGAGAAAGAATCTGAGAAAAACTCTAAGGCATTCATGAAAGGGCTGACTTGGGCTAATTCCAAAATATTAAAAGGAAATTTCCAAGCATAGTAAGTATAAATGGTAAAATTTATACCAAAAAATAACAAATGTAAAACTTGACAGCAAGAAATAGAGTAGACTGCTTTATCAACTACAAATTTTAGAGTTTAACAGAAGCATAAAAATAAAAAATAATTAGTAATTAAATTACTATTTATAAATGTATACAGTAACCTCCAATGCAACTGTTACTCTCTTATCTGTTGAAGTATAAGTAAAAATGATACAAATAACAATTTTTGTGTGAAAAAATGAAAACCACATTAAAAAAATGAACCCAGCGTTTGGGGTGTGAGACCCAAAGTTATATGCTTATAAAATTCTGGAAAGCTTAATTGAACTTTAGTCTGAGTTCCTAAGATGTCAGAAATAACATCTTTAGATGCATCAGTGCAAAATGTGTTTGTCTGAGATTCTGGTTTTTAAAATTACCTTTAAGGGAGTTATTAGTGCGTAGCATTGAAAATAAGTGTTTCAAACATTTTTATGTTGTCATTCAAGCAAACGCCTGATGTCTAAAAGGGTTATTTGTTGTTGTTTGGCTTCCCCTTTGGCTCGGTTTGTTTGCTTCATTTTCCTTTTGATTAGAATGTTTATGGATTAGGGAGCCACAGTCAAGGTCTTCATTTATTCTAGTCTATTCAGGTTAACCTCTTATTTCAGGGCTGGCAATTTCACAATCCTCACTCCTTTGCCTACTATTCTTTTTTGTGAAGTATGAATATCTATTGTTTGCTATTGCAGTTACTTCTCTGATGTGAAGGCCACCTGTCATTGAAAAGAGGTACCATGCTCCAGTGAGGCAGACAAGATGTTTTTAAACATATTCTAAGATTTATTTAATAGGTTTGACCTTTCTAGAAATTGTCCTTATCCATCATTATAGCGTATGATCAATCATCACATCCTTCATCTTCTATAAGGCAGGCATTAACAACAGAGGGTAGAGTTTACATCCTGTCCTCTGGAGGTTTATATGGAAACAGTTTGGACAGCCTTGCTAATTAAGCCAGTCTCCGAATCATAGACAGATCTGAGTACCCTACGCAAGGTCAGGGTCAAAACTGAACTCTCTCTGAATTTGTATTTCCCTTTAAACCTTAAAGCATAAAGACTGAGCCCAGCAAGTTTAGTTAATTTATTCTGGTGTCAGTTTCAATGACTATACCTTGAAAGTTGAGTTCTTTGCCGATTTGTTAGTGTCTTGATTAGATTAGGAACCAGGTAGTATTATATATTTTTAAATATATAATTTTTTTAAAAAAGTACAGGAACTACAAATAAAATTTGCGCTGTGACTAAGCACTGCCCAAATTTAATTGTTTCAAGATTTAGTTATTCTGATCATATGGCAATCTTACTCCAGTAATGGATAGATTGCTGGAGAGGGTTTACTCAGTGAGGTCTTGCTTATGACGAACATTTTTATAGATTCAGGTTTTGACCAGTATATTTTGCCCAAATTAACCTCTGTTAATTAAAAAACTTAATAATTAAATTTAAAATTTTTAAATTAAAATTAAGAATTAAAATTAAAAAAGTAAATTTTAATTTCTGAAGAGTAAATAATGGTCCCCCAAATTTTAGGGGAACATATTAAGTCTGTTCTGGCAATGACAAGATAAATTATTACATTTATTTGAGTACAAATGATATTTTACTATCAGACACTGTACAATCATATGCGACCCTAGGTGGGCTAAGAGATGTGAGAAAAATGGAGAGGTATTTCGTTGTCATTTCTGTCTTCATGATTTTTGAAGTACTGGAAAAGTAAAATGACTGAACAGGTGATTTAAAGTTTGCCTTAAGGAGAAGTCAAAACCCAAACTATCTCTGGGATTACTCTTCTCTGGAATTGAGTAAATGCACTTAAGAAGGCAAGGCTGGAGGAGGAACTGCTGTAGAGGGAAAAACAGATGAGCTTTTTGTGGACACAGTGTGATGCTAAGGGGCTATTCTGGTGTAATTTGAATACATGCCTAAGTTTATTTCTTCCTGTACCAAGGTTGAGATAATCCACTTTGCTGTTTGAATACTCAACACTTTCACAAGGACTAGATACACATCAGAAGCAGACATAACTCTCCTGATTTTCAGGTAATAAATTTATGGTTTTGTCTTCTATAAACACCTCATGCCATGGAATATATGAAGTAATATCAGTAGCTATAACAATTTTTATGAGTCAAGTTACCTAAGCTAAAAGTTTTAGACTTTTGTTTGCATGAATAAAAGTCTAGAGATTTATAAGTCCAGTTAAATTATGATTTTAATATTCTATGGTTACTTTGATTGGTATCTAGATTATGCTCATAAAATGGCAAAACTTTTGGAATAAAATAAACAATAATAGCTAGAAATAGAAAAAAGAAAAATAACTTTATATTTCCAGAAATTTTCCAAAACTGAAACTAAATATTTGAAAACATCAGGATGAGTTGATTTTATATCATTTCACTTTTTGTAGAGATGTGGAATTGTAACTCTCATTAGGTATGTTACCTGTTTATGACTGAGCCAACTCTGAGGTAGATTCACAAGATAATTAGATATCAAAAAGTATCTTTAAAAATAACTCATAGAAATTTATCATATTTTGTACAATGAGATTTATTTAGTAATTTTTTGATAATTTCCATGCTTTTACAATAAGGGAACAGCTTTCACATGTGTCCATATTCATTTATACACTAGACAAATTAAAGAATTCAGCTTTATACAAAACAACCACAAAGAATGTGACTGATAGGAGCAGAGAAAATAGCTGTGAAGAATAGCTGTAATAGAGAGGACGCCCTGAATTTGCACCCATGCTCAACTTTCCCTTCTATATTTTGATTCTATGAAGACACAATTCCTTACTCTAGCAGCTGCTTCATTATTACAGTATTAAACTCAACACTCCTAATTAAGGTGTTTTGTTGACTCTAGAATATCCCATTGGCCATTTTTTGTTGTTGCATTTGATGACACCTGAATAACTAGCTTGAAACATAGATTGCAATGGCTAATAATATCACCAAAGTACAACTCTCAACCCTCTATTGCCATGTGGATGGGATTTGTTAAAAGATCCCTCCTCTCCCTCAAATTCATGTATGTAGATATCAGAAGTCCAATTATTTAAACATAAAATAAGTTTTTATTTTTTAAAGCTTTGTGTGTGGCATCAATATTTCTAATCAATTTAAATTCTTTAAATATATCTTTTTGTTTTCTTAATAGAATTTTCTATGCAGCCGCAGCTGGCCTGGAATTCACAATTTCTTTACTCAGCTTTTCAAGTGTTAGATCTTTGGGTATAGAAAGCCACACCTGGTAAATTAGGCATTCAATTTATTATTACATTCATCTGGTTTATTTTTTGTATGAGAGCACACATGGTGAGTAGTTCGTGTGTGTGTGTATGTGTGTGCATATGTGCGTGTGTGTGTGTGTGTGTGTGTGTGTGTGTGTGTGTGTGTGAGAGAGAGAGAGAGAGAGAGAGAGAGAGAGAGAGAGACAGAGACAGAGACAGAGACAGAGACACAGAGAGAGAGAATGGGCCATGGCTCATATGTGGAAGTCAGAGGACCACTTGCTTGTATTGGTTCTCTCCTTATACTATGTGGTTCTCCAGGATCAAATTAAGTTTGGTGGCAAGTTCCTTTCCTCGATGAGCTCTCTCTCAATCCCTAGGACCTAGAATCTTTCTTTTTAGATTTATTCATTAATTTTGAGTGTGTGTATGTGTGGGTGCCTATGTGCTATGGCACTTGTCAGCTACAGCACAAACGTGAATGTCATAGTGACTTGGACATCTTGTTTCCCTCCTTCTACCATGTGGTTTAAGTATGAAACTCACCTTACCAGGATTGAGATCATGGACCTTTACTCACTGAATGGTAATGTGGGTCTTGATATGTCAAAAATATCACATAAGAAAGATTACTTGAGCAACATGAAGTGCATGAAGCCCGCAAAGGCCTCTTCTCACATGACTTAAGGGCAAGCTGTTGTAACTCAAAAGAACAAGTGAAACAGAAACTCCCCAGTATACAAATCATTGCTATGAGACTGACCATGACAGGTTCAAGGAGTATTTCCAGACTGTCCTTTTGTGTGTAAGATAATTTTTGTTATGTGTTCATGAAACACTTGCTGCTGGAGATCCAGTATGCATTTTCAGGAAGTGTAGAGGCTTGGGAGTAAAGTAGACCTGGGACTGACGTCCTGCTTTGTTGAGTGGAGTAAGAAGTCATTTAATCTCAATTTGACAGGTAATGGTGATTGGGTTTCTGGGTGTCATGCTGCTCAGTGATGTAGCTACTGACAAGTTGCCTTTGCTCCAGTAAATACCCATCCCCATCTGTGCCAATCTCTAATTAAGCTCAGTGGCCATACCCAAAGAGAAGACTTGAAAGTAGTGGGGAGACTTGTTGGGATGATGGTTTAGAGGCAGAGAGACGGGATGAGAAAGGGAAATTGGTGAATCAAAATGACTAAAAGTTGTTTTATACACACACACACACAAATATATATATTAAACAAAAAGTAGATGACTGTGTCTTCCCTGGAGTAGATTCAGAAGGATCAGAAGGATCACTGTAAAGCAGTTGTTAAGCACTTTCTGTGCAGTGGACAGTGAAGGACTTCAGCACATGTTCACTCCTTCTCAAGTGTGAGAAAATATAAGGATATTTGTAGCTGAGTATACAAGTGCCGTTTCTGGGAGTGCGTTTATGTAAATCTTACAAAAATGCCTTTCCAGTTCATATATCCATAATCATTCATCTTAATGGAAGATGCAAAGTTGCACTTTTGTGTATGATGCAAGATTAAAACTAACAACTAGGGTAACTCTCCAGCGACAAATACACTTTTTTTTATTGTTCCAAGACTTAAAATATTTCATTAAACTCCATTTAAAACTCACACAAAAGTTTGCATGCTCCAGTTGTACTTTCTGTATTTTAAGTAATAATTTTCAAAGCTGTTTTTGCACAAATAGCCCAGTTACACCCACAAATCACTGAATCTAGTTAGCATGTCCCTCACCACCACCATTGGCTTTCGAAGAGGTGTAATTTTTTGAAAAATGTGACATTTGTTTTGGTGCTATTGCATTTGTCAACATTAGTGTAATTAGCTCAAGCTTCATCAACTGGCTGCTGCAATCTGTTCAGAAAGCAACTTAGAATTTGAATAGTCTTAGTGATTCCAGATACAGTTGAAGTTTGTTTGAGATACATTTGTGGGCATAGGAAAGGAAGTGAGCATAGCTTAAAACAATCCAGTCAATAGAGCAAAAACATTACGAGTTACACAGTAATAGCAAAGTTTCAGGAAATAATGAAAATAATTTTCTCCAAGAAATCCCATTATGACCACAAAATGGTTGTGTGTGTGTGTGTGTGTGTGTGTGTGTGTGTGTGTGTGTGCCATGGTGTGCATGTGGATACTAGAGGACTCCTGGCAGAAGACTGTTATCTCCTTTCATCATGTATGTCTAGGATCTAACTTAGCTGTTTGGGCATGTCTCCAAGTACCTTAACATGCTAAGCAAACTTGTCTCTCATATGTGTCTATATTTCTTGATATAAATTCAAAGTAAGTCTTCATCTAGTCACATTTTGGGCACAGATGGCCTTATATTAGAAGAAGGATTTTAGAAAGTGTGAGAGAAAAGTTATTTTATGTTTTCTGTTCTAGTTCACAATATTCTTAGAAACAAAACCATATTTGAGAAACAAAGAATAGAAGGAACTATCCAAGAATGAGTGGAGCTATAAAAAATATTCTGTAAAATAGACAGTTGGTTTTCTGAGTGCATTGGGTAATTTAAATAGAATAACCAGGAGCAGAAGGTAAAAAGCATTCATTTTTATAATGAATAATAAGATTGAAGAATTAAGAATTCTTCTAAAATTGTGGGTATTATTATTTCATATATACTTTTTGTCACAGCAAAGGCACACACTCACACAAATACACACACACTTACTATGGACCCTGTTTCCAAAGACTTTGTGCTAAAATGAAGAAAGAGTTAGATCTATATTGGGAAGCAGTATTATTGTGAACAGAAGTCAACATTACATAACAAATGCAGCGGTATCATAGCACAGGTGGCTTATTTTGAGCAATTATCTAAACTAGCAGATTTGTGTTCCTCTATAAGCAATTTAGGTGAAAGGTGTGATAAGTAAGTGGATGAGAAAATATGAGTGGTCAAATTATGTAAATTATGTAGGTGCATTCGTTGGGGTGAACTGGTAAAAGGTCTTCAATGTGTACATTTGTTCCTCTGTGGAAAAACCTTGAAGAGTTGCTCATTTTTAAGCCAAATGTTTATTTCTGGTAGGAGATATAATCAGAACAACATTAATATTTTAAAATATTAAAACTAGCGAGATGTGAAGAAAACATGAGGAAAACTGAGCTTACAAAGGAAGAAAATATATTTTAGCATACACTGAAGTTCTTAGGGTGGTGAGCCAGCCTCTGTATAGGTATAGATCACAGTGACGTGCATGCAGGCCTTGAAGGGGAGTGCATTGTTAAGCTCTATGGGGTGATACTTGTGAATGTTCCACTCGGTCCCTTTAGCTGTATTCATCCCCTGTCTCTCAAGTTGAATGTGGGAAAAGAAGAACTTAGTTTTGAAAAAGTGGGATTAAGAGACATATTGGACAAGTGATGAATGCCAAAAGGTACCTAAAAGTGGTGAGAATGGCAGCCAGCCCTATTCAGAAATGAAGAGACAGTATTCATATTTCCTCTTGCTACTATGATGGCGATGGTTTATATAGAGGACATTTATCAGGTTAAGTTAGAATTTTTCTGTTTTTAAATGTAAGATATCTGTTGTTATTTAGAATGGAATTTGCAAAAGGAGTCCTGAATTGATCTAGATAATAAAAGGCCGGAGTCAGATATAGAGGGAAATACTGAGAGATCAGAGAGAAGGAGGAAGCCATAACACACCTTACCTCCTAAGCATCTCCACAGAGAAGAGAGCGATTTCCTGTTAGTTCCTGCTTATATATTGTTACTGTCCAGCTACGTCACTTCCTGCCTGTCTGTACAGACCCGCAGACCTCTATGGTTAGCTAGTGGCAAGTTCCATTCCCTGACCCCCAGACAGGCTTTATTTGTGCAAGAAAGATATCACCACAGGAATTAACATTTTTATCAAATGCTTTTGGGATTCTGTTGAGGTAGTTACGTGTTTCTTCAGAGTTTGTATTATAAATTTAAATTGGTTATTTATTATTTATATATTTACTTATTTGAAATAAAGGTCATGATCTGATCCCAACATAGTGATCTTCTTATCCTACCCTCTGCATATGAATGCCACTGTGTCCAGCTTGTTTGGTTATTAAACACTGAATCAAATCTTGTATTCTTAGGATAAACTATGTTCCCTCATGTGTAATGTTGTACTATATGTAAGGTTTCTTTCATAATTTTTTGTTCAGTTTTTTAAATTTTATGTTTATGAGAAGAAAAGGGTCAATAGTTTTTGATAATTTTTTTTTCTTTTTTGCAGTGTCTTTGTTTGATTTGGTTATCAGGGAAAATTGTAAAATGATATGTGAAACATTGGTTCTTTTTGTCAAG
Source organism: Cricetulus griseus (assembly GCF_003668045.3). NCBI lineage: Eukaryota > Metazoa > Chordata > Mammalia > Rodentia > Cricetidae > Cricetulus > Cricetulus griseus. The sequence goes on from NC_048601.1 coordinate 9,720,121, forward strand.
TTTTGATGGAATAAACACTATTTAGTAGACACTATTTACTCCCAAATTCATGGTAAAACCATGAGTGCATGGAGGTTGCTTTTAGGACTTAAGCTAAACACTTCCTTAATTGTGTACCTTTGCCACCGCACCACCATTGAAGCTCAGACAGAAAGATCTGAAATTCAAGATCATCCATGGCATGCATTGACTGGTTCCTGAGATCCATACATTTTCTGTTGGTTTGGTTCTTTGCACATTTGTGACAACTGTGTATATACATATACGTTTCTGTATGGAGAGACACACATGCTCTGAAATCCTTTGTTAAACGTAAGATAAATAATGTCTATACATACAAGGCTGTGCTGGTACACGCTTTTAATTCTAGGACTCAGGAGGCAGAGCAGGTGGATCTCTGTGAGTTCTAGGCCAACCCTTTTCTACAAAGTGAGTTTCATGGCAGCCAGAGTTATTGCACAGAGAAACAGTGTCTCAAAAAAAACAAAAACAAAACAAAACAAAACAAAACAAAACAAACAAAAACATGGCAGTGTTGTGGGAGTTCTTTTCACCAATAGCTTTGGGTTACCGGCCTCAGGGTGTGGCGTGGTGCTAAGTAAAGCCTGAAATACTGGAAGACAAAGAGCTCTCCTTCTTGCTTCTTGTTCTAGCTCATGCTTGACGTGGTGGGAGACCCAAGTGGTCCAGAGGTGGTGTGGGATCAGTGGCGGCTTCAGCCTTACTCTGTCTCTGTGAGTTTGTCCTTTTCATTGAATTCCTTAATAAATCGGCTTTTATACCTTTGTGAGTTCATGTTTCAAGACTGGACTTCTCAGTGTACCCTTGGCTGTCCTGTAACTTATCCTGTCTGAAGTTCAGGTTGGCCTCAAACACAAAGATTCACTTGAGTCTGCCTCTGGAGTTCCGGGATTAAAGGAATATGCTACCACTTCCCAGCTTGATAATCATTTCTTAAATTTGGACTATTTCTAAATTTATGAACACATTTTAGTGAAATTGGTCTTTAATGGTTCATATTTCAGTCTATGAATATATCATGTCTTTTAATTTTTAAATCTTCTGTACGTATATTTCATTATGTGTTTTTAATAAGGTTCTTATAACTTGTAATATTTATATATGAGTAATTTATATACATTTAATTATTGGAATTTTTCTGAGTAATCAATGAAACTTTGCAAACAGAACTATTTTCCTTTTCCATTATTATCATGTATTACTAATATTTAAGACGTTATTACTTTTGAATATTTCCTCTACATGATCTGCTTTACAGATCACACTATTAATGAAATACAAATCTATGCAACCACACCAGTGCTGAAACTGCACCACATATTTGAAAACTCCAATTTAACTTCTGATCTGAAAACATTTATAACTACGTTTCTATGTCAGTTCCTGGGAGTTCCAAAATAACATCATTTGATAACAATAGACTTTAATCTCACCTTCCTTATCTTCTACAAAATATTAGTAAGTATGGCTTTAAAATATTTACCACTAAAATCAAGCTGTTTCCATTTAACATTTTTTTTTTGTCGTAGTAGAGCAGTTTTATTCTCTGCCTCATGGAAAATAAAATTTCCCTCTGCCACTCATTTTAAACAACTGAAATATTTTATGAATATTCTAATTTCTGGTTTGATAATTAAATGTGATGTTTTTTCTTTGCTGTGGCACTAAAGTTCACAAGAAGCTGTTATTTAAAGGTAAGAAATAATGGAATAAATGCCAGGTGACTGTGAATTGATAGAATTCGTGCTTTAGTCACGTTTCTCCACTTGGCCTCTGACAGTTGCAAAAGCTTGATTGTCTAGCTCATAAATCAAATGTACTCACTTCCATGTTCATAATCTTCTTTAGTTTTCAGATTGTTTTTATGATGCTTTTGGTCTTTATTTAAGTCATTGTGATCTGTGTTTCTTATTTAGAACTTCTCTATTTTGAAATATCTCCTCTTTTTCTTTTGCAAATAAAACACTAAAGCCAATTTGATCTATTTTTCTCTTTGATTTTTATTTCTCTTAATTTAAGCTTTCAAAATTAGCTAACTATTCCTAATTTATTTGGGGATTATTAGTTGTTGTCTAGTAAATTTTCAAACAAAAATACTTATTTTATGACTTTATCTTCTTAATAATTTAGATACTTAAAACACTTACCTTGTATTTATTTTGTCAAAATAGTGGTTGGTCCTTATTTCTTTTTCCAGTTTTATTTCCTTTTGACTCAACCCAACATTTCTTACTACAAATATTTTATAATAAACACTGTTATCCATAACCTATATGGATAATATTACCTGTCTAAAGGTCCTATAATTTGGCAAGATGAAAATGTAAATTTGCATTTGTTCATCATTATGTGTGTATATCTTTGTGTCAAGAATAGAATTAAGTAACTGGTTGTTTCAGCCCTTGGAATGTTGAGGCAAAATATTATGATTCCAAAGATACCTTGGGGTAATAGAAAAATCTTGTCCCCTTGTGCACACAAACATGCAAGCAAACACATACACACACACACACACACACACACACACACACACACACACAACTAACTATACAAAGTTAAAAGCACATCTTTTATCATAATTTTGCAATTGAGCAAATAAATAAATTTGTTGTTGAGCTAGGCCTTAAATACTAAAATGCAAATGCAAAATGTTTGTTACATAGAGAAAGTGAATGTGTTTTAACATGAGTGTTGCCCAGGTAATGTTTGAAGTGAATTTTTTTTAAATTAAATTTTGCATTAATTTATTTTTATTAAAATTATTTTAAATAAAATATAAACATTGACATAAAATCTTGTAACATTTATTGACAGGTCAAAATTATCACCAATGTTATTTCATCTTTAAATACCATTAAAAAATTAATAAAAATGGGATCCTATAGAAAATGCACAAATTAGTAAAAATAAAAAAGTGGCTATGAAATTGAATAATGATTACTGTGAGCTAAGAAATAGGATTAGCTTAATTCCAACATCAAGTGCAAGAGTATAATGAAGTCTCTGCAGACAGCACCAGGGAAGTCATTACAAACAAGAGCTTCATGATTCTTTTGCGCCTTACCATAGTCCCCATTCCAAAGATTCTTACTCCTCAACACTTCTGTAATTTAGCAGTTACTTATCTTTCCAGTCATCCTGACTTGGTCTCTGCAGTCCAGTAATCCAGAAAATACTGTTCCCCACACCCAGATCTATAATCATGTTGTGTCTCCTGTCTGGAATACTCAGATTTTTCTTCACCTGGCTAAATTATGTTACTCTTTTCAATTCAGCTTAATCCTGTTGCTTCAAAATAAATTACCTCTGATTGCAAAAAAAGTGGCTATGAAAATTTTTAATAAAAACATGTAGATATGTGAGCACTTTGAAGAAGATGGTTGATATACAGGAACCATAACACATGCTGGTTTGAGATAGTTTTACAGGGCCTTCAATGCTTTTTGGTTCACCAGGAGACCTACCATTACTTCTCTCCAGAATATGGCATCTGAGCTTCTTAGTTTGAAGTATTTTTTTAAACATTTACTTTTTAGGTTCTTTAAAGTTGTCCTTAATTCTTTTCAATAAGAGAATTCATGGGAGTCCTTCTCCATGTACGCTGAACTGGCTTCTGCTAAACGAAGATAGAAACGTATTTCTTTTGGGGTCAGTTGACCTTTGGATGCCTAGGGGAGATGATGAAAAAGAGTAGACAATGTGATATTTGGGAACTCAACACTTGAAAGAACAGAAAATTCATAAAGAACTAAATATCAGTAAAAGGAAAGACTATGTGAAGAAGTTTGTGTTGTCCTGGAACCCTCTTGTCTTAGACAGATGGATTTTGAGCTGAGTCAGGAATAGGTGGGTGGGTGTGGAGTACAGTACAAAGTACTGGAGATAAAAATACAAAAATCTGAGAAAACCACTCACAGGGTTTTCTTTTTTTTTTTGTTTTTTTTTCAGAGCCCCATAGATATTCAAAGGTCTTAGGAGGACAACCAAACAATGATCCAAACACTAAGAGAGATAATAGGTGAATAAAAAATCGTGACTTAGAGGTCAAAGATAACACCATGAGTCTGTTGGCACAGTTACATATTAGCCCAAAAAGTGGAAAAGTTTTTCAAAATGAGTTTCCAATAGCATGAACATTGGGAGAAAAGGTGAGGTGACCTCTAGTCACAGGCTGCAAGGTTTAGTAGTATGTGGCGATTGAGATTGCTCTCTAGTGAGAATCCTTAGCAGAAATGCCATCCTGAGGGAATACTTGGTGATCATTTGTGGTAAGAATATACCAAGAACTTTGAAGTGGTAAGCCAGTCTGTTTAACATATGTCATCACTGTATAAACAAAAACCTATCATTCCAACATCACTACTAACAAATGCCTCGCGATCCTTCTTTGCTTTGAAAATTTTCCACTAGTAAGTAACATATACACGGCTGTCCTAAAACTGAAACCCTTTAATACAGTTCCTCATGTGGTGCTGACCCCAGTCATAAAATTATTTTCATTGCCACCTCACAGCTATAATCATAATGAATCATAATGCAAACATCCATGTTTTCCAATGGTCTTAGGAGACCCCTGTGAAAGAGTGGTTCAACCACATAAGGGGTTGTGAGTCCTAGATTGAGAACCAGTGGTTCAGCATATAGTAGACCATGAGGAGGGTAAACTCCCAGCACACTCACACTGTCTGTGACGCCTTCTGGGAAAGAAAATGCTTCTGCTTTTTTGGATAAGGCATTGGCAGCATGAACCAAGAGAATGTTTTCCTCTGAATTGGTGGCAGTAATTTTGTTTGGTAGATGCTCATTTAAATTGTTTTAGACTGATCTACATGATGGTTTTAGCAGTGGTGAGCAAAGCTAAATTCAGTCAGGTTCTGAAATCTCAAAACTCTGTGTAGAAAATAATTTGGGGGAAGAAAGGAGAGATAGATATTTTATGGCAGCCTGTGAAGTATGACACTGAAGACATAAGGCATGCTTTGCTTAACTAACTGTGAGATTAGAAATCTCCCCCACCTCTAGATCTCATCATCTGTGAGAGTTCTCTCATCCATAGATTTTAAAGACATAGCAAGAACATGCTGGGTACTTCAATTCTGAGTTCACATTAGTCTGACTTCAGAATAACATCAAACCTAGTTAAGACAGGTGTGTGTGTGTGTGTGTGTGTGTGTGTGTGTGTGTGTATTTCTGCTCATTCAGAGTTTTACACACACACACAAACACTGTGGTGGTTTGAAAGACAATGGTCCCATAGGGAATGGCACTAATAAGAGATGTGGCTTTGTTGGGGTAGGTGAGGCCTTGGCCTTTGAGATCTCAGAATCTCAAGCTACACCCAGTATGGCACACAGCTCATTTCCTGTTACCTGTGGATCAAGATGCAGAACTCTCAGCTCCCTCTCCAGCACATGTCTGCCTGCATGCCACCATGCTTCCTGCAGTGATGACAATGGATTAAACCTTTGAAACTGTAAGCCAGTCCCAATTAAATGTTTCTTTTATAAGAGTTGTAATGGCCATGGTGTCCCTTCATAGCAATAGAAACTCTAATACACACACATACACATACATATGTAAAGGATCAAAGGCCGAACACACACACACACACACACACACACACACACACACACACACAAACACACACACACACACCCCGAAGCAGAGGAGCCAGACTAATCACACTAGTGACTACATACACTCCTGGTACAAGCCTTCTCTCACCACTATTTAGAATACTCCTTTTGCAATTTAAATATCCGTGTACCAGCTTAAGTGCCTACATAGTGTTTGACAAGAAAGTTTTTTTTCTGTACATAAGACAAAGTTTAAAGCGTTTTAGACTGCTTTCTTCAGATTCTAAATATGATGCCTATTTTAACCTTAAGTATTCTTTTCTAGTAGAGCAACCCATTTTCTCCTCTAAAATGCTAGCTTCCAAAGCCTTATGTATATAAATAGGTCTAATGAAACGGGTTATCTTTTCTCATAGTAACCCCTTTCCAACAGGGGGAATATGGGTGAAATGTGTTATATGGCATGGCGTGCTAAGTCTCTGAACTTTATAGTCAGAGGGAGTTAGGTTTTTGTGACAGTTACAAAGCTTGCTAGTTTTATGACATTTACCAAGTTACCTCTCTGGGTCTGAGCTGTCACTTTCTCTCCTTTATTAATCTATGCCTCAAATTACCAGATTTGAGAATGCCATGTTTTTAAAAAAAGAAGTTGGAGGCCTGACTCCTCTTATTTTTAAATCTGTGAATGTAACATGCTTTGAAAAGACCTGTAACATTTAATATCTGTAACTCTTTTTTGGCCATAGTACCCATGTCTTAAATTTAGGGGAGGCATGTTGTAGTGATTATAAGCATCCATGCTCTCCTTCTTTAACATTGTATGCAACAATTTTTGAGGCCACTGATGCTTCTTAGAGTACACATCCTTTGTGGTTTTCACCAGCGGTTCAAAGTACACTTACGTTTTCCTACTAAACTAGGCACATCCTATAGGTTATTTACCCTAAGGCTGAACTGAGAGCATGAAAAACAACATTTTGAAATTTTGATGAATTATTAATTGGTGCTTGAATTATTGTGATAGTTGAACAGGACTAAATTATTAATTAATGGCTAGTAGATGAATGAGTGCCTTATTGGCTCACTCATTATGTGGAATATCAACTGACACTTTTAATGCAAAATTTAATTTAAAGAAAAGAATTCCTTGACTCCTTACAAGTTCTAATGCTACTGCATCCCTGTTTTACCCCTGTACCCATTCCTTTGGATATTTAACTATTCCCTCCCTTACAATCTGTCTCTAAGCTTCTATGAACTCAAAATTAATGTAAAAATCAGTGTTTCCATATGATTTGCAGAGGAACACCTAACACTTATCATGGTAAAACTCTTACATTCTCTCTAAAACATAAGTTTTCCAATATCAGTGATAATTCCATCACAGTTTTCCTTCAAAGAATTCTATATCCTATTTTTAAAATATTTATGCAAAAAACTAGCTCTCACTGCTTTTGTTGATAAAACTGTGTATGCTGCCTGGTCTGTCTTGTTGCTGCTTTTAGCTTTCTGACCACCCTTGGTTCCTCTAATTCATTTCTTTGTGGTCCTTGCCTTCAGAGTCTTTTTTGATACCCTAGGTCAATGAGACATCTGCAATCAACATATCCCCATAATTTGCCACTCCTCAACTTAAGTGCTTTGGACACATCCCTTCTAGGTATCATAACTACATTTTCAAGGAGTTTGAGGAAACCTCCAGGTATCTTCCTATCCTATATTTGTTTGCCTAATCTTCACCACATTGACTTCCACAGCATAACTGCTACAATGGGCTTGCAAGCTTTGTGTTCCTTGATTATTATAAAATACCCTCAAACTAGATGATTATAAAATACCCTCAAACTAGATGATTATAAAATACCCTCAAACTAGATGATTCATGAAAACAGGGATTTTTGTTTTGGCAACTAACATATGTTCGATGTTTTGTTGCCACATATGAAAAACCAATGCATATTTGATGATGGAACAAAAACCATGAGTTGTCAGCCACAAGAATAGGGACACACAGTAATGCGATATTTTAGTTTTAATTAGTTAATTTGCATATACACACATACACTTTGGGTCACAAGTGGAGGGGAGAAGACAACTTTGTGGTGTTATGTTTCTCTTTCCACTCTCTTCCAGTAGAGGAGCTCAGGTCTTCAAGCTTAGTGGCAAATGTCTTCACCTGCTGAGAGAGCTGGCCACCTGATGCTGGCCTTGATGCTCAATATTTACCCATCCTGTTTTTGTTTCCTAGTACAGTATCTATAACTTAATTCCATACTCTACCAATTGAAAATCTATTGGTGCTTTTGTTAGCTATCATGGAATTCTGAGGCTTATTGGATTATTATAGTTGTAAGACTTTAAATTATAATTAGAACTGATGCTATCATAAAGGTAAGCTATTCATGTTGACTTTCTGTGTTCTTCCAGTGTTGAGAGTATGTCTATCCTTGCAGTGTAATATGTCAAAGACATGATCAGGCACCTTAGAATAGAATGGCAGGTTTCTATTAGAAAACATCTTTTCCATCAAGACTCAAATGACACAATCATACCACATTATCTTAGCTTTCACTGAAGTTTATAATGATTTAATATTTATAGTGCTGTTAATTATGTAACTTGGGGTTTTCTGCTGTCAAAATTCACTTAGAGAAGATATAGAAAATAGTAACTAAATGTGGCCCATATTAACTTTTGGAAATAGACCCATTTGCAGAATTAATTCTCTATCAGCAGTTTGTTGAATTTCATTAATTTTAACACCTCAATTCTGGGGTGCAATTTTCCCAGATACATCTATATATGGGACTATATTGTACACTGTAGTTGAGGCTGACCTTAGATTACAGTACACCTGGCTAAAACTATTGAATTCTTGGGTTACAGGCATCAACTAGTATGCTGACCTCATTGGGGTTTTAAAGATTGATCTTAAAAGTACACACCCACTCATTTCTTTTGTCTTTCTTTTTATTTAAATTAGCAAAAGCTTGTTTTACCTGTCAATCCCAGTTCCTCCCCCCCTCCCCACTAACCCCCATCCCATTCCCTTTCTGCTCCCCAGGGAGGGTGGTGCCTTCCGTGGGGGATCTTCAAAGTCTGCCATATCATTTGGGTCAGGGCCTAGACGCTCCCCCATGTGTTTAGTCTTGACTCCTGTGCTCATCACTCCTCCTTCTCTGCAACTGGATTCCAGAGTTCAGCTCAGTGCTTAGCTGTGAATCTCTGCTTCTGCTTCCATCATTTATTGGATGAAGGCTCTAGGATAACATATAAGGTAGATATCAATCTCATTATCGAGGAAGTACACCACTCATTTCAAACAGATTTGAATTATGTAGCTAGTTATGAACAAGAAGATTCCATGTGGGTCCACATTGTTAAAGCACAGTGCATACCACAGACCCAGTTCCATGAATATGAGTTTTCTCTATAGCACGAGAACCAAATCATGTAGAAACAGCATGTTCTTAACTAGTGAAGGAAGCACCTAAGAGAGAACTATATCAAAACTCTTAAAAATGTCTCTAGATAAAGAAAAAAAATGTTGTTCTGAAAGCAAGTATCTATTGTGTCAGCATTAATAAGACAAGATAAAATTAAACAAAATAAGCTATATGATCATTTTGTTGCTGATTGTAAAAAGCCACAAGTTGAAAGTCTCAAATGAATTTATCTCTGGAGTGTTTCTATTTTAATTTACTTAAGACAGTTTTTTTTTTTTTTATGTTCCCAGGTTGGTCTTGAACTTGCTATGTAGCTTAAAATGACCTGGAACCTCTGATTCTTCCGATTCTCCTTCCTCAGTTCTGCTATTCTGGGCATGCCACATCACATCAGCTATGGTATAATCAGGAAGGCGTATTGCATACCAAGCAGCATCATTCCAACTCAGCTGTAGCCCAAGTGCTAGGGTACCATCTTGAGGGAGATTCTGATTGCCTTTTGTTTACTTATTTTATTGTTGTAATTTTGTAATGATTTGTTTGTTTTTTATCCATATGTGTTAGTGTCTGCACTTCTGTATGTATATTGTGCCCATGGAAGACAGAAGAGCACAATAAACACACTAAAACTGGAGTTACAGGCAGTTGTGATCTGCCATGTGGCTTCTGGGAACTGAACATGAGTGCTCTTAACCATTTACCCATCTTTCCAGGTACCCTTCTTGTTTTAAATCTATAGGACGTACTTTAAAATGGTGGGATCTGTAAGATGAGTCATTGGGTCAAAGGACTTGTTCCAAAGTCTGATGACTTAATTTTAATCATCAGGACACACACAGTAGAAGGAGAGAACTGACTGAACTTGCTCGTGTAAGTTGTCCTTTGATCTGCACACACACACACACACACACACACACACACACACACACCACACACTGACACAAATGAGCCTGCAATCATATACACACCATTTTTTTAAAAAAATCATTATTTATTTTTGTCTTGAATGGCTAGCACCCAAAAGTCTCTACACACACTAAATCTATGTGTGTGTGTTTGACCTAATGGTTCTTGGATATAGGGAATATTTCTGTACCAATGCAAAGCAACAAAAAGCCATGGCTTCTACTTGGTTGTCTCCTTATAGATGAGTAGCTGAAGAAGAAGAGAGATAGGTATATAGGTAGAAATTATTGATCTTCATTCAAATGATTGTGATAATCTTCTTGGAATGCTTGCTGTTGTTCTTCTCACCAAAGGCAACTTAAGAAGCTAAGGCTCAGTAGAACATGGCAAGAAGAACTTGACAGTTTCAGATACCATCTGCCTTATGCAGACCTTGCCAAGTCACCCAATTACTATCAAGGTAACATCTTCAGTTATAAATTTCTGTAATTTTTCCTAGTAATACTCCCATTTTTAACAGTTTATTTAGATATTAGAATTTGTATCATTTTGCAAGTGCTTGCCAAAAGTCATGACCATAAATACATTTCTAACAAAATACACTAGATTCTTCACTTCAGATGTGGGACAAATGGATATTTTATTTGCACTCCTCTGGGTCTTTATGGTAGTTGAGTCAACCGCATCAATAACCTGCCCTACAGTGCACTGGTGTCTTTCTTTTCTTCATAAAGCCACCTTTTAGCCCGTTGTGCAATAACTTTCCTCATATATTACTTGTCCTCACATTCTTGTCTAGAATGGAAAAGATCTCACCCAAAGTTTATGGCAGATCAAATAAACATAAACAATGAAAAGGATTCAAGTAGTTTCTTAAACATCAAGGGGTATTTTAATTTTAAATCATTTTCTGTGCGCTGGCTTGAAGAAGCAGAATCTACTGAAGGATCTGAGGTGAGGAGATCTGAGAATGTGCACACAAAGATTAGAGTAGACAGACAGTGGATGCAGGAACAACCACTAGGAAAACACTTACGCTCTATTTCTGCAATATTGAGGTGAAGATGAGCTCTAGAGTAGACAGAGTCAGAGAGGCTGGAAGTAGTGAGTGAGTAAGTGAGAATCAGTAAGTGAGACTGTGGCGGGACAGAGGAAGACCACCTAGGTCATCGTGCTCTGTCCTTTACTCTGAAAGGAAACAGACGCCACAGTATAACAACGCAACACATGGGTTTATGTGCCTCTGATGTTTGCAGTTTTAACCCTGAGACACTGGTTTCTGGGACTTTCATCTTTGGAAGAAGGAGATTCATCATCTAAGTCAGGGGGCAGGAGATGTCCACATTATAATTTAAACACTGTTGTTCTTAAAGGTGCTTCTGGTTCCACATATTCTATGCTTACCCATGGTCAATCATGGCTCTGCTCCAATAACAGGATATAGATGTAGGTGGATTTGCTGTCAAATATTTCCATATTTTATATTCTAACACAGTATGGTTATCCCAATCTACTATTTATGTGGACATTGTGACAGCCCATGAAACACTGTGACACTGACATTTTCAATTATGAAGAAGAGTACTTTCTTCCTCCCTACAGAAGAAATAAATTAACGCTTTGAGCAATTATTATTTTTCAATAATAATTATTCAAAGTTGTCCTTGTGTTTCAGTAAACAACAAAGATGTTAGGAAGTAACCCCACCCAAAAATCATGCTTGTATTTCTTACATATTTATTCATTTATTTTGTGTACCTGAAGAAATCAAAGGATAAATTGCAGGCCTCCCTTTGCATCTCCCATCACATGAGTCCCAGGAATCAGACTGAATTTATCAGACTTGGCAGTGTCTTTCCCCTCTAAGCCATGTTGTTGGCCCCAATGCTTGTATTTTATAAGAGTCTAATCTTCAGTACCAGAAATACACTAATTAGCTAAAGTCTGTTTTGATGTTATTTAAGGGGAATTAAATGAAATTTTTAAAACAGATCTAGAATGGATTGCTAATTTATCCTTGTCATCAATGTTCCTGACATTTAGGTAAAGGTCTTAATGTCCTAATATGAGGATATAAGTCACCTAAACTGTGGATTTACAATCATAAATTGCAAGAATCCATCACAAAGGGAAACTCATGAAAGTTTTAACCTTTGATAAGTTATATGGTTGTGTCTCATGACAATAGACACCCTCTGGTAACCTCCTCCTCTAGTCAAAGAAGGGAGTTGGTATCAAATTACTAAATGGGGTGGACTCTTCAACTTTTGGTACTAAGATTATGATGTCCTGTGTTTGGCAGATCAAACCAGAGGGTGAATTCTTACAACCACATGTGGGGAGAAGAAGGGTTTTAAGGGTTGTCAGGTAGGATATGTGAACTGAGAGACAGACTGACTTTGCTGTCATCTTTTGTTGTCTACCAAAGAAATTCCATACTAGTGTTACTTAGCAAACACCAGACAAACATCTTTTTCTGTATTCATCAAAAAGTGAGGATGAAGTTTGTGTTTCTGCTATACTTTCCTCATGTGTGTCTAATCTTTCCTCCTGGCTCCATCATTGTTCAGTTTGTTGGAAAGCCTACCTTGTATAGAAAGCTATGATGCAAAGATGTCTACCCATACTCACATTCCAACAAAGAACTCTTACCTGTAAGATTTTATTTTATTTTCCATTCATGTGGATGCACACGTATCTGTGTGAGGGTCTGCACATGTGAACTCAGTGTATTCTGAGTTCGGGAACAGGGTGGGGGACATTCAATCCCCAGGAAGTGGAGTTACAGGCAGTTGTGAGCTCTCTGGTTCGGTTACTGGGAACAGGACTTGGGTCCTATACAGGTGCAATGTCACCTCTTTACCATTTTCAGGCCCAAAGAACTCATATCTTAATATTCTCTGTGAGTTTGCCAATTCCAAAACACACTGTAATTTTTATATATTATGTATTTACTTTACCTCTTCTCATACATATAGAACAATACAAAATGTGCGTGGATTACAGAAAACATGGATGATAGATAGTTAAGAGGCTTTATGTTGTTTTTTTCTCTGTTTTCCTTTTTAAAAAAATAGTTGGGAGGCAGAGACAGGCAGGTCTCTGTGAGTTTGAGGCCAGCCTGGTCTCCAGAGCGAGTGCCAAGATAGGCTCCAAAGCTACACAGAGAAACCCTGTCTTGGAAAAAAAAATAGTTTTGTTCTCTTCCAGTTCCATCATCTCACTATTTCGAAAACTCACACAGCTATTGGTAAATTTCTTTATTTCTATTTTATATCATGCTAACTTTTTTCAGGAGACCTAGGCTGAGGTGACTGGACCAGTATCTTCACTTCTTTCTGATCTGTGATCCATAAGGCATCCAGAGGTTTTCCCTAGGGAGGGCATTTCTCTGTGTTGATGCTGGCAGTTTCCTACATGAACACTACAATGTAGGATTCCATAGTCATATTCCATAGTCTGCTTTTGTAGAAGGAGAAATGGAAGCCAACATTCAAGGAAAGGGAAGTTGTTTTGGGTAGTTTTGTCAACTTGGCCTAACCCCGGGGAATCTCAAATCTCAGCTGCTCCTATCAGAATGGCCGATGGCTGTGTCTGCAGAACACGCTCTGTGTTGCTAATTGATGAAGGTGGTACTTGTGTACTCGGAGCAGTATATTCCCTAGGCAGAGGGCTTGAGAGTAGAAGTAAGGTATCTGAAAAAGCCATGAGGATCAAGACTGTCAGCAGCATGCATCCATGGTCTCTACTTCAGTTCTTGCCTCCAAGTTCCTGCCATGACTTCTTTTGAAGATGTACTGCAAAGTACAAGAGGAGATGAATCATTCCCACAGGTTGCTTTGGTAGGTGGTTTGTCATAGCAATGGAGAAGCCAACTGGGACAGAAAGAAGGAAAGAACAAAGGCTGTGGTTGATCGGAGGTCTTCGTCATAATTTTTGTTCCTTCCTACCATTTTTTTAATTTGATTTTAATTTTTAAACAGAGTCTTATATAGCCCAGGATGATATTGAAATCTCTACATAGTCTAGATAACATTGAATTTATGATCCTTCTCTTTAGACATCCCAAGTGCTGAATTACAAATTACAGGCATGCACTCTGAAGACAGTTGGATAATGTCATGTTGTGATGGAACCTAAGGTTTTCTTACAGTAGATAAACTCACTAAGCTACACCCAAGCCTGAGCCTGATTCTGCCCATGATTCCTACTTTTATTTTTTTAAAAAGGATTCTGATAAGTAAGTATATTTTATGTAGAAATATGCATTCTGATGTTTTTTTCCCAGTAATAAATATTGATCTTTCTTGGCTTATAAGTTTAACTAACTTCACCCACACCTGAGTATGAACTTTGGTCTAGGTTATAAACATAAGTATTTTCCTTATTAAAATAGATAAATGATGTTACATTATATAATTTTATCATAGTTAAATATACATTTGCAAATTATAAATAATGTTATAATACACATTTGTTTATAAACCTTTTTCACAGTATAGGTTATTATTCAATAATATATCATAAAGATGGGGTTAAATATCGAGAGAATGAAGGATTTGAAGGTTAAATTCTTATTGATAATTTTCTACTAAAATCAGTAAAAATAATTTATTTTTTTATTTTATTTTTTATTTGAATTAGAAACAAGATTGTTTTACCTGTCAATCCCAGTTCTCTCTCCCTCCCCTCCTCCTCTACCACCCCCCCAACTAAAACCCTACCTATCACATAGCCTTTCTGCTTCCCAGGGAGGGTGAGGCCTTCTATAGAGGGGGTTATCAGAGTCTATCATTAAAATCGGTAAAAATAATTTATTGTCACAAAAAGTATTTCCACATTCAGCACTGTTAATTTTTCAATATTTCTCATTTAGAAAGTAAAAAATGAAAACTCACTGATGTTTCAATTTGTGCATATTCTATCACAATGAGGTTAAGCATATTTACACATGTTATCCTCTTTAACACATTTGACCTATTTGTAGAAACTAAAATTTCACCTTAATGAGAATCCTTGTAACTTCAAGAAATAGAAAGTTACCTAGACCATTACAGAATAAATGTTAAAAATATTAAACTTACTCTTTCCAATAATAGTGCTAATGGTTTTAACTTGCATTTGGACATTACTAAGGCAAATTATCCCATAAACTTCCCAAGCACAGGACTTAGGCTGGCACTCCTCGGTGACTCTGCATTGTTAAAATGTTTTCTGACATATGTAGATAAGCTATAGTTGTTATTTACTCCAAAGTGAAAAAAAATAAATCTATTTTTGTACTTCTCTCCATTGTCAAGAACATCTTAGTATTAAGAAAAGCACCACAACTCAGTAGCAGGTTTTAAAAAAAATCACTCTCTTTCCAAGCAGCAGCGTGACTTTTGACACTTCCAGGCAGATTAAGAACTGTAGTCACAGTGGGCAGCCATAAGAGTCTAAACACACTGAGCAATGGGTCTCTCCATTGGTGGGAGGAAATTAGTGACTAAAGCCCTTAAAACCATGGATCAATGGTAGCAGTGTGCTCCAGGGAATCTATGAACAAGCGTCTTTCTTTTCTGTCTCACAGAGGGCGTCAGTAGAAAGTGCCATCTGCAGAAGTCAATAGAAACCATTGTGACAGTCCCATGTAGGTGTAGATTTTAGCTGATCTGAGCTCTGGCCAGAGGAAAAGAAAATATGTGTCTAAGTCTTTGGTAATTAGTTTCCACACTGTGGGAATATCTTAGACACAAACAAATTAATAGTGGCATAACATCAACAGAACAAATACCCTGAAATTCTTGTTTCTGATGTGAGTTGATGGTGTAATGTTTTCATTTCAGGAGCAATAGAGAAGACACTTGCTCTTTCATAATGGAAATGTGTTTCCAGTGTGTCGTAATTAATATGATACTTATAACACGTACAGAACACTGAGCACATGGACCAAATGCATAGCTAAATGCAAGTCCAGATTACACACAAACACACTTACAGGTTAGAAGTCTCCATTCTGCTGGTAAAGCTAGAGCCCTTCCTGCCCACTCTGTCTCAGCCTGCGCAATTCTCTTTGTATGCACGGCTTTGTCTGGACCACAGAGAAACAGCAGCAACAAGTGTTCAGCTGAAACATGCAGATGGGGAAGGCAAAGCTGAGAACTGACTGAGAGGGAAGTGACAGAAGCCTTAATGCATATGAGCTGATCATGGTCTATTTCCCCCAAAATGCATTGCAGCAGCTCTTACACAGGTACACACCAGTTGTCATCATGCCTCTATCTATCTATCTATCTATCTATCTATCTATCTATCTATCTATCTATGTGCATGAATGCAGGGCTCTACTCACTTTACTGTTTGATTTGTGGTAATGTATTCTATTACACCTCACTTTTTTTTTTAAACGAAAGCAAAGATGTACTTAGTTTTATTTTATATGTAGAAGTGTTTTGCCTGTCTTAAATATATACCCTGTAAGTATGCATCAAGCGGGTGTAGTGCTTTGATGGCCAGAAGAGGGCATTAAAAGCCCTGAAACTGAAATTGCAAATGGTATGTGTTATGATAAATCTTTCTGCCAAAAGCCGCCTGAGCCCCACCACCATGTATGAGCTTTACGCCAGCTGCCCGCCCGATTTAGGTCCAAATGAATACACAGAAACTTGTATTAGGTACAATGCTGCTTGGCCAATGACTAGGATTCTCATCTGTTAGGTCAGTCTCAATTATCATAAACCTATATATTTTATAAGACTTATCTTATCGGAAACCTTATTGGCATTCCTCCTTGCCAGTGGATCACATTGTGCTGCTCGAGGAGCCGAAGGGAAAAAAGGAACACTTCCTGTTTCTCCTTCGCTTAAATATGAGTCTACTTGCTATGTCACTTCCTGCCTGGAACACCATTTCTCTACTACATTTCCCAGAATCCTTTGACTCCTAGTCTAACTTGCTGTCTCATTGGCCAAACAGTATTTTATTTAACAATCAATAAGATAAACATACACAGAAGTACTTTCCCCATCATATGCATTGCAATGTGGGTTCTGAGAACTGAAGCTGGGTCCCCTGTAAGAGCATAAAATGTGCTTCAATTGGAATCCTCCTCTGGCCCCTGAACAGCCACTGAAAATACTTTAAAAGCTAATTTTTATGATGCATAAATTCACTGTGAAGCCAAAACTAACCTCATATGTATAGTCCCTCTGCCTCAGTGTCCTGAGTGCCGGGATTACAGCTGTATACCACAATCTGTTTGTTTCCTTTCCACTTAGTACACTTCACCTTAAGTATTTCTAGTTAAATTATTAACCCCCACTGGTTTGATGATGATATAGCTCATGTTGTTTCTAGAGTCAGAAGGTTCCTTTGTGTCTCAGATACCCAGGTTGTGTTGAGACCACAATCATCTTTCTGTTTTTCCTAGGCTAATTATCTATTATCCTCTCATGCAGTATTCCTAACTTTGCCATTGTGTAATCAATTTTATTTTGCTTTATAAGACTATCCCTCTAAATATTTAATATTCTCTTCATCTTAATTGGATGAATTGTTTATCAGCTTATTCCCTAAAGTCATTTGGGGTTTTATATTTTTTGCTGTATTAAGCCGTGTTTCTGTGTTATTTATTTATTTGTTTACTGTCTGGTTTTATAATGTAGCATCTTACAGACACCTGATTTTTTTTATCCCCTTTAGCCATTGTGATCTTTCTGTCCAAAGACAATGTGTGCTATTTTTCTCTCCAAAGATAATGTGTTACATGGCTCTGGAGCCTCAGCTTGTGTCATTTGTTTGGTATCTGGCTCACCTGCAACTTGTGCATTTTCAATAATTGTCTACTGCTAGAATCTTGAGTGAGCATTCTGATCATTTTCTTCATTTTTTATTGTCTCATAAATTCTAATTTCCAAGCAATTTGTCTTCCTTATTTCATTAATGTCTTTCCAAATACTGTACCTTCAAAATTTTAACCAATCAGAGTCCATTTTTAAGAGCTAGGTGTGGTTCTCTCTTGATGTGACATCCCTACTCTCGACACCCAAAGGCACCAGCCTTTCCAGTGAGCAGCTTTTGAAGACTCTTCCTCACACAGTGGTGGGTGCACTTTCTGTTGTTTTGTTAGTGATCTCCCCGCTCCAGCAATTTGGAGAGCTTTCCTAGATGTCAGAAGATCTCTAGGAACTAATGATTATTGGTGCTCTGCCATGGGGATTAAAGCCTTAACTTTCTGGAACGTGGGTGGTCTCTTGAAATTTTCTATTTCTTTTTTTTTTGTTTGTTTGTTTCTTAGATTTTTTTTAAAAATCTGAACAACAGAGGGAATTATAAGTCCTACTCAAGAGTACATATGGATTATAAAATTCAAAACTTCAGATAAGGGTAAAGGTAATAGCAGCAGAAGAAACAAGCTTGTAGTCTTTAAGTACAGACTTGATATGATTTTCTGGTGGCTCTGATACCAAGTTCCTAACATCTTTCGTGTTCCTCTGCTCGCCTTTCTTCTTCCCCTCCCTCCCTTTCTTCCTTTCTCCTTCCTTTTCTTTCTTTCATCCTTCTTTTTGAAAGACAAGAAACAAGCTGCTTATCTTGCTTATATTATTTTTAAAAGATTTATTCTCTGTGTATGTGTGTGTCTGCCTCTCTCTCTGTCTTTTTTCTTCCTTTCCTCCTTCATCACTCTCTGTATTTGTGTGTGTGTGTGTGTGTGTGTGTGTGTGTGTGTGTGTGTGTGTGTGTGTGTGTGTGTTCACAGAGTCCAGATGAGGGCATTGGATCCTCTGAGTCTAGATTTCCAGAGGACATCAAGTTGTACAATCAGGATCTGTGAACCAAGCAGATCCTCAGGAAGAACAGAAAGCAGGCTTAGTCAGGAAACTTCCCTTCATCTCTCTGGCCTCTTCTCTGCCCCGCCCCCATCTACTCTAGGTACATAGCTTCTCTTTCCAACAATTTCAGTTATCATTTATCTACATTTTCTCTCCGTTTTTGAGACAGGGTCTAACTATGTCATACTCACGAGCCTGAAATTCTCCCAATATACCATAGTAGCCTCAGCCTCACAGAGTTCTGCCTGCATCTATCTCCTGGGTGCTGTGATTAAAGCTACCATGCTTGGTCAACTCTCCACTTTTCATTTTCTACTTGTACACTCCAATGTCATGCACATTATTTACAGTGTCAGTCTTTCTTAAGCTTTTTATTAATTTGGATTGCCAGATTTCACTTTTGTTATCCTTCATTGTTGTAGTTTTCAGGATAGAGAAATGCTGTATATTTGTGTTCATGACATCACCTTTTATTAATTGTCTTTTATTGAACTCTGGGATGGAAGGTATCTTAGTTCAGCTTATTCCTTTTCATTATATGTCTTCATCAAATTTACCACTTATGTCCACATGATAGAGTCTATACTAGTCTGTTTTGAGATTTCTTCTGCCAATGGAATTAATCCAAAACTTTTCACTTTCACCTCAGGCAGACTCGTAGGACAAGGGCAAAAAACAGCCACTTTGTTCACCAAAATACCACAAGGAAGATTTCTAGAAAACATAGTAAAATTCTTCTCTGAATTCTCTTGAGTGAGCTCCCCCAACTCCTCCACCCCAAGTTCAAATAACTCTTAGCATCTTAGCATCTTTGTCTTCCATGGTCCTACTAGTATGGCCCATTAAGCAGTATTTAAAGCATTCCATTGCTTTCTAAACCCAAAGTATCAAGGTCCAAATTCCTTCAAACAAACACATGGTCCTGCCTATCACATCAATAGCTCAGTCCCTGATACAAACTTCTGTCTTATTTCAGGTTTTAATTGCTGTGAAGAAACACAATGACCATGAAAACTCTTACAAGAAAACATTTAATTGAGGTGATGGCTTACGGTTTCAAAGGTTCAGTCCATTATCAACATGATCAGGAGCATGGCAGGGGCTTTAAGCAGATGTGGTACTGGAGCTAAGTAAGCTACATCTTGCAGGCAAAAGGAAGTCAACTGAGACACTAGGTGGTAATCTGAGCATAAGAACCCTCAAAACCTTCCCCCACAGTGACACAATTCCTCTATCAAGGCCATGCTCACTCCAGCAAAGTCATACCTCCTAATAGTGTCACACCCTATGAGATTTTGGGGCCTTATAACATTCAGACTACCACAGGAGTGATTAAGCATTGGCAGAAAAGTAAATGTAAGAAAGAACACATCAATCTAGAACTTTGAAAATGTATCATCCATGAGGTCGTTAATTACAGTTAGGTTTGTGTCCTCAAACATCTCTCTATAAACCCTTTCAGTTTTAAAGAGTCATCACATAATTTCATATCTCTATACGTTTCCCATTTCATTTCTCATCTTACTCTTCATGGAAGAGGCTATGTAGAACTCTTTTTTTTTTTCCTGTAAAATTCTTTTTAATGATTTCCCACAGTGATTGATGAGAATGGAATGAATATAAATACCCACTAGCATTCATGTATTTTTTCTAGATTATTTATTTAAATTAGAAAGAATCCTATTTTACATATCAATCCCAGTTCCCTCCCCCCATCCTCCCATGCCCCCCACCAACTCCCCATCCCATCCCATCCCATCCCATCCCCTTTCTGCTCCCCAGGGAGGGCGAGGGTGTTTCCATGGGGAAATATCAACGTCTGTCATATCACTTGTGGCAGGGCCTAGGCTCTCCCCGGTGTTTCTAGGCTGAGAGAGTATTCCCCTATGGGGTATGGTGTCAGACCCATGAAAAGGAGTGCAATCCATCTTGCTTCAAGTTCAGAAAACTCAAATCTGTCCTACTGTCCATAAGATATTAGTTTGGCAGCTACAGGATATTTCTGCTTTGGTGGTGGATGTCTCTTATCTAAATAACAATAGACTTGGGCCCAGGTGCATTTACTCTCTACCCCAAAGGCCACATGGCAGGTATGGCAACCAAATACCTGGAGGATTAAGGGGAGTCTCTTTGCTCTTTATACATGATAATAGAAGTCTTCTGCCATTTTGTCCTCACTGTAGGTTGAATACATAAGATAGTGTAAAAATAAACTAAAGGCACATTCAGTATGGATTGAATCTGCCCTCCAAAAAGTTAATCTGTGTCTGTCTTGGGTTAAACCTTCTTTAGCTAGCTTTCCCCTCATCCACACTCTCCCTCTCAGGCACAAAACTGAGGTTGCTCAGCTGGCTCTGATTCCAGCCCCACAACACAGCTCACAAAGTCCATTTATTCACCAGGGATACATATTGTTCCACTACCAGAGGCTCCACTGCCCAGGCCTCCTAACTGACACCCACATTCAGGGTCCTATTGTTCTTTGGTTTAAATTACAAGTGTGGCAGAACACAAACCAAAAGACTCATTAGCCCACTTGGAGTTTATTGAAGGGGAAGAGAAAAAGGGAAAGGGAAGAGAGAAAGAAGTGGACAAGAGGGGCAGAGAAGGGAGAGAGAGACAAGAGAGGCAAAGGGAGAAAGAGAGCGAAGATGTAGAGAAGCTTGCTTAAAAGGGGAAGCTTGCACATACATACTGAGTCCTTACACAGCCCTGAAACAACACTTGACATAGCCATGACATGACCAATCAACACAGGGCCCTTTGAGCTAAGTATCTGCCTGAATGCAGATGTGCTTGTCCCACCCATTGTCAGGGGGCATGGTCAGCATAATGCAGGTTCCAACAGGGCCTACTTTGGTCTTATGTTGTTTTCATAGTTGACATTTCCCTAGTGCTAGGTTCCCCCCCCCCCTTTTTTTAAATAAACTTTATTTAAATTATAAACAATCTTATTTTACATGTCAATCCCAGTTCCTTCTCCCTTCCATCCTCCCATGCCCTCCACTGACCCCCATATCCCATCCCCCATCCACTCCCCAGGGAGGGTGAGGCCTTCCATGATCGATTATGAAAGTCTGTTAAGTCATTTGAGGCAGAGCTCAGGCCTTCCCCCATGTATCTAGTGTAAGAGAGTATCCCTCCATGGGGAATGGACTCCTGAAGTCCATTTGTACACTAGGGATAAATACTGGTTTCATTTCCAGAGGCCCTGTAGACTACCCAGGCCTCCTAGTTGATACCCACTTTCATGGAGCCTAGTTCTGTCCTATGTTGGTTCCCTAGCTGTCTGACTGGGGTCCATGAGCTCCCACTTGCTCAGGTCAGCTGTTTCTGTGGGTTTCCCCAACATGGGCTTGACCCCTTTGCTAATCACTCCCTCTCTACAACAGGATTCCAGGAATTCGGCTCAGTGCTCAGCTGTGGGTCTCTGCTTCTGCTTTTATCAGCTACTGGATGAAGGCTCTAGGATGGCATTTAAGGTAGTCATCATTCTCATTAATGGGTAAGGGCATTTGAGGTAACCTCTCCACTAGTGCTTAGAATCCTAGTTGGGGTCATCCTTGTGGATCTCTGTACAATTCCCTAGTGCCAGATTTCTCTTTAAACCATAATGGCTCCCTCTATTATGGTATCACTTTTCTTGCTCTACTCTATTCCTCTCCCCACTCAATCTTCCTGATCCCTCATGTTCTGCTTCCCCTCCTCTTCTCTTCTCTCCTCCTCTTCCTCCTACTCCCACCCCCGTGCTCCCAATTAGCTCAGGAGCTTTTGTCCCTTTCCACTACTCCAAGGGAACATGAGTGTCTTTCTTAGGGTCCTCCTTGTTCCCTAGCTTCTCTGTAGGTGTGGATTGTAGGCTGGTAATCCTTTGCCTAATATCCATGCATGAGTGACTACATACCATGTTTGTCTTTCTATGACTGGGTTACTTCACTCAGGTTTTTTTGTAGTTCCATCCATTTGCCTTCGAATTTCAAGATTTCATATTTTTCCCCCTGCACTGAGTAGTACTCCATTGTGTAAATGTACCACATTTTCTCTATCCATTCTTCAGTTGAGGGGCATCTAGGCTTCTTCTAGTTTCTAGCTATTACAAATAATGCTGCTATGAACATAGTTGAACAGAAGTCCTTGTATGAATGTGTATCTTTTGGGTATATGCCTAGGAGTTGGATTGCTGGATCTTGAGGTAGACTGATTCCCATTTTCCTGAGAAACCACCATACTGATTTCCAAACTGGCTGTACAAATTTGCACTCCCACCTGAAATGAAGGTGTGTTCCCCTTTCTCCACATCCCCTCCAGCATAAACTGGTGTTGGTGCTTTTTATTTTAGCCATTCTGGCAGGAGTAAGATGGTATCTCAGAGTTGTTTTGATTTGCATTTCCCTGATGGCTAAGGATGTTGAGCAATTTCTTAAGTGTCTTTCAGCCATTTTAGATTCCTATGTAGAAATATGAAGGAAAATATTTTATGGGTAGTACTTTGCCTAAGTGCTTTTACCTTGTGTACTTTACTTTCTTGACTTTAGCATTGATTCACTCTTTAAACATCTTTACTGGACTGCTTGTTCCTCTGTCTTCCTAACACCTGAATAAATGTTAATCACAGTACATGTGTTACATACTTTCAAATGTATATAAAACTTAGAAATAGAGTAGTTCACATGAGCAAATGTTGGGATTTATAATTGTAGCAGGCTTTTTCTTTTGGGGCTACCAACCATTCCCACATCATGGCATGAGGTTTTCTTATTAGGCCGGTTTCTGGCTGGCCTTTAAAAACTTTTAACTTGTTAAATTTTAAATTAAATTAACCTGCTACTCTTTATCTAACACCTGCCTTGGGCCTTTACCTTTCTTTCTGTCTGTTTTGATTCCCTGCTTCCTTCAGTGGCTGTCTGTCTGGTGGCTGCCTGGTTTCTAGCCCTGGTTGTATTCCCCTCTCTTTGTCCTTCCCCCTTTTTTTTGTATTTTGCCACATCTCTTGTAGTTTTTCTAGGTTTATTTCTTCATGCCTGTAGCCAGGATTTTCAAGGGCTCTTCCCCCATCAGACCTGAACTCTACCAACCCTGAATAAACACACAGGAAACAAAAGCATAACCTCTTACCTTGCGGTGGTGGCTCACACCTTTAATCCCAGCACATAGGAGGCAGACTCAGGCAGATCTCTGTGAGTTCGAGACCAGCCTGGTGTACAAAGAAAGTTCCAGGACAGGCTTCAAAGCTACAGAGAAACCCTGTCTCGAAAAAACGAAACCAAAACCAAACAAATAGAAAACCCCAAAATCAAAAAGACAAAACAAACATACAAAAAATAGCCTCTTTCCCACTGTAATACATTTTCTGACTTCCATTAAAGATATCCATAAAGTATCTATGCTTGTTTAATTCAGAAGTCACTGTTACAGTCCCTTGTCTCTCAGCATTTGCTCATCAGCAATCAAAAAATTCAAAGAGAACAGAATACCATACAAGATCCAGACTCCCCGTGTGCTTTTCATTTTTACCTCACTTTTTTCCTTTTTATTACTTTATCTTTTCTTTAAAACTTTACTTTATGACTTTTATGCTATTTACTTTTCTATGACTGTCTATACCTATTTTCTTTTCATTCTTAAGCCTATGTACACTTTTAAACACTGTAGCCTATTTAGAGATTTTTTTTTCTGTCTGAACCTGCTTTACTGTGTATCTCTAGCCTTTTCTATCCACTTGAACAAAAACCTTAAACTGCTAAGCTACTACTGAGTCCTCCACTGTGGCTTTGGGGCTGTCTCTGCCACATATTTGACTCTGTGAGATCTGAGCTTTAAACTCATGGGCTCTGTCGTGAAGTTCATTTGGTCAGAACTGAATTCAGCTGCCCCGGTTCTGGGATGCTGGTGGCTGGGTTGTGGCAGGTGTTTTCACTTAGCTTGCTGTTTCTTCTTAACATGCTGGCTGCTTAAGTGATGTGCTGTTTGGAAGAGCTTATTAAAGTAGCCATGTCTTTTCTTCCTGTTTTCTTCCTTCCTTCCTTCCTTCCTTCCTTCCTTCCTTCCTTCCTTCCTTCTTCTCTCTCTCTCTCTCTCTCTCTCTCTCTCTCTCTCTCTCTCTCTCTGTCCTTCTCCCTTCCTTTTTTCCTTCCTTCTTTCTTTTTTAGCTTTCTCATGCTCTGTGTGGAAATTCAGTCTTCATGTTGGACTGCCAAATGTAGCAGGCTTTTTTTTTTTTTTTTTGAGGGCTACCAACCACCACCTAAATCATGACACAAAGACATCTTATTAGTTATGAATACACATACTAGCTTAGGCGCCTTTCTGGCTAGCTCGTTTAACTTTAACTAACCAGTTTCTCGTTATCTGTCTTTGCCTTGGGGCTTGCAGAGGAACATGGTGGTTAAGACTCACTTCATGTATATAACAGTCTGTGTTCCAACTCTGGCATTAAAATCAAAAGAGAAATAAATCAAAATTAAATTATCAGACACATTGTATCTATGACCATTTCTTATGTATTTTCTTGCTCACAGTGGTTATTATTTAAGTGGCAGATTGAACTTTAGATAAAATTGTCTCATTTTTATCTCATAATTTTTTTAGCTAAAAACATAGATTTTTTGTTTTTTAAATTTTTTTATTCTTCAATTACTACTCATATTTACATATCCATCCCCCCATTCCCTCGCCCTCCCATCCTCTCATGTTCCCCACAAATCCCCTCAACCCATCCCCCAACTCCTCCCAAGGGGTAGTGAGGCCCTCCACAGGGGACCTTCAAAGTCTGTCATATCATTTGGGGGAGGGCCTAGGCCCTCCTTGCTGTATCTGGGCTGCAATAGTATCCCTCTATAGGGAATGGGCTCCCAAAGTCCATTTGTGCTCTAGAGATAAAGACTGGCTCCACTGCCCTGGCCTCCTAGCTGGCACCCACATTCAGAGGGCTTCGTTTGGTCCAACGCTGTTTCCGAAGCATTATGACTAGGGTCTCAGTGCTCTCACTAGATCAGGTCAACTGTTTCTGTGGGATTCTGCAGCACCATCTTGGCTCCTTTGCTCATGTCTCCTCCCTCTCCACAAATGGATTCCAGTAGTATGGTTCAGTGCTTAGCTGTGGGTGCCGGATTCTGCTTTGAACAGCTACTGGATGAAGGCTCTAGGAATGGTAAACAAGGTAGAAAAAAATCTCGTTATAAGGGAAGGGCATCAATGGGATCCTCTCCACTATTGCCTGGATTCTTAGTTGGGGTCATCCCTGTGAATCCCCTAACATTTCCTCTGTGCCAGACCTCTCTCCAAACCTGTACTGTCTCCCTCTATCAAGGCATCTCCTTTCTTGCCCTCCTCTATTCCTCCCCTGTCTCAGTCCTCTTGTTCTCCCCCCTTCCCCTTCTTCCCTTTCCACCTCCTTCCTTCCTCCCCCCATTCCCGCTCCCGTGCTCCCACTTTGCTCAGGGGTTCTTGTCCTCCTCCCCTTCTTTACAATCTTTTCTTGGGGTCCTCCTTGTTTCCTAGCTCCCCTGGCAGTGTGGATTATAGACTGGTAATCCTTTGCTCCATGTCTAAAAAACACTCCTCCATTGCTGGTGGGAGTGCAAACTTGTACAACCACTTTGGAAATTAGTATAGCCGCTTCTCAGGAAAATGGAATCAGTCTCTCTCAAGATCCAGCAATTCCTCTCTTGGGCATATACCCAAAGAATGCACACTCATACAATAAAGACATACGTTCAGCTATGTTCATAGCAGCATTATTTCTAAAAGCCAGAACCTGGAAGCAGCTGATGCCCCGCAACTGAAGAATGGATAGAGAAAATGTGGTACATTTACACAATGGAGTATGACTCAGCAGGAAAAAACCAATGGATTCCTGAAATTCCCAAGGAAACGGATGGATGGAACTAGGGGAAACCATCCTGAGTGAGGTAACCAAGTCACAAAAAGACAAACATGGTATGTACTCATTCATATATGATTTTTATCTCATTATTTTAAAGAACTATGAAATATGAAGATACCCCATGGAAGGCCTCATTCCCCCTGGGGAGCAGAAAGGGGATGGGATAGGGGGTCAGTGGTGGGCAGGGGAGGTCGGGAAGGAGAGGGAATTGGAATTGACATGTAAAAGAAGCCTACTTCTAATTTAAATTTTAAAAAAGGAAAAAAAAAGAAATACATAAAGCTAAATGAATAGGGAAATTAAGGAACGTTCCTAAACTTATCTTGTGATGAGTGCATTAAAATAGCAACCCTTTATATGTTTGCTTTAAAAACTAGGATTCATATAAATATCATAATGCACAGAAGTTAAATGATTTCATTTTAATCTGTCACGTTTTTCCATTTAAAACCACATGATGAAAGTTTAATGAATGAGTTACTTTCTTTTTTTGTACACTAATTCTACTTAAGGCAGGCTTCAATGATTTATTTCATGTTACTATCTCAAATAAAAACATATTATCTATTTTTCTTTTCAGATTTATTTTCATTACAAATGTCATTCTGCCTATGTTTGAGAAGGGCAAAGTGAATTTGTGGTTCTCCCAATTTCCTAATGAAATAAAACCACTGTGCTCTATTGTTCCCAGAAATCACTCCTGAAAAAGTGCATTCAGTTTAACTTAGTCTTCCTGTTACTTCAAAATATAAAAGCAATTGTTTCTAACTGCCATTTAAATTCCTCTTTATTTTTCAGACATGCTTTGACTGGGGTTTTTCTGGGGTTATGGATAATATGAGTAGTCTTTGTCTACTGGGCAGTGGAATTTTCCTCTGATGGC
Organism: Cricetulus griseus; assembly: GCF_003668045.3. Classification (NCBI taxonomy): domain Eukaryota; kingdom Metazoa; phylum Chordata; class Mammalia; order Rodentia; family Cricetidae; genus Cricetulus; species Cricetulus griseus. The sequence goes on from NC_048601.1 coordinate 9,747,651, forward strand.
CCATGCACCAAGCACCTCCTTCTAAAGAAAATTTGCTGGCAGAAGCTTTACTCTGAATTTGTATGATTGCTGAGGAGGGAAGCAGAAATCCCATGGGGTCCCTAGACAGAGGCAGATGTGTGTTATAAACTACAGATCTATCCTGGGCCCTGCCTGCCACAGTCTACCTTTCCTTCCATATATCATCACCAAAAATAACAAGATAACAGAAAACAAGTTTTGATTCAAGAATGATCTCAGTTGATGATGACAAATGAAGCAGAATAGACAGCCTGCTTTTCATGAGTTAAATTGAACTTGCTGTGCCAAGCACACAACTGCAGAGAGATTAGCAGACATGACAAGGGGAAAAAGAATTTATGTGCAAACACAATGCTACTTGGAACAAAATAAAAGAGAATTATGAAAATGTGGCAATGTATAGATACTGAAATGCTGGCAGAGAAGAAAAAGCCCTAAAAACACATTATATAATGTTGGAAGCAATTGTTGTAGGGAATGAGGGCCAAATGAATGCAGCAAGTTATTTTTGGAATTTTAAATTTGGGTTACATAAGAAATCATTTGATATTTTTGGCATATATTACAAGTAATTATAGCAACTACAAACTATCAACTCAAAAAAAGAAGAATCTTACTAGGTGACATTCACAAATAACAGATTTAGCAAAAATCCAAGCTTATTCACCTACCAAATTTGGTGACACTAAGTAGCTTCCTAACTCCATGGACACAGTTTTATGGTCCTGCTATAAAGAATGTGACAGGATGCTTCTGCAACTACCAAATTATTTACAATGGATGCTATGTATCCCTTGCTACACTGAAATCCCTTAAATGAAGACTTTGTTATAAAAAGTCTACATATATTAAGAAAAATGTGATTCCATTCTATAGAGAATTTTGGATCAAAATAAACATATGCAATTGTGTTTATCTCAATGTGCCCCAGTCCTCTGTTTTAGTTTCTTTTCTTGTTTCTCACACCATAAACTGTAGTTAGACATTTTGCGGGGGAGGGGTGCTCCAGCTCATAAATAACAACACAAAAACTTATTATTAATTATGAAAGTTCAGTCTTAGCTTAGGTTTGTTCCTAACTAGTTATTGTGATATAAATTAACCTAACCCACATTTTAAAATCCATGTTCTATCACATGGCTTATGACATCATCTCTATACCACCCATGCTGCTGTGTCTGGCTAGTGACTCTCTGCATGCTTAGATTACTGTTCCTCTTTTTTTTTTCCCATCATAAATCCTGTCTATCTCTCCTACGTAGCTATTGGCCATTCAGCTTTTGATTATACCAATCACAGTAACACTTCACACAGTGTACAAATATTCTTCAACATTTCCTCCTTTTTGTCTAAATGTAAAAAGTGTTTTAATGCTAAACTATATACAGTAAGAACCATTATCAGATAAGAATTACATTTACAATATCCATTCTATCTATACTGCAAATTTGCAAATTTGCAAATTTGGAGAAAATATCTATTCTATCTTGGTGAGTCCAATGTTCTGTAGCTAATTTATTTTCTATATTAACTTGTATTAAGTGACCAAAACTATTTTTTAGACCTCAAAACAGTTCCTTAGATTACTTAAGCTTTTATGTCTCTCAACCTTTATAAATTTTACATATCTTTTGTAAGTTTCCTTTTGAGTTTGGTAACAAAAAAAAAAAAACAACTGTATAACTATCTAACTTTCAACCCCCATCAGAGACCCAAAAAGGATAAAATAAAATAAAAAGTAAACAGGAAGGGCAGAACAAACAATGTCCCAAATTGTAGAAATGATAGAAACAGTTGGCTGCCTGGACAGACCCAAGGTTTCTCTGAAATGTTGGTGGCTCCATCGTCATACCACAGGCATAGAATATCTGACAGACTTGTGTGTGAAGCAGGTATTTTCAAGGACTGTCCTACCTTGTCTTGGAAAAGTTTGGCAGTCACCTTCTTGTGTTTCCTGCTCATCAAATTTGGACAGCACAATGTCAGCACCCAAGGTAACAGCAGTATCTTGCCTAGCAATTAAATTTGTCACCATGAAATCAAACTCCATATGCAGGTTCTTAGATGCCCATTATGCTTTTTTGAAGTAAATTGGTGCTGCCAGGAGCAGATGTGTCTCACTGTCATAAAAATCTTATGGTATTAAAACATCTTAAATGTCATATTCTGTATGTCTACAAGGTACTTGAAGACTATTTATACATCTAAAATATGTTTGTTTGACCTTGAAAACATACCTAAGTGACTACAAGTTTGATGTTATACTAACCTATACCTCTTAATTATCCTATACAGTTTGTACTGATAGTCTTTAAAGACTAGAACTTTACATTACATTTTTTTACAATACCTTAAACAAGAGTAGAAACACATATACTGTGTGTTAAAACAAAAATAACCTTAAATTTGTATCAATGTACAGAATTGTCTTAAACAAGAGTGGAAACATATACACAGTATGTCCTAACAAACACAATCTTAAATTTGTATCAAAATATAAGAATTCTTACCAATGAAAAATAAAAGACCAGTGGTTTTTTTTAGTCTAAAAGTAGATTCAAAAATTTACCTTTTATCCTGTCATTTCTAAACCCTTTTCCTTTTTGTTAGAAAGATATCCCTTAATATAATCAAGAGAATTCAAGGAGTCAGCATACTATGAGTTTATTTATTTTTTTTAATCATTGGGGATAAGGGAAAAAGACACTTGCAAACTCTTTTAACTGTTTCTTTCACACTTTTTCTTTATTATTCTTTCATATTTGCTATTCCTTATTTTTCTGGTGATTTCCTTCTCTTATTCTTGATGTTTTCCTTCTAACTCTATCTTTATCCTTCCTTATTCTCTCATTCTTGACATTTTCCCTTTTATCTCAATGTTTTTCTCCTAATTCTTTCATTCTTGATGTTTTCCTTCTCCATCTATCTTAACTTTTTCCTTCACAGATTATAGGCACCAGCAAAATCTTTCAAGCAATATAAAAATTACAATGTGATTACATTCTGATTTTCAAGTGAATGATTATAACGAATACATGTTAAAACATGTTTTTCATTTTCCTTACATGATTCAAACAAAGTCATCCCAAGAACATGCATACATTTACAACTAAGCAACTTGTTACAAATTAACAGAGTATAACTAAGCAAGATCTCCTTAGTCAATTCTTTTACTTGAAGGCTGCATTTTGTGGTTACAATGAAATGACAAAAAACTAAAGGCTTTATTATTTTTAAGGATTTAATTTTTCTGTGACTGTCTATACTCATTTTCTTTTTTTCTTTAGCACATAAGAAACTTTTTAGGTATACTGTACCATTTTAGAGGTTTTTTGTTTTTTAATTTTTCCTTTGTGTGTTTGTGTGTGGGGGTTGGTGGGGGACAGACCTGGCTTTTGAAGTATTCTCTGATATTTTGTTTGTGACCTAACAAATAAAGCTTGCCTGAAGAACAGAGTACACAGATAGCCATACTAGTTAACCATAGAGGCCAGACAGTGGTAGTGCACACCTTTAATCCCAGCACTCAGGAGACAGGCAGATGGATCTCTGTGAGTTCAAGGCCATCCTGGGGTACATGAGATTCATCCAGTCTAAAAGAGAAACAGAGCCAGGCAGTGTTGACTCACACCTTTAATCCCAACACTAGGGAGGTGGAGACAGGAAGGGGTATGGCTGGGAGAGATAGGAATATAAGGCATGAGGAAACAGGAGCTCAGTACATTCAGACAGCACAGTGCATTCAGTACTTCTGTCATTGTCTTCCCCATTATTTGGTGACTCCCTTTAAATTTATTTCATATTTGCATATATTTTAAGAAGCTTCTACAATAGTAGGTTTCCATTTGAGGATTCACATGGACTCCTACATTCTTTAAAGTTCCCTATTTCGTCTTTATTATTCTTTTCTTCTTTAATTACATCATAATTAATATTTTTATATTGACTTTCAAGGGTTAAATCTGTGACATTATTTCTAATGACTCAGACATATTTAAAACTATAACTAATTTGTTAAACTTCACTCTTAAATAGAAGCTCAAAATATGACTACCAACAATTTATTTAGTTATTTATTTTTCTATGTTGGATATTTTCATCACAGTCTTTCTATTGAGGTTATAACCTAAATATACACAGTGGAACTCTAGTTTTATGTCTACCAGCATCATATAGAATTCACCTGTTTTATTTCCCATGGTTAACATTGCAGTTATTAAAATTCACTACTGCAATTGATACATTACAGAATTTGAGATTTGAATTTTTATATTTTTAGCAAATAATACCTATTATTATAAAGAAACTATATCCTACTCTATTTTTCCATTGTATTGTATTATTTTTATTACTGATGAAGGTGAAAACTTTATATACTCCAGAATTAAGATATAAATGTTATTGATAATTTTGTATCCATATTTTTCTTTTACTTTAAAATAAGTTTTGATAAATAAGAGAATATTGTTTTATGGTGTATCCTGAGAGGATTGTGTATTTACACTGTAAAACAATGTTAATCAATTCATTTTCTTCTATGTAGATTACATTTAATATTTTATATCAAGATAGGAAGACCACTTAACAGTTATTCAAGTGCCAAATATGAGTATTCATTGAATTTGTATATTTTTATGCTTTTGTGCCTAGATTTTCTTTTCTGTCCTGTGGCTAAATTTTGAAAGTGCCTGTAGAATGTTGCCCAAATTAAGACTATATTCACAAGAAGATTGTCTATCCATTTTTATCATTTTCAGAAGTATCTGTTTTCTTCTTAAATATATTTCTATTTAAATGTATGAGGCTTCTTATGGTCTTATATGAAAAACTCTTATTGCCTTGATAGAAGCAATAATAAATCTGCAGAGTCGTTTAAAAATCATTATTTTCTATGTGGAAACAAATGTTTTCATGTCAAGTTAATGGCTGTATAAAGTTAATAATTGTACATTCAGAGGAATAATTACTTAAATTGATTTATGCCATGGTTTTCTCAGTGTCCTTGAAGGATGTTTTTATCTTGAAGTCAATCGTCATGATCCAACCATACTGCTGACATAGTCCTGCTCTTTAGCTTCCTTGGGACTCTTTTCTGAAAACACTGCTCATACCAGGAAGCATCATGTCTGCTTTTCACAAACTTGTCCTTGAGGACATAAACAACATGCTCTCCATGAGTTAAGCAATGAAAACTCACTATTCCCTATTTGCTATAGAATTGCTCTCGGCAGAGTGGGGTGAAATATCTCAAGGAATTTTAGAAAAATGTAAGAACTCCACAGCAGTAAGCTCAGTGATGCTGTGTTTAAAATTCCTTTTTGCCAGAATCTGCCTGGGACTTCATTGCAGAGTATCACTTGCAGCCCCAGTGGGATCACAAATCTCAGAGTAATTCACCTCTGGGCTCATCTGGCTCTTGGCACAGCAATTGAGAGTTGAATTCCATGTCTGAAAAGAACTCATAGTTGAAAAATACTCATTGGCCAATAAAAATGTTAGCTGCTTTACAATTTTAGAAAACAGGAATAGAACTACTTTTTAAAGTAAATTAATCAGTTATGTAAGCTTTTTGGAAATAATGTAAAGCTTGAAATAAATTTTGTAAAAATTAAAGTAATGTAAATTATAAATACAAGAGAAAGGATATATATGTATATACATCCATATATATGAACAATACATGACTACTAAGGGAATATGTCTATTTCAGTAAATAAAAACAAGAATTACAAGGCCATACTGTACCTTCTATTTCTCCATCTCCATATTGACATTAATAAAAAATAAACAAGATATGTGTTACAGGCTTTATGGTAGCATATCACATCAAGGGGCAGAAAGACACTGAAAGGTAATTTTAGGTAATCTCAAGTACTTCCCTAATGAGTTAAGGAGTGTCACCTTATTCCTGAGTTAAAAACTTGCACACCTTTTTTGAGGTTGTTGATCCTCTCCTGACTTTGTAGGATTCTTCTTTCCCTTTTCCCTTCTTGAGGTGGCCTGACTATGTAAGCCAGGCTACCCTCAAACTCCAAATCCTACCAACTCTGATGGGCTGGGATTGCAGACATTATTAACATAATTGACTTACTGGAGGACTGAATTGGTCTACAATCTGTTATTTTTTTTCTTAGAAGTGAAATCTTAATTTAAAACTTGTCAGGAAAACAACTTTATGTATTATATGAAATATTTTAAGTCAGGCTGATGAAACGACTTAGTGTAAGTTTTTCAGTTCCTAGCTGTACCATCACATCCCTTAATAGTCTGGAAAAGTGAAAATAATTGAAGCAGAAAAGGAGTAAAACTGATTTGGTTAATCTAATTGTCTAGTAGCTAACAACATTAAATGGTATAACTCAATTCTACTCCCAAGTACGTAAAAATCAGTACAATAAATTTGCCAATTATTCATCCCATTACGATTCTTCTGTGAAAGAATGAGCTAACCCATACTGAGAGGAAAACATGGCAAGCGCTTTCTTGTATTCATTTGCTAATTTGTCATTTTTAAAATTTATTCTTCAAACATACAATACATCCCGGCTGTAGTCTCTCCTCCCTCCATTCCTCCCAGTTCCCCTCTCACACATCCCGTCTCCCCTAAACCACTGCTCCGCCATTTTCCTTCAGAAAACAGCCAGCCTCCCAGGGATATCAACTGAACACAGCCTAACAAGAGGCAATGAGGCTAGGCACAGACCTACCCAGGAGCGTCTTCCTCTGGCAGATGAGGGGAATAGATGGTGAGACCTACAGCTGAATGTTAGGTGGTGCTCAGGGAAGGAGAGGCAGGAGAGAACTGTGGGAGCCATGGGTTCAAGACACCAGGAGAACCCACAGAATTAACCCAGCAGGGCTCCTAGTGGCTCACAGAGACTGAAGCAGCAACCACAGAGCCTGCATGGGTCTGTGCCAGGTCCTCTACATATATGCTTTGGTGTTAGCTTGTGTTTTTGTGGGACTCCTAACAGTGGGAGTGGGGGTATCTTTGACTCTTTTGCTAATTTATAATTTTAAACCCAATCTTTAGTCTCCAAAATGTATTAGTGAAACATGCATTTGAGATACTTGAAAGATTTTGAACATCAAATCACTGTTACATAAGCTGATACATAAATCATTTTATAGTAGTTGAGGGAAAGGAAGTATTAGTAATATAAATTTATAGTATTAATAATATAAATTTAGTGTTATAAATATTACTATTTTATAAATATTAGTAATAGTATAATATAAATATTATCATTTTCGTTAATTACTTGGGAAGAAGTTTCTATCCCTTTTCCTACCTGTTACCTAAGTGACAGTTAAAATTTAATACTGCAAAGACAGCTTTCATTTGAAGATGTATTTGAAAATCAGAGGTAACTCTAAACATTGAAGACTTGGTTAATAAACTTAAATTCCAGTGTGGTATATGTGTACATAAACACTTTTGTTTTTATTTTGTTTATAAAATATTGACACTGAAAATAACCTAGTTAAGAATAACTTTAGTTTTAGATGATAAAAAGTAGTCTCTCCAAAGAATTAGCCTGAAAGTTGAATGTTTGGTTATATTGCCTTTTGTAAAAAATGTAACAATTTTGACTATTAACCTGTGAGATTAATGTTTAAAAACAGCATATTGGATCAGGAGAGATGGCTCAGACATGGGGTGCTTGCTGGTTTTGGGAAGATGAATGTTCCATGCCAGCATCCATGTCGGGGAGCTCTCAGCTGCCTGTAACTTACAGCCCCAGTGATTTTGATGGACTGCTTGGACATATGAGAGAATCTGTGTCCTACTGTACATATCCAAACACACCTGCAAACATGCAAACACATGAACTCTGCTGCAAATATCCACACACATATACACATGCAAACATTACACAATAAAAACATCAGTTTTAAAGTAATTATAAAGTTTCTTAATAAATATGTGGCTACAGTAGTTATTTATGTTCTTTATAAGTCACCATAAGACTACCTTGTGAATTTATATCCTTAGAGGAATGTGTCCTTTTCAAATCTGATAAAAGAACTGATGTATAATGTTTCAATCAGCATACCCAACAATCTAACCATGTATCAGTTAAGCAGCGTTCACAATTTGCCTCAAATTTTCATAGGAGAAAATGGTGAAATGGAATTTTTAAAATGTTTTAATGAAAAGTTGAATTCCCACTGACAATCTGAAAGACCAATTTCATTATTACCTAGCAAGGGGATCTACACTTTTCTCAGACATAGTTAATTGTATTAAAGTTTACTAGGTCTGTATGCTTGCTATGGAAAACCAAATGTAAGTAAGGAATGGTACCTGAATTAAATTAGCATTATAAAGAAAGGGGAGCCATTAGCATAAGAGTAGATGGTTTCATATAATGGCCTGATAGGGTGCCCTAGAAAGTTGAGTAACCCAGATTTAACGAAGAAAGAATGATAACTTAATAGAGTTGAAGTACTAATTTATGAGGAGTTTTAATTTATTTCTTAGATTTGTAATAAAAAGATTTATTGAAATATGTTAGTCTTTTGACAAACATTCATTTTTAAAATGGAAATAGTTGAGAAAGGGATAAAAAGAACATCATAAAAATATTGTATCTTTGGTTGCACCAAAAATTATAAAAATGAAAAAAATGAAACTGAATATTATGGTAAGTATCTTATTTTTAAAAAATCCTTCCATCAATCACCATCTCAGCTAAATTCAAAAATCAGTACATTCATTTGGGTAAAAAAGTGAGACCACAGAGAACTCCAAGAGGTATGTTGTCTTTACCTAACAATAAAAATGGATACATACCTAGATATATACTTTATGAAAAGTTTCATAAGTTGACCAGAGAAATTATTTAAAATAATTTTAGAAAATAAAATATTTTGGCCAAGAAGAAAGAACGTAACAGTAATCTTAAGAATAATCATTTAAATTTAATGAAGAGAATAAAATAACCATCGAAGGACTACAGAAGAAAAGGGATGAACTTATCTAACTTGAACATTGTTGTTGTATTTTTAGATGATAAATATTATATATACATGCAGTACAATGTGGTGTTCGGATATATATTTATTATAGAATGATCAAACCAACCTAATAACCACATTTAGAACTTATAAATGGTTTACTAGAAATATCAGAACAAGCCAGTCTTCAAATATATAAGTAGACTAATATTTCTTGGTTCTCCTCTGGGAAGCATGACCCATCTAGCCACAGGTTTTGGGCCCCTCTAACAGTACCATGCAAGGAGTCCATCTTTTGGAGTGGTATAACAATAAGTCTTTAAGTCTTTCCACCAAGCCGCCCAAGTTCTGCCTGCTGCCACATTATGGTCCCAAGTAACATACAGAGACTTCTATTAGGTAAAAATGCTGCTTGGCCAATGACTAGGATTTCTCATCTGCTAGTTCAGTCTTAATTATCATAAATCTATATATTTTATAAGACTTATCTTATGGGACGCCAGCAGAGGCATCCTGTCTTCCTGGACTCACATGGTGACTCTGCCCTTTTTCCTACATTTCCCAGAATCCTTCTTCACTCCTAGTCCCATCTATCTTGTTTTCCTATTGGCCAACAGTACTTTACTTATCAACCAATAAGACAAACACATATACAGAAGGACCTCCCCCATCAGAGTGGTGCTTAGATACAATCAGGAAGTGGTTGGTTACTCCCTTAACATCCGTGCCACTATTGCACAAAGGTACATATCTTGTCAGGCTAGTCCTTGTTGTGGCTTGAAGGTTTCACAGGTGGGTGAGGTTTTCAATTATTTTTATCCTCTAATAGTGTACATAGCAATTTCTAGCTCCATTGAGATTTCTGAATTCAGCAGTATATCATAATGTCTCTTTTTGTACACAGAGTTGATTCTCTAGAATAGACCACATGTTTGAGCACAAAGCAAATATTAAATGAGAATCAACTGAAATAATTAAGTATTTCCAGACCAGGATGGAACAAAAATCAGAAATCGATAACAGAAAGAATTTTCATAAACTTGTATAAACATTTTAAAAGTAACCAATGGTCAAATGAGAAACCAATACTAATTAAGCATTTCCACAAATAGAAAAAGCAATCCAAATGCATGGCAAGCCAAACATGGTATATGTACATAATGCTAGGAGGAAGAGGAAGAGGAAGAGGAAGAAGAAGCTTGCGCAATGAGTTCTAACATTGAAAGAAATCTCTAATTTAAAAAGGGGAGGCAAGCCAGGCGTTGGTGGCGCATGTCTTTAATCCCAGCACTCAGAAGGCAGAGGCAGGCGGATCTCTGTGAGTTCGAAGCCAGCCCGGTCTCCAGAGCAAGTGCCAGGATAGGCT